>NW_025964157.1:1435000-2085000 GCF_023055435.1 Haliotis rufescens
CTGCACTACCACTGGTCATTGTTTTACCAGAATCAGCCAATGGGAGCTTATCTGTGAGTGAGCTGATACAGAGGCTAGAGTTAAACAGTTTCCAGGATGATGGACTGGTGTCGGTCGTGGACAAACTCTCTCTCCCTGCAGGTGTAGTGGAGCTGGAGGCCGACCTTCCTCAAGCCGCTGACAGGGTGAGTGCCGTTTGTGAGTGCGTGAGTTTGTTTAGTTGTTGTTTAACACCACACTCAGCAATATTCCATCTATATGACAGTGGTCTGTAAATATTAAGTCTGGACCAGACACATCCTGTGATTGACATTGATTGAGCATTTATCTACACAATTGGGATACGATGACATGCATCAACCAAGTCAGCGAGTCTGACCATCTGATCCCGTCAGTCGCCTCTTACGACAAGCATAGTCGCCTGTTCAGCAAGCATGGGTTGCTGAAGACCTATTCTACCCCGGATCTTCGTGGGTCGTTCAGAAAGTACATTATGGACAGGAAGACCCCCACCTTGTGGCCAGATGGATGGTGTTCTTCCCCTTGTTCTGCTTGACCACGTCCTGGACGAAGGCCCACACGTCGGAGCACACCTGCTCCCAGGAGTTGCAGTCGTAGTCGTAGTAGCGGAAGCGAGGGAGCTGCAGCAGGGAGATCTCCTCGTACAGGTGACTCAGGTGCTCCGACGTGTTCCAGTGGGATGCTGGCAACTCTGCAACACACACCTCTCTACCCCGGATCTTCACGGGTCACCAGCAGCTCCTGATGGCCTTATTATTCACATTGTTAAACCATCCGGTGATCCCTAGTTAGAGCTGGTCCCCCAACCTATGCTTGTTGTGAGAGGTGATGCATGGATCGAATGGTCAGGCTCAATGACTTGGTTGACTGCTTGCATCGTACCCAGAGGATATCACAGGATTGTCTGGTCCAGACTCGATTATATACAGGCCTCCATCATAGAGCTGGAATATTGCAGAGTGCAGCGTTAAACAACAAACACACACACATGTACTAGGACTGTATCTGTAGATATTTTTACAAATTGTGCACATTGTGATTAATATTACCTGTTTAAATATTGTGGCAAACATGTACAATTAAGCCTTTCACATCACATTATTTTGTAGTGAGAATAGCCAATAAGGTTTCCTGTACATATATACTTGAAATAGAGTTCTTATTGTTTCTCAGTATTTCTCTACTTGATGTCAACAAAAGGGTCTTATGTTTGATCACAGTTCATCTGTTTTTCATATTATTTACATGAAGTAACTTTCCATGAAATATGGTCCAGTGTCACAGAATGAATTGTTGTTGATGGTGTAACTGTTGTTCTGTCTCATCGTGACACATTCATTGTGGTAACGTGAACAAGTCGGGTGGTCCTGAACTCCTTTTGAGTATTATCGTTTTAAGTATTCTACAACCCTCAGGGAATGAATTTCCCCATATGACGTTAACCGGTTGTTTTTAATTCACATCACAGAGGAGTAGATGTGTCAGCACTTAGAATGAGCAGTAACATTGCAACAATTTTGATATTTCTGTTTCTATAATGGGAAAGTTAACTTCAAAATGCTAAATAATGTTCACCACATGTGGTTTTCTTGGCAAATACCAATTCGATAAAACTGTTGATATTCGCCTATTCAGAAACATTAGGGATGAATTGACTACATGTGGTATGATTTTGTGTTTGGTTGGCAGTTGTCGGAGAGTGTCGTGTGGCTGGTTGAACACATGGCGGAGTTGCCAACGCTGCTGACGGCACGGGTGGATGACTACGTGGAGGAACTACTACTGCAGGAGTACTTCACCCCCGTCCTGCACAACCTCCGTCGCAACAAGGAGAGACACACACTGCACCAGGTGAGAACCGACTCGACACAGGCAGGGAGTTACTGCGGCAGGTGTAGAGGGGGACACTTGTTTCTTGTGTCATGTTTGACTAAATGACTGTATGTGACAGGCTCCCAACACTTGTGTCCTGTTTGACTGTATGTTACAGGCTCCCAACACTTGTGTCCTGTTTGACTGACTGTATGTAACAGGCTCCCAACACTTGTGTCATGTTTGACTGTATGTAACAGGCTCCCAACATGTGTGTCCTGTTTGACTGTATGTTACAGGCTCCCAACAGGTGTGTTCTGTTTGACTGACTGTATGTTACCTGCTCCCAACACTTGTGTTCTGTTTGACTGACTGTATGTTACAGGCTCCCAACACTTGTGTCCTGTTTGACTAAATGACTGTATGTTACCTGCTCCCAACACATGTGTTCTGTTTGACTGACTGTATGTTACAGGCTCCCAACACATGTGTTCTGTTTGACTGACTGTATGTTACAGGCTCCCAACACTTGTGTCATGTTTGACTGACTGTATGTTACAGGCTCCCAACACATGTGTTCTGTTTGACTGACTGTATGTTACAGGCTCCCAACACTTGTGTCATGTTTGACTGACTGTATGTTACAGGCTCCCAACACATGTGTTCTGTTTGTCTGACTGTATGTTACCTGCTCCCAACACTTGTGTCATGTTTGACTGACTGTATGTTACAGGCTCCCAACACTTGTGTTCTGTTTGACTGACTGTATGTTACAGGCTCCCAACACATGTGTTCTGTTTGACTGACTGTATGTTACAGGCTCCCAACACTTGTGTCATGTTTGACTGACTGTATGTTACAGGCTCCCAACACATGTGTTCTGTTTGTCTGACTGTATGTTACCTGCTCCCAACACTTGTGTTCTGTTTGACTGACTGTATGTTACAGGCTCCCAACACTTGTGTTCTGTTTGACTGAATGTATGTTACCTGCTCCCAACACTTGTGTTCTGTTTGTCTGACTGTATGTTACAGGCTCCCAACACTTGTGTTCTGTTTGACTGACTGTATGTTACCTGCTCCCAACACTTGTGTTCTGTTTGTCTGACTGTATGTTACCTGCTCCCAACACTTGTGTTCTGTTTGTCTGACTGTATGTTACCTGCTCCCAACACTTGTGTTCTGTTTGACTGACTGTATGTTACAGGCTCCCAACACATGTGTTCTGTTTGTCTGACTGTATGTTACCTGCTCCCAACACTTGTGTTCTGTTTGACTGACTGTATGTTACAGGCTCCCAACACTTGTGTTCTGTTTGTCTGACTGTATGTTACCTGCTCCCAACACTTGTGTTCTGTTTGACTGACTGTATGTTACCTGCTCCCAACACTTGTGTTCTGTTTGACTGACTGTATGTTACCTGCTCCCAACACATGTGTTCTGTTTGTCTGACTGTATGTTACAGGCTCCCAACACTTGTGTTCTGTTTGACTGACTGTATGTTACAGGCTCCCAACACTTGTGTTCTGTTTGTCTGACTGTATGTTACCTGCTCCCAACACTTGTGTTCTGTTTGACTGACTGTATGTTACCTGCTCCCAACACTTGTGTTCTGTTTGTCTGACTGTATGTTACAGGCTCCCAACACTTGTGTTCTGTTTGACTGACTGTATGTTACCTGCTCCCAACACATGTGTTCTGTTTGTCTGGCTGTATGTTTCCTGCTCCCAACACTTGTGTTCTGTTTGACTGACTGTATGTTACCTGCTCCCAACACTTGTGTTCTGTTTGACTGACTGTATGTTACCTGCTCCCAACACATGTGTTCTGTTTGTCTGACTGTATGTTACCTGCTCCCAACACTTGTGTTCTGTTTGACTGACTGTATGTTACAGGCTCCCAACACATGTGTTCTGTTTGACTGACTGTATGTTACAGGCTCCCAACACATGTGTTCTGTTTGACTGACTGTATGTTACCTGCTCCCAACACATGTGTCCTGTTTGACTGACTGTATGTTACAGGCTCCCAACACTTGTGTTCTGTTTGACTGACTGTATGTTACAGGCTCCCAACACATGTGTTCTGTTTGACTGACTGTATGTTACAGGCTCCCAACACGTGTGTCCAGTTTGACTGAATGTTACCTGCTCCCAACACGTGTGTCCTGTTTGACTGTATGTTACAGGCTCCCAACACGTGTGTCCTGTTTGTCTGACTGTATGTTACCTGCTCCCAACACTTGTGTCATGTTTGACTGACTGTATGTTACAGGCTCCCAACACTTGTGTCATGTTTGACTGACTGTATGTTACAGGCTCCCAACACGTGTGTTCTGTTTGACTGACTGTATGTTACAGGCTCCCAACACTTGTGTCCTGTTTGACTGTATGTTACAGGCTCCCAACACGTGTGTCCTGTTTGACTGTATGTTACAGGCTCCCAACACGTGTGTCCTGTTTGTCTGACTGTATGTTACCTGCTCCCAACACTTGTGTCATGTTTGACTGACTGTATGTTACAGGCTCCCAACACTTGTGTCATGTTTGACTGACTGTATGTTACAGGCTCCCAACACATGTGTTCTGTTTGACTGACTGTATGTTACAGGCTCCCAACACATGTGTTCTGTTTGACTGACTGTATGTTACAGGCTCCCAACACGTGTGTCCTGTTTGACTGTATGTTACAGGCTCCCAACACGTGTGTTCTGTTTGACTGACTGTATGTTACAGGCTCCCAACACGTGTGTCCTGTTTGACTGTATGTTACAGGCTCCCAACACATGTGTTCTGTTTGACTGACTGTATGTTACCTGCTCTCAACACTTGTGTCATGTTTGACTGACTGTATGTTACAGGCTCCCAACACTTGTGTCATGTTTGACTGACTGTATGTTACAGGCTCCCAACACTTGCCATGTTTGACTGACTGTATGTTACAGGCTCCCAACACCCTGATAACTCTGTACAACTGTGCGGTGGAGCATCTGGCCGAGGTGGCATCAGCAGCCTCCCTTGCTACACTCTCCTGTCCGATACCCGAGTTTGTTTGGTGCTACCAGAAAAAAGGTAGGCCAGTGTTGTCATTGCTCGCTGTGTTGAGCCCTTAACACTTTTTGACTACTGTTAGTATCGACATGGTATGAAGCTGTGTCTGATATTTACTCTCTTCTGTATGTTCATTAGTTACAGATATCCCTGTCCTCTAACTTGCTGCAAATTTCTGTGCAGAGTTCATCCTATAGATCCTATATCTTGAGTTTGATTCAATGTTCCACTTCCAACTTAGCTTAATAAGTCATCAGTATTTGACATTGGTTGCAGCAGATTCCGTCATCTTTGTGTACCGGTACATCCACTAATAGCATCAACTGGTATGCCAATTATGTTTTGACAGCCGACACTAATTTATTTTCAGAAGCCTGTTTGTTGATGCGGGAGGTTTTTTCTTCCAAAAGGCAATAAAATACCACCTACATGTTCCTAATGCCCCCCTTTCACTATGACCACGAATATCCTGAATCACCCCGAATAGGACATTTTCCATGTCCATAGATAAATCTCAATCATTTCTTGAAGTTCTTAAATGAATCTTTGATTCCCAAAGATTGGTACAGTTCGCAGGAGTTCGTCGAATCAGCAAGAAAGTTTTTGTTTGTCAACGCCAAAGGCCAAAGGCCTGGGTTCGATTTCCCACGGGGGTACAATGTGTGAATCCCATTTCTGGTGTTCCCTGCCGTGACATTGCTGGAATATTGCTAAAAGTGTCGTAAAACCATGCTCATTCATTATTCCAAACTGAGAAACAGATTTCTCAAAAAAAAAGTTTTGTGTTTTGTTTTTATGTCCATGAGTTGTGTTCACCAAGTCATGTGACCAGTACAAGTTGATGTGGAACCTCTAAGTCATGTGTGTGTTGCAGAGTTGCCAGCATCCCACTGGAACACGTCGGAGCACCTGAGTCACCTGTACGAGGAGATCTCCCTGCTGCAGCTCCCTCGCTTCCGCTACTACGACTACGACTGCAACTCCTGGGAGCAGGTGTGCTCCGACGTGTGGGCCTTCGTCCAGGACGTGGTCAAGCAGAACAAGGGGAAGAACACCATCCATCTGGCCACAAGGTGGGGGTCTTCCTGTCCATAATGTACTTTCTGTACGACTCTGTCAGGCTCTCTGAATTGGTTGATGTATGTTATCGTATCCCAATTGCTGGATCCACTAGAATGACCATTTCATTTTGTTTAAATGGATGGGGAATTTGGGTGAAAATAAAGTTTGTCTTCACTTTAAATATGGGAATAAATTTGGCAGAGAAAAGCAGGGAATGTAAGAACTACTCTACTACTGGCCATAAGTGACAGAAATGTAGTTGTGCTTTCATTTTACTCTACTCACGTTTTTATCAGGATACTTATTATTTTTTCACAATGATTGCTGATAATATGTAAGCAAATAGGATGGAATATGGAATATCCATATTGCTTTCGAAAGTTGAGCTGTATGTGGACTGCCATTATAGACTGTTGTCACTTTTGGTCAGAAAAGAATATTGCGTTTTTTAAACATATTTTTAATGTTGGTGAAAATGTACCATTAAATCGTAGATCATTGGTTTGAGGTTCATATGTTTCCTTCAACCTTGACCTGATGAGACTCACCTGTAGGATGTTGTGTGTCTTCAGGATCAAGAGTTTGCTGCAGAAGGTACAGGAGGAATTTAACGATGTGTGTTACCTGGTGGAGGGGGAGGACAGGTGTGAACCCACCTACGTCAACATGCCCTGGACGGATGTCATCGACGCCTGCATCACCTACAGACTCACCTGTCTCCCCATCATGGACAAACATTCACAGGAGGTGAGCACGAGGCGTCATGGTCAAACTTTCCATGCATTGCCAAATCCAAAGCTCAATTGTAGTAAATTGATGTGAAATTGAAGTACCAATACTTAAGCACCCTCTCCAACTGTTGTTTAACAAGTCATATCTCCCCTGTTTCAGCACCCTGTCTAACTGTCATATAACATGTCATATCCCCCATGTTTCAGGACCCTCTCCAACTGTCGTATAACACGTCATTTCTCCCTCTCCAACTGTCGTATCTCCCATGTTTCAGCACCCTGACTAACTGTCGTATCTCCCCTGTTTCAGCACCCTGTCTAACTGTCGTATAACATGTCATATCTCCCATGTTTCAGCACCCTCTCCAACTGTCGTATAACACGTCATTTCTCCCTCTCCAACTGTCGTATCTCCCATGTTTCAGCACCCTGACTAACTGTCGTATCTCCCCTGTTTCAGCACCCTGTCTAACTGTCGTATAACATGTCATATCCCCCATGTTTCAGGACCCTCTCCAACTGTCGTATAACACGTCATTTCTCCCTCTCCAACTGTCATATCTCCCATGTTTCAGCACCCTCTCCAACCGTCATATCTCCCATGTTTCAGCACCCTCTCCAACTGTCGTATCTCCCATGTTTCAGCACCCTCTCCAACTGTCATATCACCCATGTTTCAGCACCCTCTCCAACTGTCATATCACATGTAATGTTTCCCATGTTTCAGCACCCTCCCCGGGAGCTAGTGGTGTATTACTCGGAGGATGAGTTCAATGACTTTGCCGCCCCCGAGTCCTGGAAGGAAGCCATGTTTGACAGCAATATTGATTGTAAGTGAATTGCGATGGTGTTGGCTGACCCTGAGCAATCCACAATCAGCTACTCTCAGACTTTTGCAATTAATGTACTCAGTCATGTTGTAGGTCCAAAACTTGCAAGCATAAGAAAGAAAATAAGACTTTTTATCAGTCATATGAACATGTCTCATAATTTTCATAACAATATTTCAAAATTTTCCATTGCCATTCTTAATGTTACCAAATTATTCCCTTAGATAAAAATGTTCGGAGGTAACGAAGGCTGATAACACACTGATTGATTGACATGATTTCTCTCTTATGAAGGTCTGACAGTTTTGGAGACTGTAGGGAAAGCTGTGGAGAAGAAGCACGAGAAGTGTGCAGCCATGTCAAAGGAGGAAGAGACCCCAATCCTCATGTCCATGACGGAGGGCTCCTACGAGACAGACATGCACCGGTCTCTAATGTCAAAGTGTTCCTCTCTGATGACCTCCATAGCAGCAGAGAAGGAGAAGGATCGCAAGTTTGAGAAGTACCTGGAGTCTGTGTTGCTGGAGGGAAATGTAGGGATGGATGCCGGGATGGATGCCGGGATGGCTGCCGGGATGGCTGCCGGGAACTTCCTGGCTGCTGCATCAGGCGGGGCCTGTGACTGGTACCCTGCTGCTGGGAGGAACGCTCATCAGGCTCTGGGGAGGAATGGTGTGAAGGGGCCAGAACAGAACTCGGATACGGAAGTGGAACAATGTGAGGAGGATGTGGACATGACCATCGGTGGGAGAATGAGCAGCCTGCAGGACAAGGTGGATGCTTTCAGACAGGAGAGTCACCTGTTTGAAAAGAGGCTGGAATTCTTGTTGAATTCGTAATGGAGATTTAGGTTCATCAGCAGCCATGTGACTATGGAGGCGATGCAGCTGATGATGATGCCGTTGGTCAGGTACCTGTATCTTCTTTCATGCTGTGATCTACACTGGATGACTAGTTCTCAGTTGGCGGTCATGTTCAAGCAGTGATGACACATCAGAGCGTTATTCCTTCTATGACAAAGTTGTTAGTACACAGTGCTTCTCACCGACACATTTGTCTTTGACACAGAAAGTGCTGAACTAGGATCCTTCCTGTACCGGTGCATGAACAGTTTTTGTGCGTTTCAGGTTCATAAAGAGATGTCAGTTTTGTACCAGTGTGGAAGCAAGGAATCATGTGTTTTGTCAAATCTATTGTATAGTCATGGACTTATCATGTCATGAATTCATCGCAATATTCTTGATTCATAATCTCTAAGATCAACAAACTCACATATTCACATAAGTCATTTCCATGCAGTTATTTATGCATATTGAATGTAGAAATGAATTTGCATTTGAACAGTATGTCAACGTGCTTTCATATTTTCAAGGTGTTTGAGCCTTTGCAAGAAACACCTTGAAAATAAATGTTTTGAACGCCATATTGTGTCTTTTGTTTCATTTTTACAATATAACTACACTAAATGTGTATGTGGAAATTATAAAGCGTTTGCTTGTCACACCCAGATCAATAACCAACAGAGGCAGAACATGTGAAACGCTTTCTGTTGTCTGCGGACATGATATATATGGAACATTTCTAAAGCTGGAGGAAACTCACACATAGTGATGACACCCATCTGATGCACTTTGGGTAACTGACTATATCCAGCAGCAAAACATCACCAGAATGCAATGTCCAGCCCTAAGTCCCGACCTGTCCACCACAGAGTACACCTGGGTCAGGATGTGAAGACTTGTGAACTGAAGGCAATGGCCACCCCTTACCTTAGACCAACTGGGCCAGGCACTGCAGGAGGAGTGGACAAGAATCACTCAAATTGTCATTGGGATTGTTTGTTTGTTTCTTGTTTAACGCGGCATTCGGCAATATTCCAGCTATATTATGGTGGTCTGTCAAAAATTTGAGTCTGGACCAGACATTCCAGTGATTGATGTCATGAGCATCGATCCTAGAAAATGGGATACAATGACATGCATCAACCAAGTCAGCGACCTTGACCACCCGATTAGTTGCCTTGCACGGCAAGCATGGGTTGCTGAAGACCCATTCTACCCTGGATCTTCACAGGTCGGGTCACTTCTAATTAAGAATACAACCTTCCCGTTGCCATCTCTCTTCTTCAGACAACCATTGAACTAGAGTAAACTACATTATAACGAACACGCTTATAACGAACTGATGCATGCAATTGTGGACGTAGACAAATATTACATTATAAAAAAGGCATCTAGCTGTATATAAGGCCATGTAAAAAGGCAGGCTTTTTAAAACTAAGGGTTGGAAAATAAACATTTCAAATGATCTTATGTTGTAATATCGGGACTTCACTCAGCTCATTTAATTGTCACCACTTTTTGCCTGTTAAACATTATACATCAACCACAAGTGATATTCCCTCTGAACAACCCAATAATGTTTTGAATGAATAATTGATGGCCATGAAGATGTGTGTGGCTGCAAAGTACTTGAAAGAGGAGAGGGGATCAGCTATCACAAATCATTACCCAGACGTATCCTGCAGAGCCGTCTTATGAGGTAACTAAATATACAATTAATAGATCTAATTGATAAGTGTAGGTGAGTATGGTTTTATGCCGTTTTTAGCCAAACTCCAGCAATATCAAGGCGGGGAACACAAGAAATTGGCATCACTCAAACCGGGTCTTCGGCGTGACGAGTGAACGCTTTACCCACCAGGCTACCCGACCGCCCCCTAATTGGTGATGATGGGTCCTAGAGTGTGGGTGAGATGGTGGGTGCAACTGTCAAAATATTCGAAACTGTAAACGGATAATAGTTCCATTTCAACGGTTGATGCCAGTGCTGTATCCAGAAACAATATATTATAACACTTTATCTTCCTTTTTTCATTATTAGAGGTTCTAAGCAATATATCTAGAATTGATCCGCATGGTTATTTTCCGTTTTTCGACTTGTATAAACCCTGGAAACTGGTCAATACAATTTGTTAGCCGGTGCAGGTGCGGCAGGGAAATCAGTGTTAAACAGACCATTCTCACCTTAAGGTATCCAATACTGCGATTGTAAACCAGTTTCTAAATCTCTTTATTAGGGGCCTTCCAAGCAGGTGTAAGTTGGCTTCATGAATTGAAACAAAAACAGTACATACCTACTTAGGTTTTCATGCCAGGTGAGGTGAGATGAAATGGAGTTTAACGTCGTGTCAAAGAATATTGCACTTATATCGCGTTGTGCATGGGTGTGTGTAGTTGTATGTACCGGAGTGATGCCGATTTATAGTGCTAGCCTACTGAGATACCATGCCGCAGTTTAACATGAATACCCCACTCAGACACAGTATACTGACTCCGAGCCGACCAGCCCATGTTTTAGCCCCTTAATGCCGAGCGCCAGACAGGGTAACAACAAGTACCATCTTTTAAGGTCTTTTGGTATGACGCAGCCGGGGATCCAACCCAGGGCCTACCGCTCTCCGGGCGGACGCTCTATCACATGAACACGTGTGCGTGCGTGCGTGCGTGTTTTTCGCTCTAGATACGTTTTAAAGTCTACACGTTGTAATTGATATACTGTACTCGTCCCTGTCAGATATGTTTTCTTAATTGCAACGAATGTACTTAAAAACGTGTTTTCGGGGGAAAGCGAGAGAGTTCTCTCTCGTTAGATACGTTTTGAAAAAACACGAGTAGCAATTAAAGAAACGCTATCTAACGGAGACGAGTGTAGTAATTTATTTATTACTCATTTAAACTCACTATACTCGTCAATGTCAGATGCGTTTTCTTAATTACAACGAGTTTTCTTCAAAACGTATCGACCAGTGAAAGCGAGAGAGTTTTCCCTCGTTACATACGTTTTGAAAAACACGAGACGGAGACGAGTGTAGTAATTTATTTATTACTCACCTAAACTTTACACATTATCTACAACGCACGTTGAAAAAAGACTTTGTCGGTTTAAGCAGCTTGAAGGGTGGCGAATGAATACGCATTTAGCAGCTGCTGATTCTACCATAGACTGTTTCTTCCCCCAGCTCTTTTCTCCGAGACGATTGTAAGTAACTTTAAGATGACTGTATCATGTTAAATACCATTAATATACACACAAAAAACAGTTAGATCACAAGCTACATCATCTGCATTCAAGGGACAAAATTAGCTTAAAAACTGTGTTCAATGTTTGCAGTGGAGCGACTCAGTGAAACGGGACCTCCTTGTATCCGGCCAGGTCATGTTAGCTGTGTGATTCAAAACGCGTCAGCAGATGGTTAACATAACATGTTATGAAATTGTTTGTAATTACCGTTGTTCAATTTCGGAGCCTGAAAAATTCACCACAAGAGATTGCATTTTGAAGACAATTCTTGTGATTGTCCATTTGGTCCAAGGGACGCTTCTTTCATTTACTACTAAGTTGAAGGTCGTAAGAGACGCGGCGATTAGTGAGCGAGTGAGTTACAATTTAACGTCGCATCAGCATTATTTCAGCCATATAGCGACGAGACCAAGTTGATGTATTCACAAGTAAGTCATTTATGCAAAGTAATATTTTAGAATAAAATTTCGTCAAACACATTTGGGATGCGGCGAAAAATGTCGTGAGGATCTTACAAAAAAGATCTAATAGTTTATTAGTCATATCTACCCAGTAATCGTCGAGAGTAAGTTAGAATACTAGAAATAAACATGGAATACCGAAGTCCTATTCTACCCACTAATCATCGAGAGTAAGTTAGAATACTAGAAATAAACATGGAATACTGAAGTTTTATTCTACCCAGTAATCATCGAGAGTAAGTTAGAATACTAGAAATAAACTTGGAATACTGAAGTCTTATTCTACCCACTAATCATCAAGAGTAAGTTAGAATACTAGAAATGAACATGGAATACTGAAGTCTTATTCTACCCAGTAATCATCAAGCCTAAGTTAGAATACTAGAAATAAACATAGGATACTGAAGTCTTATTCTACCCAGTAATCATCAACAATACGGTATATCAAATTATTGGCTTTGGACTTTTCTACCCTCTAGCCTACTAAAACTTCTCAGGATTGATAGACACTACCGACAAATTACTTTTGGGTGTGGATCAAAATCTTGTGTGTCCACCATGTTGGGCGATATATACACAGCATCTTGGAGGCATACTGTTGATAAACTTGAGTATGGTTGACCTTGGTATTACCCGCAATTCCACCCGAAGAGCTACCCAGGGGGCTGAAGTTAGCAGCGGGTTTCGTTATTCGTTATTCGAATAACGAAAAACAAGCCAGCACCGGGTTCGTTATTCAAAGGCTGTATATTAAACAACTACAGTAATGTGGTCAAATATACTGAAGCTCATTTAATATATGACAGAAGGTTCGTCTTACATCATCATCCAAAAGCTGTTAAGTTATTCAGTACTTTTGAATAACGAAAAACAAACTAGCACCGGGTTCGTTATTCAGACTTGGTATAACAAATATAAGATACCGTATTTCCAGTGGGTTCGTTATTCGTCATTCGTTTTTCGAATAACGAAAAACAAGCCAGCACCGGGTTCGTTATTCAGACTTGGTATAACAAATATAAGATACCGTATTTCCAGTGGGTTCGTTATTCGTTTTTCCAATAACGAAAAACAAGCCAGCACCGGGTTCGTTATTCACAGGATGTATTTTAAACAACTACAGTAATGTGGTTAAATACACAGAAACTCATTTAATATATGACAGCAGGTTTGTCTTACATCATCCAAAAACTGTTTCGTTATTCAGTACTTTTGAATAACGAAAAAACAAATCACCACCAGGTTCGTTATTCAGTTAATGTGCAACAATTCTTTCAAATATAAGAAAGTCTATAGTCTATCTCCCAACAACTGTTAAGCTATTCAGTACTTTTAAATAAGGAAAACTAACAAGCACTTGGTTCGTTATTCAGTTTATGTCAAAGAAATTTCAGTGTATATAACCACATTTCTGTAGTTGTTTAATATACAGCCTTTGAACAACGAACCCGCAGTTGGCTTGTTTTTCGTTATTCGAAAAATGAAAAACGAATAACGAATACACTGAAAATACGGCCTCTGAATAACGAACCCGGTGCTGGCTTGTTTTTCGTAAATTCGAAAAATGAATAACAAATCAAATGAAAATACAGCGTTTGAATAACGAACCCCGTGCTGGCTTGTTTTTCGTAAATTCGAAAAACGAATAACGAATCAAATGAAAATACGGCCTTTGAATAACGAACCCGGTGCTGGCTTGTTTTTCGTTATTCGAAAAACGGATAACGAAACACGAATCCGCTGCTAACTTCAGGCCGCTGGGCTACCCTACGTTGGGCCACTTTGGCGGGTGATAGGTCTTTGGAGTAAATTCTACTCCCAAGAACATCCTGCTGATGCTCTATTGTGGACGCTACAATGTCCGTATGCCTTCTCGTCGGATATATTTGTTATGACCTGGGCACGTTGTGGTCTGGCATTGTCATCTAGAAGTTCAAAATTTCTGCCGATAATCCTAGCGTTTGAACAACGAAAGGACGCAAAATGTCGTCAACATATCGCTGGCAATCTTCCCGAGGCAAGAGAGTTAATTGACTAGAAAATTTTCCACCCTTGCCGAACTTGGCTGGTATTATTGAGTTACATTTTTGCTGGACTAACGAGTTTATGCATAGTCCAATCAAAATCGCACAACAAAATCGAAATGCGGTTCGTAAACTGTCATGCAGATTTCGGTCGATTGCAAGATTCGCAAAGCATGTGCACCGCGAACTCGGCGTCAACAGATATTTTCCAAATCTTTTCATGTTTTTTATCAAGGTGCTCACGTCATTTGATGCATTTCGCAATGAAAGACCCGTTTCATCACAATATAGATCTTGAATATCGAACAGATCGCCATTTTGTTTGAAGCAAATGCAAGTGATACGAGAGGAGAAATCTGATTGGTCCATAGGTGAGGCTTAGAAGGGACATAACTCGTGATAGCCACTGGTGGCGCTACGATCGAGCCCAGGAATTCCAGCCCAGATGGGCAAGGGTGGAAACTGGACTTTGGTCAGTTTAACCCTCTTGCCTCGGGAAGATGATCGCTGGCCATTCAAATGTTCATTCACAATAACCGCCTGTCATATGTGATAACGCCCAACATCATGACGCTACCGCAAAAACACTGATCAGGCTAATACTGCTATATGCCAACAGCATTTTCTGTCATCTATGATTCCATGCCAAACCATGTTTCGTCTGTAAACATCGTGTTACGCCGATGGCGCCCAGCCCGCACCAATCTTTGCCGCAGTGGGTAAGCTGTTAGGGTCACATCCTTTAAAGGCGCCTTGCTTTCAGGCGGGCTGCATAGAGACGATATGTAACGGCAAATGTTGAAATAAGCCTTCCTGTTATTGTACGGAATTCTCTTTTAAAAACAAGAGCGGATTTGAATCTATTGCGCATTGCAATTAATGTAATGAGACGGTATTCTCTCGGTGTCGTTGTTCTTAGCCTGCCATGCCCAGTTCTCACTGTCACCAACCTCATTGACCTTTGTCCCACATTCGAGAAATTACTCTTTTTGATTTGCCAAACATCTGAGCAACTTTGGATAGTGACGTACCTCACACGTCAATATCCCAAGATGTCAATATGGGACCCACAATTCGTCATTTTGTTGCTTCACTGAGACACGGTAGCGAGTGCATTTTTTAATCGTGTACTTATCTCAAATGTATTAGTTATTGCCAGTTACCATCTAGACACACAAACTTCAGCTTGTGTGCACGTGCATCACATGCTGTTCATGCAGGATATAAATGTACCCCGAAGCGATAGCTTCCTTCAAATCATTAGTTCAATTATTTTTGTCGGTAATAAATCTATTGCTCCAGTAGGGCTGAAAACATAGTTTCTATTAAAATTCCAATTTGGATGTTTTTCCCACTTTTCAGTGGACACGTTTAAGTTTATATTATGGACATGATAAGATCCTCTGCGGGAGGGTTTTCCCCATGAATATATTTTAGAATAATGCGTCAGGTGGACTTTTTGTATGATTTCTGTATGAATGGAACGGTGACCTTGTCCATATTGATTTAAGTCTGTCATATCATAAATGCAAAATATCCAGGGAAATTGTTACAGTATTTCTCTACTACAGTGATGAGAAGCCACACGAGGCAACAAAGTATGTGTCTATTTTGTTTTGAGTAATGTCACGTGGTGAAAAGCCACAAACCGTTTTCATGCCTGATGATTGTTAAGGAGACATGAGACTTGTCGTTGGCGTCTGGTGGGTGATCCCAGCTGTGGCGAGTCTGGAGCTTGCTTTGCTGCAAAGCAAACAACCATACGGTCCGAAAATGTGTGCACTGCTCTGTGAAGGATCAAGCGAACTTCTATGTTCATTCTCAGCAACAGAGTTATCATGTAAAGTGTTTCGAAAGGCAAGAGCTGTGGTGGCGGCCGCCGCCAACTCGTCGTCCGAGCTGAACAGAACGCTGGTAAGTTTACTTTTGTTTTGGAAACTGTGAGATTAAGTTTATATTATTATCTTTCTCTTTTAAATATTGAATACTACTACCAGTAGTACTACTGCTGCTCGAACACTGGAGGAACTCCATACAGTTTCCAAAGAAAATGAACCACAAAACGGAAATAAACAAAAATCAAAAGAAAAAATGGTTTCAAATTAAATTGAATGAAAAAAGGAAAGATGTGTCCTGGATAGAACTTTGTTTAAAACTGCGTTTCTTCGGGACAATCTATGTCAAAACTCCAGAGATCAATTTGGTAAAAAATAAAAAACAAAACACAAGACAACAAAGGTGAAAATTCTCTATCAAATTCTTGATTCTCTAAAGGCTAAGTTAAAGGTTTGGACAGAAAGAAAAAGAAAGTGGGATAAGAAAAGTAATTTCATAAAACAAAAAAAATTGTTTAAATCAAATGAAAAACAATTTTACAGGCAATTAAATGCAACGAAAGGAGAGTGATGAGAAAAGACCCACCACGGATTCTAGTGAAAGGTTTTGGAAACAGTTGTGGTCTATACCCGGCAACTGTAACCTCGAGGAACCATGGGTAGAGGATTACAATAATAGTGTACATGAAAAATTAAGGTCACCATTGGTGTGTTTCATTACACCTGATTGCTTAAAACAATGTCATTAAAAAGTCCAAATCAAATACGGCGCCAGGGCCTGATGGTATTCGAAACCGATACTGGAAACTGTTCCCTTGTGTCCAAACGCCATTACTTCCCTGTTTTAATTCTCTTGTGGATGCAGGGGATGTTCCGCCTTGGTACTGCAAAGGGCAAACAATACTTCTCCCAAAGAAAGGTGATCTGAAAGACCCTAAAAACTTCCGCCCAATTACTTGTTTGAACACACAGTACAAACTATTTACAAGGGTGTCTTACAGATCTCGTGTCATCGTACAGCGCTTCGAATGACATTATCTACATGGAGCAGAAAGGAGCCAGAAAGGGATGTTGGGCTTATAAGGATCAATTGCTGATTCAGAAAATGATCCTTGAAGAGACTAAAACTTACCACCGTAACCTCTCAATGTGTTGGATAGACTACAGAAGGCTTATGATTCTGTACCTAACGAATCGATTTTTATGTCACTGGAATGTATTGACCTCCCCGAGCGACTCCTTGTTTTACTCAAGTCTTTAATGAATTGCTGATCAACTCAACTCGAGATGTATTCGCAGGGGCAGGTGGTGACTTCAGAACCAATTTCTATTAGAAGAGAAATATTTCAGGGCGATTCTTTCAGTCCTTTGCTTTTCTGTTTATCCTTTAATCCTTTAAGCTTTTTGCTCAGCAAAGAGGAATGTTATCATCCTGGACCTCCTCAGCACAGATCCCCAAAACCCCTTACTCACCTCCTTTACATGGATGACCTTGAACTTATTGCCAATGGAGGATTCACACTAAAAAACAGATTCTCCTAGTCGAGTCCTTTTCTAATGATATCAGTATGTCCTTTGGACTCGACAAATGCACCATTCTTCATCTGAAACGTGGCAAGGTAGAAGAGGGAGGATCAGTCAGTTTACTTGGAAGTGGAGTTAATGACCATCTCGTGGAAGGTTAAG
The DNA here is from genome assembly GCF_023055435.1 of Haliotis rufescens. Classification (NCBI taxonomy): domain Eukaryota; kingdom Metazoa; phylum Mollusca; class Gastropoda; order Lepetellida; family Haliotidae; genus Haliotis; species Haliotis rufescens. Next base: position 1,452,595 of record NW_025964157.1, read on the forward strand.
CCTATACGTACATGGGGATGCAGATTAGGGACCAACTCCAGAATGCCGATATCAAAGAAAAACTTCGGGCAGAGTACAAATGTAGACTTAAGAAAATCTGAACGCTCAAAATAAAGTCAAAGCCACAAATACGTATGCTGTGCCCGTCCTTTCATATTCTTTTGGTGTTGTTGATTGGACGGAATAAGAAATTCAGGGTATTGACAACCTCACAAGAAGAATCATGTCATGTCATGAGTGTCAGCTAAGCGAAGTGCCATATCAAGTCAGCCCAGACTCAGTTTTTCAAGGAGAGGCTTTCAGAACGACCACTGCATCAAGTTTATGTGCAGTGTGTTGAGAAGATCAGCAATCCCGCAGAGTCCTTGGATGAAGTCGTTTTCCCAGAAAAGTGATACAAAAGGCATTCTGTTTGCTGCTCAGGGCTAGTCACTTCCAACTCGAAACGATCAATGTGTGACACAGAGGTCAATCCATGGTACGACCCGGAATATGTAGAGGGCGTCATGGAAAATGATCAATACAAAATCCTTTGGAATAAGCCCTTATACAGTCTCAGACGTATCCAGACCAACAAACCTGATCCTGTCCTTTTGGATAAATCCAATGAAATCATTTATATCATTGAATTTTCTGTCCCTTTTGACAGTAATGTGATTGACAGGATTGAGGAAAAACATGGCAAAACATGGTTTGGTACCTCCCAATCTGTTGACTGACATTGGGAGATAACCGGGTTTGCTACCAGGAATACAGCCCTTCTTACAATCTGGGTAATGCAGAGGGCTGCAGTGTTGGGGAGTCTTCACATTCTCCGAAAAGTTCTGGGTTTGGCAGCGCTTCCTTATAATAATAATAATAATAATAATAGTAATAATAATAATAATAATAATAATAATTGATTTGTAATGCGCCTAATATCCATCGACAGTTGCTCACTGGCGCTGTGACAGAGTTAAAAAGTAATGTCTATGTACATATGCCAACAATCAGGAGATCTATTGAAAAGCTGAAGTGAAGAAGTGGGTTTTGAGGAGAGACTTAAACGTTTCCTTAGAACCAGAGTTTCTCAGATTCGAAGGCAAAGAGTTCCATAACTGTGGACTGCAAAAAGAAAAGGCATGGTCAGACATAGCAGAAGTAGACAGAGGCTGATACAGTAGAGTTCCACCAGAGGATCGGAGAGCATGATCAGGAGAGTACAGGGATATAAGATCTTTGAGATAGTCGCTATTGTTGAGGCAGTCGTGAGTGATGATACATATCTTATAGTTTATACGAAAGGAGACTGGAAGCCAGTGTAGTGCTTTGAGGACAGGACTGATGTGATTGGATCTTGGAACTTTAGAGATGCATCTTGCTGCAGAGTTCTGAATACGTTGTAGCTTTGATATGGCTTTCATGGGAAGATTAGCATACAATGCATTGCAGTAATCCAGTTTGGAGGTCACAAGACATTGCATGAACAATTTAACTGTTGGAGTATCAAGTAGATGGCGGACTTTACTGATGTTATAGATGCTATGGTGGCATGCTCTGCTGGTAAGTGAAATATGAGTGTCAATAGCCATTGTTGAATCAAAGGTGATTCCCAGATTACGGGCACTCGCAGTTGGGTACAGAGTGGTATCACTAATATGAAGGTATACAGAGTCTGGGTGAAGCTTTCTGACTTGCTGTCGCGAACCAAGGATTAAAAACTCAGTCTTCTCTTCATTGAGTTTGAGATAATTGAAGCTCATCCAGGATCGTATGTCATCAATACAGCGCTAAAGGGTGGCGAGGTTCAGAGACAGTTCGGAAGTTTTAAAGGAAATGTAGATCTGGTTATCGTCCGAATAGAGGTGGAAGTTAAGAGCATGTTTCTGGATGATATCTCCAACTGGCAGGATGTAAATTGTGAATAGCAGAGGTTCAAGGACTGAACCCTGTGGTACACCATAGTGACTTTTGCATGTTGTAGAATGACGATCATGGATCTTAACAGACATGGTCCGGTCAGACAGGTAGGACTGGATCCACTGGACAGCTGTTCCCCGAATGCCAAGTCGTGTGTTGAGTCTTTATAATAAAATTGCGTGATCAATAGTATCAAAAGCAGATGAGAGGTCAAGGAGAACAAGAAGAATGGTTTTCCTCTGCCCAAAAAATGTCAGGATGTCGTTGTGGACCCGAACGAGTGCTGTCTAAGTACTGTGACTTGACTTGTATGCAGACTGGAATTTTTCACCAAGATTGTTTTGTTTCAGATGATGAGCGACAATCTTTTCCAGGCATTTAGACACGAACGAGAAATTGGACACAGGTCTAAAGTTTTTGAAATTGTCGGGATCCAAACCAGGTTTTTTGATGATGGGAGTGACATGAGCATGTTTCAGTTCACTTGGGAACTTGCCATGAGACAGAGACGTGTTGATTATGTCCCACATAGAAGGTGTCACGTGATCCATTATGGTCTTGAATAGCCAGGTAGGAACTGGGTCAAGTGAAGACGTCTTGGATGGAGCATGCTTGATAGCGTCCGATACGACTATCAAAGAAACGTGACTTAAGGAGGTTATTTCATTTCCAGAAAAAGAGTTGTCATCAGGGCATGGTCTAGATTCAGAAGATTCCTGACGTTTCTCGTCCAAAATATTCCTGATTTTCAGTATCTTGTCATTGAAAAATGATGCAAATTCATTTGCCAATGAGAAATCATCATCACATTCTGGAAATGTTGCTTTTGGAGTCCCTTTCAACAAACCGTTTAGAAGTGAAATGGAGAAGTCCCGTTCACTGTCTGGGCTGCGTGTAGAGGGGACAAGGGCCCTGAGCTGATGATGAGCCTAAACCCGGATCACCAAAAAACTTTTTGCTGCATTTTTTATTTTAATCTGTAAATAATAATATAAATGATAATGATGATGATGATGATGATGATGACCTTAAAGTCCAACATTGCCGAACTCGATTTGAATTCCTGGGCTCGATCGTAGCACACCAGTGGCTATTACGAGTTATGTCCCTTCAAAACTTCTCCTATGGACCATTCAGATTCCACCTCTCGCATCACTTTGCATTTACTTCAAACAAAACGGCGGCACCCAGTCAAGACAATCTGATCGATAATCAAGATCTATATTGTGATAAAACGGGTCTTTCACTGCGAAGTGCATCAAATCACGTGAGCACCTTGATTAAAAACATGAAGAGATTTGGAAAATATCTGTTGACAACAAGTTGGCGGTGTACATGCTTTGCAAATCCTGCAATCGACCGCAATCTGCATGACATTTTAAGAACCGGATTTAATTGTGCGATTTTGATTAGTCCAGGCAAAAATATAACTCCATATTACCAGCCTATTTCGGCAAGGGTGGAACTCGTCATCTCAATCAAATGATATTTGAAAGCCGACATTTTCTTTCAGTTAAAGTTATTCTCTCCATCTTCCAGTTTCAGTTGGGAGGTTGTGATTGGAGGTTCTCAATTCTCAAGTTTCGCCAAATACTTACTTTCATATTTGAATAGTTTTCGAAATTCAGGGATTCTTTTTTAGCTGTCGTATACATGGCTCCTTTGGACGATCTATCTTGTGTGGCTTTCCCGCATTGTAAATTGATATCATTTAATTTGTTGTCAACCATATGTTTTAGATGATTTGGACTTTGAAAACTTTGTTTTTCAAAGCAATCACTCGTGTACATGATGCTCACCTGAGCGTCGATTAATATGTCCTTCATAACTGTGAAGGCGACGAACTGCTTGTGTCGTAATTGTGTCACGTATGTAACTTTGAAACAGAATTGACTGTAAATAGTAGGTTTTGCAAAATGATAAAACAAAAACCTACTGCCAATGAAGTTCTTGGTGAAATAAATACGGAGGAAAATAAAAGGTATGACACACGATTAATTTTCTTTGAAGAAACGCATATGGCAAAAGATCTTGAAGTATATGAAAAAGATTTTAATATTTCGTGTAAACTGAATCATAGCTGTGATACTCCAACATGTACATGCAGCTAGCTTAGAGGTTCAAAAACTGTAAAAATTGGAGAATTCATTCATTAGTCAAAACAGGCTTCGCAATTCTCTGTACAGCGTTGCGCCTTCAGGCATACCAGAAATTAAATTATTGTGAAGTCAAATCCCGGATTGCCCCTGATTTTGTTTTCTGGTTTGTTAGCACCACCCGTGCTCTTGGGTTTCACCAGAATGGTAAAACTCGAAGAGCTGCATCACTTCAGGGTGTGCTCCCATATCAAGCTGTATATATGCTGTTATACAGCTAATCAAGACTACAGGTCAAAAGCTGAGTTTAACCAGCTCAATCAGTCACTCAAAACTGTAATTCTTAAAACTGAAATTCGAAATAATAAATATTGTCAGCTAATGTCAGACCAATATTCACAGATTCAACAAACAAGAGAAGTGACCACTGTCCGCCGAAACAACTTCAGAACGAGAGGACGTAGACGCATAAAGAGTAGGTACAATACACCGATAACAACATCGATGTTACTGATTTCCACAACCACACTAGGCAATAAATCACTGTTTTTTCACTGTTGTAGAAACCATAAGACCCGACATCTCCAGCAACCAATGCTTGCCGTAAAAGGCGTCTATGCTTGTCGTTAGAGGCGACAAACGGGATCGGGTGGTCAGGCTCGCTGGTTGATGCATGTCATCGTATCCCAATTGCTTAGATCGATGCTCATGATGTCAATCACTGGATTGTGTGGTCCGTACTCGATTATTTACAGACCGCTGTCATATAGCTGGAATTTTGCTTAGTGTGGCGTTAAACAACAAATGAACAAACAAACAAAATCACCATGAAGAGAAGATTCATGAATTTCAACTTCTTTAGCCTTTCAATGTCATTGCCCATCCTTATTCGTAGATGCTACAACTTTAATAAGCTACTGATATTTGCTGCCTTTGGAGTGAGCCACATGCCTATGTCACAGTCAGCCTGGTCATGCATTGTGACCCAATCCCAATTTCATTCTTACGACAAGAAGGCATTGACCTTGCAGTAGTCGATACTTTTATCATCATTAATCAATCTTTTAAAGCAGCACCACGCGGGCCCGGGTTAGGCATGGTCCACGTGGCGCTATTGCTTGTCCTAAGAGGCGACTCCTTTTGAAAAAATCATCCTATCAGTCTCTGTTTTTGCGTGTCGTTTTACCCTAGCAAATTGGGATATTTGTCGTCATCTCAATCACTGAAACTGCAGTGTTATAATACATTCAGGTACAGGTTTAAAATTGCAGGGTTGTGGTAACCTAATTTTCAATGTGGCAATTCATTTTTGGGAGAAAACACGTCAAAACATCTGAGAATGTATTACATGTTTGAGAAACTGCAAATATGAACTGTCTTCTATATCCGACTATGACGTGCTACCCTTCGTGTCGCCCGCCGTGATATAAAAAAAGGGGTAAAAACGGCGTAAAAAAAATAACTCTCACTCGTTCACAGAAAAAGTTCGCATCAAAGTTTTCAGTTCCGGGGATGGAAAGATTAATTTCAATCAACACTTCGAAAAAAGGACATGGGATGCAGCTTTGCGGATCTGTCAGTCGGAAGGAGGGTCGTTGATCAAGATTAACACACACGAAAAAGAAAATACTATCACACACAACATGGAGAAACACTTTTTTGGCAGAGGTATGTTCTTTATTCAAAACATTCGTCTTAGGTGAACCTCATAAATCAATTACATACTCGTAACCCACGCGATCGAAGGGCGGTTGGGTAGCTTAGTGGTTAAAGCTTTCGCTCGCCACGCCCAATGCCCAGGTTCGATATCTCGTTTCCACCATCGTGGTATTGCTCGAATAGTGCTAAGGCTGCAAAACACGATACTTGCTCACTCGCTAATCCAAGCGTTAGTGAATGTGCATTTATGCCACCGTCGGCACTATTCCAGCTATATCACGGAGGTATATAAATCATCAAATCATTTGTTAATCATTCATCATTTCTGTTCCTGTAATGCCATATGTAGAATAAATGTCTTTGGCGTTTCCTTGTGGTTAGTTTGTTAGCTTGTCACTCCGAATAATAGTGTTTAAATTCCAACGTGGTACAATGTTTAAAGCCTCGGGAACCTTGCTATGGGTGAGGGTAATTTCCAACTGAAGCGCTCTCCTTTTGTAAAACATAATTGCTTTTAACCTGAAGTTTTGATTTTTACATTTTGACAGTAAATTATGCCTACACGTTCCAATGCTCTTCAAAATAATTCCACACAAACAGAAACGCATAATAAAAAAAAATCAATAATATATGTCAGAATTGTACATACAAAGATACAGGAATCATGAATATAATGTTCTCTGGTGGTACGAAAAATCGCCATTGTTACTATCGCCTTAATGCAGCTAAATCAAAATGCAGTTCTCAAACGTACAAAGCCGCTAAAACGAATCTACAACAATCCACGTGACCATTTCACGTGTGCGATCTGCACGTGAAACATAAAACAAACCCTGTATAAGTAGTTTTCGTGTACCTGTCCTCTTTTGTCTGGCGATTGCACAAAATGAGGAACATTTCACGACTGAATGAAGCAAAAAGAAACAACGCCATCGTTCGCTTGGAATAGGCTGAATCCAGGTCGGTCGTTGTCACGGAGTTTCATTTATCAACGCTAAGCTTCGACAGATGACTTTCCCAGATCCGGTAGACCACGTGACCGCCATGATCAAGACCCGCTACATCCGGGTTCCTCACCTACGACAAAGGACCACCACGACAACCTCTGTACATCCGCCTTACCAGGTTTGGGTAGTTCATACATCGAGGAACCGCTTACAGGAAATAGGTCCTCGACCCAGACGGCTTGTTCCAGGTTTCACATTAACCAACCAAGATAGTCGACTTGGACGTCAGTGGTGTCATGTCCATAGAGTAAGGATTTTGAGGTGCAAATAGAAGATGTCGGGTGTATTGGCGTCAACATGAATGTTGGCGCATCCAGGAAGTAACGGCAGACGTTGTGTGATGGCGTTGCCAGCAATATCACACAATGGCAGTACCAATTGTGCCGAGATGAAATTCTTCCAACGCAACATTCCAGCATTCCAGTGCCAGATCACACACACATGACACCTCACAACCGCATCCAGACACAACGACATTCAGGTCGATCTCGATATCCAGATGTGAACCCCATCGAGAATGTGTGGCATGAGTTACAGTCCGTTTGACTCCAAATGAGAACGATGAATTGCAAATAACTCGAAATCCAGGAAAGTGAATGAAACATCAATACGGTACCTGACCATGAATGCCCTGTACCAAACAAAATCTGAATTTTGTTTTTTTTAAGACCCATGACGGATGAAGTTCTTTAAGAAACTGTCATGTAATTTTGTATAGAAATGTGTACATGACACGTAGGGGGGACAAACTGTGGAAGGCACAGCGCAAGCACGCATGCACTGCACGTTCTGTGGTAGGGGAAATGACAGCGCGCTAGAGGGGCCGTCTCATGATAATTTCAGTCGCAATCTGACTCGCTCATGCCATAGATCTCGTCGTCGGAACTGCTGGTGCCTGAACCGACTGCCACTATTATATGTTGGACTGTTGCTGGCCGTAGTCCATCTCGTGACCAATAACGTGGCTCTATCTCGTCATCGACTGTGGCCACACAACGCCTCCATGTTTCTACTGTTACACGACCAAGGGATTCCTTTACGAACTGTTCAACGTCTCGTAATTTGAACTTTGTGTTCGATCGTCCAATGTCACCCTTGACGATGTCCCATACCAACTCGATTGGATTCATGTCGCAGTGATAAGGTGCCAGTCGTAAGACAGCGTGACCCTGACTCTTGATGTAACTGTCAACTTTATACACGGGGTCAGGTTTCATAGTTTTGATGATTTCATAGAGCTGTGGTTTTGTCGCTGGAGAAGGAAAGGTAATGTTCCTCCGTTGCAGCCAAGTAACCATGTCTCCTTTACGGTTATTAGAGGTTGGAGTCTTGCTTTCTGGATCCTGCGCACTATGATACGGTGCATTGTCAATGACAATGAGAGACTTGGTAGACAAAGCGGGGACTAATTTATCTTTCACCCACACCAGAAATACATTTCCGTTCATTTCTGTGTGGTAGTCCCTGTTGTCTTTGGCCTTGGCTCTAAAGACAAGGTCACAGTCTGGGAGAAAACCCTGACTAGCAGAACCAGCATGGAGAACTATGAGTCTTTCACCCTTTCCCATTGGTAACTTTCTACCAGACTCCTTACAGTCACCACTGGGTACCCACTGACTGCTGGCTTTGTGTGACACATTTACCCATGTCTCATCTAAGAAGACGGGCTCATATCCTTCTTCACGTTTCTACTTGATGGTACGAAGGTAATGATTTCGGAGACACACAACACAGCCCTATTTTCTCGAGTTATCTTTTTGTATTTGTAACCAAATGTATGCAACAGCTGCCATAGTTTGTACTTTGTAACACGTAAATTATGGTCAGTTTCAAGGTGTTTCTTCAAAATTCTTAGGGACAGGTACTTATTTTCTGAGTGCAGTTTAACAATTGCACGTCTGACTTGATCCCTCTGAAAACTGTCTACTTTATCAACCTTGCGTGGTTTTGAAATGTCCCCGACCTCCTTGGCCTGACTATTTGTATCTCGTGGACTAACAACATTTTTAAGTTTCTGAGGGGACATACCAAGAGCTTTTGAAGCTCGTTTCAAGAATTTATTTATTGCATAAAAAGGCTTTGCTCTTTATGCTTCACTTCTAAAGAAATCATACACACTCAACATCAACTGTTTAACATCTGCTGAGTAGCGCATCTTGTCAATGAATGAACACGGTCACTGTGTAGCACGTGCAGACCGTGCTTGCGCTGTTCCTTCGACGGTTTGTCCCCCCTACGTGTCATGTACACATTTCTATACAAAATTACATGATAGTTTCTTAAAGAACTTCATCCGTCATGGGTCTTAAATTAAACAAAATTCAGATTTTGTTTGGTACAGGGTATTCATGGTCAAGTACCGTATTGATGTTTCATACTCGTTTCTGGATTTCGAGTTATTTTGCAATTCATCGTTCTCATTTGGAGTCAAACGGACTGTAGATAGAAGGGTGCGACGGCATCAATCACAACCGCACTGTCAGAGCGGTCAATTAGACAACAATTCCCCAAGATCCAATTTGTAACCTTCTTGCTTCCATTGGAAATTCCTGACTCCCAGCGTGGGCACACACAATACTGACTACAGAAGACCTTTTGAAATTCCCATGGCGGTTTTTTTTTTTATAGTGTCTACTGTGATAGCGTTTGTCATTTATTTGTCATCTGAGAACACTCATCTGTTTTCCGTTGATCTACTAAATGTATCCATCAAATGTCACCAAAAATGCATTCGCTTTCCTTGTTTTTGAGAATATAAGTAGTCATAAACTGAATACAGATAACAACTTTAAGATCAATAAATAAGTAGTTATCCACATCAATCATCATTTCTAACTTCATGTTAATATCTAGATGCAATTCAAAGAAGACTTCAAATAGGTTCTTTTTGACAGAGACGAATGTTTTGTTCACATCTCTTCTGCAGATTATGTGTGGATTGGTCTGAGGGACATTACAGACACCAACACATTTGTGTGGACAGACAACAGTTCCTTGACATACCACCACTGGGGTGAAGGCCAGCCATCCAACTTTTCCAAGGGGCGAGCCGGTACACACCCAGAGGATTGCGTAGCGCTGGTGTCCCAAAAATTTTTTGGTGTGCAGTGGGAAGATCGCTCGTGTAGTGTGAAGAATAAATTCTTGTGTGAAACAATAGAATAGATAGGCAACGTTTGATTGTATTTACTGAAGCTTAGATGTTTGGATTTGTGTATCCCCCCGTGTTGATTATGTCCTATTGAAATACCTATGTTGGCTATTGTCATTGTAAAATCATCACACAACAAAAGAAACAGTTGCAAAAATGACCTTATGATAAAACAAGCTATTCTGAACACATTAGGATTCTAAAACATTTTTAAAAAAAATATGTTTAAATATAAATAGGTGTATAGTACAGGTCTGTCCTTCATGGTGAGGTGAAGTGAAATTGGGTTTAACGTCGCGTCCAAGATTATTGCACTTATATAGCGACGTGCATGCACGTGTATGTGTGTGTGTGGCTGCTTGTACTAGTCCGGACTGATGCCGATTTATAGTGCTAGCTCACTGAGATACCATGCCGCAGTTTAACATGAATACCCCACTCAGACACAGTATACTGACTCCGAGCCGACCAGTCCTTGTTTTAGCCCCTTAATGCCGAGCGCCAGACAGGGTAACAACAAGTACAATCTTTTAACGTCTTTTTGTATGACGCGGCCCGGGATCGAACCCTGGACCTTCCGCTCTCCGGGCGGACGCTCTACCACAAGACCACGGAGGCGGTCTCCTGTCCTTCATGGGGGGCGGTGGGATAGCCTAGTGGCTAAAGTGTTCGCTCGTCATGACGGGTTTTCCCCACATGGGTACAATATGGAAGCCCATTTCTGATGTCCCATGCTGCGATATTACTGGAATATTGCTAAAAGCGGCGTGAAACAATACTCACTCACCCACTGTCGTCTAAAGGCGAGATAAGGTGAATGTGTGGGGTTCAATGTCTCGTTTAAGTTTACTGCACGTATATATAACTAAGTGCGTTTGTGTGGGGCTGTTCTTTCTGGACCTACGGTTTGCTCCCTGGAGTACCATGCAGCAGTTGAACATGGATACCCCCTCAGAGACAGAAACTTCATTAGACCAGTCTTTGCTTTTATCTCTATAACGTCGAGCTCCAGGCAAGTACCACCTTCTCACGTATTTTGGTATGACACAGCCAGGGGATCGAACACGACCTTGAGGCTCTTAAGGCTTACGCTTTATCCACTAGTCCACGGAAGCGGTCGAATAAGTAATTTGCCATCAAACAGATACCAATGGGTAGGAACGTTGGTAAAACAAACTATTTGCATAAGGCCATCTATTAGACTTTGTGTGTTTCCTTTTCAAGTTCAACACTGAAATATTTCCTCGTTTCTCCATGAGGGAGTTTGATAGGGCAGCTTTATGACATGCCACTGAACGAGTCCCTCACATGATGATCCGCCACATAGTTTGTGAGGGTCCCTGTTGCAAAGAGAGTATTATTCCTTTCTGTATCCTTGGATGTGCAAGTTTTACTAATGACCCAGAATCAATTACAGCTGTTTCGTTGCCATGTCTTTGCTTATATTTGTGTTAGAGATGGGCAGGATTTCAATGTTAGAGAAGCACTGTGAAATGCTCTTGCTTTGCCTGAATGTGAAAATCAATTGTACCTTTCATTTATTGTATTGACTTGTTTGAATATATTAACACTATCTTTCTGAATCTGTAAACTGTTTTGATGTTTATAAGCCACGCTATGTAATATATGTATGAATGTATGTAATTCTTTACTATATGATATGAGACTTATATCTTCCCATACTTTTCTGCTTATTAAAAATCATAATTTATTTTTTATCGTTTTGCTTGCATTTACGATTAAAGTCTTAGATGTAGGCTTATTTAGACATTAGGTTAAACCTGACATCATCACTATTTGAAAGTTATTCATTAACATCGTCTCCCCGAGGCAAGGGAGGTAACTGACTACAAAATTGCAGTTTCCTACCTTGTCGAACTAGGCTGGAGTTTTGGCTCTGCTAACGAGTCTAAGCATTGTGCAGTCAAAATCGCGTGACGAAATCGGCATCTGGTTCGAAAACTGCCTTGCAGATTTCGGTCGATTGCAGTATTTGCAAAGCATGTGGATCGCCAACAGATATTTTCCAAATCTTTTTATGTTTTTAATCAAGGTGCTCACGTGATAAGACGACCTCCGCGTAACAGGACCCGTTTTATCACAATATAGATTTTATATTATCGATCAGATCGTCTTGATCTTGGTCGCCGCAATTTTGTTTGAAGCAAATGCAAGTGATATGTGAGGTTGAATCTGATTGGTCAACAGGAAAAACATAGAAGGGACATAACTCGTAATAGAAGCTGGTGTGGCTACGATCGAGCCTAGAAATTCAAACTTTGTTCGGAAAGGTGAGTGAGTGTGGTTTTACGCCGCGTTTAGCAATATTACAGCAATATCACGGCGGGGGACACCAGAAATGGACTTCACACATTGTACCCATTTCGAGAACCGAACCCGGGTCTTCGGCGTGACGAGCGAATGCTTTAATCACTAGGCTACCCGACCGCCCTTGTTGGGAAAGGATGGAACTTGAATGATGTTGTCAGTTCACTCCCTTGCCTCGGAAACATGTATAAAACCATGCTTTTGATACAGTCAGAATCGTACAGTGGTCTTTAATCAAGATGTTAAATCAAGACTTTAATCAATGGACGTTAATCAAGATTTCTTGTTTTCTCGCTTCTATTTACAAGTTAGCAATCAAGTTAAGGTACTTCTTTCAGTGACATCAATTGGTGCTATCGTGTCTACAAGAGGTTAGGAGTGAGTTAATGATGTTGCCTTTGACTCCGTGATTGCATGTATGAGATTAGAATGAGAGTTTAATGTATGTGGAGGAATCATAGGATGGCTTCTTCGTCGATAACTGCAGGCTGGACTGCTGCTCCCTTGGGGTCCAGGTCCTGGTCCAGGTCCAGGTCAGTGTTTTCCTGTCTCGGGTAACTGTTTAAGTGCCCACATCCCGGGGAATACTGGAAATAGGATATTGCCATGGGGCTCACAGGAAACTTAAGGCACAAAGAAAGATGTAACATTCTGTAACATCACTTGATGGTGACACGTGACTTAACATCGAGGTAAACCCCCATCATGTGGGTCAAGGTTTGTCATCATGACACTGAAGAACTTTTGTGTTTTGTGTAGTGAATTCAACATATCGTTACCCTCGTTGCCACTGATTCAAACCTATAGTGATCCGGGCAAGCCTGCCCTTTCCGCCTGTAGTGCCGGGCTGAAAGACAAATCAGACTGCATCGGTCCATGATGTAGCCAACAGTCAAAGAACTTCCATAAATACGTCAAGAAAGTAATATTTGAAGAAACAACTGCAAAACGATAGCAATAGTACACGTGTTAATTACCTCTAGGATTCCCTGGATCAGACCATGTCATTATCAGAATCTTTCTCAATACAGTCTACTTTCAAACTATATTCCCTGAGCATTAACGCGTGTCTGTGGCGTGTACGTACACACAATGATACCTCGTTAATCCGGAAGGTGCCCCTTCTGACATTGTCCGAATTAAGGCAATGTGAGTATGGGGTGATGCTCCTTCGTATATATGTACAGCGCTCCAAGCAGCAACGGTCCGGAGAGTGGGTTTTCGGGACAAAACAGGGTCCTGTCTCTAGCAGTTTTCCGGTGAGACAATGTACCATTATCTCCCCACTGTGGATTCCTGAGGTGGGCATTAGAGGTAGATGAGGTAATGTCACGAGAGATAAAATAATGGAGTGTTGATGCTTATTAGGAAAACAAAATCCTCTTGATAATCGAAGGATCAGGTGGGGTTTTAATTACGTCTGTGTCGAACACCATTACCTTTGGTTTGTTGTTTTACGCCGCGCTCAGCAATATTCCAGCTATATGGCAGCGGTCTGTATATAATCGAGTCTGGACCACACAATCCAGTGATTAATATCATGAGCATCGATCCACGCAAATGGGATCGATGACCGGCATGAACCAAGTCAGCGAGTCTGACCATCCGATCCCGTTAGTCGCCTTTTACGACAAGGATAGAATGGGTTGTAGGTTAAGGGTACTATCATCAATGGGACCATGTGTTTGACACAGCAACATGATGTTATGCTTCTGTACAACGAGGGGAACATATGTGACACAGCTGCTTACGGCAATTGCATTGATCTGGAACTCCTATGGTAAAACAGGCTCGGTCAGTACACACTACAAGCATGGGTGCATTTTCATACATGCTATGGCTATGTAGATTCAAGTAAGGTAAATGCAAATTTAGTAAGCACAAGTCTTACTATTGTGTGTGACTCTGTGTGTGTGTGTGTGTGTGTGTGTGTGTGTGTGTGTGTGTGTGTGTGTGTGTGTGTGTTCTGCTCTAGACAGTTGTGCCACCACATCAATATTGAAGGTTATCAAAATTGGTTCATATTGTATTGGGCTTTTAATTCTGTACGTGACCAACCAACAGTTTATAGAGTCAGCAACGATCTACACACTCTGGGTACATTGGACAGTCAGACCATACATAATAACAACCCGATTCTTGCTTCCTTTAAGCACATGGTACAGACGAAACATTCCGCCCTGGAATCCCTTCAGAAACACATGGTAAAACCGTCTTTTGCTCTTGAAGATTTAAGGCGTGCTTCATGGATTTTATTTAAACATGACATTTATGTATACAATTAATCGCTGGTCATGTAGCCCCTTTTGAACATATTGACAGTAATAGGTTAAAAATACGAAAACACAGAAATGACTGGCTGTGGCACAGGCATTTAATTTAACAAAAAATCTTCTTTTACACGAACCTCAAAGAAAGTTCCATGCATCTATAACCTATTCCTTGGTTTCATAGTACCACAGAAACGAATTATATCTGGCAAATTGTTTTTGCGGTCTAGTTAACATTTTATCCATCAGTTTTTTTCATTTTGTATTTTCTTTTAATACTTCGTTTTCGGGCCAGTTAAACAAAACGAATTTTTCTTTCCGATGAGTTCATTAACGAATTTACAGCTATCATACAAAGACGATGTCTGAATTTCAAACAAGGCACGAGCGACAACAAATGAGCAGTTAAAGTGAACAACGTATAGTGCAGCAAGGTCCTTTTATACACCCAAAGAAAATTATAGTGAAACCCCGCGACATACGTAAATCAGTTTGCGACAAAGGGATCTTCCATATCCGCAGACTTGCCATAAAAGGCGACTTTGCTTGTTTGTAGGAGACGAGTAACGGGTGGTCAGACTCGCTGACTTGGTTGATGCATGTCATCGTATCCCAATTGCGTGGATCGATGCTCATGATGTCTATCACTTGCTTGTCTGGTCCAGATTCGATTATTCACAGAGCGCAATCATATAACTGGAATATTGCAGAGTGCGGCGTTAAACAACAAACAAATAAACAAAACAAATTATATTGGCCTTGTTATTGGTCCAATGTCAGTGATCATGTTCTGAGATAGGCATTACAGTCCGCCTCGGGCCAATACGACTGACCGAGGGCCGATACTAAGGGGCAAAAGAAAGTACTCCGAGTTTGTTTTTAATGTAATTGAAAATATAGACCAATATGAAAACAACAGTTTAATGACAAATTTATTAATTGACCATATAAACGATATGTTTTAAAGTAGTAGCAGTCCACGAAATCAGGAAAAGTATTAGCATTCAAGAATTATTCATACATCTGTAACCTCATTGTACAGTCAGAATAAACAGCCATGAGACATACAACTATCAACATAATGAAACATGAACAAGATCAATTAGAAGAGAAAGGATATGATGACAGTAGTCTCTCGCCCTGTGACTGCAATAGAAGGAATGCAATCACGCGCACAAGTCGTATTCAGCTTCAGGGGTCGATGGGGTAGCCTAGTGGTTAAAGTGTTTGTTCGTCACGCCGAAGACCCGTGTTCGATTACCCACATGGGTACAATGTGTGAAGCCCATTTCTGGTGTCCCAGCCGTGATATTGCTGGAATATTGCTAAAAGCGATGTAAAACCATACTTTCTCACTCAACTTCTATGTTGAAGGCTATGAGGCAGGGATCATATATATAATAAGGACAATAAAAGTAATACGATAACAAAAGGTGGAAATGAACAAGGGAAGCCAACAGATGATGGGCGTTGGTATTTTTTTCTCATTCCAAATTCCATTCCAGTTATCCAATCCAAACTCCGTTCTAAAGACTATTCCATATTTTACACTATGCCGTATGCTCGACAAACATTCGTTATGACATTTCAGATGATGAAAATGGAAACGTTGAAACATATACTGAACCGTAAAAGAAACGTCACCCCAAGTAACATTGCATGAAAAGTTGTCCCTTCAACATCTGGGTATTTTTTGTCAAAGTTTCTAAAATTTAACATTACCTTCTCCGGAAAAATGAAATTTGATGATAAAAAAACAAAGCAGATGACAATGAAAACGGCAACGGCCATGGTAGCCCGATGCACGTGAGTTCCGTGCAAATTGAAATGCACATGCGTTCCCCCATTTCTTGCCCTATAAAAATCCAACCAGATCGGATAACATTCATTCGTTATTGAATTGCTACTACATGCCAAGACTGACAAGAAATCGGCGACACCGCGCTTTTGGACGATTGCAAGCTGGACAAACCACCGGGCAAGTAGCCAATGCATTTCAAGTCTACGTAAGGACCATATACAGACTCCAGCAACGGTACCAGACCACCACCATTACAGATGACCGACCACGTAGTGGAAGACCAAGGGTCATCACCCGACGTCAGGATCGTCAGATTGTGCTACAGCATCTTCAAGATCGCTTTGTTACTGCTGCGGAAACTGCTCGACAGATCATGGGGACACACCAGCGACGCATCGGTGCGGACACCGTGCGTCGACGATTGACGAGCAGACACCTCCACTGTCACAAGCCACACCGAGGACCAATTCTGACACCACGACATCGCCGGGACCACGAGTTTCAGCATGATAACGCCCGTGTCCACACTGCGAGAGCAACAAGAAACTTCTTCCAGCAGAGTGAGTGAATGAGTGAGTGAGTTTGGTTTTACGCCGCTTTTAGCAATATTCCAGCAATATCACGGCGGGGGACACCAGAAATGGGCTTCACACATTGTACCCATGTCGGGATTCGAACCCGGGTCTTCAGCGTGACGAGCGAACGCTTTAACCACTAGGCTACCCGACCGCCCCTCTTCCAGCAGAATGGCATCAGAACCATGCAGCGGCCTGCCCCTAGTCCCGAGCTTTATCCCATTGAGCACCTGTGGGACGAGATTCAAAGACGGTTGAATGACGTCCGACCAAGGCCGACAACTGCAGCTGAACTGCGTCAGGCGTTCCTCAGAGTTTGGGCTCAAGTGCCTATGGCCTTCATCAACCGCTTCATCCATTCCATGTATCGACGTTGCACGGCAGTCATCAATGCACATGGCGGACACACGAGATACTGACTTGTGGTGCCATTTTCCCAGAGACTAGTGTTGTGTTTCCCTTTAAGAACTGTTGACACTTTCATTGCAACCTTGATGATCAGTTTTGCCAAGTTTCATCTTTTTAATATGTCTCAAAGTATGTTTACAGTGTTTGGACAAATAAGGTTTCTCATATATGTATCCGTGGTGACGTTTCTTTTGCGGTTCAGTATAGTTGTGACTACGATATAACGAACTATTAACATCTGTGTCACAACGAAATCACACAGTGTACGTAGCGCCGTATAATATATTTATTTATACGGGACAACATTTATGTCGTTTCGCTGTCAATCTCACTGTCTGTTTTTCCCATGTGTGACGACATGGACATATCATTCATTATAGCCTTGGGGCAAGGCTACCTACAGAGCGGGAGAGGCTTGCGGACTGGAGACGGGCAGTGGAGCAAGTTCCCACTGTGTAGAAACAAAGAGGTCATTCCAGCCCAGTGAGTCCTCTCGCCCTTATCGGTCTCCTATCTGCCTGTCACATACTAATCGCAACAACTTGATACAAATTCCGCCGTTCGTGGTCTTTAAATGAGAAAACAATGAAGTCAGTTCCCATATACTCCAGTTTCTACCTCCAAGACTCCAGTCCAAGACTCCACTCCAAGGCTCCACACCAAGACTCCACTCCACGTTTTACAGTTGAGATTCTTAATAGTTATGCATTTATCTAAATATGAAACAGATGGGTTGGTTTACAAGGCCGCTTAATTTCTAGTTCAGGTAGGTAACCTAAAGAAAGGGACTTGGCTGTTTGACCGATGACCGGTGATGAAAGTAACGCTGATATGCTAATAGTGATGAAGATATCAGTAATGGTGATTAAAACAATCATGATTAGCGGGCACGATTTGTAGTTCATGTCGTTAACGGTAACAGCGTACACAAACAATGTTGTTGTTCCTTAATCTTATGTTCGTCCAGTATGACGTGTAACATCTGTTCCTGAACACATCTGGACAGAGGACACAACATGAAAACTAAATGATAAAATCAAAACACAAGAACATGTGCACCATGTTGATCAGGTGTTCATAATGTGATGAATAATGCCTGACCAGGGTTCAATGAAATGCAGTCATAATAATTCCCCAGTCATCAGCTGGATGGATGATGTTGCGGGGGGGGCAATGCCCATACTATCGACGTCTGTTGCATCGTAGGAGCATGACAATGTACACAAGTAAACTAAACACTCACGATTGTAATGACGTTTCCACGACCAAGAAAGACGCGATCTGATTGGTGCAAACGAAACACAGTCCGGGGTTTGCTCATGGCGAGACCACGAACTCAAGAATAGAGCCATCTTCCCGAGGCAAGGGCGTTAACTGACTTTAAAAATCCAGTTTCCACCCTTGCCGAAAAAGGCTGGTATTCTGGAGTTACATTTTGGCTGGACCAGTCTACGCACAGTCCAATCAAAATCGCTTAACGAACTAGACATCCGGTTCGTAAACAACATGGATTTCAACGTGCAGATTTCGGTCGACTGCAATAGTTGCAAAGCATGTGTACCGCCAACTGGGCGTCATCAGATATGTTGCAAATATGCTCATGTTTTAATCAAGGTGCTCAAGTGAGTTAATGCACTTTCCCCGTTTCATTACAGTATAGATCTTGATTATCGATCAGATCGTCTTGACTGGGCGCGGCCATTATATTTGAAGCTAATGAAAGTGATATGAGAGGTGGAATCTGATTAGTCAATAGGCGGGAAATAGAAGGGACATTACTCGTAATAGCCACTGGCGTAGTTCGGCAAGGGTGGAAACTGGACTTTTATAGCCAGTTAACGCCCTTGCCCTGGGAGGTGGAATAGAGCTAGGGTGACACGATGTTTATCCATTCAGAAAACGATGGTCTTCAGGTAATGTGTACCTGCTCCTTGTATGTAGAGTAGAATTGTGAGTGTGTTAGATTGTAGGTTAGGTGGTGATGTGAGGTGAAATGGGGTTTAGCGCCGCGTTATTGAACTTATATAGCGACGTGCATGCACGTGTTGTATGTTCGGCTGCTTGTACTAGTACAGACTGATTTCATAGTGCTAGCCCACTGAGATACCATGCCGCAGTTTAACATGAATAGCCCACTCAGATACATTATAGACTCCGAGCAGACCAGTCCTTTTTGTAGCCCATTTGTGCCGAGCGCCAGGCAGCGTAACAACAAGTACCATCTTTTGAACGTATTTTGATATGACGCGGCCAGGGATCGAACCCCGTACCTATCACCTTCTTTGCTAAATTTTGTATATCTTGCATATGAAGTACATATGAAGGCTTGGAGATCGATGGGAAACTACATATGAAGTGCTTGTCCGGAACGGAATTACTGTGTGCCTGTTGGGAGATGTGGATAGAGTAAAACATGTCAAGCATAATCTGACAGGAAGGACATTTCTCATTGGAACAGACCATGGTTCTCTCTCTTGGAGATGGTGGATGTGGTGTGGCTCATCATGGCAACTGTTTAACCGGGTCGGGGTGTCAGCTGGATATTTAAGTCTGAATATGAGTTTGAGATGAGGCAAAGGCCAGAGCAGTCACACAGCAATGCAGATGCTATGTAACGGACACCATGTTCTCAGAGTTTATCGTCTGCAGTCGTGAACTCGGTTCAATGAAACCGGTGACCTCAGCACGTGGGTTTCGCAACGGTGCGAAATCTGCACGTGCGTCTCGCAATGGCACGAAATTTGCACGTGCGTCTAATAGGCTTTTCGTAGTTTTTGTTCTATCAAGGGTTTACAATGATTGTGAGCCCTCCTGCGAGGTGTTACAATCGTTGTAATACCTCCTGCGAGGTGTTACAATCGTTGTAATACCTCCTACGACGTGTTACAATTTCAAAAACTCCATATCGAGTTACACAAACAGCCAGTAGGTTTATAAGGGTGTTATATTATATGTTCCTGATTTGGTGGCTGGTGGAGGGCATCTTGGGATAAATAAGACTGTTTCCAAAGTTAAGGCAAAGAATTTCTTGGAGCAGAGGTAGTCATGTTACCATTCTTCCACACCCGAGTCGTTAATGTAGAAAGATGATATATGGAAGGGCGCCCATACTACCCAGGAATGAGAAATGACTGAGCTCCAGAGACAATCAGTTAAATGCAGAGATGTCACACAATCTGAACAGTGCGTGATGGTTAGCCATCGGGGCTGTGGGTGTATTGCCCCAGGAGTGTTCATCCTCTAGATTTGGACAGTATGTGGGCGTGAACGAGGTAGTGTCACGTAGGCGTGCGAGGAACCAAAGATCGTTGGTTCACATTCCAGGTATCCCCTGATGACGATTCTTGGTTCATCATCACCATAACGTGCACGTGAGTTTCATCAACATGTTTAATGTCTAGGACTTGCATGCCTGGATATACCTGATCAATGAGACACAATTCAAAATAGCCGACAGATGTATTTTTAAATAAGGTTTTTCCTAAAGTTTGGGGTTTTTCTTTAGAATATTCGTAACAGAATATGTTCGCGCTGACACATTCTAATGAAACTTACAAGTACGAAAATTAACAAGACATAGTTTACAGTATTAACATTCACATGTATGTAACTCATGCGCTATCTCATTATAACAGTGTCAATTATGCTGACATGTGTCTGGAATTAGTCTCAATATAATCTTATTGGAATATATTTGATATAACGTGAGTGACAGTGACATTAAAAAGAAATTTATATATTTATGCAATATTACAATTTTGTAGGTTCATGGAGGGATGCATCAGAGAAAAATATGACTTTTGTTGACGTTTAGCTGATGTTATAGTTCTGGTATAGAAACAACATGCAGATTTGGTTGACTGGACAAAATATGTGACAGTGCTTGTTTGTATCCCCAAAGTGATCCTGGAAATAATTCATATACATGTATATGTATTGTTTCAGTAGATTTGTCCCCTGTGGGGCCGGAGATAGACTGCGTCTTAAGCACCCCATTGCTTGTCGTAAAAGGCGTCTAGATTGGGCAACCCATTTGCCGTGGGTTCTGCCCTTGTGTTGGTGGAGGAGGGGAGTCTGGTGCTTGAGGGCTCTGGGTCCGTGAATAGTGTTTTTTTACTTTTATCAGGTCAGACTTCTGCTGGTGCTAGGTCCCATATATCTTGAAAATGACAGGGTGAACTATGCGTGTAATGAAAGAAGTGGTTTCGATCTGGACCTGAGGCAGCAGTCAACTTTTGAATGATTCCACTGTGTTATCTCTGTTTTCACATTCAGCGTCTGTACAATTCGAATACCTTCACATATCTTCTGGAAGTAACATACAGCAGGCCGTCACCATCAAGACAGACACCATCAGGATATTTCAGACCAACCTGTTGTGTGAGGACATCTCTGACAAACTGTCCCGACTCTGTTAGCTGAATCACCCTGTGGGAGTGTCTGTCTACAAGCAGGATATCTCCTGTGCTGGTTGTTGTGATGCCCATAGGCCATGTCAGAGCTCTGTCTCCCGTGGGAGTGTAGGTGAAAACATCGTCTCCTTCACTGGTCACACATACAAGGGATTTTACTTCCTCTTCACTAACTATAAGGTTTTTGTTTCTGGTGACGTGGATGTGGTCTGGATTCCCTATCACCCCCGTGTTGATAGACCTCAGTCTCCTCCCTGTCATGTCCAGTATGTCCACAGAGTGAGACTGTCCATCTGTACCTGCCGCCAGCTGTGAAGGACTCAGAGCAGCGAGAGCGTAGTACTGCTTGCTTGTTTTGATAGTTGACAGTAATACAGGATCTGGGGTAACATTCACTAGGACTATTTCCTGACTGTCTGGAACACTGACAGCTATCTGACTCTCACTTAACTTGGCTATTTGGCAAGGCTCACCAGAAAGCAGAAGCTGATTATGAAAGGATTTGAAGTTTGATGTGTAATATGTTTTGAGTCTCTTGTTATTGTAATCTGCAACTACCGTTACTTTGATGCCATCAACAGTCAACACTGTGACGTCAAACAAATCAGGCTCCTTCCCGTCCCTAGCTTCCTTGCAGTCAATGGTGTGATGTAGAACAGGAGAAGACTCGGGGTCACTCACTCCATGGACGACTTCAACCTTCCCCAGCTGTAGCTCATCAACTGCTTTACTCAGCTTGTCCAGGTCGTGTGTGAATACAACCCTTCCTGCTGCTGGTCTGTTGTCCGTGTCTCTGTTGTCTGTAGACGTCTCACCCACCGACTCATAGACGGCATACATGTCCATCTCACAGTTGGACGTCACAGCATTGGCTGTGAACTCATACTGCTGCTGGTACATCTGTAGCTCGATCTCCTGGGATTTTATATCTGCTTGTAATTCATGTAATTGTTCATCAGTAGCTTTGTCGATGGCATCTAGGAGTAGCTTCTCTTTTCTTAAAATAGCACTCATCACTGTCTCCCGTGTCTTTATAACTTGATCTTTAACGTCCTGTGAATTACTCTTCACATCTTGAATTCTAGATTTTCTCCAGGTTATGTTATTATTAGTAGCTACCATGTTGATTCTGAGATGCTCTATTTTGTTTGTCAGTTGTTCCTTCACAAGAGGGGTGGTGCTCTCTATTGTATCAACATCCTTACATGTCCTGTGTTTTATACTGCAGCATATCGTGCATATTGCCTGCTTGCAGTCTTTACAGAACAACTCTATCGGTTTGTCTCTGTGGACTTGACACATGAAGCGACGCTTGACCTTTGTCTTGGTGTGATCAGACAAGTGAGCTACTTCATGGTCACACAACCCTGGCATCATGTTGTGCATCTGGAGACATCCTTCACAGAACACAACATCACAGACAGAGCACCAAGAAGTGGCAGGAGTTGTCTTTCCTTGTTTCGTACAAACACTGCACAAGTTTTCCTCCACAGCTAAAACAAACAAGTGTGTTTTATTTCATTTGTCAGAAACATGATAAGAATCGCACATCATCTAAAGAAATAATAACAGGTAACACATTAGTTTTTTCATAAACGGCCACGCCCTTTTTGGAGATGAACATATCATATGACACAGGTTGTAATGAAACAACGATGCTGTCTCACAATGTAGCACTCCCTAGTCAACCATGACCTACAGGTAATCATAACCACAAGATCATTATTTGCTGACTAGATATACAATAACAGATGCATATTAGAAACTGCGGGCATTACAGCGTCTTTATAGATGGGAGCCTTAATCTACAGAAGACTTAACAATAAGATGTATATAAATGTTTTCATTTAACGTGTTTTGTAACAAGGTAGGGCCAGCCAGGTAGATGCACCTGCAACTATAGATCACCCCCACAGTTCAGCCACCACAACTCTGTCCTAGCTGTGACATATATTGTAACGCCCAATCAGGATAAGCAGAGAAAGATTGTGACATTTGTATGCTAACTTGTTACACAAAATTCTGTTTTTCAGGGGCTCTTTGTCGCAAACAGAATGGAATGTATTGGCCTTTGCAAGAAAGAAATGTGTATCCTGCATCAAGATCTATTAACATGAAGTAAACATGAGCAATTCTATGAGTGAATGTTCGTACATACACACGTGTGTGGTACATACCTTTTAAAAAGGTATATTAGCCAGTCAGTAGAATTATAAGCTGATTACCCTTTGTGCCGGGTCCAAAGTCGTCCATCAGCCCCTGTATGACGTGGCTTGGTTTCAGCTGACTGACCCACTCCTCTACTGGACTGTCAGGGTTGGTCACACTCGTCTGTTGTCTACAGGAGGGACATCGGATGGACTTGGCTTGTACTGCTTCCGGCTGTGTGTTGGTGTATTTTAGCAGACAGGATTTACAGAATGTATGATGACACTGAAGTGTGGCTGGGTCTGTGAACACCTCTGTACAGATGACACACGTGAGGTGGTTTTCGGTCAGCTTCTGAGCGTCGCCATCTGAAGCAAATCGAACAGCTAAATGAAGTATAGATGGATGTGTTGTAGATATAATCATAAAGCATGTACACGGTCGCATCAACCCAGACGTCCAAAGATGTGACATCTTTACAAGCAGTGAGACGGGAGAGATAAGAAGACGCCCCACTGCATTGTATATCTGTGGTTCTGCTGTGGGTAAAGGGGGGTAGCTCTTGTTCTCATACTCTACCCTGAGCAATGAATATGAGGAATGAATACCATGTTTTGAAAACATGATCAACTGTCGTTTCCGTTATGGGGCAATTTCCACTAACACACGGTAATGTTTCATCGTGTTGAAGTGAAAGGTAAATCAAGTTTGAGAGACCCATCGCACCAACCTCGAACACCACACGTACTTCAATACCTTGACTTCCTTGTTGCCTGTCACTCCACAACTTTGTCACGTGACCTTAGTAGCTCAAGAATGCGAGTGAACACGTGGTATATCCAGTTGTCAAAAACTGGCTTTGTTTGGATGCGCACCGTCCTCTGTAAAGTAAAACATTTGGATTTAAGAAATGCCAAGAATATATGTATTTACTTCTTCTATGACAATATTGCAGTTGTTTTCAGTGACACAAAGACTGTACAACAAGAGGGATGACTCTCCAATAGTGCATCTGTTTGTGACGGGTGCCACCGGTGGAGCAGGATACGAACACCTTTTCGTGAACACCTGGTGTCATCACTAGTTGATAGTGATTCATAAACGCGTGCCCATGATATAGTCATGACCGTACAATGGACTTTGATTTCTTTTATTATGGAAAAGTTTCGTCGCATGTATTTAACCAAGCCGGTGATCCACAACCATCTTATATTCGTCACATCACACAGAGTGCAGATGACCTATTGACAGCAGGTCAATAGAATGGTCACTTGAGGATAAGTCCAATATTTCGTTGTCGCAGAGTGGGTGTTTATTACACTATAGTATGTAATAAGATACATTTTCACATGAACTTCCATAACGATTTAATATATCTCTCATTTTGTATTCTGTCCATGGAGGTTCTACAACAGAATTAACCACTATTATTCTGTGCTTCGTAAGAAGCAGCTCAGTCGAGGATTGGATGGTGTGAACACACAACCTTTGACCTGGTCAGCTTTGTGTCGGAATTATTGCTAATTCCGGACCGAGACATGACTATTTACAGATCGCCAGGCTTAAACATTGCTGAATGTGGCTTATATATATTCTGACATTGACAAAAACATCAAAGGTTAAGTTAAGGAATGCAGGTTTCCCATCAAAATGTGAGTTGCATGGATCTTTGTCTTTCAGTGTCCCATTCCACTCTGGCAGTGTTTGGATTATTTAGTATGGAATGTTTTTATTTTCTCAAATCGACGTGAAAACATAAACATCAAACATCAAAAATCTTGACATGTGTCATAAACACTGTTCACTTCCGCAGTTAACTCTGCATGGTAAGTATTGTATGTATTTATTTTCTACTATTTCAAAATAGTCTGAGTACTCACTCACTCAGTCACCCACCTACCCACCCACTCATTCACTCACTCGCTATTGATCCACCGCACTCCTATATACACACAGATAGACATAAGATATGGATGTTGTTCAAAGAAACGTAACTCTGATCTAAACTTGAACATCCCGACAACGTCTCGCTTGACCCAAGAAGCTCACCTGTCGTCAATAACATGTTTCCAGCACACTTCCTCATATACATGTCTCCTTACATTAGCAACTTAAATGACACGTGTATGTTAAAGGGGCACTGATCTAACGCAATTCTCCGGACTGGTTGTTGCCTTTGTTATTGTTTTTTCCCCCGTGAGTACCCGGATGATACGCAACGCAACTGAGCGTGACCAGAGACTGGGCTACTGTCTGCAAGGACAGCTAGATAAACTTGGAGGCTGGAGGCAATATTTGTTTCACGCATTTTTGCATATACACTGATTGGTTAACTGTGATCTATAAAGATTTCGACAAAGGGCGCATGTTAATTAATTTCTTCAGCCTAAACAAACAGACAAAAAGAACGGCGGAGCTCATCGGATGTCGTCATTTGGAAATACCCCAAATGGTTATAGTTTAATACTAAACAAAGTATCCATATAGTGAAATCATTTTCGGATTTCGGAATGCGTCGATAATACGATTACTACTCCCTTGTTGTCATCCACGTTTTCTCGTATAACCCTTCAATTGTGTATTTGTCGTCATTCTCTTGATGCTCAGTTAATGAATTTATTACAGGTACAATTAGTGGTAGAACCACTTAGATTACCTGACAAAGGTTCCCATTTGGCATTTATTGTGTCTGGGGTAATTATTCAATCTAAATCCAGGTTTGAAGTGAGGTGAAATGTGTGTTATGTAATATGCACGTGGCAGCCAAGTAAGAGATGAATGATCAGTTGATTTACTTTTTTGGTAAATCAACAGATCGTTCCTAGTCATCAAAGGATTAACAGAAAAAAAGTTGACTGATTAATCACTGTTATCTTGCACAGTGGATATGTCAAAAGTGAGTGTTTACATTAGACATGTAAACACTCACTTTTACTAAAACAAAGGGAATACACTCATATCATGGCGTGAAGTGCCGATGTAAAAACAACATACTTTGTTCAAAGGGTTAACTGATATTTCGTGGATTGATTGCTCATTGTTATCTATCACTCAATGGATTTTTAGGAACCGTAGACGTTATGAAAATAGTTGTCACGTGGGCTTTCTCAGCCGACCCTTGAGACTTGACACCTATGTGAAACACCTGAAACAATCCAAGTGATCAGTTGAGAAACGAACACGGGTTATAATATCCCGAAACGATATATATCTTTTAAAATATTTGATTGTTACAGAGACACGTGACATCGAATAAGTTTCTTTGTACAGCTGCAGACGAGTGGGATATTGTTCCTTTGTGTGGATATTCACGGATACATACCTCGAACAAGGAAGCTGCCTAAAATCTATACACATAAATTTGGTAGGTTGTAATTATGGTATTTGCATTTTGTTTTCCTTCATTTGAACCGATTCGTTCTTGTTTCTCTACGTCTTGATTGGGAAATTCTTCAATGCGCGATAGACGTTGTTTTCACGGGTCTTTTCCTTTGTAAGCGTGTATATATTACCGTCAATTTGTAAAATGTGATTCTCTCAGGCAATTTATAAAATGTGTAAATATTTCAGTCATTTTGACTAAAAAATCTGTCCAGATTGATTAAGACGATCAAAAGGGCCTACAAACATCACAATAGATTATTATGTAGGATTAAAAGCCAAACAACATAGAAATGTACTTTTTAACGTAACATTTTCAGTCTCATGGTGATTTTAAACATCAAAATGTTTGAAATTCGTTATCATAATAATACAGATGGAAATGTTTTTCAGTCTCTTTGTAACATAACTGAATATTCAGACGTTTAATAAATATGTTACACATTTTGACAGTAAAAGAGTATACACACTATAAAAAAGCAATGCTCAGGTGAAATATTTACTTTGTGTTGCAAGTCAAAATAGTGTAAACGAAAATCGCAAAATTACCAAGCAAGTGACTTATCAAAACTTCGCCACCATTACCGATGCTACCCACAAAGATACCTACATTTCCTTATTATCTCGAAAGCTGTATTTCATTTGGTTGATCAATGTGACCATACGCCCTTATTACTACCGGAATCCATAAAAGTGACTAATGCGCTTACGAATGGCGCAGCAGAGGTCGCGAACTAGTCTAGATTTCTGCTATACATCCGGGTACTCACTGGGAAAAAACAATAACAAAGGCAACAACCAGTCCCGGGGAATTGCGTTAGATCAGTGCCCCTTTAATGTGTGCAGTGGGGAGGGGTGGAGGTTGAGGTGGGTATCTAGGTCGGGGACACCAGCAGAAGTTTACTGTCGACCTCATTTCTACTTTCGTTTTAACAGGTTACTATGACCTCAGATAAATGTAACCAAAACCTTGTCTACCTAGCTGGTATTTGGTTATGTCGATAACAGTAATATTCTAGGATTTGATCCCTAATCAACGATGCAGATTCAGCTGCTAACTGACATGATACAGAAATATATGGATGTAATCATTGTTGACTCCTGTAGTATACATCGATCATTCTTCACCACTCGCCCCTTTCCGTAACCTGCTTGTCCCGGAATAACACGAGTTGGTCACGAATGATACATCGATATCAAGCTTTCTGTGTTCAAGTGAAACCGTGGTCCTTGCAGGTATACAGTATAACCCAGGTAACGCAGATATGTACTGTTGGCTAAAGTAACATCTATATTTGTGTGTGAAATGTTATCTAACTAGGTGACATACCGATATTACAATGGTGGCTTCTGCTCTCCGAAGGCGTCCCACTTCCTGGTGGCTGGCTTGTGTCACGTGACACAACTTAGTCCACGTGATCTGTTGACGGCAGGTATATATACTGAACCGAAAAAGAAACGTCACCGTGGCTAGATATATGAGAAACCTAATTTGTCCAAACACTGTAAACATACTTTGAGACATATTAAAAAGATGAAACTTGACAAAACTGATCATCAAGGTTGAATTTAAAGTGTCAAATGTTTTTAAAGTGAAACACAACACTAGTCTCTGAGAAAATGGCATCACAAGTCAGCATCTCGTGTGTCCGCCATGTGCATTGATGACTGCCGTGCAACGTCGATACATGTTATGGATGAGGCGGTTGATGAAGGCCATAGGCACTTGAGCCCACACTCTGAGGAACGCCTGACGCTGTTCAGCTGCAGTTGTAAGCCTTGGTCGGACGTCATTTAGCCGTCTTTGAATCTCGTCCCACAGGTGCTCAATGGGATTTAAATCGGGACTGAGGGCAGGCTACTGTAATGATCTGATGCCATTCTGCTGGAGGAAGTCTCGTGTTGCTCTCGCAGTGTGGGCAAGGGCGTTATCATGCTGAAACTCGTGGTTGCGGCGATGTGCTAAATGAGGTATGGCGTGTGGTCTCAAGACTTGATCAATGTACCGAACTGCCGTGACACCATTGCCTCTCCCTGGACCGATGTTTTGGAAGACCACAGTGCCGATCCTCTGTGCAAGACGCACGGTGCCCGCACTAATGTGTCTCTGGTGTATCCCCATGGTCTGTCGAGCAGTTTCCGCAGCAGTAACAGAGCGATCTTGAAGATGCTGTCGCACAATCTGACGATCCTGACGTCGGACGGTGACCCTTGGTCTTCCACTACGTGGTCGGTCATCTGTAGTGGTGGTGGTCTGGTACCGTTGCTGGAGCCTGTATATGGTCTTTACGTTGACTTGAAATGCATTGGCTACTTGCCGGGCGGTTTGTCCAGCTTGCAATCGTCAAAGGGCTTGGTGTCGCTGTTTTCTTGTCAATCTTGGCATGTGGTAGCGTTTGGGCGATCGGTTTTTTGTCATCTGCTTTGTGTTTTTATCATCAAATTTAATTTTTCCGGACAAGGTAATGTTAAATATTCGAAATTTTGACAAAAAATACCCAGATAATTAAATGACACCTTTTCATGCAATTTTACTTGGCATGACGTTTCTTTTGCGGTTCAGTATACATATTCCACAGCAACTATATACGACAAACCCGATGGCGGATCCAGAGGGAGCGAGTGTGGGGCGGGGGTGAGGGTGGTCGGGGTGGGGAATGACATTTTGTATACATATTGCCTGATTGATACACATACAAAGGAAATCACATTGATTTGTTTTCTAAACCCCTTTTACTGAATAATTCTAAGATGGGCAATGAAGAAGATTGTACGAAATACGTTTGATACACATTCCAAAACGGACCCAATATTAATAGTATGAGCATAGTCAAAGTGATGTTTTTGTATTTTAACCTGATAAGATATTCTGAAATAAATCATTACTTTCACACCTTCACGAGATGACGATACACTCTAACAACGATTCAGAATAGTACATTCATTGTTAGTTACTACTATACTATGTGAGAATTCCTAGTTAGAATTGGTCCTCAGCAACCTATGCTTGTCACAAAGGGCGACTGTATGGATCGGGTTGTCGTGCGTGGTGACCTGGTTGATTGTCTGTGATTGCATCCCGGCGGTTTCGGACTTTGCTCACAATTTTAAGCAATAAACAAATGAAACAAAATCATGTTGGCGTATTTACATGTCCGCCATCACTTCTAGAATAAATACTATCAATCAGTGTCACTTTGTTATTAACTTAGACTGATTGAATGCTACAGGTAAGCGATGATGTCGATTGTCCTGATCAAAGACGGTATTCATCAATATATACTACTTATATCGTGGTGGGAATACTGAGAGACAAGCCTTCCTCGTCAATACAATATAACTTGCAATGATTTTCAAGCAATTTTCTGATATAACACATATCCCTGTCGAACGGTGAGTAGTTTGTTATAATCAGATGACGTTAACCCGAACCTTCGACTATTGATGGAATTTTTCAATATGTTTAAAAACTCAAATATCTTCTTAAATATGCAACATATTGAAACTGATAAGCCATCATCCTCATAAAAAACAATATCAACACCATTTAAGGAATTAATAGTTCATATTTATTATATATTTTATAATCACTTGCTGCAATTCCTATTTTGACCGATATCCGACAGATAATGCGAACATCCACTTCAACAGCAGAACCTTAGAAATGCAGAAAGCTAGCAACCAGCGGGACTCTCTCAGAAATAGGACCCCACATCCGACGATAACCGGTACAGCCATTTGAAATACAGCCGCGTCACCTCCGGCAGTCCGACCAATCGTTAAAGTTGTTACGACAAGCAGTACGCAAAGCCTTCACGGATCAGACTGACTATCAATAACCACACACAGACTTGGTATGTTCTCAAGACGCTTTGATATAAAGGGCATTCATTCCGCTACAAAGGCAAGTATAGTGGAAAAGATCTGAGCTTTTGTAAATCTTCGAATACGAGAACAACAAGTAACAAGCAAGGGATTCACACAACTCTTAGCCGCGAATTGCCACAAGTTACACAAGCGTAAGGAACCATCACGACCCTGAACATTTAGTTATGGGCTTATTTTTGTATTCAAGTAATCTTTCGTAATACGACCAAGAACCACGCGTATTGAACGTGTTCCTTGATTTATTTGTATTACAAATATAATATGTTGAGTTATTAAACAAATAACTGCTAAAAAATATACCGAGACACGTAAACTTCCCCCTATGCATTATGAGGGTATTTAAAACCCAGTTTTGTTCTCAGTAATATCCCCATTCTTTTCCTAAAAGAAGATAATTTTTAACCCATACTACAGCTTTTAGAAATACTAGTACTGTCAGTAGAAACAACT
Source organism: Haliotis rufescens (assembly GCF_023055435.1). Lineage (NCBI taxonomy): Eukaryota > Metazoa > Mollusca > Gastropoda > Lepetellida > Haliotidae > Haliotis > Haliotis rufescens. Next base: position 1,484,068 of record NW_025964157.1, read on the forward strand.
GATGCCATCGAGGACAGGTGTAGAACTAAAGCAGTTTTCAAACGTCAAACAATTATTATATCCTCATTTGTATCTTGGATATGAGTGGTAGCGAGTGTATTGATAGAGTTGTGTTATGTTTAAGTGATATTTAGGGTAACTTCAATCAATACTACATTTTGAAGAAATATTATTACATCAGTACAAATAACTGATACCAATGGGGACACATGTATACAAATTCTCAAAGCATCCACACACTGCTATAGCCTCCATCAATAGCTGAACGCGCGTTGTGTTATATATCTCTTGAGCACACGTTGGAGCAATTACGAGCTCGATTGTTTAACTGATAATCTTAAGGCTTGAACCATACCTAACTACGTGAACTGGTTTATCAACACACGTCAGATATGTTGTAAGTCTCAGACGTTTACCCCTTAATGGTGAAACCCAGAACCACGGGTATGGTGCTGGCAAACCTAGAAACATAATCGGGACGAACCCTGTCACTATGCGTTCCTTTAACAAATGTCCTTTACAAATCAGGTCACATTTCTGCACTCGAAAGATCGTCGTCTGTTTAACCACTGACTTGGTGAATTACGTTTGCAAAGAATGAAAAAAATATCTCTATTTTCACATTTAGCGTCTGTAGAAATTGAATACTTTCACGTATCTGTCAGACGTAACATACAGCAGGCCGTCAGCATCAAGACAGACACCACGAGGACAATTCAGACCATCCTGTTGTGTGAGGACATCTCTGACAAACTGCCCCGACTCTGTCAGTTGAATCACCTTGTTGGAGTATTGGTCCACAAGCAGGATATCTCCTGAGCTGCTTGTTGTGACACCCCAAGGTCGTGTCAGAGCTCTGACTCCTGTGGGAGTGTAGGTGAAAACAACGTCCCCTTCACTGGTCACACATACAAGGGATTTTACTGCTTCTTCACTGACTATCAAGTTGTTGTTTCTGGTGACATTGATATATTCTGGATTCCCTATCACTCCCGTGTTGATAGACCTCAGTATCCTCCCTGTCATGTCCAGTATGTCCACAGAGTGAGACTGTCCCCATGTTCCTGCCGCCAGCTGTGAAGGACTCAGACAGGCTAGAGCTTGGTACTTCTTTCTTGTCTTGATAGTTGACAGAAATACAGGACCTGGGGTAACATTCACTGTAACTATTTCCTTACTGCCTGGAACACTGACAGCTATCTGACTCTCACATAACTTGGCTATTTGCCAAGGACGACTAGAAAGCAGGAGCTGATTATGAAAGGATTTGAAGTTTGATGTGTAATATGTTTTGAGTCTCTTGTTATTGAAATCTATCACTACTGTCACTTTGATGTCATCAACAGTCAACACTGTGACGTCACACAAGCTAGGATCCTTCCCGTCCCCATCTTCCTCGCAGTCAATGGTGTGATGTAGAACAGGAGAAGACCCGGGGTCACTCACTCCATGGACGACTTGAACCTCCCCCAGTTGTAGCTCATCAACTGCTTTACTCAGCTTGTCCAGGTCGTGTGTCAATACAACGCTTCCTGCTGCTGGTCTGTTGTCCGTGTATCTGTTGTCTGTAGACGTCTCACCCACTGACTCATAGACGGCATACATGTCCACCTCACAGTTGGACGTCACAGCATTGGCTGTGAACTCATACTGCTGCTGGTACATCTGTAGCTCGATCTCCTGGGATTTTATATCTGCTTGTAATTCATGTAATTGTTCATCAGTAGCTTTGTCGATGGCATCTAGGAGTAGCTTTTCTTTTCTAAAAATAGCACGCATCACTGTTTCACGTGTCTTTATGACTTGATCTTTAACCACCTGTGAATTACTCTTCACATCTTGAATTCTAGATTTTCTGCGGGTTATGTTATTATTAGTTGCCGCCATGTTGATTCTGAGATGCTCTATTTTGTTTGTCAGTTGTTCCTTCACAAGAGGGGTGGTGCTCTCTATTGTATCAACATCCTTACATGTCCTGTGTTTTATACTGCAGCATATCGTGCATATTGCCCGCTTGCAGTCTTTACAGAACAACTCTATCGGTTTGTCTCTGTGGACTTGACACATGAAGCGACGCTTGACCTTTGTTTTGGTGTGATCAGACAAGTGAGCTACTTCATGGTCACACAACAATGGCATCATGTTGTGCATCTGGAGACATCCTTCACAGTGCACAACATCGCAGACAGAGCACCAAGAAGTGGCGGGAGTTGTCTTTCCTCGTTTCGTACAAACACTGCACAAGTTTTCCTCCACAGCTAAAACAAACAAGTGTGTTTTATTTCATTTGTCAGAAACATGATAAGAATCGCACATCATCTAAAGAAATAATAACAGGTAACACATTAGTTTTTTCATAAACGGCCACGCCCTTTCTGCAGGTGAACAATGATACTGTCTCACAATGTAGCACTCCCTAGTCAATCATGACCTACAGGTAATCATAACCACAAGATTATTTTTTGTTGACTAGATATGCAATGACAGATGTATATTAAAACCTGCGGGCGTTACAGCGTCTTTATAGATGGGAGCCTCAGTTTACAGAAGACTTAACAATGAGATGTATATAAATGTTTTCATTTAACGTGTTTTGTAACAAGGTAGGGCCATGCAACTATAGATATCCCCACAGTTCTGTCAACACAAATCTGTCCTAGCTGACATATATTGTAACCCCTAATCAGGATAAGCAGAGAAAGATTGTGACATTTGTCTGCTAACTTGTTACACAAAATTCTGTTTTTCAGGGGCTCTTTGTCGCAAACAGAATGGAATTTATTGGCCTTTGCAAGAAAGAAATGTTTATCCTGCATCAAGATCTATTAACTTGAAGTGAACATGAGCAATTCTATGAGTGAATGCTCGTATATACACACGTGTGTGGTTGTTTACATACCTTTTAAAAAGGTATATTAGTCAGGCAGTACAATAATAAGCTGATTACCCTTTGTGCCGGGACCAAAGTCGTCCATTAGCCCCTGTATTACGTGGCTTGGTTTCAGCTGACTGACCCACTCCTCTACTGGACTGTCAGGGTTGGTCACACTCGTCAGTTGTCTACAGGAGGGACATGGGATGGACCTGGCTTGTACTGCTTCCGCCTGTGTGTAGGTGTATTTCAGCAGACAGGACTTGCAGAATGTATGATTACACTGAAGTGTGGCTGGGTCTGTGAACACCTCTGTACAGATGACGCAGGTGAGGTGGTTCTCTGTCAGCTTCTTAGCGGTCGCCATCTGAAGCCAAACCGATAGTTTAATGAAGTGTATATGCACATGTTGTAGACAAAATCATACAACATCTACTTGAATGCATCATCCCCAAAACAATCTTGGACGCGACATTAAACCCCATTTCACCTCACCTTGGGTTTATAACACGTGGCTCCCATCCCGAGAACGGTATATAATTCAATACCTCTAATTCCCAGTTGCCTGTCACCCCACAACTTTGTCACGTGACCTCTGCAGGTAAAGAAAGCGAGTGGCCACCCAGTGTGTCAAATATTGGCGTGTTTTGGTATGCGCACCGGTACCTCTTCTGTAAAGTAAAACCTATAAAAATAATATAATACGAAAACAACCAATCTCGATTATCCTCCAAAACAGATTCCATTTAGCGAAAAAGGCAAAATAGTGGTGAAACTTATATGAATGGATGACTGGAAGTCGGTGATGACACCAGGTGTCCGTGAAAAGGGTGAGCATGCCCTGCCCTGACTGTATCACCCGCCGCACACACAATTTGCATAAACAAGCAAGTGTCTGTTGCCTGACGCGGCACGACAGTATTTCTGCCATATGTGACTGCGGCGAGTAAGGCAACGCCAGTAATTGATGTATGTATTTCTCTTCTGATGATATTGGGGTTGTGCCATTAGTGATGTCATTTGATTGTGACGTAATTGCAACCAATGACGTCAGAATGGTCTGCAAAGCATTGTGATGCAATTTCATTGAAGCGATATATACAATGTAGGTATCGCTTAATCTGACGGAAGCGATATCTCATGTGGGAGCCAGTTTGGGATCATATCATCCAACATTATTCTTCCAACTTCAGACCGCCTCCGTGGTCTTGTGGTAGAGCGTCCGCCCGGAGAGCGGAAGGTCCGGCGTTCGATCCCCGGCCGCGTCATACAAAAAGACGTTAAAAGAATGTACTTGTTGTTACCCTGGCTCGGCATTAAGGGGCTAAAACAAGGACTGGTCGGCTCGGAGTCAGTATACTGTGTCTGAGTGGATATTCATGTTAAACTGCGGCATGGTATCTCAGTGAGCTAGAACTATAAATCGGCATCAGTCCGGACTAGTACAAGCAGCCATACAAACACACACACGTACATGCACGTCGCTACATAAGTACAATAATCTTTGACGTGACGTTAAACCACATTTCACCTCACCTCTTCCAACTTCTTCAGTTTGTACACAGTAATAAGCAGTAAAAAGTGTTGCTAACATTAGCCATCAGTGATGTCGTTTGATTCTGACGCCATGGTAACCAATGAGGTCACAATGGTCTGCAAAGATTGTGATGCAATTTCATTGCAGCGATATATACAATATAGGTAGGTATCGCTTAATCCCACCCAGCGATTTCTCATGTGGGAGCCAGTTTTGAATGATAAAAGCATGTATACAGCAAATGGACGGGACCCAAAAACAGTTCGTTATATCCGTCCGTTCGTTGTAAGGGTGTTCGTTATAAACGTAGTGTACTGTAGTAGACATCGAGGTAGAGCTATAGGGTTTTACAACAAGGAACTGTGAGGAAATTGGTTTTCTATGAGCCATGACACAGTACCCATGGAAGTAAACACGAAATGAACACGATTCTATTAATGCTATGTATCGACATCGTGTTTTTGTAACGTTTAAACCATGGCCAGATTTCAAGACTTAAGAATATGTACAGTATATCCCAAGACAAACTTAACCGAGGTAAGGAGTGGATATTCCCTACACCAACACAGTCACCTGAAGATATCAAGTTTGTATAGAATTATCCTGCAGTTTAAAAGTGTATATACATACCGATTATCTCATGGATTCAAAGACCAAGCCTGTGGAGAAACGCCCCTGAGAGTGTAATATGGCCGTGCTGGGTAGTCAGCTGATGTTGAAATGCACGTGATTCATTCAATGCCTTGTATACTGGTGCATGCCTGTTAGATCTTTATCATATGATGTCACAGTGGAGTGAAAGTCCATGCAGAGATAACCAACCACGTGGTGGTGGTGCGATGACGTTCAGGTACGAGGTGCAAGTCACACATATATGTTACCTGCGTGTGTCCAAGTGTGGACCCTGACGGCAAACGAGTTAGTGAGTGAGTTGGGGTTTAACGCCGCTTTTAACAGTATTCCAGTTATATCGCGGCGTGTCAGCTTAATGTGGGAGGAAAGCTCGAAGTGATGCAGGTCTCAGACGTTTACCACTTCGGTGAAACCCACGAGCACGGGTATGGTGCTGACAAACCTAGAAACATAATCGGGGCGTACCGGGACTCGAACCCACAATCATAGGTTTCTGGCAACTCTGCACAGCGAATCGCGGCGCCTTAGACGACGGGGCCCCCCGTGCCCCCCGACGGCAAACGATATGTGCCTAACAAAATGTCATCTCCCCATACCTGAACTGCGAGCGTATTAATCTTAATCCTATCCAATCGACTTCGTCATTGGATTGTAATCTTTGTACATTAATCCCACCTTGTGTTGCGTAAACATCATGACATACATACATACATACATACATATATACATACATACATACATACATACATACATACATACATACATACATACATACGCGAGCACAGACAGACATGTATGCATGCATGCATACGCACGCACGCACGCACGCACCAACACACACACACACGTACGCACGCACGCACGCACGCACGCACGCACGCACGCACGCACGCACATACATACATACATACATACATACATACATACATACATACATACATGGATGCATACGCACCCACAGACATACATGCATGCATGCATACATACATACATACATACATACATACATACATACACACACACACACACGCACGCACGCACGCACGCACGCACGCACGCACGCACGCACGCACGTACGCACAGACATACATACATGCATGCATACGCACACACGCACGCACCAACACACACACACACACACATACACACACACACACACACACACACACACACACACACACACACACACACACACACACACACACACATACATACATACATACAAACGTAAGTACGCACGCACGCACGCACAGACATACATACATAAATGCATGCATGTATACGCACTCACGCACGCACTATCACACACACACACACACAAGTGATGTTTTTGTATTTTAACCTGATAAGATATTCTGAAATAAATCATTACTTTCACACCTTCACGAGATGACGATACACTCTAACAACGATTCAGAATAGTACATTCATTGTTAGTTACTACTATGTGAGAATTCCTAGTTAGAATTGGTCCTCAGCAACCTATGCTTGTCACAAAGGGCGACTGTATGTATCGGGTTGTCGTGCGTTGTGACCTGGTTGATTGTCTGTGATTGCATCCCGGCGGTTTCGGACTTTGCTCATAATTTTAAGCAATAAACAAATGAAACAAAATCATGTTGGCGTATATACATGTCCGCCATCACTTCTAGAATAAATACTATCAATCAGTATCAGTTTGTTATTAACTTAGACTGATTGAATGCTACAGGTAATCGATGATGACGACTGTCCTGATCAAAGACGGTATTCACCAATATATACTACTTATATCGTGGTGGGAATACTGAGAGACAAGCCTTCCTCGTCAATACAATATAACCTGCAATGATTTTCAAGCAATTTTCTGATATAACACATATCCCTGTCGAACGGTGAGTAGTTTGTTATAATCAGATGACGTTAACCCGAACCTTTGACTATTGATGGAATTTTTCAATATGTTTAAAAACTCAAATATCCTCTTAAATATGCAACATATTGAAACTGATAAGCCATCATCCTCATAAAAAACAATATCAACACCATTTAAGGAATTAATAGTTCGAATTTATTATATATTTTATAACCACTTGCTGCAATTCCTATTTTGACCGATATCCGACAGATAATGCGCCCATCCACTTCAACAGCAGAACCTCAGAACTGCAGAAAGCAAGCCACCAGCAGGTCTCTCTCCGACATAGGACCCCACATCCGACGATAACCAGTACAGCCGTTTGAAATACAGCCGCGTCACCTCCGGCAGTCCGACCAATCGTTAAAGTTGTTACGACAAGCAGTACGCAAAGCCTTCACGGAGCAGACCGACTATCAATAACCACACACAGATTTGGTATGTTCTCAAGGCGCTTTGATATAAAGAGCATTCATTCCGCTACAAAGGCACGTAGAGTGTGGAAAAGATCTGAGCTTTTGTAAATCTTCGAATACGAGAACAAGAAGTAACAAGCAAGGGACTCACACAACTCTTCCCCGCGAATTGCCACAAGTTACACAAGCGTAAGGAACCATCACGACCCTGAACATTGAGTAATGGGCTTATTTTTGTATTCAAGTAATCTTTCATAATACGACCAAGAACCACGCGTATTGAACGTGTTCCTTGATTTATTTGTATTACTAATATAATATGTTGAGAATAAACAAATAACTGCTAAAAAAATATACCGAGACACATAAACTTCCACCTATGCATTATGAGGGTATTTAAAACCCAGTTTTGTTCTCAGTAATATCCCCATTCTTTTCATAAAAGAAGATAATTTTTAACCCATACTACAGCTTTTAGAAATACTAGTACTGTCAGTAGAAACAACTGATGCCATCGAGGACAGGTGTAGAGCTAAAGCAGTTTTCAAACGTCAAACATTTATAGTATCCTCATTTGTATCTTGGATATGAGTGGTAGCTAGTGTATTGATAGAATTGTGTTATGTTTAAGTGATATTAAGGGTTACTTCAATCAATACTACAGTTTGAAGAAATATTATTACATCAGTACAAATAACTGATACCAATGGGGACAAATGTAAACAAATTCTCAAAGCATCCACACACTGCTATAGCCTCCATCAATAGCTGAACGCTCGTTGTGTTATATATCTCTTGAGCACACGTTGGAGCAATTACGAGCTCGATTGTTTAACTGATAATCTTAAGGCTTGAACCATACCTAACTACGTGAACTGGTTTCTCAACACACGTCAGATATGTTGTAAGTCTCAGACGTTTACCCCTTAATGGTGAAACCCAGAAGCACGGGTATGGTGCTGGCAAACCTAGAAACATAATCGGGACGAACCCTGTCACTATGCGTTCCTTTACCAAATGTGCTTTACAAATCAGGTCACATTTCTGCACACGAAATATCGTCCTCTGTTTAACCACTGACATGGTGAATTACGTTTGTAAAGAATGAACAAGAGCCGATCTGGACTTGTTGTTAGTTGTCAGTTTTGTATATCTTTTGTATATATGTGTATGGAGATAAAAATTATCTCTATTTTCACATTAGCGTCTGTAGAAATTGAATACTTTCACGTATCTGTCAGACGTAACATACAGCAGGCCGTCACCATCAAGACAGGCACCAAGAGGACAATTCAGACCATCCTGTTGTGTGAGGACATCTCTGACAAACTGCCCCGACTCTGTCAGCTGAATCACCTTGTTGGAGTATTGGTCCACAAGCAGGATATCTCCTGAGCTGCTTGTTGTGACACCCCAAGGTCGTGTCAGAGCTCTGACTCCTGTGGGAGTGTAGGTGAAAACAACGTCCCCTTCACTGGTCACACATACAAGGGATTTTACTGCTTCTTCACTGACTATCAAGTTGTTGTTTCTGGTGACATGGATATATTCTGGATTCCCTATCACTCCCGTGTTGATAGACCTCAGTATCCTCCCTGTCATGTCCAGTATGTCCACAGAGTGAGACTGTCCCCATGTACCTGCCGCCAGCTGTGAAGGACTCAGACAGGCCAGAGCTTGGTACTTCTTTCTTGTCTTGATAGTTGACAGAAATACAGGACCTGGGGTAACATTCACTGTAACTATTTCCTTACTGCCTGGAACACTGACCGCTATCTGACTCTCACATAACTTGGCTATTTGCCAAGGACGACTAGAAAGCAGGAGCTGATTATGAAAGGATTTGAAGTTTGATGTGTAATATGTTTTGAGTCTCTTGTTATTGAAATCTATCACTACTGTCACTTTGATGTCATCAACAGTCAACACTGTGACGTCACACAAGCTAGGATCCTTCCCGTCCCCATCTTCCCCGCAGTCAATTGTGTGATGTAGAACAGGAGAAGACCCGGGGTCACTCACTCCATGGACGACTTGAACCTCCCCCAGTTGTAGCTCATCAACTGCTTTACTCAGCTTGTCCAGGTCGTGTGTCAATACAACGCTTCCTGCTGCTGGTCTGTTGTCCGTGTCTCTGTTGTCTGTAGACGTCTCACCCATCGACTCATAGACGGCATACATGTCCATCTCACAGTTGGACGTCACAGCATTGGCTGTGAACTCATACTGCTGCTGGTACATCTGTAGCTCGATCTCCTGGGATTTTATATCTGCTTGTAATTCATGTAATTGTTCATCAGTAGCTTTGTCGATGGCATCTAGGAGTAGCTTCTCTTTTCTAAAAATAGCACGCATCACTGTTTCACGTGTCTTTATGACTTGATCTTTAACGTCCTGTGAATTACTCTTCACATCTTGAATTCTAGATTTTCTGCGGGTTATGTTATTATTAGTTGCCGCCATGTTGATTCTGAGTTGCTCTATTTTGCTTGTCAGTTGTTCCTTCACAAGAGGAGTGGTGCTCCCAATTGTATCAACATCCTTACATGCCCTGTGTTTAATGCTGCAACACATCGTGCATATTGCCCGCTTGCAGTCCTTACAGAACAACTCTATCGGTTTGTCTCTGTGGACTTGACACATGAAGCGACGCTTGACCTTTGTTTTGGTGTGATCAGACAAGTGAGCTACTTCATGGTCAGACAACAATGGCATCATGTTGTGCAGCTCGAGACATCCTTCACAGTACACAACATCGCAGACAGAGCACCAAGAAGTGGCGGGAGTTGTCTTTCCTTGTTTTGTACAAACGCTGCACAAGTGTTCCTCCACACCTAAAAAGACAAGTGTGCTTAATTTCATTTGTCAAAAACATGATAAGAATCGCACACCATCTAAAGAAATAATAACACGTAACACATTAGTTTTGTCACAAACGGCCACGCCCTTTCTGGAGTTAAACATATCATATGACACAGGTTGTAATGAAACAATGATGCTGTCTCACAATGTAGCACTCCCTAGTCAATCATGACCTACAGGTTATCATAACCACAAGATTATTATTTGCTGACTAGATATGCAATAACAGATGTATATTAAAACCTGCGGGCGTTACAGCGTCTTTATTGATCGGAGCCTCAATTTACAGAAGACTTAACAATAAGATGTATATAAATGTTTTCATTTAACGTGTTTTGTAACAAGGTAGGGCCAGCCAGGTAGATGCACCTGCAACTATAGATCACCCCCACAGTTCAGCCACCACAACTCTGTCCTAGCTGTGACATATATTGTAACGCCCAATCAGGATAAGCAGAGAAAGATTGTGACATTTATGTGCTACCTTGTTACACACAATTCTGTTTTTCAGGAGCTCTTTGTCGCAAATGGAATGGAATTTATTGGCCTTTGCAAGAAAGAAATGTGTATCCTGCATCAAAATCTGTTAATATGAAGTCAAAATGAGCAATCCTATGAGTAAATGCTCGTCTATGCACACATGTGTGGTTGTTTACATATCTTTTAAAAGGGTATATTAGTCAGGCAGTACAATACTAAGCTGATTACCCTTTGTGCCTGGTCCAAAGTCGTCCATCAGCCCCTGTATGACGTGGCTTGGTTTCAGCTGACTGACCCACTCCTCTACTGGACTGTCAGGGTTGGTCACCTTCGTCTGTTGTCTACAGGAGGGACATGGTATGGACTTGGCTTGTACTGCTTCCGGCTGTGTCTTGGTGTATTTCAGCAGACAGGACTTACAGAATGTATGATGACACTGAAGTGTGGCTGGGTCTGTGAACACCTCTGTACAGATGACGCAGGTGAGGTGGTTTTCGGTCAGCTTCTGAGCGGTCGCCATCTGAAGCAAAACCGATAGTTTAATGAAGTGTATATGCACATGTTGTAGACAAAATCATACAACATCTACATGAATGCATCGTCCCCAAATAATCTTGGACGCGACATTAAACCCCATTTCACCTCACCTCCGTTTAAAACACACATGGCACCCATCCCGAGTACCGTATGTCATTCAATACCTCTAATTTCCAGTTGCCTGTCACCCCCCAACTTTGTCACGTGACCTCTGCAGGTAAAGAAAGCGAATTGCCACCCAGTGTGTCAAATATTGGCGTGTTTTGGTATTCGCACCGGTACCTCTTCTGTAAAGTAAAACCTATAAAGTTAATATAATACGTCAACGCTAGAAAACAACCAATCTCAATGGATGACTGGAAGTCCGTGATGACACCAGGTGTCCGTGAAAAGGGGGAGCATGCCCTGCCCTGTCGGTATCACCCGCCACTCACACAATTTGCATAAACAAGCAAGTGTCTGTTGCCTGACGCGGCACGACAGTATTTCTGCACATATGTGACTGTGGCGAGTAAGGCAACGCCAGTAATTGATGTATGTATTTCTCTTCTGATGATATTGGGGTTGTGCCATTAGTGATGTCATTTGATTGTGACGTAATAGCAACCAATGACGTCAGAATGGTCTGCAAAGCATTGTGATGCAATTTCATTGCAGCGATATATACAATGTAGGTATCGCTTAATCTGACGGAAGCGATATCTCATGTGGGAGCCAGTTTGGGATCATATCATCCAACATTATTCTTCCAACTTCAGACCGCCTCCGTGGTCTTGTGGTAGAGCGTCCGCCCGGAGAGCGGAAGGTCCGGGGTTCGATCCCCGGCCGCGTCATACAAAAAGACGTTAAAAGAATGTACTTGTTGTTACCCTGGCTCGGCATTAAGGGGTTAAAACAAGGACTGGTCGGCTCGGAGTCAGTATACTGTGTCTGAGTGGATATTCATGTTAAACTGCGGCATGGTATCTCAGTGAGCTAGAACTATAAATCGGCATCAGTCCGGACTAGTACAAGCAGCCATACAAACACACACACGTACATGCACGTCGCTACATAAGTACAATAATCTTTGACGTGACGTTAAACCACATTTCACCTCACCTCTTCCAACTTCTTCAGTTTGTACACAGTAATAAGCAGTAAAAAGTGTTGCTAACATTAGCCATCAGTGATGTCGTTTGATTCTGACGCCATGGTAACCAATGAGGTCACAATGGTCTGCAAAGATTGTGATGCAATTTCATTGCAGCGATATATACAATATAGGTAGGTATCGCTTAATCCCACCCAGCGATTTCTCATGTGGGAGCCAGTTTTGAATGATAAAAGCATGTATACAGCAAATGGACGGGACCCAAAAACAGTTCGTTATATCCGTCCGTTCGTTGTAAGGGTGTTCGTTATAAACGTAGTGTACTGTAGTAGACATCGAGGTAGAGCTATAGGGTTTTACAACAAGGAACTGTGAGGAAATTGGTTTTCTATGAGCCATGACACAGTACCCATGGAAGTAAACACGAAATGAACACGATTCTATTAATGCTATGTATCGACATCGTGTTTTTGTAACGTTTAAACCATGGCCAGATTTCAAGACTTAAGAATATGTACAGTATATCCCAAGACAAACTTAACCGAGGTAAGGAGTGGATATTCCCTACACCAACACAGTCACCTGAAGATATCAAGTTTGTATAGAATTATCCTGCAGTTTAAAAGTGTATATACATACCGATTATCTCATGGATTCAAAGACCAAGCCTGTGGAGAAACGCCCCTGAGAGTGTAATATGGCCGTGCTGGGTAGTCAGCTGATGTTGAAATGCACGTGATTCATTCAATGCCTTGTATACTGGTGCATGCCTGTTAGATCTTTATCATATGATGTCACAGTGGAGTGAAAGTCCATGCAGAGATAACCAACCACGTGGTGGTGGTGCGATGACGTTCAGGTACGAGGTGCAAGTCACACATATATGTTACCTGCGTGTGTCCAAGTGTGGACCCTGACGGCAAACGAGTGAGTGAGTGAGTTGGGGTTTAACGACGCTTTTAACAGTATTCCAGTTATATCGCGGCGTGTCAGCTTAATGTGGGAGGAAAGCTCGAAGTGATGCAGGTCTCAGACGTTTACCACTTCGGTGAAACCCACGAGCACGGGTATGGTGCTGACAAACCTAGAAACATAATCGGGGCGTACCGGGACTCGAACCCACAATCATAGGTTTCTGGCAACTCTGCACAGCGAATCGCGGCGCCTTAGACGACGGGGCCCCCCGTGCCCCCCGACGGCAAACGATATGTGCCTAACAAAATGTCATCTCCCCATACCTGAACTGCGAGCGTATTAATCTTAATCCTATCCAATCGACTTCGTCATTGGATTGTAATCTTTGTACATTAATCCCACCTTGTGTTGCGTAAACATCATGACATACATACATACATACATACATACATACATACATACATACATACGCGAGCACAGACAGACATGTATGCATGCATGCATACGCACGCACGCACGCACGCACGCACCAACACACACACACACACGTACGCACGCACGCACGCACGCACGCACGCACATACATACATACATACATACATACATACATACATACATACATACATACATACATACATGCATGCATACGCACCCACAGACATACATGCATGCATGCATACATACATACATACATACATACATACATACATACATACATACACACACACACACACACACGCACGCACGCACGCACGCACGCACGCACGCACGCACGTACGCACAGACATACATACATGCATGCATACGCACACACGCACGCACCAACACACACACACACACACACACACACACACACACACACACATACATACATACATACATACATACAAACGTAAGTACGCACGCACGCACAGACATACATACATAAATGCATGCATGTATACGCACTCACGCACGCACTATCACACACACACACACACAAGTGATGTTTTTGTATTTTAACCTGATAAGATATTCTGAAATAAATCATTACTTTCACACCTTCACGAGATGACGATACACTCTAACAACGATTCAGAATAGTACATTCATTGTTAGTTACTACTATGTGAGAATTCCTAGTTAGATTTGGTCCTCAGCAACCTATGCTTGTCACAAAGGGCGACTGTATGGATCGGGTTGTCGTGCGTTGTGACCTGGTTGATTGTCTGTGATTGCATCCCGGCGGTTTCGGACTTTGCTCATAATTTTAAGCAATAAACAAATGAAACAAAATCATGTTGGCGTATTTACATGTCCGCCATCACTTCTAGAATAAATACTATCAATCAGTATCAGTTTGTTATTAACTTAGACTGATTGAATGCTACAGGTAATCGATGATGACGATTGTCCTGATCAAGGACGGTATTCACCAATATATACTACTTATATCGTGGTGGGAATACTGAGAGACAAGCCTTCCTGGTCAATACAATATAACTTGCAATGATTTTCAAGCAATTTTCTGATATAACACATATCCCTGTCGAACGGTGAGTAGTTTGTTATAATCAGATGACGTTAACCCGAACCTTTGACTATTGATGGAATTTTTCAATATGTTTAAAAACTCAAATATCTTCTTAAATATGCAACATATTGAAACTGATAAGCCATCATCCTCATAAAAAACAATATCAACACCATTTAAGGAATTAATAGTTCAAATTTATTATATACTTTATAATCACTTGCTGCAATTCCTATTTTGACCGATATCCGACAGATAATGCGCCCATCCACTTCAACAGGAGAACCGCAGAACTGCAGAAAGCAAGCCACCAGCGAGACTCTCTCAGAAATAGGACCCCACATCCGACGATAACCAGTACAGCCGTTTGAAATACAGCCGCGTCATCTCCGGCGGTCCGACCAATCGTTAAAGTTGTTACGACAAGCAGTACGCAAAGCCTTCACGGAGCAGACCGACTATCAATAACCACACACAGATTTGGTATGTTCTCAAGGCGCTTTGATATAAAGAGCATTCATTCCGCTACAAAGGCACGTAGAGTGTGGAAAAGATCTGAGCTTTTGTAAATCTTCGAATACGAGAACAAGAAGTAACAAGCAAGGGACTCACACAACTCTTCCCCGCGAATTGCCACAAGTTACACAAGCGTAAGGAACCATCACGACCCTGAACATTGAGTAATGGGCTTATTTTTGTATTCAAGTAATCTTTCATAATACGACCAAGAACCACGCGTATTGAACGTGTTCCTTGATTTATTTGTATTACTAATATAATATGTTGAGAATAAACAAATAACTGCTAAAAAAATATACCGAGACACATAAACTTCCACCTATGCATTATGAGGGTATTTAAAACCCAGTTTTGTTCTCAGTAATATCCCCATTCTTTTCATAAAAGAAGATAAATTTTAACCCATACTACAGCTTTTAGAAATACTAGTACTGTCAGTAGAAACAACTGATGCCATCGAGGACAGGTGTAGAGCTAAAGCAGTTTTCAAACGTCAAACATTTATAGTATCCTCATTTGTATCTTGGATATGAGTGGTAGCTAGTGTATTGATAGAATTGTGTTATGTTTAAGTGATATTAAGGGTTACTTCAATCAATACTACAGTTTGAAGAAATATTATTACATCAGTACAAATAACTGATACCAATGGGGACAAATGTAAACAAATTCTCAAAGCATCCACACACTGCTATAGCCTCCATCAATAGCTGAACGCTCGTTGTGTTATATAACTCTTGAGCACACGTTGGAGCAATTACGAGCTCGATTGTTTAACTGATAATCTTAAGGCTTGAACCATACCTAACTACGTGAACTGGTTTCTCAACACACGTCAGATATGTTGTAAGTCTCAGACGTTTACCCCTTAATGGTGAAACCCAGAAGCACGGGTATGGTGCTGGCAAACCTAGAAACATAATCGGGACGAACCCTGTCACTATGCGTTCCTTTACCAAATGTGCTTTACAAATCAGGTCACATTTCTGCACACGAAATATCGTCCTCTGTTTAACCACTGACATGGTGAATTACGTTTGTAAAGAATGAACAAGAGCCGATCTGGACTTGTTGTTAGTTGTCAGTTTTGTATATCTTTTGTATATATGTGTATGGAGATAAAAATTATCTCTATTTTCACATTAGCGTCTGTAGAAATTGAATACTTTCACGTATCTGTCAGACGTAACATACAGCAGGCCGTCACCATCAAGACAGGCACCAAGAGGACAATTCAGACCATCCTGTTGTGTGAGGACATCTCTGACAAACTGCCCCGACTCTGTCAGCTGAATCACCTTGTTGGAGTATTGGTCCACAAGCAGGATATCTCCTGAGCTGCTTGTTGTGACACCCCAAGGTCGTGTCAGAGCTCTGACTCCTGTGGGAGTGTAGGTGAAAACAACGTCCCCTTCACTGGTCACACATACAAGGGATTTTACTGCTTCTTCACTGACTATCAAGTTGTTGTTTCTGGTGACATGGATATATTCTGGATTCCCTATCACTCCCGTGTTGGTAGACCTCAGTATCCTCCCTGTCATGTCCAGTATGTCCACAGAGTGAGACTGTCCCCATGTACCTGCCGCCAGCTGTGAAGGACTCAGACAGGCCAGAGCTTGGTACTTCTTTCTTGTCTTGATAGTTGACAGAAATACAGGACCTGGGGTAACATTCACTGTAACTATTTCCTTACTGCCTGGAACACTGACCGCTATCTGACTCTCACATAACTTGGCTATTTGCCAAGGACGACTAGAAAGCAGGAGCTGATTATGAAAGGATTTGAAGTTTGATGTGTAATATGTTTTGAGTCTCTTGTTATTGAAATCTATCACTACTGTCACTTTGATGTCATCAACAGTCAACACTGTGACGTCACACAAGCTAGGATCCTTCCCGTCCCCATCTTCCTCGCAGTCAATTGTGTGATGTAGAACAGGAGAAGACCCGGGGTCACTCACTCCATGGACGACTTGAACCTCCCCCAGTTGTAGCTCATCAACTGCTTTACTCAGCTTGTCCAGGTCGTGTGTCAATACAACGCTTCCTGCTGCTGGTCTGTTGTCCGTGTCTCTGTTGTCTGTAGACGTCTCACCCATCGACTCATAGACGGCATACATGTCCATCTCACAGTTGGACGTCACAGCATTGGCTGTGAACTCATACTGCTGCTGGTACATCTGTAGCTCGATCTCCTGGGATTTTATATCTGCTTGTAATTCATGTAATTGTTCATCAGTAGCTTTGTCGATGGCATCTAGGAGTAGCTTCTCTTTTCTAAAAATAGCACGCATCACTGTTTCACGTGTCTTTATGACTTGATCTTTAACGTCCTGTGAATTACTCTTCACATCTTGAATTCTAGATTTTCTGCGGGTTATGTTATTATTAGTTGCCGCCATGTTGATTCTGAGTTGCTCTATTTTGCTTGTCAGTTGTTCCTTCACAAGAGGAGTGGTGCTCCCAATTGTATCAACATCCTTACATGCCCTGTGTTTAATGCTGCAACACATCGTGCATATTGCCCGCTTGCAGTCCTTACAGAACAACTCTATCGGTTTGTCTCTGTGGACTTGACACATGAAGCGACGCTTGACCTTTGTCTTGGTGTGATCAGACAAGTGAGCTACTTCATGGTCACACAACAATGGCATCATGTTGTGCAGCTGGAGACATCCTTCACAGTACACAACATCGCAGACAGAGCACCAAGAAGTGGCGGGAGTTGTCTTTCCTTGTTTCGTACAAACGCTGCACAAGTGTTCCTCCCCACCTAAAAAGACAAGTGTGCTTAATTTCATTTGTCAAAAAACATGAAAACAATCGCACACCATCTAAAGAAATAATAACACGTAACACATTAGTTTTGTCACAAACGGCCACGCCCTTTCTGGAGTTAAACCTATCATATGACACAGGTTGTAATGAAACAATGATGCTGTCTCACAATGTAGCACTCCCTAGTCAATCATGACCTACAGGTTATCATAACCACAAGATTATTATTTGCTGACTAGATATGCAATAACAGATGTATATTAAAACCTGCGGGCGTTACAGCGTCTTTATTGATGGGAGCCTCAATTTACAGAAGACTTAACAATAAGATGTATATAAATGTTTTCATTTAACGTGTTTTGTAACAAGGTAGGGCCAGCCAGGTAGATGCACCTGCAACTATAGATCACCCCCACAGTTCAGCCACCACAACTCTGTCCTAGCTGTGACATATATTGTAACGCCCAATCAGGATAAGCAGAGAAAGATTGTGACATTTATGTGCTACCTTGTTACACACAATTCTGTTTTTCAGGAGCTCTTTGTCGCAAACGGAAAGGAATTTATTGGCCTTTGCAAGAAAGAAATGTGTATCCTGCATCAAAATCTGTTAATATGAAGTCAAAAAATGAGCAATCCTATGAGTGAATGCTCGTCTATGCACACGTGTGTGGTTGTTTACATATCTTTTTAAAGGGTATATTAGTCAGACAGTACAATACTAAGCTGATTACCCTTTGTGCCGGGTCCAAAGACGTCCATAAGCCCCTGTATGACGTGGCTTGGTTTCAGCTGACTGACCCACTCCTCTACTGGACTGTCAGGGTTGGTCACACTCGTCTGTTGTCTACAGGAGGGACATCGGATGGACTTGGCTTGTACTGCTTCCGGCTGTGTGTTGGTGTATTTCAGCAGACAGGACTTACAGAATGTATGATGACAGTGAAGTGTGGCAGGGTCTGTGAACACCTCTGTACAGATGACACAGGTGAGGTGGTTCTCTGTCAGCTTCTGAGCGGTCGCCATCTGAAGCCAAACCGATAGTTTAATGAAGTGTATATGCACATGTTGTAGACAAAATCATACAACATCTACATGAATGCATCATTCCCAAATAATCTTGGACGCGACATTAAACCCCATTTCACCTCACCTCGGTTTAAAACACACATGGCACCCATCCCGAGTACCGTATGTCATTCAATACCTCTAATTCCCAGTTGCCTGTCACCCCACAACTTTGTCACGTGACCTCTGCAGGTAAAGAAAGCGAGTGACGACCCAGTGTGTCTAATATTGGCGTGTTTTGGTATGCGCAACGGTACCTCTTCTGTAAAGTAAAACCTATAAAGTTAATATGATACGTCAACACTAGAAAACAACCAACCTCAATTATCCGCCAAAACAGATTCCATTTTGGGTAAAAGGCGAAATAGTGGTGAAACTTATATCAATGGATGACTGGAAGTCAGTGATGACACCAGGTGTCCGTGAAAAGGGTGAGCATGCCCTGCCCTGACTGTATCACCCGCCGCACACACAATTTGCATAAACAAGCAAGTGTCTGTTGCCTGACGCGGCACGACAGTATTTCTGCACATATGTGACTGCGGCGAGTAAGGCAACGCCAGGAATTGATGTATGAATTTCTCTTATGATGATATTGGGGTTGTGCCATAAGTGATGTCATTTGATTGTGACGTAATAGCAACCAATGACGTCAGAATGGTCTGCAAAGCATTGTGATGTAATTTGCAGCGATATATACAATGTAGGTATCGCTTAATCTCACGGAAGCGATATCTCAAGCGAGAGCCAGTTTTGGATGATAATTAGAGAATCTCACCCAAGTGTCTTTTGATATCAAATATATCAACACGACTCCGAGACTCAACGAGTGTTGATATATTTGATATCAAAAGACACTTGGGTGAGATTCTTTTTTTATCATCCATAATTATTCTTCCAACTTCTTCAGTTTGTAGACAGTAATAAGCAGTGTCTAAAGTGAAAAAAGTGTTGCTAACAGCTTTAGTAGCAGAGCCATTAGTGATGTCATTTGATTGTGACGCCATGGAAATCAATGAGGTCACAATGGTCTGCAAAGCATTGTGATGCAATTTCATTGCCGCGCTATCTACAATATAGGTATCGCTTAATCCCACCCAGCAATATATCATGTGGGAGCCAGTTTTGAATGATAACAGCATGTATACAGCAAATGGACGGGACCCAAAAACAGTTCGTTATATCCGTCCGTTCGTTGTAAGGGTGTTCGTTATAAACGTAGTGTACTGTAGTAGACATCGAGGTAGAGCTATAGGGTTTTACAACAAGGAACTGTGAGGAAATTGGTTTTCTATGAGCCATGACACAGTACCCATGGAAGTAAACACGAAATGAACACGATTGTATTAATGCTATGTATCGACATCGTGTTTTTGTAACGTTTAAACCATGGCCAGATTTCAAGACTTAAGAATATGTACAGTATATCCCAAGACAAACTTAACCGAGGTAAGGAGTGGATATTCCCTACACCAACACAGTCACCTGAAGATATCAAGTTTGTATAGAATTATCCTGCAGTTTAAAAGTGTATATACATACCGATTATCTCATGGATTCAAAGACCAAGCCTGTGGAGAAACGCCCCTGAGAGTGTAATATGGCCGTGCTGGGTAGTCAGCTGATGTTGAAATACACGTGATTCAATCAAAGCCTTGTATACTGGCGCATGCTTCTTAAGGTCTTTATCATATGATGTCACAGTGGAGTGAAAGTCCATGCAGAGATAACCAACCACGTGGTGGTGCGATGACGTTCAGGTACGAGGTGCAAGTCACACATATATGTTACCTGTGTGTGTCCAAGTGTGGACCCTGACGGCAAACGAGTGAGTGAGTGAGATGGGGTTTAACGCCGCTTTTAACAGTATTCCAGTTATATCGCGGCGTATCAGCTTAATGTGGGAGGAAAGCCCGAAGTGATGCAGGTCTCAGACGTTTACCACTTCGGTGAAACCCACGAGCACGGGTATGGTGCTGACAAACCTAGAAACATAATCGGGGCGAACCGGGATTCGAACCCATAATCATAGGTTTCTGGCAACTCTGCACAGCGAATCGCGGCGCCTTAGACGACTGGGCCACCCGTGCCCCCCGACAGCAAACGATATGTGCCTAACAAAGTGTCATCTCCCCATACCTGAACTGCGAGCGTATTAATCTTAATCCTATCCAATCGGCTTCGTCATTGGATTGTAATCTTTGTACATTAATCCCATCTTGTGTTGCGTAAACATCATGACATACATACATACATACATACATACATACATACATACGCACCAACACACACACACAAACACACACACATACATACGCACGCACGCACGCACGCACGCACGCACGCACGCACGCACAGACATACATATATACATGCATGCATACGCACGCACGCACCAACACACACACACACACATACATACATACATACATACATACATACATACATACATACATACATACATACATACATACATACGTACATACGTACGAACGCACGCACGCACGCACAGACAGACATGTATGCATGCATGCATGCATGCATACGCACGCACGCACCAACACACACACAGGCACGTACGTACGTACGTACGTGCGCACGCAAGCACGCACGCACGCACGCACGCACGCACGCACAGACAGACATACATACATACATACATACATACATACATACATACATGCATGCATGCATGCATGCATGCATGCATGCATGCATGCATGCATACATACATACATACATACATACATACATACATTCATGCATGCATACGCACCCACGCACGCACAGACATACATGCATGCATGCATTCATACATACATACATACATACATACATACATACGCACGCACGCACGCACGCACGCACGCACGCACGCACGCACGCACGCACGCACGCACAGACATACATACATACATACATACGCACGAACAAACGCACAAACGCAAGCACAGACATACATACATACATGCATGCATGCATGCATACGCACGCACGCACAAACACACACACACACATACATACATACATACATACATACATACATACATACATACATACATACATACATACATACACACACACACACACACACATACATACATACATACATACATACATACATACATACATACATACATACATACATACATACGGACGCACAAACGCACAAACGCAAGCACAGACATACATACATAAATGCATGCATGCATACGCACTCACGCACGCACGCACCATCACACACACACACATACGCACGCACGCACGCAGGCACGCACGCACAGACACACACACACACACACACACACACACACACACACACACACATACATACATACATACATACATACGTACGTACGTACGTACGTACGTACGTACGTACGTACGTACATACATACATACATACATGTATCTCATGTTTATCACTTTGGCGAAACCCTCATCAAAAGTTGCAGCTGAATATATATTTATAATTACGACAACTTGTCAATAAAGCCGTGTTGTTATATGACATTGTAATGTATATTGGTAATCAATGTTGTAATTGTACTACATTGTTTCTGTGAGATTCCGTTGAAGATCATAGCAATGTGTTTTTACATTTGTTAGTTGTCAAGAATGTAATACATTGTAATGTAAGCAGTTGTGTGGAAGTTACTATATGTTGATGCTTTTGCAGTCATGTGTTACAGGAATCTTCAAGAACAGCTATTATCCAGCAGGCTACGGAGCTTTCTAAAAGGTATGTAGACTATACAACTGGGCAAGAGCGTGCTTCTCCGATCTCACATTACATCAAGACCAGCGGTTGTTTGAAAACCATTGTTTTCACTCTGGATATCCAGCTTAGGCCTATATTGGAAACTGTTGCTGTGAGGTGAATTTTATTATCATTTACGTGTTGCTGTAACCGTTACATTTGTATTTTGTAATGTCATTGTAACTGCACTCATAATGAATATTGTACTGCCGCTCTATGTTGTATTACCATTGTAATTGCTTTGCTGTTACTTGTATTTGTAAACCTGTGTTTTTTGTTAATAAAATGATTGATAATATGACATTTCTTAGTTGTTTCTTCTGGTTTCACATTGAATACTTTTGCATAGAGATTTCTAGGTTAATGCTCATGGTTATCCGCCATTGGTTAGACAATGTGTTGTTAGACTGTGTGTTGTTAGACAATGTGTTGTTAGACTGTGTGTTGTTAGACTGTGTGTTGTTAGACTGTGTGTTAGACTGTGTGTTGTTAGACTGTGTGTTGTTAGACTGTGTGTTGTTAGACAGTTCGTTGTTAGTGTGAGTTAAAGTTTTACGTCACATCGGCAGTATCTCAGCCATATAGTGACTTGTTGTTAGACAATGTGTTGTTAGACTGTGTGTTGTTAGACAATGTGTTGTTAGACTTGTGTTGTTAGACTGTGTGTTGTTAGACAGTGTGTTGTTAGACAATGTGTTGTTAGACTGTGTGTTGTTAGACAGTGTGTTGTTAGACAGTGTGTTGTAAGACAGTCTGTTGTTAGACAATGTCTTGTTAGACAATATGTTGTTAGACTGTGTGTTGTTAGACAATGTGTTGTTAGACTGTGTGTTGTTAGACAGTGTGTTGTTAGACAATGTGTTGTTACACAGTTTGTTGTTAGACTGTGTGTTGTTAGACTGTGTGTTGTTAGACAATGTGTTGTTAGACTGTGTGTTGTTAGACAGTGTGTTCTTAGACAATGTGTTGTTAGACTGTGTGTTGTTAGACAGTGTGTTGTTAGACAGTGTGTTGTAAGACAGTCTGTTGTTAGACAATGTCTTGTTAGACAATATGTTGTTAGACTGTGTGTTGTTAGACAATGTGTTGTTAGACTGTGTGTTGTTAGACAGTGTGTTGTTAGACTGTGTGTTGTTAGACAATGTCTTGTTAGACAATATGTTGTTAGACTGTGTGTTGTTAGACAATGTGTTGTTAGACTGTGTGTTGTTAGACAGTGTGTTGTTAGACAATGTGTTGTTAGACTGTGTGTTGTTAGACAGTGTGTTGTTAGACAGTGTGTTGTAAGACAGTCTGTTGTTAGACAATGTGTTGTTAGACAATATGTTGTTAGACTGTGTGTTGTTAAACAGTGTGTTGTTAGACAATGTGTTGTTAGACTGTGTTGTTAGACAGTGTGCTGTTAGACAATGTGTTGTTAGACTGTGTGTTGTTAGACAGTGTGTTGTTAGACAGTGTGTTGTAAGACAGTCTGTTGTTAGACAATGTGTTGTAAGACAATATGTTGTTAGACTGTGTGTTGTTAGACAGTGTGTTGTTAGACAATGTGTTGTTAGACTGTGTGTTGTTAGACAGTGTGTTGTTAGACAGTGTATTGTTAGACTGTGTTGTTAGACTGTGTGTTGTTAGACAGTGTGTTGTTAGACTGTGTGTTGTTAGACTGTGCGTTGTTAGACAGTGTGTTGTTAGACAGTGGAGAAGGATGTTTGCCGGGTCTGATATGTGTTAAGGTTTCATGTCTGTCTGAGACGAAGACGTGAATCTGGGGGTTCTATTAAGATACCACAAACAGTGAGTGTTTGGTGGACATAGGCCTACTTTACTTCCTAGGCAAGAGGGCGATCCCGAAGTTGTGACGTCATACACATGACGTTATACAAATGACGTCATAAACAAATGCTGCTAGTAGTGAGACTACTTGTCATAATATGTACACAGCCCAGTGCTATTCCCTCTCACGAGTGTAACTCACAAATGTGCTAGCGTAAGTGATAACGTTTCTACTTTCTAGTATTAAATATACACAGCCAAAGCCTAAAGATGTTAAGCCTCAAACTTATGACAGAGAAAAGTCACAAGTATTTTGTCAAAATATCGATATAACTCGCATTAATGCTCTATCAAACCTTATGGTGTCGGCCCGCGACGGACGTGACCAACTTGCAACTATAAATAGTTCAGCCAATGAAATTGCGCACATGCTCAGCGAGGCCACTGTTAAAACTTTGGGTGTTAAACGAGTAACGTAACTAACTTGGTAAATAATATAATCAAACCGTGGTTTGGAATGAAGAGTCGACATGCGAGAAAACAATACACGAAACAGGAACACGTTTCAATGATTTTCTAATTTGACGTTTACAAGATGTGCGGCTTTTCCATTGGACGAGCGGTCGGTCACATGACCGCGAAATTGACGTTTGTCACTCTCCTACCCAGAGTTCCATGCGGCCGGCAGCCAGCTAGCATATAGTACCTCTGCCACAGGCCAGCGCCATGTGACGATTCGTCACATCTTTCACAGTCCATTCAAGATATTGCATATGCTTTTCATCCGTTTCATGTTTGACAAGTCTACACATTTTCATAAACAAATGTCAAAGAATGGTTGACTTTCATTGAGAAAGTATGCAAATACGTAAAAATCTACTTGTTTTTGCGTAGTTGTCCTATGTTTACATTGGTTGTACGGCTCCACGTGCTGTCATCGAAGCCCAACGGAGAGCTAGCGACACGGTCACTTTGATGCATAAATATATATTGTCATGTTACTCACTGTCGCAGTTGTAGTAGCATATCTATATAGTTATGCAAAACAATATGTAAAGCGCCCCCAAATACTTGCATTAGTCCGTTCTATACTGATTTCTGAAAAAGCGCGTTTGTTTACAAACAAGAGAAAAGTCCGGTCACGTGATATGCAAATTAGCCTGTGGGAGTGGTGTTATGCTGAGTCACCACTGCGACGGAGTGTGGACGTTTGTATGAACGACACAATTTGACGTTCATGCGTTTTTTCACGAGACCGTGTTCTTGAAATGACGTAAACACTGACGGACTACTTCCACATTCCTGGGGAAACCCCTGGGAATTCCCTAGCACGAAAACACACATAAGCGTTCGTTCTGACCATTTAAAACCTTTAATCTTGGTCTCAGCGTTTCAGTATACATTGAGAAACGTAAGAGAGACTGACTGCTTGACTGCATGATTGTTCACGAATTTCCTCGCTGCGGCCTATCCTAACAAACGAAGAAATGCACATCCAAACTATCGTCAGTATCGACTCGATCCGTATCTAGGCTGACACTGACCGTCTACAGCAATGTACGAATTTACCTTAGTGTCTGTTTAACGCATCTTTATTCACCTTTCAATGATCGGCCAGTTGATCAATGATGACTAACACATGTAACCGCCACAGGTTCATTAACAACATAGGATTTTGTATCATCATCAAGCTAAAGCACACAAGAAATGTCGTAAAGGAGGGCGTGGAAGAGGTGCGGGCTGGTATTCCAACCAAGGCCCTGGTGTGAAAACAGTTTACCCATTTTTTAAAGAACAGAGTGGATTAAACCACAGTGATGCAGAACTCCTGGATGATGTTAATCATCACTACAAATATTATGTCTCCGCTCTAAATAAAGATTTTACACCAGATGAACTCAGAGCACTTAAATCACTGTAGCATGATAAATCAGTAGGTATAGATGTCACAAAATACGATTATCTTATAGATTCCTTTGCTATTTTAGCACCATTATAGGTGGCCTCGATCCATCTTGTCTTTTCTACAGACAGCATACTCAATGCATGGTAAACAGGCATTATTAGCAAAATATATATAAAAAGGGTGATTTATAAGACCCATACTCTTATAGGTCATTTACTGTTTAAAGCTGTTTTGGAAAATACCAATGGCTTGGCTGCGTTGAAAATATACAAAACTCTTGTGGACCAAATGCTGTATTTCATTCACCACAACATTCAGAGACCAATGAAAGATCCAATTTGATCAAACTTGGCGCAGTAGAGTTGCAACAAGTTCTAAACGATTTTACTACAAATATTTTAAGCATATACTACCTTTTGCTACGTGAGCCAGGATCAAACCCACTACAGAGATTTCGAACATCGAACTATAACCTTGATACGGGAAGATGGAGCAATACTCCTAGAGAACATCGCGTATGTAAATTATGTAACTCACCTGGCATTGCAGATGATTTTACTATTTATTTCATTGTGAGGCTTTTAGAAAATAAAGATTAATTTATATCTATAGTAAATACCTCAACTGCCAAAACATCTCGAATCTAAAACGCCTCTTATCTACTCCTAAATATAAAATTGCTGGACTATTGCTACAAGCCGCGAAACACCATACTCACTCACTCACTCATTCCTAAATGTAGCGATTTAAAACAACTTGGTAGGTTCCTAACAGCTCTTAATACAGAATTAGGTAAGTATTCATATATGCAGAATACAATCTGAAGTCGCACTGACTAATTGTGTGTATCCATAGTTATGTATATATAAATGTACACTCACTGTCATCTTGATTCACTGGTTTCATTTTATATATCATGTATATCATGTATTATAGCACTGCTCATCAGAATCCGACTTGCATATATTCAGAATATACAGTTGATATAGTGGGATAGTCCTTATTGGATTGCTCTAGTGAGAGGAGAGCTTTCCCGAAACTGATGCTGACCTTAGAGTACACATATAACAAACGTTAATCCTTTGATGTGTATATATTTTAGTACAGTTGCAATCATTGTACACTATACTACAATATAACAACTAAAACTCACAATACCCTACGCACAGACGTCTTAAAATGTAAAGCAACAACAATAGATGTGTGTGCCCTTCTCACAGACATAAGCCCAAAGAGGGGCAGGTCAGCCGAAATTGCGAAGGCGGAAGTCGACGTCTTACACTTTGCATAGGACCCGTGAAGATTCCGGGGTAGAATAGGTCTTCGGCAACCCATGCTTGCCGTAAAAGGTGACTCTGCTTGTTGTAAAAGGCGACTAACGGGATCGGGTGGTCAGGCTCGCTGACTTGGTTGATGCATGTCATCGATCCCAATTGCGTGGATCGATGCTCATGATATTAATCACTGGATTGTCTGGTCCAGATTATTTACAGACCGCCGTCATATATGTAGTTGGAATATTGCTGAGTGCGGCGTTAAACAACAAACAAACCAACCAACCATAACCCAGGCATGGTGATAGAATATATTACGTCCCGGAAAGGAACGCCATGAATTCATCTAGATGGCAGTTGTTAGGAGGAATAGCGTCAAAACAAACCAGCACTCTCTGGCGGCGTGTTGTCAAGACCTGTACTTGTAGATGTTCTGTTGTTGGAGACCAATCTGAGAATAATCATCCTGCAGTAGACACCAGTAAGGTGATGTTTCTCAGTGGTGTGCGGAAGCATGCAAGAGATGAGACTACTCAGATCCATACCATACACTACTCACTTGACGGAAGAAGATTGAGACCACATCGTCGCTCTAATATGTCACTACAACACATACAACTGAATCAATGGTATTGTTATTTATTCTCAATGTCTCTCTTTACTCTCACGGTATAGAAATAAGACCACAATAAATAAGATACATACTAATACAGTGGTATGTTATTCTCTACCTGGGTTGTTCCATTACATATCTGAGATACCAGGGCCCACATGCACAAAGCGATCTTAGCCCTAAGATGATCGTAACTCACATACTTTAACATAGGCTTACGATAGTCTTAGCGCTAAGATCGCTTTGTGCAAGTGGACCCTGGTGTCTAATCAGCTGTGCACCCATCTGCAAATGTCTTATATCTGGTTGTCAAAATTATAAACAACAAGAGTCATCAGAAGATGACAATACCACTGGCCCCCGACAAATTCGAGAGAACAAATCATCTGACCTACTTTAAGTCCAACTTGATGAGAGAATTTCTATGTAAGCTGTCTGTCCATGCACATGAGTAGTTATTGAGCTATCAAAACTATACCATGGAATTGGGATTCGGAACTTTGGATTTCGGGGTCAGGTACACACCACAATGAACAGAGTCAACGTCTAACTTGTTGCCATGGAAACGGAAAAAAATATATATTCAAAACACCCCTAAGTAGCAGAAGGCACCATTTGACAACCTGGCCCTTGTACGCTATGTGCAAAGTGTCATGAAAGAATAAAACTATTAGTTTTAGAGATATGGTTCGGACAAAACACAACACTATGAACAGAGTCAGAGTCAAACGTGTTGCCGTGGAAACAGGGAAACAAATTCAAATTCCTAAATAGCAAAAGTCACCACCCCAACCTTTGATTGTTACATGTACCAAGTTGAATGTAAAATGTGGAACGATATTTTAGTTCTTCCCCGGAAACGACAGCTACCTCCGTTTCAGTCAAGTCTAACTTCTTTCCATGGAAACAGGGAAAAATCAAATTTTGAAAATATCTTTAATAGCAAAAGGCATCACTTCAGTCCTTGGTTAATGCATATACCAGATTTGGATGAAAGGTTTTTCACAGTTTTCAAGTTGTGCTCCCGAAACGACATCATAACCCCTTTTGAGGCTACAGGTAAGTCAAGTCCTTGGAAATAGAGAAAAATAAAAATGCCAAAAGTCCGCAAATAGCAAAAGGCACCACTTCAGGATCTGTTTGATATACAAAATGACCCCGATTTTCGAGTTACGACCCTGAAGCGAAATGATTACGGATGGACGGACGGACGGACGGACGGACGAGGCGCCGACAAAATATGCTGGGGGTATAAAATGGCAAGTTACCATATAAAGTGTTCACGTATCCTGCTCCACCAGTAGCACCCGTCACGCATATGCAACGGCAAGTAGAAATATGCAAAAAGTGTTTAGATACAAAATTGATGAACATTGATCAGACGAATGGCCAAATATGCCGTTTTTTTTATAAGGTAACATGTACACCACTTTATATGAAACACAGTTACTTTTTATCGCTGGTATATAGTTGAGTTCATAACTCGGCGAATAGAAAGATGTTGACCACGCCCACACCCAAACTTCTTTTTCAGGGAACTGTTGAGGATCCATGTTACTGTACAGAGGGTAACAGGAATCAGGACACCTCAACGTTTGAGCTGGCAAAACTAATTAGGTTTTAAACACCAACCCCCAAACGTATTGATCGAATTGTTTGTTTGTTTGTTTTTGTTTGTTTATTTGTTGCTTAACGCCGCACTCAGCAATATTCCAGCTATAGGCGGAGGTCTGTACACAATCGAGTCTGGACCAGACAATCCAGTGATTGACATAATGAGCATCGATCCACGCTTGCCTGACCACCGGATCTCGTTAGTCGCCTCTTACGACAAGCATGGGTTGCCAAAGATCTATTTTCTACCTGGATCATCACGGGTCTATTGGTCCAAATGATCAGGCCGTGATTTAAGTTTGTTTCGAGAAATCGGGGCCAGAATGGATTTGTACAGATGGAAATGTGTTGATTGAGTATACTTGATCAGTCAGAATGGATCTGTACAGTTGGAAATGTATTGATCGAGTATACTTGATCAGTCAGAATGGATCTGTACTGTTGGAAATGTATTGATCGAGTATACTTGATCAGTCAGAATGGATCTGTACAGTTGGAAATGTATTGATCGAGTATACTTGATCAGTCAGAATGGATCTTTACAGTTGGAAATGTATTGATCGAATATACTTGATCAGTCAGAATGGATCTGTATAGTTGGAAATGTATTGATCGAATATACTTGATCAGTCAGGATGGATACACAGCTCAACCAGTACATAGTCTTTTTTTCTTTATTTCCCCATAAAGGGCATCACAGGTGGTGCAAGAGCAAAATAACAAAGTGACATAAGACTCGCTAATAGTATTTATGAGTTTGTAACTCATTGAATATTTTGCTGATAAATTTTGAATTCTTTAAGATTGAAAGTACAAAATAGGCGTTTTAATGTAAAAATGTTTCGAAATTTTAAATATTTTGGTGGTACTTTCACAGCGGAAAATATAATGAATCTCGTCGGCAGCGGCAGAAGGGTCACATAAAATACACAGTCTGTTTTCTGTGGCAATTCCAGTCCAACTACCTGTCTCAACTGGGAGGTTATGATTTGTTGTATTATATTTTAGTATTGGATAAGCTATAAGTTTCGGCTAATATAACAGCTGCTAAAAGAAGGCAGTTGTTTTAGATATTGGTAATATGTTCCTTTTGAACTTGACATGGTATCACCTTGCCATTTTTTAATATAATGATCCTTCAGTACTCTTTCCACAGTTGAGACAAGCAAGCGGCTTTCAAAATAAAAAGGCGATGAAAATACACCCGAGATACCACAGCTATCTAATACTGACTGAATGTGACTTAACCTAAGGATATGCATGAGCGGTCGTTGTTTTATCAGTTGTGATATACTCATAGAGTAAGGAGTAGAATTTAATCCGAGTTGTACAAGTACAACTTCTATCCCAAAAGTATCATTTTCTTACCAGCCTGATTTGCTCGTGGCCGAGTATAAGGGATACATTCCCCCACTTAGAAATGTATTCCCCTTTAAGACGGGTTACACAGTATTTTATCACGTGGACCAATCAGATCTCGTCATTCTGACATCGAAGTATGATAATGTAGAATATCCCCAGCATTATTTGAAGTAGTAAGGCAATATCTTAAGAACATACTCGAGTGTGGAACCATACGTGAAAGCCCTCATTCTTCAAACATTAACTTAGTATGCAAAGGGACAACGGTCTGAGAGTTGACATGAAAACAATTAATGCTATAACTTTTAGAGATGCTTTACCCAAGATTGATGAACCTCTCTACCGTTTTCTTTCTGTACTGAATTCACTGTAGAATGAAACACAATTGTCCGACTGTCTGGGTCAGAGTTATATTGACCGATTGGGTCACAGTTGTACTGCCAGTGGGGCAGATTTGTATTGACAGGCTCGGGAACAGTTGTACTGACAGATGAAAAGACAGACAAAAGTAGGCATCAAATGTGTTAATGTGGTATATATTTATTCAAACATATGATTACATTTTATGAAATTATAAAATAACTCTTAAATAAAATGAAAATAATCACGATTCCTTTCATGTGCTTTGCTCTCAATTACACACGTAATTAAAACATGTTGAACAAAAACCATAACAAAGTAAATAAAACAACATCATTGGAATAAAAAAACAACAGTTGAAGTGACTCAAAAACAAGTTACATTTACCTTTATCACCATGGCAACCCACACAAGCACAACAGTGGGGAACACATGTCCATTTTGTACTTTTCTACCATTTGTCTTCTTAATATATATTCAAGTTAACTAGATCATAAACAGAATCATTTCCTCAGTTTCGTAAGTTTCTCTGAGACGGAAATCATTCACACGATTGATCACCTTAACCACAACCTCAGTAACAATGTTATTAATCATCAACTTATACTACTCAAAAGAACACCCGATTTTTTCATATGACCATAGTTGATCTGCGATGGCCATGACAGATTAACTATTTTCATCTGAAAACAATGGGCGGTCTTTTACTTCTTTTGAGTAGTATATAATCTTTTCCCAGCACGCACCCTCTGAAACTATTCTGGAGTTTAAATGGAAGCCAGTCTTCCAGATGATCGGGTGCGGAACAAAATGTGAGTCACTAAATCTACCCATAAGGTTTCTGATACAAAACACCCGGAACTGGGACAAAGACAGCAAATGTAACATGATGCTGTCCAACAACCCAATTAAAGTGATGTCCATGTATTTTGTGTATAGAATAAATGAATCAAAAGGATAAATTGTACAATTGTACATTCAGTTAATATTTTATGAAAATAATAACTGCGTGTGTGTGTGTGTGTGTGTGCGCGTGTGTGCATGAGTGCGTGCGTGCATGAGTGCGTGTGTGTAAGAGTAACATTCCAAGCATAACAAAACATGAACACCAGTAAGTTTGTACGTGAGAAACATGACAAAGCGGAGATGAAATGTTTGCCTTGAATAGAGCAAGAAGTGGGGTTGATATTAAATAATACAGATAGTTAATCAAGTCCTGACTTCACAGGAAGTAAAGCAGGAGTAACAGCCGAGGTGAGAGGATCACGCACCCTGTAGTTCGCCGACAGCCTCCATGCACACACACCCTGAAGATAGCCGACAGCCTCCATGCACACACACCACGAAGATAGCCGACAACCTCTATGCACACACACATGCACCCTGTAGTTCGCGGGCAGCCTCCATGCACACACACACACACATGCACCCTGAAGATAGCCGACAGCCTCTATGCACACACACATGCACCCTGTAGTTCGCGGACAGCCTCCATGCACACACACACACACACGCATGCACCCTGAAGATAGCCAACAGCCTCCATGCACACACACATGCACCTACACACACACAGACACCCACCCACACACACACCCACCTACACACACACAGACACCCACCCCCACCCACACACAGACACCCACCTACACACACAGACACCCACTCACCCCCCCACCCCCACCCACACCCAGTCACCCCCACCCCACACACACTGCTCCTTCAGTTGTGTGTCTATTGTTTAAGCCCCACACCCTGGCTGTTCCCCTGCCCAGACAGTGCTCAGTGCACACACACCCACCCCCATACACACACCCACCCCCACCCCCCACACACGTACACGCACTGTTCCTTCAGTTGTGTGTCTGTTGTTTAAGCCCTACACCCTGTCTGTTCCCCTGCCCAGACAGTGCTCAGTCAAGACAACATCAGAGGTAGGTAGTGTGGTATTTGTCATGTACAGTCTTCTAACACATTTACAAAGCACTCACTATGTTCACACTTGAACAATCATCATAATAATAAGCAAAATGTACAGGTGCTTGTGTCTACAGTCACAGCAGTAGAACATACATCCCTAGCACACTCTATCTATAAGATATAGCAAATCTGTAAGGCTAAAAAAATATAATAGTCTTGGTTCTCAGGCGCCGCTTGCATTATCATAAAATCTGCCGCACGTTTTGTTTTCATTTCCATTTTCAAAAATATAAAAAATCTTAAAATATCCCCCATCTCAAACACACGACCCCAGCAGTGAAATGCTACAATACTTAAGAACATGATTTTGCCGAATTAACTGTCAACAAAATCGTGTTACATACTAGCTTGAACAACGACACAAACACAAAACAAACACTGCCCACTCGCACCATATTTACAAAAGCCATTGCCTGAGAACCAATCCTTTTATTTTTATAAGCCAAAACTACAATCATATACAACTACAAGCCCATATAATCCAATCCCCCAGCATCTCCACAACAAATATAAATATATATGCTATAAAACAAATATTTCACTATATACATTAAATATGCATATCATCTTCAGACAGCGTTTCACATGGATGCATGGTTTGAAACAGCTTCTGAAACACGCATGATGAACTTCCACACAGGCTGAGCCAGTAGTAAGTTTTCCTTCAGCAGTGATGAAAATAAGTTTTGTTATTTTCTTTGAACAGTTTGAAACAAATTCTGTGCTGAAATGTGACCATGTACAAAGTTACCATGGCAACCAGAAATCAGTGTCTCATGACCCTCCAACAAGCAAACAGGTAAGATAGTCTGTCACTATCATCTGAAGATGCCAATGCCAGAGGGCCTCATTTACAAGAAAAATACCAAAATTACATGAACTCCAAATGTCTGTAACCGACTGAGGTAAAAGCATGTGGAAGAGAATACATGTTCCCAGGGGCGGATCCTGGATTTAAAAAAAGAGCGAGGACGGGCCATTTGTAACCTTGGTGGGGTTGGGGGTTGGGGGTTTGGGGGTGGGGATGACTACCCAAAAGATCACAAAAAATGGTATGTAAACCACTATTAATAAGAAGACGTACTACTTTACCAGAGCTCCAGATAAGCTTTTGGTGCTGTGGGTATTTTACCCATGCATTTTAAAATCATTGGGTATCAGTAATTCTATCTGGGTATTCAAATTTCTGTTACCCACTAGTTTTTACACATGTGGGTATTTAAGTTAAATATTTAAAAACACTATTCATCTAGTCCCTGCAAACTGGTGTCGTGTGGGTTCGAGAGCTTTATAGGACTCAAAAATACCACGATACTTCCTCAAGAAAGTGTGATGGCAAATGATCATGATGTAACTGTCATCGTGGAGTTTGGCAAGGTTGACGGAATGCCCGACTATAATTTCAAAATAAGTTGCTGATTTGCTAATCGAATACGCAGGGTTACTTCACAATATTTTGATGATAAGCACAAGTTTTATTTTTGTAGCGTATCTGTAATGTTCGTTGCATATTTGATACGCTTGGATTTTATTTTACTGCATATTTCTGCATTTCTGATGCGTATTTTACGCAGATACGCAGCTTATCTGGAGCTCTGTTTACGGATAATAACTTCTGGTTGATTGCACATGGTGATATTTCGATGTAGATGCGGTGTAAGAATCTGCATAAAAAAGGTTGCAGTATGCAATAAACCAAAAGTTATTATCCACAAAGTTGTACGTTTTCCTAATTACTCACCAACTTCTAGATACCAATCAAAAAGTAAATCATTGTGAATGTTACTTAAACAACCAAATCAGGATGTTATCTTGGTGGGATTTTATTTTCACTTCAAAAAGGGGTCCCCCCATCCCCCCTCTGGATCCGCCACTTCATGATCCCATCCTGCATTTGTGTCTATTCTGACAACACGTAGACAGGCTCCATCATAACGTGAGGGAAAGAAGCCGGTGACGACATGCAGGTATGTGTATTCACGTGAGCAGGATCTGTCATAACGTGAGGGAGAGAAGCCTGGTGACGACATGCAGGTATGTGTATTCACGTGAGCAGGATCTGTCATAACGTGAGGGAGAGAAGCCTGGTGACGACATGCAGGTATGTGTATTCACGTGAGCAGGATCTGTCATAACGTGAGGGAAAGAAGCCGGTGACGACATGCAGGTTTGTTTATTCATGTGAGCAGGATCTGTCATAACGTGAGGGAGAGAAGCCTGGTGACGACATGCAGGTATGTGTATTCACGTGAGCAGGATCTGTCATAACGTGAGGGAAAGAAGCCGGTGACGACATGCAGGTATGTTTATTCATGTGAGCAGGATCTGTCATAACGTGAGGGAAAGGTAGGACGGCATGTTGGTGCTAGTCAGGCTGGAGTTCTCGGACAGCGCACGACGGAACTGTTCCCTCTTCCAGCCATAGATGATGCAGTTCAAGAATCCCTGGAGCGGTCCCAGCAACGCCTGGAACCATTGATTGACAGAAACATTACACCAACAATTCTCACTATGAGCCGTATCCAGCTAGTTTGTTTATTTGTTGTTTAACGCCGCACTCAGCAATATTCCAGCTATATGATGGTGATCTGTAAATAATCAAATCTGGACCAGACAATCCAGTGATTGTCATCATGAGCATCGATCAACGCAATTGGGATATGATGACACGGATCAACCAGCTAGTTTACGGTTCATTTTGAGGACGTCATTCATGTAACTCACATCACCATTCACATTGGGTACTGATAGTTTTTTGGCTATTCAATACGTTTTTACTCTCTTGGGTCTATCAGGTTTTCTAAATCAAGAAAAAGGTTATTTTTACAATCATTCCACTTCTATGCTGTTTTATTTATTGGGTTCGGTGATTCAGTTCGTATATGTTATGCAAATACACCGCTTATCAGAAGGTTTGTTTACTGGATACTGGGAGGACACAGGTTGTCCTTTCAGTTGCCCAAGGACAAACCCATGAAGATCCGGGTTAGATTAGGTCTTCAGCAACCCATGCTTGCCGTAAAAGGTGACTATGCTTGTTGTAAGAGACGACTTACAGGCTCAGGAGGTCAGACTCACTGACTTGGTTGATGCATGTCATCGTATCCCAAATGCATGGGTC
Organism: Haliotis rufescens; assembly: GCF_023055435.1. NCBI lineage: Eukaryota > Metazoa > Mollusca > Gastropoda > Lepetellida > Haliotidae > Haliotis > Haliotis rufescens. Next base: position 1,520,951 of record NW_025964157.1, read on the forward strand.
AATGCTCATGATGTCAATCACTGGATTGTCTGGTCCAGACTTGATTATTTACAGAATACCTTCATAAAGCTTGACTATTGCAGAGTGCGGCGTTAAACAACTATCAAACAAACAAACAACATGTCCTGGGACCAGCCGACTAATGGCTGTGTCGACTCATGCAAGTTTGTTCAACCAATCAACAATACCAACAAAGGAGAAGGGTGCAAGTTGCAGGATGGAGTGAGGGGAAGGGGTTGTTTAGAGGAAGCAGAAGAGTGTTTGACACCTCTGCGAAGTTCAACAATGTGATATCGGCGCTACGACTACCGTAGGCCAATGTTAAAAGTATGGGAATTACGATCGTGTTAGTACTACGACTATCATAAGCCTATGTTAAAGTATGGGAGTTACGATCGTGTTAGCGCTACGACTATCGTAGGCCTATGTTAAAGTATGGGAGTTACAATCATCTTAGTGCTACGACTATCACAAGCCTATGTTTTAGTATGGGAGTTACAATCATCTTAGTGGTACGACTATCATAAGCCTATGTTTAAGTATGGGAGTTACGATCGTGTTAGTGCTAAGACTATCGTAGGCCTATGTTAAAGTATGGGAGTTACGATCGTGTTAGTGATATGTTAAAGTATGGGAGTTACGATCATCCTAGTGCTACGACTATCATAAGCTTATGTTACAGTATGGGAGTTACGATCGTCGTAGAGCTATGACTATCATAAGCCTATGTTAAAGTATGGGAGTTACGATCGTGATAGTGCTCAGACTATCGTAGGCCTATGTTAAAGTATGGGAGTTACGATCGTGTTAGTGATATGTTAAAGTATGGGAGTTACGATCATCCTAGTGCTACGACTATCATAAGCCTATGTTAAAGTATGGGATTTACGATCGTCGTAGAGCTATGACTATCGTAAGCCTATGTTAAAGTATGGGAGTTAAGATCATCATGATTGCTTTGTGGAACAGGGCCCTGCCGCATCACTTTACAAAGACTGGCAATCACAGAACTCTTGTACAAATCTCACCTGCAGCACGTACAGCCAGAAGTAGCGTCTCATGGCGAAGTCTGACTGGAAGGATATGATTCCTAGGATGAGAGCTGAAACACAAACGGATGCAATCAACCACAGAGCCACAGGTACAGAAGCTCACCTTTACCATTACATGTCAACCTGAAGCAGTCTAACCACTGCCTGATCATGGAAACGTCAAACCGAGTCACATACATTAGACACATGCAACTGAACAGGGAAGTTTGGGAATGATTTGAGGAATATCTCAGTTTTCTTCAAGTAGATGTAATTAGGTGGGTACTCACTGGGTAGCCAGCAACACAGGAAAGCTGACTGGTACAGCACTGCTTTCCTCCTCACAGTGGACTCCTCCTGACGCTGGTGGAAGGTGTACAGACCTGCGGGTCAGAGTGAGTGAGTGCGTCAGTTGTACTTTCGATATAACATGGCATGGCGGCATAATGTGGAAGTAAGGACTGAAGTGACACTGAACCCCTACGACTCCAGTGAGCAATTGTATGGTACAGACAAATCAAACCACAATCAGAGAAATCTTCTATTTATATCATAGAATTCTGGCACGCCCAAGGGAGGTAACTCTGCAAAGCTATTAGTGGTGCCTTTGAAGACTGCCACCCATCATACCCCATTAAAATATGCGTGGTTAAAATGGGCGCTGAGTAGGATTGTTACTGGGGAAGGCAGAACATCTCTCAGATGTGACTTAGCTGTGTTCATTCACTCACTCACCCACAACAATCATTCCCTCGCTCACTCTACAACAGGCATTCATTCACTTACTCACTCACTCACTCACTCTATAACACTCACTCAACAGAGCGTTGAAGATCGAGGATTCACTGGATTGTCTGGTCCAGACTATTAATTACAGACCACTGTCATATAGCTGAAATATTGTTGCGTGTGGTGTTAAACAACAAACAAACAAACTACAAACAAACTGTACAATACCCTCACTCTCACACACTCCCCTCTACACATGCATCACAGACAACTGACCTCTCCGCATGGACACCTGCTTGAAGGCTCGGGCGATGCACAGGTACAGGAACTGGAGACAGAACACATCCTCATATTAGTAACATCACCTTTATCATCTAAATAACCTGAAATGTGGTCGCAAGTACTTTAAACAAGTAGACAGTCACTGCCTTTTCTAGATGCCCCATGAACCATTATATACCACCACACATTTGCAGTAACACCCATCAAACAAATCAAACCAGATCAAACCACACATCAAACCAGATTAAAGTACCTTGCCTCTTGCCAACACATGGAGGAACATGCAGGGGACACAACTCTGTACTTACAATGTTGGAGAGGAAGTAAGGCAGGGGACACAACTGTACATACAATTTTGGAGAGGAAGTAAGACATGGGAGACAACTCTGTACTTACAATGTTGGAGAGGAAGTAAGGCAGGGGGCACAACTCTGTACTTACAATGTTGGAGAGGAAGTTAGACATGGGAGACAACTCTGTACTTACAATGTTGGAGAGGAAGTAAGGCAGGGGACACAACTCTGTACTTACAATGTTTGAGAGGAAGTAAGACAGGGGACACAACTCAGTACTTACAATGTTGGAGAGGAAGTAAGACATGGGAGACAACTCAGTACTTACAATGTTGGAGAGGAAGCAAGCAGGGGACACAACTCAGTACTTACAATGTTGGAGAGGAAGGAAGACAGGGGACACAACTCAGTACTTACAATGTTGGAGAGGAAGTAAGACATGGGAGACAACTCTGTACTTACAATGTTAGAGAGAAAGTAAGACAGGGGACACAACTCTGTACTTACAATGTTGGAGAGGAAGTTAGACATGGGAGACAACTCTGTACTTACAATGTTGGAGAGGAAGTAAGGCAGGGGACACAACTCTGTACTTACAATGTTTGAGAGGAAGTAAGACAGGGGACACAACTCAGTACTTACAATGTTGGAGAGGAAGTAAGACATGGGAGACAACTCAGTACTTACAATGTTGGAGAGGAAGCAAGCAGGGGACACAACTCAGTACTTACAATGTTGGAGAGGAAGGAAGACAGGGGACACAACTCAGTACTTACAATGTTGGAGAGGAAGTAAGACATGGGAGACAACTCTGTACTTACAATGTTAGAGAGAAAGTAAGACAGGGGACACAACTCTGTACTTACAATGTTGGAGAGGAAGGAAGACAGGGGACACAACTCTGTACCTACAATGTTGGAGAGGAAGTAAGGCAGGGGACACAACTCAGTACTTACAATGTTGGAGAGGAAGGAAGACAGGGGACACAACTCTGTACTTACAATGTTGGAGAAGAAGACTGCAATTAGAGGGATGAGGAACACCAGCTTGTATGCAAGATGCCAAGATGTGCCGTTCACCACATGCGACTGAAACACAAGGACATGGTATTGTGAGGATTCAGGCAGCTCAAACTGAAGTGTCACAAGAACAACAATATGATGGACTGAGTCAATGAGTGAGTGAATATTCCAGCTACAAGCTTCACTGACCAGAATAACACACAATCAATCCAGTTACTCTGACTGATCATCCAACCCAGTGTCTGGGGATCTGTTCCAACCCACCAAAAGGAATAAAAAGACTCACCCAGCAAGGATTATCTTGAGTGTAGTGGAAGACCGGCAAACATCTGGAAGACGCAAACACTAGACACTGTACATACAACATGCGGATGATATACTTGGAGATTACATAGTCCCTCTGTGTTTACTGTGAAAACTTCATCTTACATGGGGGGACACGGGTAGCCCAGTCGTCTAAGGAGCCGCGATTCGCTGTGAAGAGTTGCATCCCGTGGACACGCCAGAAACCTATGATTGTGGGTTCGAATCCCGCTTCGCCCCGATTATGTTTCTAGGTTTGTCAGCACAATACCCGTGCTCGTGGGTTTCACCAAAGTGGTAAACATCTGAGACCTGCATCACTCTTAAATCATTTTTAACGGAAAACTAACAACAAAGTCTTACTGACTTGAACAAAGTAAGACGTAATCATTTGAAGGAAAATACATGCCAAAGTTCATCAGTAAACCAGTTTCACAGAGCTGACAATGACTTCTGAGAGAAATTAATGGCACATGGTAAAAGTGTAAACAGTGGACATGGTTGATCAAATTCATAAGATGGCAAGAAAGGGGATATATACATGTTAGAGCCCACTTCTAACCATGCTTAATACATATGAAATAATGTTCAATACATTTTGAAAAAAGCAGTGGAATAGGCCATTAATAGGCATTCCAGTACAACAGCAAGATTGGAAATAGAATACCAGAACTCACGTGGAACACTCAGCATCCTTAGGTTGGGTGTTTCCAGAGGAGGTGGTAGGTGTCAGCAGAACAATCCCACCTGCTAGCGGCACCAACCTGCACAACACAGGGCCGGTAAAAAATAATTAAAACGAATGTCCCTAAAATTCTTCCGTACAATGTCCATCACATTGGTAGGGGTCATCTCAAAAGTCTGATCAGATTGAAAACAATCTTCCCGAAGCAAGATGTCTGTAAAAGTCCAGTTTTCGCCCTTGACGAACTAGATAAGAATTTCTGGTCTCGATTGTAGTGCCACCAGTGACTATTACGAGTTAAATCCCTTCTATGTCCCTCCTATTGACCAATCAGATTCCACCTCTCTTATCACTTGCATTTTCTTCAAACAAAATGGTGGTGCCCAATTAAGACAATCTGATCGATAATCAAGATCTTTATTGTCATAAAACAGGTCTTACTTCTCAAAGTGCATTAAATCACATGAGCACTTTGATTAAAAATATGAAAAGACTTGGAATACATATGCTAAATGGATGGTACACAAACCTTGCAAATCCTGCAATCAACTGAAATCTGTATGGCAGTTTTCGAACCAGATGTCGAACGCAATTTTGATTGTACAACATGGTACAATGCAAGTCCAGCCAAAATATAAATCCTTTATTCTTGCCTTTAATAGTCAGTTAGCTGACTCCCTTGCCTCGGGAAGACATTTGAAAGCTGACATTCCTTTCGCCCTTTCAACCCAGGCCACCTCAGGGGACCAGTAATAGCTTGCTTTGTGTCTATTCTAACCAGTGTAACCTCAGGGGAATGTAACAATGTTCTGGGACCTATTCTAACCAGTGTGACCTCAGGGGAATGTAACAATGTGCTGGGACCTATTCTAACCAGTGTGACCTCAGGGGAATGTAACAATGTGCTGGGACTATTCTAACCAGTGTAACCTCAGGGGAATGTAACAATGTTCTGGGACCTATTCTAACCAGTGTGACCTCAGGGGAATGTAACAATGTGCTGGGACCTATTCTAACCAGTGTGACCTCAGGGGAATGTAACAATGTGCTGGGACCTATTCTAACCAGTGTAACCTCAGGGGAATGTAACAATGTGCTGGGACCTATTCTAATCAGTGTGACCTCAGGGGAATGTAACAATGTGCTGGGACCTATTCTAACCAGTGTAACCTCAGGGGAATGTAACAATGTGCTGGGACCTATTGTAATCAGTGTGACATCAGAGGAATGTAACAATGTGCTGGGACCTATTCTAACCAGTGTAACCTCAGGGGAATGTAACACTGTGCTGGGACCTATTGTAATCAGTGTGACCTCAGGGGAATGAAACAATGTGCTGGGACCTATTGTAACCAGTGTAACCTCAGGGGAATGTAACAATGTGCTGGGACCTATTGTAATCAGTGTGACGCCAGGGGAATGTAACAGAGTGCTGGGGCCTATTGTAACCAGAGTGACCTCATGGGAATGTAACAGGGTGCTGGGACCTATTGTAACCAATGTAACTTCAGGGGAATGTAACAGAGTGCTTGGACCTGTTGTAACCAATGTAACATCAGGGGAATGTAACAGGGTGCTGGGACCTATTGTAACCAATGTAACATCAGGGGACTGTAATAGGGTGCTGGGACCTATTGTAACCAATGTGACCTCAGGGGAATGTAACAGGGTGCTGGGACCTATTGTAACCAATGTTACATCAGGGGACTGTAACAGAGTGCTGGGACATATTGTAACCAATGTAACATCAGGGGAATGTAACAGGGTGCTGGGACCTATTGTAATCAGTGTGACCTCAGGGGAATGTAACAGGGTGCTGGGACCTATTGTAATCAGTGTGGCCTCAGGGGACTGTAACAGAGTGCTGGGACCTATTGTAACCAGTGTGACCTCAGGGGAATGTAACAGAGTGCTGGGACCTATTGTAACCAGAGTGACCTCAGGGGAATGTAACAAGGTGCTGGGACCTATTGTAACCAGTGTGACCTCAGGGGACTGTAACAGAGTGCTGGGACCTATTGTAACCAGAGTGACCTCAGGGGAATGTAACAGGGTGCTGGGACCGATTGTAATCAGTGTGACCTCAGGGGACTGTAACAGAGTGTAGGGACCTATTGTAACCAGTGTGACCTCAGGGGAAGGAACAGAGTGCTGGGACCTATTGTAACCAGAGTGACCTCAGGGGACTGTAACATAGTGCTGGGACCTATTGTAACCAGTGTGACCTCAGGGGAATGTAACAGAGTGCTGGGACCTATTGTAACCAGAGTGACCTCAGAGGAATGTAACAGGGTGCTGGGACCTATTGTAACCAGTGTGACGCCAGGGGAATGTAACAGAGTGCTGGGGCCTATTGTAACCAGAGTGACCTCATGGGAATGTAACAGGGTGCTGGGACCTATTGTAACCAATGTAACCTCAGGGGAATGTAACAGAGTGCTTGGACCTGTTGTAACCAATGTAACATCAGGGGAATGTAACAGGGTGCTGGGACCTATTGTAACCAATGTAACATCAGGGGACTGTAATAGGGTGCTGGGACCTATTGTAACCAATGTTACATCAGGGGACTGTAACAGAGTGCTGGGACCTATTGTAACCAATGTAACATCAGGGGAATGTAACAGGGTGCTGGGACCTATTGTAATCAGCGTGACCTCAGGGGACTGTAACATAGTGCTGGGACCTATTGTAACCAGTGTGACCTCAGGGGAATGTAACAGAGTGCTGGGACCTATTGTAACCAGAGTGACCTCAGAGGAATGTAACAGGGTGCTGGGACCTATTGTAACCAGTGTGACCTCAGGGGAATGTAACATGGTGCTGGGACCTATTGTAATCAGTGTGACCTCAGGGGACTGTAACAGAGTGCTGGGACCTCTTGTAACCAGTGTGACCTCAGGGGAATGTAACAGGGTGCTGGGACCTATTGTAATCAGTGTGACCTCAGGGGACTGTAACAGAGTGTAGGGACATATTGTAACCAATGTATCCTCAGGGGAATGTAACAGGGTGCTGGGGACTAGGGCTGGTACGATTCAAAATTTACTACCCAGGTACCCACACCCCTATAACCCAACCCAACCCGGGTCCCCGCTGTTGGTATGAAGAGTTAAAGAGAGGTTTCAAAATGTCCGATTGGGAATGGTTTGACTTTAGCCGAGCAAAATGTATTTAGCTACTTGTATAAAACGGTCAGGTCATGCATATACACTCGAAGTTGACTGAAGTTTTATCTTTATTCAAACATGGATAAGTCAGAAGGAATGCGTTCACAGTCATGGAGAAATGTGAATATGAGTGACTTGTGTAACCATTGAGCTACAGTGAATTTTGTCAATACATCATGTGACTAACAACGGGTCTGGATAGTCATGCGGGTACCTGGGTCCGTATTCGACGTAATAAGCGCCTAGGGCGCTCTCAAAATTAGAAATAGGGGGCACTTATTAGAATATTATTTTGGTGGAAAAAAGAGAGTTGAAAGATAAATTTCGTGGTTTATGCTGACACACTGAAATGTTTATATGCGACAGATACATTTATCGAGAATTTAATTCCCTATAATGAAGGGTGCATATGACACACGAGTGCGTATTATACACGAATAAATAAGTCTTGTCTACAGTGATCAATCGGAAGGGTGCTAATTGGGATTGTTCACTTGCCAATATATCAGCAAATATCGCCGTGGGTGCTTATTAGAGCGGGGCGCTTATTACGTCGAATACGGTACCTGAGTTACCCGTCCCAGCCCTACTGGGGACGGACCTATTGTAATCGGAAGATTCCTGGGGTATGAGACTCACCAAGCCACAGCATAGATGAGATGCATGAAACTATAGCTCACAACTGTTCTCTGCAAAGAAAAACACAATATCATAACTGGGGTCGATTTCATTGCTGGCCCATCGGTCTGTGGCCAGTTAAAGTTACAAAGGGCTTGCTGAAAAATGAAGTAGATGGCCCGTCTGACTAGTCAAAATTTCACCCCTTCTCCGTGCATGTTTAATTTTTATAATTGAATCATCTCGGTAGAATGACAACCGACTGTTACGTTGTAATGTGTACAACAACTTCTTTGTTTACTCTTAAATCACTAAAAAATGAGGTACATGGAAGCCGTGATTTAATCTCGGAGTGCAGGAAAAAAACATTTTAGGGGTGAGAAGTTCTAATGTTTTCCGGGGACTGCAAGGTGGCGTCACGATCTCAGCTTCGTCCACTTCACGGCCTCCACCATTTAGTTGTGGGCCAGTGAGTTTGGAGAAGGGTTTGTAACTTTAAAAGGAGCAAGTCCTGCTGGCTACATACAAATTTGGTGTTAGTGATTACTATTGAATGTTGCGTCAGCCATGTGCATCTAGTAGGGCGAGAAACTGGAAAGAGTGAGAGGGTGAGCGTTGTTTAATATTTCAGCTGTAACCGGTCAATAATCTGGATCAACCAAACCAGTAGTAGACAGCTTGAACAACCATCCATGGCATGGAATCAACCAATTCCCAGTGTTTAGCTATCAATCATCTCTTACAAGAAATGTTTAATAATGGGGCCATATATGTTGAGAGGAGTTATGACAGTGGAGGAGACAGGGAGATGTGAGGAGGGATGGAAACGTACCTGCTGTTCTCTGGAGGAACTGATGAATCCATTGTGGAGGCGTTTCCTGACCCTCAGAAAAGCCTCCAGAGCATACGAGAGAGTCAAGAACAGTGTGCTGATGTAGAAACTCTGTAGACAGATGACAGACACATGTAGTGCCATTGACAGAAAGCATTACTCCAATAAACAAGAGTTTATATCCCCCGCCCCTGTTGCAGAATTTATGACATAATTAAATCTAAACAAACCCTTACCTTTTTTAACCGAGGTGGAACTTGTCATGGAAATTGTAAAAAAAAGAAGAGTTTGGAACCTAAGTCCATCCTGTTGCCATGGAAACGTAAAAATTAAAATTTCTAAAAAATTTAAATAGCAAAAGGCACCAGTTCAGCATGTACCTGACAAACCTGCAAAGTTTGATGAAAAAATATTGAACGGTTTATGAGTTATGCTCCGGAAACGAACCCTACCCTCACAGAACCTAAGTCCATCTTGTTGCCATGGAAATGTATTAAATAAAAATTAATAAAACTTCTAAATAGCAAAAGGCACCAGTTCAGTTCCGGAAACGAACAGCACCCTTATAGAACCTAAGTCCAACTTGTTGCCATGGAAACGTAAAAAATAAAAATTTATAAAACTCCTAAATAGAAAAAGGCACCAGTTCAGCATAAGTCTAATAGACATGCAAAGTTTTGTAGAGAAATATTTAATGGTTTCTGAGTTATGCTCCGGAAACGATTTCGGGACGCACACACGCACGGACGGAACCCATTTCTATATCCCCCGCCAACTTCATTGGGGCGGGGGATAACAAGCATGAAATACTCATATCCCCGCCAATATGACATGTCCAGTTGTGTGCAAGGCATTAGCCCTGCGGAAACGAGCACTACCGCCATTTTCAGTCAAAGTCAATGTCATAATATTTATTTTTTTTAATCTCAAACTATCAAAAGGCATCAGTTCACCACTAGACCTATCTATGTGCCAAGTTTGGTTTAGATAGCTCTCATGGGTTTTGTGTTCTGCTTCAGGAACAAAGAAAGATGACAGACGGGAGGACTGAAGGACGGACAGCACCCATTCCTATATCCCCCTTCCACTTCGTGGCAGGGGATAATAATATCTACACCACATCTAGTATTGCTAGTCATATCCTATTACTGAAAGGGACGTATCATTTGCACCAATATTTAGGGTCACGGCTCTGACTTGAATTTCAATTGGTAAGTTATGCCTGTGCACAAACTGATTTTAACATTCTCCTGTACTATAACATGGTTGTGAAATGGCAGGCTGGGTGGACTTACAAACTGGGCCTGAAGCTCAAGACAACATAGACTGGTCCTGTGTTTCAGGACAACAAGACCCGGGCAGGAGACCCATAAGTGCTGCCTGTCCATCTTCAAAGTTAAATATTGAAAAACCACAAAAACTAAGACAAATCATGTCTTGATTCAGTTGAAATATTGCAAACTATAACTTGAGAATCTACGAGAATTTATAATAAACCTGTATACATAACTCGTCTTAAAATTATCTGCCAGATAGTCGGGCAGGTGGAGGAAATTTTTATGCAGCCCAAAAGAAAAGTTACCAGCCACGGGCGGGCAGGCAGGCAGTTATTTCAGACACTGATCTCAGGGCAACATAGACTGGGCCAGTATAGGCCGAGACAGAGCTGACATTCAAAATGTCTGACTATTGCTGCTCACCGTCATGACCGCCGTGATGTAATCACAGGGGCCACAGCCGCCAGGGTAGTTTTGGACGTTGTTCAGGAACATGATGGTGCTGGAGAGGAAGAACAGTGACGCCAGCAAATCCGCTATAGACAGCTGGAAGATTGGATACACCTGAAGAAAACAAACAGACATGTAGCCGATCTGGGCCTCGTTCCATAAAGCGATCGTAGCACTACGCCTATTGTAAGTCTATATTAAAGTGTGGGAGTTAACGTCATCTTAGCGATAAGATCCCTTTGCGGATTGTGACCCTGCTACAGATGAGTGAGTTGGGTTAAACACCGCTTTTAACAGTATTCCAGTCAAATTGCGGCGTGTCAGCTTAATGTGGGAGGAAAGCCCGAAGTGATGCAGGTCTCAGACGTTTACCATTTGGGTGAAACCCACGAGCACGGTTATGGTGCTGACAAACCTCGAAACATCATCGGGGCGAACCGGGATTCGAACCCACAATCATAGCTTTCTGGCGTGCCCAAGGGACGCAACTCTGCACAGCGAATCGCGGCGCCTTAGACGACTAGGCCCCCTCCTATTGTAAGTCTATATTAAAGTATGGGAGTTAAGGTCATCTTCGCGATAAGATCCCTTTGCGGATTGTGACCCTGCTACAGATAGGTGAGTGGGTGAGTGAGTGAGTGACTGAGTTTTTGTTTGTTTGTTTGTTACCGCACTCAGTAGCATTCCAGCTATATGACGGTGTTCTGTAATTAATCAAGTATGGACCAGACAATCCAGTGATTGACATCATGAGCATCGCAATTGGGATACGGTGACATGCATCAACAAAGTCAGCGAGCAGGACTACCTGAAACTATATTTTTTTAGTCTCAAGAGTAAATGGAGTGATTTGATTGGTCGTCATCTTCCATTTATCTTACGGGAATTAAGGTGAATGTAAATAATTGACAAAGAGGGATTTGATTAGCTAATGTGTTTATGGCGAAGATTGGTGATCTGAAGTGTACATAACATTTTTTATACATGGTATGTATTTGAAGCAAGTATTCATTCGCCTGTTTGTGGAATATTTTATCAACTACAGTTTTAAGTCTGATTAGAAATTTAGGCTGCATAAGCCAAATGTAACTTGGCAATGGAAATCGCACCTGATCTGCGATAGACAGGTGGAAGACGAGAAAAACACTCACCTCAGAGAAACATATCTTCCTGTGAAAGACTGAGCATAGAATAATTGATCCCGCACCAAGGGCACTGCAACAGAAGACGAGATTGAGAATAATGATAACTGCGGTGGGTTACTTCATAGGTCTACACACATTTTCTGTTTGGAAGTTTGGAAGTTTGTTTGTTGTTTAACACCACACTCAGCAATATTCCAGCTTTATGATGGCAGTCTGTAAATAATCAAGTCTTGGCCAGAGAAACCAGTGATTGATGTTCTGAACATCGATGCATCAACCAGTCGATGCATCTCTCAAATCAGTGAGAGTGACCACCCGATCCTGTTAGCTGCCACGACAAGCATACTTGCCTCTTACCGCAAGCATGGGTTGCTGAAGACCTGTCCTACCCAGGATCATCACGGAGACCTACACCCATCGACACCTCGGTGTAGGTAAATTCTGTACATTACCGAAATAAAAACAGTTCACCCTAATCTGCAAATGTTCCTGCAGCAGTAACCATGGTTACCATTGCTGACATCACCACCAGGGACATTACTGTCTGTACAGAAGCACAAGCGGTCTAAATGTTAGTCTGTAGCCATGGTAACCACAGCATAACCTGGCAGGTAGAGTTAACCCCCGGCCAGTAGTTTCACATTTGTATGGGTCCTCATGGCCTGCAGTAAGTTATCTCCTATTTCAAACACTGAGTGCAGACACATTAGTCGACGCAGTGCCATGATTTAAACATATTTAATTTAACAAAATATGTAACTGGATGCAGGTAAACAAGTGAATTGCTTGTGTTATTACTGCTCCAAGACACATAATCAGAGCTCCAGATAAGCTGCGTATCTGCGTGAAATACGCATCAGAAATGCAGAAATATGCAGTAAAATAAAATCCAAGCGTATCAAATACGCAACGAACATTACAGATACGCTACAAAAATAAAACTTGTGCATATCATCAAAATATTGTGAAGTCACCCTGCGTATTCGATGAGCAAATCAGCAACTTATTTTGAAATTATAAACAGGCATTCCGTCAACCTTGCCAAACTCCAAGATTACAGTTACATCATGATCATTTGCCATCACACTTTCTTGTGGAAGTATCGTGGTATTTTTTAGACCTATAAAGCTCTCGAACCCACACGACACCAGTTTGCAGGGACTAGATGAATAGTGTTTTTAAATGTTTAACTTAAATACCCTCATGTGTAAAAACTAGTGGGTAACAGAAATTTGAATACCCAGATAGAATTACTGATACCCAATGATTTTAAAATGCATGGGTAAAATATCCACAACACCAAAAGCTTATCATGCTTATCTGGAGCTCTGCATAATACATGATACATTAATACATCAATGTGCTAATGTAACAAAGGAATACTGTAAATCGTAAAATTAATCTGTCTCCAAAAGAAATAGACCGCTGGCCCCTAGCCAAAAATGTGACTAAATATGAATGCGACACCCCCCTCGTCTCAAGCATCAGTGGATATTGTATCAAAAGGAAATGCCCTCTGTCAGGTTTAAATCCTCACCTTACATGCCTTACGCCAACCTTACATTAATCCAATCACACACCAAATAGCACCGCTTATTAGCACTGAGTAGTGTACTTCCGTTAAAACAATACATGCGTGTTGGCTCGTGTCGGCCTTTGACGCAGTGAGTAGAGTCTTGATCCCAGTAGTGACAATTCACAGGATGTTGTAATTAGCGTTTGAATGACATTGTTTATAAACTTGTTACAAGTGCTGCTCAATAAACAGTGATGTGGAATACATAGTTGTTTGTTTTCAGCGTATGTCTAAGTTGGTGTTTCTGCTTTCCAAAATGTCTTATTGTTGATATAAAAGCGATGTTTAATAATGCGAGCAAGGACCACTGACATTTTTCGCATTTCATTCATGCTCGCGTTAATATCAAGATTTACAGTAATACATGCCAAATCTGTACATATGATAAATATATTTGCAGTTAATATTAATCAATCCATTTACTTAATTGCAAATCTGCCAGTACAATGAAATATAAAGATTTAAAAAGAATTTAATAATTTGGATTTGGTCTTTTTCCCATATCAAATATGAACTTCAAATATCAGTTTTTTTAAAGAGTAACCATGTGTTGGTAAAAATGCATTTCAGTTCAAAGCATAAAGCAGTGTTCTCGCTGGCTATTGAAACTACCAGTCCTGTAAAATTGCCAGCCCCCCCTAATTTTTGTCAGTCCCAATTTTCAACAAATGAAAAAACGCATGAAAATTACCTGGTTTTAATTCTTTCAAGACTAAATCTCTACAAATATATATTTAACCTTGAAGCAAAGTGAAATGTTATTTAATAGCACTAAAAATAGACAAGGGGAATCCCAGATGGCAACTGAAAAGCTGACCTCGTTCGAAAAATATACTTATCTGCTTATAAAATATGAATATCGCCAATGTTTTGTTCAACAACAAAGATTTATATATACTGGCAGTACCATGAATAACCGGTCTAATTTTACCGGTAAAAAACTGGTAAAGGTAACGTGATATGGTGTTTAATGCAGGTCCAAGATTATTGCAGTTATATAGCGACGTGCTTGCATGTTTGCGAGGCTGCTTCTACTAGTCCGATTATATAGTGCTAAACCACTGAGATACCATGCTGCAGTTTGACATGGATACCCCACAGTACACCGACCCCGAGCCGACCAGTCCTTGTTTTAGCCCCTAATGCCGAGCGCCAGGCAGGGTAACAACAAGTATCATCTTTTAACGTCTTTTGGTATGACGCAGCCGAGGATCAAACCCCAGAACTACCAATCTCAAGGCAGACACTATACCACTAGACCACGGAAATGGGCCAAAGTAAAAGAAATTTGTACATTGAGTAACATGTGATTTCATGTTAGAGACCTGTTGAACAGGTTGCAGTACTCACCTCAGTGATGATGTGATCACATTGATCGTGGCAATTACATTCATCTGAAACAATATAAGGAATTACATGTTATTACAATAACCATGATAACATCAAGGGGCAGTTGGGTAGGCTAGTGGTTAAAGCATTCACTCGTCACGCCGAAGGTAGGCTAGTGGTTAAAGCATTCACTCGTCACACAGAAGGTAGGCAAGTGGTTAAAGCGTTCACTCGTCACTCAGAAGGTAGGCTAGTGGTTAAAGTGTTCACTCGTCACGCCGAAGGTAGGCAAGTGGTTAAAGCGTTCACTCGTCACGGCGAAGACCTTGGTTCTATTTCTGACATGGGTACAATGTGTGAAGCCCATTTCTGGTGTCGCTGCACACGATTTTCAAAGTTTATCAAATGGTGCTTCTCAATTCATGGATCTATGACATCACATGTGATGCGTTCATGAGTGTCGGTTCACACAACATAACAGTATGTTCATTTGTGCATCAAACCAATCTAACATCTCTTGAATATGAGTAATTCTTCATATATTAATCAACATATATAGTATTTGCGTTTCTTTTGTCAGTGAGTATATACTATTTAAAAGAAGTTATGGGCCACCTGATTCTTTTTGGCACGACAGACAAGCTATAGCAAATATAAAAGAAAAGGGTGGCCCTTTACTTATTTTGAGTAGTATAACTACATGAACTAGTATACTATGGCGTGTTGCAATATGGTACATGAGTTGTACTATGACTGTACTGATATACGATTCTATACAATGCCATATAATTGGGCGATAAACCAACTGTATTTTGAAAATTGAGGTAGTCTACAATGGTCTAACTGTAAACTAGATACCGGGGGGTACCTCTCATTTTAATTTGGAACAGACTGCTTTATTGTTTATCAGCAGCTTGTCATCAGACAGCAAGGGGTCCTTCGTGTTCACAAATTGCTGAATCTGCACATTCCTGGTATACATTGTACCTGGGCTTCGCCTAATGGATGCTGTTACCATGGTAATATAGAGTAATACAGTGACTGACATCATCACATACAATAGGTACATCAGACTTGACATTGCAAGCCTTACACTACCTAGCCTCAGTCATTCAACCTTACAGATCCCCAACTCTCTGCATGAGCAAACAATGCTGCAGATGCATCAAGAACGAACATTGTTCATGACACAAGCAACCAGTGTTCCTGTTTACCGGTAATGACCAACTTTTTACTGGTAAAATGAGGCTTGGAACGGTAATTCATGTGACTGCCAGTAAATAGGGTACCTGGTAAATTTTTGTTGTTGAACATAACATCAGTGATATTCATATAAGTTTTTTCAACAAAATCAGCTTGTTTGTCACCATCAGGGTTTCACCTTGTCAATTCTAGTGCAAGGAAATAACATTTTCTTTGAGGTTATATATATATTTGTAGACAGTTTGTCTCGAAATATTTTTAAAAAAAGAGAAAATTGTGACTGAACTTTTGTGAATGATGTGTAGATCTAACAAAGTTACTTCAGAGATGACGTCATTAAATTGAACATGATGTAGATGGAATTAAAACCAGGTAATTTTCATACGTTTTACTATTTGTTGAAAGTTGGGACTGACAAAAATTAGGGGGGACTGGTAATTTTTAGACTGACAGTTTCAAAAGCTGAAAAAAACCCAGTTTTGTCATCTGGCCTCGTGTCACGCTTGGAAAACAATTGTATCCAATGCATGCTTTTCCTTTTTTGATTTCAACTTGAGCAATGTCAAGGACCATGATGCAACAGAGTGACATAGATGTGTCAACCCTCCCTCCCTCGCCAGACACAAGTCCCAGTTTCTGACTTCATCCGGCCGTCTCATCCCCCTGTCACAGTCTACATCATTTAGACAATAAAACAAAATTGGCATGGGAACAGTTAGTAGATATCTGAACTCGTAATGCCTTCTAAATGTATTATGTCAGCAATTTTCATGGTGTTACACTGAAAGTCAAGTGAGATCATGATGACATACTTATGCAAGTTTTGTTTGTTTGTTGTTTAGCGCTGCACTCAGCAATATTCAAGCTATATGGCGTTCTGTAAATAATCGAGTCTGGACCAAACAATCCGGTGATTGATATCATGAGCATCAATCCACACAAGTGGGATACGATGACATGCATCAACCAAGTCAGCAAGCCTGACCACCCGATCACGTTAGTGGCCTCTTACAACAAGCATAGTTGCCTTTAACAGCAAGCATGGGTTGCTGAAGACCTATTCTACCCTGGATCTTCATGGGTGGTGACACAATCAATGTGTGTTTGTAGGACGTCCAGGCAGTGGACCAGTGACAGTGTGGTGGGCATCCACAACTTCAGTAAAATGCAGATTGCTAGTAGGGGATGACTCAGTCATGATTCCCTCAGATCAACCCACATACAGGACATGGTGGGTCCCCTCTAGTAAAAGTTCATCTTCCTGAGGCAAGGGCATTCACTGACTATAAAAGTCCAATTTTCACACTTGCTGGAATTATGGAGTTACATTTTGGCTGGTCTAACGAGTCTATGCACAGTCCAATCAAAATCGTTTAACGAACTAGACATCTGGTACTTAACATGCTTAAACAACATGGATTTCAACGACAGCAGGATCTGCAAAGCATGTGTACTGCCAACTTGGCGTCGACAGATAGAAATCTTTTCATGTTTTTAATCAAGGTGCTCAAGTGATTTGATTCACTGTGCATGGCAAGACCCATTTTATCACAATATATATATCTTGATTATCAATCAGATCAACTTGACTGGGCGCCGTCATTCTATTTCAAGCAAATGCAAGGACATAACTCGTAATAGTCACTGGCTGCCCTACAATCAAGCCTGGAAATTCAAGCCTTATCGCAAGAATGGAAACTGGACTTTTATAGTCAGTTAACACTCTGGCCTCGGGATGATGGTAAAAGTTACAATGACAATGAAAGTTCACATAAGGGTTGATGTCTCTTTGGGTGTACGCACAGCACACGTTATAAAATTTCCATCCCTGATACTCTTACTTCCTGAATGTACATTACTGGCTATTGAGGTTTTTGTTTAAAAAAGAAATGGGGCCTGTTTTAGGGGATGTGTAGCTCAATAAACAACATGAACAAAGTATGGCCAGCATTTATGCAAGAGACAGTGAGTACACTACTACTAGTGAGGCTTGCAGTATCCAGTAACAAGATATTCTACAAGCAGATAATATTAGTTAAGGTGTCTTTAGTTGCCGTATACGGTGTCATATTAGGTTAGCAGAAAAATATTGGGCGAGGCGAGTTTATTATGCCGAAAAGTTTACACTCTCTGGTACCCATATCATGTCATGTCAAAATGAAAACGTGACACTTACAACCGTACTTTGTCAATAAAGGTCAAAGGGAATATCAGGTATATTGTGAGGATTTTGTCATTTCAACACTAGTAGATTTATTGTGATTTTGTTCTTTCAACACTAGACATGATTACATCATGTGTGCTATATCAACAGTATACATGCTATAGTTAATCTTGTATATCATATATATATATTGCAATGCTTACTGTCATTCAACACCAGTGAGTGTATTTTGACACTGACTATTGTTTCAACACTATGTCCGGAGTACATCAAGTCTAAACCATGTACACAATTACACGTGGCACATACATCACACTGATCAAAATGTCCAGGCCAGCATATCCCTCTACACTGATGCACATTATGTTAACTGCGGGAATTTATCATCCTGACAGCTGTCACACAAACAGTTTTACTTCAAACAACAATATCAATATAAGAGACACCAACAATACAATAGGACTACACAAAGGTTCATACATTATAACATTTATTTTTCAGTCAAAAATCCCACTGTCATGTTGAGACAGGAGCTCACAAAGAGAACAGATTTATCACGTGTTGTCGTCAATTT
Organism: Haliotis rufescens; assembly: GCF_023055435.1. Classification (NCBI taxonomy): domain Eukaryota; kingdom Metazoa; phylum Mollusca; class Gastropoda; order Lepetellida; family Haliotidae; genus Haliotis; species Haliotis rufescens. The sequence goes on from NW_025964157.1 coordinate 1,539,634, forward strand.
GTTGTTGAGTCAGCAATATTCACAGCAACTTGTAAATAATCATCAAACCAGTTGTGATCTTATGAGCAACATCCTTGACCCCCACCGAGGTGAGTGAGTGAGTGAGTTTGGTTTTACGCCGCCTTTAGCAATATTCCAGCAATATCACGGCGGGGGACACCAGAAATGGGCTTCACACATTGTACCCATGTCGGGATTCGAACCCGGATCTTCGGCATGACGAGCGAACGCTTTAACCACTAGGGTACCCGACCGCCCCCCCTCACTGAGGAACGGTGACACAACTGAGTTACCTCAACAGCCTCATTATTCAATCCAACTTGTCTAACGGACATCTTCCCAGGGCAAGAGTGTCCTCTAACCTATATCATTATGAAAGTCTAGTTTATCTGCCTCAAATATGACTTTAACGGGTCATGATACGGCATTTATGATATGTGTATCCATTCTCTTGCAACTAAAGTTCGTTTCAAGGCGCCAATAGCGATAATCTGAACGTGGTTGCTGTTAATAACGGTGAGTTGTGCGATCTACCGATCACTTCACATACGATTTCGCCGAAATTATTGTAAACATTATTGAATGAAATTTTGAATATAATTAAAAAAAATATATTGCAAACATTAGTCCAGATAAACAATGAACATTTTTTTATATTACCAGATATTATAATAATAGGATTAAATTGCGTACTTCAGTTAGGATTTGTTGACTGATATTTCCGGTGTTACGTGATCGCGGTGATCAGCTGATAATGTTTTCTGAGATGGGGGAAAACATCGTGTCATTGGAAAACTTGAGTTTATTGAAAATTTTGGGAGCCATGCTTTACCGCGCGCTATAACTGAGTTAGCCCTATATTGAAGCGAGCAATAACGAGGGAACACTGTATTTAAATCTATTTTAGCCATGTTAGCTGCAGTGATGTGTGGTTGAATTCTGATTTTAAGAGGTAGAACCAGGTTTGACAACTTTCGAAACAGGCTTTCATTTTGAGGGTTGAAAACACAATTGCATGCTGGGTTTGACAGATCGGAATGCAGTTTAGTGATGTATTGACGTGGCAGTTTAATGTGTTGTTTGAGTGAAGCTTCATCAGCCTCCACATACAAACTGGTCAAGGGACAAGTTCCTAGACAGAGCCTGAGGCATTGGTGGTGTTACACTGTATAGTGTATAATTTTTCCAAATTGTTTTTGCAGGCTTCACCTAGACAATAGCACCATAATCTAATATAGACAGTATAAATGACCTGTACAAGTGAAGGAGGGTTGTCTGATCCCCTCCCAACGCCTGTTTCAGATATCATTTGACCGATAGAAATGCTAAGCAATGCATCATGTTTCATAATTTCATGATTAAAAGTAAATAATATAGATTATTTCTACTTCGGATATCAATTTTAATAACCAATGAAATGCTGTCATAAAGTTTTGAGTCATTCTGAGAATGTACATTACAAATATACAGTATCCAGGTGCACGGAACCTATGCCCAATATTTCGAAAGTGCAGATATAACTTTCCAACTTTAATGCAGTAACCCACACTGACAGATGTACAGAAGCTGCCTTAATTTTTAAACATGCTGTTTGAACAAATACATTTTGCAGCATTTTTATGTTTTTTAAATGTTTACAGGCGTCACACTCACTACATGCACCCCATTATTCATGAAACGGACCACACTCTTCAAGGTCTATGTGCCCTTGGGCCCTCCTTAAAACAATCCTAGGTTTATCACGGGATCAGAGCTTCAGATAAGCTGCGTATTTGCGTCTACATCCGAAAAAAATACCCCAAAACACTCAAAACCAAATTACTTTCAATTAACTTGTGTACAGAAACGCATGTATTAAATGAAAAACTCAAATGTATAGAGTGATGGATAGATGAGTGAAAAAATATTGATTACCCAATGAAAAATGTAATGAACCAATTAAAATAGAAACCATTGAGTAAAAACTCAATTACTCAAAAAAATTATCTCGAGCTCTGCTGGATTAAAACAACAACAACATGAACAATGCACAGCCATCAAAAATCATTATTGAAATTCTGAGCTGTGCCTGTCTTTGTATCATACTTTCTGCATCCTAGGTAAACGTTGTCAGGTGCTGTAAGTATAATGACTTAGTCAAGCACTTTTCTTATTGAAACGTTTATGGCCAGATATATATTCATCCAATCACCAACGGTATGGCACTGATTTGCTGCTTCGGTTAATTCGCCATTTTTGTTTATTTTACTTACTGACATTTGCCATTAACAAATGACATTTCTTGGGTCCAAGTCATCAACCTATATACAGCCTTTTTTGTGTCAAAACCACCTCCCATTCGGAATTTGAAACTTTTCACAAGTCAAGGGCCACGCCTTCTGGCACTTTCCCTTCATATATTTAATGTGTTGTAAGAATGTGAGATGACGGTCAAAAAGGAGGCCGAGAATTCGGCCACTTCTACCACCTTGATAGGAGTACCATCTTAACATAAATCTGGATCCTTGTGCGGTTTCAATTTACGACGAGAGTGAATGGTTTGTTTTGGAGTTAGAAAACTAGAAGCCATTTGTTGGCCCATTTTTGAATTTTGTTACGACATAGTTGTAGCTGCAGAGCTCCAGATAAACTTTTGGTGTTGTGGGTATTTTACCCATGCATTTTAAAATCATTGGGTATCAGTAATTCTATCTGCGTATTCAAATTTCTGTTACCCACTAGTTTTTACACATGTGGGTATTTAAGTTAAATATTTAAAAACACTTTTCCTCTAGTCCCTGCAAACTGGTGTCGTGTGGGTTCGAGAGCTTTATAGGACTCAAAAATACCACGATACTTCCACAAGAAAGTGTGATGGCAAATGATCATGATGTAACTGTCATCGTGGAGTTTGGCAAGGTTGACTGAATGCCCATTTATAATTTAAAAATATGTTGCTGGTTTGCTAATCGAATACGCAGGGTTACTTCACAATATTTTGATGATACGCACAAGTTTTATTTTTGTAGCGTATCTGTAATGTTCGTTGCGTATTTGATACGCTTGGATTATATTTTACTGTGTATTTCTGCATTTCTGATGCGTATTTCAAGCAGATACGCAGCTTGTCTGGAGCTCTGAGCTGTCGTATGCATATTCTTACCACAAGAAATGTTGTTGATCAGACAGAGTAGCGCCCACTCGTTGAAATTGTATGTTCTATAATAACTGAGATATGAAGTGAAGTAATCTATCCCACAATCCAAATCTTTCATTAAATACCATGGTTCCATGTTGTATCATATGCCTTCTCCAGGTCAAAAAGATTGAAACAGTATGTTGTTTGTTGACAATGGAATTTTGGAATGATTCTGGATGTCACTTAGGGGTTATTCGTCTCCAATTCCAGACTAAATAATTGTTGACCGTGCGTTCAATGGTTTTACAAACACAGCTAGTTAATGATATTGTACAGTAGCTGGATGGAATCTTTGAACGGACAAAAGTGAAAGATTTGGTGATAGTCGGTTTCAACCACACCATCCTTTCTGACAGTAAATCGCCTCACAGCTGCGATGGACAAGTTCTTGAAGCAGGGTTTTACGCGACACAGACCTGTGCATCCAGTATGCACAAATGTATAGAATGGACGCAGAAAAAATACATTTGCATCCTTTGGGATACACCATAATGTTCCTTGTACTAAATTCTTGACAAGAAACATAAACTGCCTGAAATTAAAGTAATTACTAGATCTTAAAGTACAGTATATGACACCATTTCATTAATTTACGATTTGATCTTCGTTCATGTCAGACTTACATGAGTTCTTTGTCTTGTGTTAAACCCTAATGTTGACCTTAATGTTGACGAACTCTTTCAATTTGAGCAAATTTACTGATAGCTGTTTCTTTGAACATTGTACAAGGAGAGAACCTGACAGACGTTTGGTAACATTTGTGACCTCTCCGCAGATGCCAGCGATACCTTTGTAGATTTGAAAAAGATTGAGCCCATTCTACCACCCATCTAGGCAAAGTCAGGGTCAAAGTGGTATGTTGGACTAAGGAACACTATTGCCCGCTCCCGTGCCCTCAACCACCAGACTCCCTTCCCCTGCCAACACAGATGTTTCGCCAATAAAATCAAGACCACTTTTTATCGGAAAAGCCTCCCCTACTTTGGAACAGTAAGCCACAAAATCCAGAGACTCTTAACAATGTTAAAGATTTGGTTTGTTGTTTTACGCCGCACTAAGCAATATTCCAGCAATATGATGGCGATCTGTTAATCATGTTAATAATAAAGTCTGGACTAGGCAGTCCAGTGATTGATATCATGAGCATTGATCCATGCAATTGGGATCGATGACATGCTTCAACTAAGTCAGCGAGCCCGACCACGCGATCCCGTTAGTCGCCTCTAATGACAAGCAAAGTCGCCTTTTACGACAAGCAAGGGTTGCTGAAGACCTATTCTACCCCGGATCGTCATGGGTATCAAGAAACAGGCCAACATTGATGTAGTTTTCAAAAGAAGTTACAGCATTTAGAACACAAATAAAGCCACAGGAAAAGCACGATCCAACCACAAGCTAGAACCATCAGGAGCAGTGTACCACATTCTGTGCAATTATGGACAAGCTCATTTTGGTGAAACATCTGGGCCCTTCAAACCCTGAATTAAAAAATATCAAAGTTCAGTCTCCAAAAATTACTCTGAATCAGCTCTCTACATATGTCAACCATACTCTGTACATCACTTACTTGATAACAGTGTTAGAACCTACACCGAAACGTCGCTCCTAATTGTAATAAAGAAGTTGTTCATCCATGTATCTTATCCTTACTTAGTACTCCAACATCTAAATAACTCTCAAAGAGGTTACCTGACAAACATGTTAGTGACTTATTTCCGTATCTCTTGCTTTAGAGAAAGGTATAGTTAAACATTTCAAACTTTAAACTTTTCTTTAAACAATTCATTTTCATCTCCAAAATAATAGCAGATTGCTTAACCCTCACTTTTCACACCCTGTTAGTGCCATATATGGTCCTATGAAAATGTCCCTTTTCAACTGTAAATTAAGATGTCAAACGTTGAGTGCGCAAAATCAAAATTATAACCATCATTACCTTAATGTTAATCATCTCAGCTTTAACATCGTGAAACCCATATTTTTAAGTGCTAAGGATTGCGAAATATGTTGAGATTAGTGAAATGGTTACCGCGCTTCTCGACCTTTTTCTCCCATGTTGAACTTCATGTGAATGACCGCAATTTTTTAATTCTGCACCAATGCCACATACACATAACTATTATAATATCAGACAGCCAATTTGAATAAGGAATTGATCAGACTTGTCAGAAAGATTGACTTTATCCCACTGTACAGTTATTGGCGTATGACTACTAACGTTTAGTCTGCAGGGTTAAGGGTGAAGGTAGGCTTGTTGTATCTGCCTACTAGCAACATAGTTGTTTATCTAGATATCTCTTCTGTATGCAAATCCTAATTAAGTGGATTAAAATTAAATATTGATTGCTTCAAGTTGTACGTGATTGAAAACACATATCTCATTGATCAAATGATGCCTTTGTAGAGATATTCAGGTTATAGCTAAAAAGCACCTCAGCAAAATGGTACCGATTGGCAAAAATGTCCCCTCGTCAAAAGCGAAAACGGCTGCTATTGCCTGGCAAAACAGCACCTTATTATTTTTTTTAAACCTAGGTGCTGAAATACATGAAATTAAACTCACATGGTCACTTGCAAACACAAATAATTGAGAAATGTTAAAATAGTTTACATTAGAAACTAGCCTCTACTCGCCAACTCTAATTTGGAGGCGCAACTAAACTTATTGTGAAGACGTAACATACTTTGAAGTAAAATAACTGAAATTAAACTCACATGGTCACTTGCAAACACAAATAATTGTAAAATGTTAATCGCCTTAAAACAAGTTAAAATTAGAAATTAGTCTCAACTCCAATTTACTCACCGACTGATTGGGAGGCGCAACTAAACTTATTGTTAAATCAACACATATTTTGAAGGTTTAAGTACCTTTATTCAAATTAACTCTGGGGGAATTTCAAGAAATTGGACTACAGGTATACATTATATTTAATATTTATTTAGTAAGTAGGAAATAAATAGTAATTTTATTGATATTTCATATATATCTCCCATTTCTGCCGGCAGCCAACACCACAAGAATGTTTTTTTCAGATAACAGACCACATGTTCCCGCCCAAGTAAAACATACATACTACAACATAACATAATAAAGCATGTAAAAAAAGCATATATACTACCACATAAATATGTTCTTATTATTATTATTAAAAAGAGAGGTGCCATTTTCGCCAAATGAGGTGCCGTTGTTTCATCTGAGAAATCGGTGACGTTTTGCTGAAGTGCCGTTTTAGCCTGCACATTGATATCCTAGTACACTGTATCATCCAAAACTGCAATTAGGTCACCATTATCATTATTATCATGGTCATTCTGACTTTTTACCTGTGGTCGTAATGACTTATCAGTTGTGGCCGTTTTGACTATGGGTTTGTAGCCATTTTGACTTTTTTTGTGACCGTCTTGACTTTTCAGTTTTGAGGCCTTTCTGATATTAGGCCGTTTTGACTACAACCCGTCCCCACGGAGTCGTCGAAACATGAAGTGAACGTGTTACCAGTTTGTTATTACCTCAAGTTGTGGTAGCAAAATTATGACAAGTATGTATATAGGTAGGGGAATTATCTCGGAGTACAGCGATATAAACTTTTCAGTCACAAACCCACGGGAAACTATTTTTTATTTAAATCTCGGGAAAACGAGGTAATCTACCATCGCAGTTAAAGATAGTGTTACTGTCAGCACCTCTTTCAGTCAGAGATCGAATGTGTGAATATTAACATAACACTCTAAATACATTTATATCAGCATTCGAAAGTTCTCGTTCCTAACCCTACATATTTGTACAGTTCATGAACGAAATATACGTTTTTGACAGGTCGTCATCGAAAACCCTTCTGTATTCGTGCACTGACCTACATGGCTAAACAAATGTAACACACATTCTACTTTAACGGTAGGTCAGTTAATTCAATATCGAAATTAAATATCCTAACACCAACCTTGTCATCGCTGAGCAAACCGTCGCTGGTATAATTTGTTGAGTTCATCTCGCAAACTAGGAAACTATTCCTGCTTTCCCACACAGGAACCTACTCGGCTATGACCACACGTGACTTCGTCTGAAATTACCGAAAGATGGCGCTAAGGTTTATTTATTTCTCGTTCACGTGGTATCAATAATTGCTATCGTCTTTGCTGTCTACAAATACACGTAGAAACCATAACAAATAAATAGTAAGTATATTACCAAACTATATTTATGATTATATCTTCGTTTGAATATTTTCTCAAATGGGTATATACTATTAGTATAACAACTATTTCCGTTAGTTAAAAGACTGAAAGAAATCCATATTCTTGAAACGTTAATAAAATATAGTCTGGTATACTATATTTTTTTTCGTCATATAAAAAATAATTAGTTACATTCAAATCCTGACAAAATTGATGTATGAATCGTCTGTTTAATAGTTGTTATAGTTGCAACGCAAATAGTTGGAAAGAAGGTATTATTTCACGCATGCCATTGATCGTTGCTGTGCAACCAGTTGACAACGAACTATTTATAGATCTCCAAGCTCGAGGCTTCAGTCTGAAGTAAAACATTTTGACAGGAAACTCACAAAATGGAAGCCAACGAGGTAAACTATCATTTAAATTTGTTTATTCACACGAAAAGAATTATAAAAGAGATTTTTTACATATTATTCACATAGTCAACAGATAATGCTCTTTTATTTGACATCATGATCAATAGAGATCTTCAAACGAGTTAGGCACATAAAAATGATAATATCATCATGAAAATTGAAATGTTTACAATATTGTCTAATGTTGCAGATTGAGAATGTAGCATTTAGTTGAAGTATTATTCCTCATGTTGTTCACAGCCAACTTACAAACAGGTTCTTCCTCAGATTGTTGACACCATGCCATTTAACCAGGGAAACAAAACAAACAGTTCACTTCATCAGGCCACTGACTTGATCCAAGTTTTCTCTGGTTAGGATACAGAAATTGTGGCCTTGTTCAAAAGAAATAGTGATTCATGTAATCAGAAATGACAGTTATGTTTTGTTTTTTTATGACATGGATTCTGTAGAAACTGGCTGACGGATGTTGATTTTGTTTGTTTGTTGTTTAACGCCGTACTCAGGAATATTCCAGCTATATGACTGCGGACTGTAAAATAATCGAGTCTGGACCAGACAATCCAGTGAGTGACATCATGAGCATCAATCCACGCAATTGGGATCGATGACATGTATCAACCAAGTCAGCAAGCCTGACCACCCGATCCTGTTAGTCCCCTTTTACGACAAGCATATATAATCGCCTTTTACGGCAAGTATGGGTTGCTGAAGACCTATTCTACCCCGGAATCTTCACCAGTCGATGGCATTCCCAAAGACATAAACAAAAGTATAAACGTTACAACATTTGGGGTTAGAAGGCAAATTTCAAGATTCTTGTAATGGCCGCATCCACACTGGTGGCAGCGATGTTAACGAGATTGTAACGAAGGTGTCAGGCACTGGGAAGGAGCTTGGTTCAAATCCTGCTTTACCCTGATCATTTTTTAGCCATGCTGGTTTGTTTCACGAAACATTGAAGATCCCCTCAGGCTTTCCTCCATCATAAACCTAACATATGTGATGTTCTGTTCCTAAGCATCTTCCCGAGGCAAGAGTGTTAACTGACTTTAAAAGTCCAGTTTCCACCCTTGCCGAACTAGGCTGGAATTACTGGGCTCGATCGTAGTGCCACCAGTGGCTATTACCAGTTATGTCCCTTCTAAGCCTCTCCTATGGACCAATCAGATTCCACCTCTCTTATCACTTGCGTTTGCTTCACACAAAATGGTGGCGCCAGGTCAGTTAGATCTGATCGACAATCAAGATCTATATTCTGATAAAACGGGTCTTACATCGCAAAATGCATCAAATCACGTATATCTGCTGACGAGTTGGCGGTGAACATGCTTTGCAAATTCGCAATCGACCGAAATCTGTACGACAATGTACGAACCGGATTTCGATTTCGGCGCGCGATTTTGATTGGACTATGCATAGTCTTGTTAGTCCAGCCAAAATGTAACTCCATAATACTAGCCTAGTTTGGCAAGGGTGGAAACTGGACTTTTATACTCAGTTAACTCTCTTGCCTCGGGAAGATGGTTCAAAGCAGTGTTCAACCGAACTCATCTGTGTTGTGCTGGTCCTTATACTCTAGCAACAGGCACTATATGAAACTTATGTGAGAATCAGCATATTGTATATTGTGTGATGCTTGCAGACACAGACGCCCCAGGCTCCTGAGCTGGGACCGGGAGGAGTTCCGAAGGATGCCAAGACGTCTGAGTACTACCGGACAAAGGAGATGCCAGCCAGGTTCGACAACCCAAGTGAGTACATCACCTGACATTTTGGGGTCATTCAGTGCGCTGACCCAGATTCACGAAGTGATCTTAGCATTAACTTCCATGAGTTACTTTAGTCAGAGCGCTAAGATTGCTGTGTGGAATGGGCTCATGGGCATTATAGTTCTAGACTTGAGTATCGTCGGAGATCTCGTGATACCATGTACTGGTATCACAATACACCACAGCAAATAGTCAGAAATGAAATCACTGAAATGATACTCAAATACCTCTTGCTTCGTATGTAACTGCTCGACACCTGCTAAAAACATCTCTTCTGTTTGAGGAATTTTCCACCATGTTTATAACAGACAATATGTTACTTCCACCGTGACGAGTCATCTCCATCAGTTCCTGTTGACCTGTGAAGACCCGGGGTAGAATAGGTCTTCAACAATCCATGCTTGCCGTAACAGGCGACTATGCTTGTCGTTAACGGCTACTAGCGGGATCGGCCGTCAGACTCGCTGACTTGGTTGATGCATGTCATTGTGTTCCAATTGCGTAGATCGATGCTCACGATATCAATCAGTGGATTGTCTGGTTCAGACTCAATTATTTAAAGACTGCCGTCATATTGCTGGAATATTGCTGAGTGCAGCGTTAAACAAACAAACAAACAAAGTTCCTGGAGCCCGGTTCACAAAGCGATCATAGCGCTACGACTATCATAACTCCTATACTTTAACATAGACTTACGACCACCTTAGCGCTACGATCTCTTTGTGAAACGGGCCCCTGTTCTAGTTATAGCATATCATGATCTCACAAGCTGACAATCCAAGCATCGTCTGTACCTATTAAAGTATGGTTGCCATTATTGATTATCGATGAATTATTACAGCCCTATGTATACTCACCGCCAAAAGAAAAGCAAATATACATGTTGGTTGATATATATAGAATTACTCATATTCAAGAGATATTAGATTTGTTCACTCACAGACGAACATACTGGTATGTTGTGTGAACCGACACTCATGAACGCATCACATATGTGATGTCATAGACCCATGACTCGAGATGCATTGTTTGTCTCAGGCAGGATTAGCATGTAAACTTTGGAAATCACATGCAGCACATCATGATAAGAATAAAGATGCTGTGGTAAGACTTTGATTGTTAGTAGTGTTATCTCTTCTTAACGTACATGGGGGCACAGATGGTCCAGTCTTTTAAGGCGCCACGATTCACGTGCAGAGTTGCGTCCCTTGGGCACGCCAGAAATCTATGATTGTGGGTTCGAATCCCGGTTCACCCCGATTATGTTTCTAGGTTTGTCAGCACCATACCCGTGCTTGTGGGTTTCACCGAAGTGGTAAACGTCTTAGACCTGCATTACTTTGGGCTTTCCTCCCACATTAAGCTGACACGCCGCGATATAACTTTAATACTGTTAAAAGCGGCGTTAAACCCAACTCACTCACTCACTCTTAACGTACATACTTCTCCATATGTTAAAATGGTTCGTGTTTCTCTAGGCGGTGAGTATATTTCCATAGTAAACTGATCCTTCAATCACTACAATGTGAGTTTGTGCTGATCACGGAGAAGATGCAGTGACTAATGATGGTGATGCGTGTGTTGCAGACTGGTTTGAAGGCTACGTCGGGAAGCCCCAGCACCCCATGTACATGACCACGTCGTGTGAATATGGCCGCCGAGCCCCGACAGTTCACACCATGCCGACATGCTTTCATGCCAAGTCTCAGCAGTTCTCAGAGGTATGATGAAGAAGACTGCCAGCTGTGTTAAAATAAACTTATCAAATTTTGTGTTAAAACATCATTTAAATTGTTGGTTCTTGAGATTAGATGATTGTTTTCAGTAGGTATGATTTGGCTACATGCAGACAAAGCTACCTGCACCTGATCATAATATATGTTGATATGTAAGATATAATTTGCATAAAATCTAAATATTAACTCAAATATTTTTTATCTTATTCCTCAGACTGGATATTCTTGTGATGATTTGTCCATATTCTTGTAATGGTTTATCCATACTCTTGCAATGATTTATCCATATTCTTGTGATGATTTATCCATACTCTTGTGATGATTTATCCATATTCTTGTGATGATTTATCCATATTCTTGTAATGATTTATCCATATTCTTGTAATGATTTATCCATATTCTTGTAATGGTTTATCCATATTCTTGTGATGATTTATCCATATTCTTGTAATGATTTATCCATATTCTTGTAATGGTTTATCCATGAGTGTAGATATCACAGCATTGACTTATCATTGTACATTTCATCTGTTCATTTGGATCAATGATGAACTCTTGTCATTGTGTTGCAGAAACTGGGCGTGTGCGGAATGTACCGGAACCACTCCCTGAACACATCTCTAGACCAGAGCCGTGTCTAGCCGTCTCGTGTTGTACACTTTCACAGATCTCGGCCCTCCACACATTCACCACCAACTCTTTCTTTTAGTCAGTTTTTTTGTTACATTTTATTGTTAAAAGTTTCTTACATCTTTTTAAAGAAAATTGAAATGGAGAGACTATATGAAATTTGAGAAATTTTCAGTAGTCAGTTTTTGAAAGTGGTAATAAACTAGATCTTATCTTGATGACTATGTCAAATATTTAATGTTACCCAGAATATTTATATACAGGTACATTCCTGTCCTGTGGTTCATATCATATATACAGTATACTGTAGTGTTGTTTGAAGCCATCCTACCAGATATTGAGGTTTGGCATTTACCTCCGTCACTTGCATGCTGTGTGTGGAAATCATTGTGTATCATTTTAAATATCATTAAATCTTCCATGCTTTGTCTGAGTTGGTCTCATTGTAGGTCAAGTATTCTTCATGTGTTGACATGAATGAATGTTAGACCTATGATATTTTTTGTTTTGTTTGTTTGTTTGTTGTTTAACGTCACACTCAGCAATAATCCAGCTATATGACAGTCTGTAAATAATCAAGTCTGGACAGTAAACAGCATTCAAAAATACCATTGCCTGATGCCAGGGGCAAGTGAATTTTCAATTTGGGCAAGCACAATTTGTCACTTCTTGGTTTTTCGGTACCAAACAAAATTGGTCCTCATCATGCTTCAACAACAGAACCCAGCTTGTGCTTATCACTGATGTCACATCAGGTATGCATGAAGGTATTGGTGGAGTCCTACAAGGATCTGTCCTTGGACCTGTGCTGTTTACCTTATTCACAGGAGATCTCTGAGCTAAGCAGCCATCATTCTGTAGATTGCCCTTATATATTGATATAGTACTCAACATCCAAAACCTGAGGTCACACAAGTTCAACCATGTAACAAATGTTATATTTGGGATAACACTTTCTTTGTAAAGTACAGATTCTTGTACTTTTTGGCGTCCGGGATTCGAACCTACACTGCCAGAGTGAGGCACCTAATCGCCATCACACAAAGTCAACAATCTAACCCACTCAGCCACCGAGGCTTCCACAAAAATGAAAGTCCGAAAACTGGTAGTCTAGATCACGTACTTTGAGTACCGCTCTGACAAGTGTAAATTGACACGGCTCCCATGGCGTCAACCATGCGTCTCAAACGTGATGCCTTCGATGACCACAAGCAAATTAGAGCTGAATGACAATAAGACTGACATGTTGTTGGCTGGTCGAGGTAATGTTCTGTAAATGTTATCATTATTGCACCACATCTTGACTTCTAATGCAACACATCACTTAGTAAGATCAATGGTGTTGTTCCAACTGAGCCTCCATGGTCTGTTGGTAGAGCGTCTGCCCGGAGAAAGAAAGGTCCGGGGTTCAATCCACGGCTGCGTCATACCAAAAGATGTTAAAAGATGGTACTTGTTGTAACCCGGTGTAACGGCGGTTGCCCCCCTGGATTTTTTATAGAAAACAGTTTTATTTGAATCATGAAAATACAAGTTGGGGACAAGTGATACTTGTTCAAATATTTGCCCCCCCTGTCAAAAAAAGTTATCTACGGCCTTGAAGATCCTGACTATCTTTTATCAGTGTAGATTTAGCATCGTTATTGAAGAGTCACCTTGGTATGTAGGGTGTCAAACGAGAACATATCCCAACAAGGTCAACAGGTGTGAGTATGTTGACAATGGGATAAACAGTTATAAGATGTTGTTCCTGCCTATGTCACACGGACTGGATGCTGTCATGAAACCAGAAAAATGGACAAATGTGATATTACGGATAACACTTTCTTAGTAAAGTACAAATTCTAGTACTTTGTTTGGTTGAGTCCAATCCAGGATTCAGGATTTTTCAGACTTCCATTTTGTGGATGCCTTGATCGGTGACTGAGTGGGTTAAAGTCACTGACTGTGTGCTTGGTGATAAGGTACCTCATTCTGAGAGGGTGGATTGAAATCCCCGATTGGACTCAACCCCCAAAAGTACTAAATTTGGTACTTGACTAAGAAAAGTATTATCACTAATGATAACATTTGTTACATTTGAACACTTTCTAAAAGGCATTGTTTATTCACGGAAAGATGGACGATTGTTTAAAACAAGGAAAAGTGAAAGATAGAAAGTGATGGGAAGGGGTGGGCGCTACACCTGAGCCCAGAAATTCCAGCCAAGTTCGGCAAGGGTGGTAACTAGACTATTAAGGTCAGTTAACTCCCTTGCCTTGGGAAGATGACGCCTGAACGCAACCAATGGTTTAGCCCACGAATGTGCAATGAATGACAAGTAACAGTCAAAATGGGTATAACATGGTTCATTCCAGATGTGACTGAAGTGCAGTCTTAGAAGTTAAACATGCCACGTTTTTTTTAATACTTCAACTTTTATAATCTGGTGACCTCTCAATAATGATGCTGAGTATATTAAAGTGTCAGCTCTACCATACTTATGGAGTTTGGTGATAGAATATTTACCACAGAGATGCCTCAGGTTCTCAGCAGCTCATTTCTCATCAAAACAGAAACTAGTCAAATTTTTTCCCTCCGTGGTCAAGTGGAGAGAGCTGCCTCGAGAGTATTATTATTGTTATCTCCAATATTCAAGCTTTATGACAGCGGCCTGTAATAATCGAGTCTGGACCAGACAAACCAGTGAATGATATTGTAAGCAACGATCAACGTGGTCGGAGTGCGGCAATCATTTAGCCGGACCAACGGATCCACCGAACTGCCTCTCACGACAAGCAAATTGTAACCCGGAATGCATTATGCCGTGGTCTGTTTGTCCTGCGTAAACGTCTCAGAAACCACCGAACTGATAAAGCAGAAACTTCACATGATTGTTCCCGCGAAATATAACACCATGGGAAAAGATCCCGGGGTTAAAAATATGTTTTCCGTGTAGGTTACCGAAATGCGAGCCCGGGGGAATCAGAGAATGCAAGACATTTGCATTTCAAATTTTTTTTATCAGAAATGTACATATAGGAACAGAATTGGCATACTATGCTTTAAAACGGTACTAAAACAGTATCATTTCCAATGTTTAAAGGTTACATTTGGAACAGATATACCTCAACTGTATGTCAATATTTTTAGTGTCCTTTGAACAATTTCGACTTTTTCACATCAAGTGTAGGTTGAAACTGGAAGAATGTGTTGATATACCACAAAGTGATAGATTATGTGAAAGTTGTAACTAGGGTTACCGTATTCGACGTAATAAGCGCCCCGCTCCAATAAGCGCCCAGGGCGATATTTGTTAATATATTGGCAAGTGAACAATCCCAATTAGCACCCCTTCCAACTGATCAATGTACACAAGACTTATTTATTCGCGTATGATACACACTCATGTGTTATATGCATTCTTAATAATGGGCAAATAAATTCTGGAAAAATATATCTGTCGTACATAAACATTTCAGTGTGTCAGCTTAAACCACAAAATTTATCTTTCAACTCTGTTTTTTACACCAAAATAATATTCGAATAAGAGCCCCCTATTCCTAATTTTGAGAGCGCCCTGGACGCTTATTACGTCGAATACGGTATACGTATGGAGGATGAATATCTCTCAAGACTAGTTGACCTGTATCTAAACAGTTGCCTACAAAATATGTATATGAGACGTATAGCCATAATGTATCACAAACAAAAAGAATACATCTGAACTTTAATTTCTTTCAAAAAGCGGTACGTGTGCTCAAAATCTACAAAATGTACCGTTATCATGCTATGCCCCACTAAAACAATGTTAAGAGTAAACTGTCATAAATCCTCTCTCTTCAATCCATTTTATAAATATTTAGTAGGTATTTTTCACGTCTTGTTAACAAATGTCAAAATGTGCCGTAAGCCTCCATTAAGAGGAATAAAGAGTGAGCAGTGGTAAGGTTAACACATACGTCCCGTCTTTTTTAGATATTTGAAATTTTGCCCTTCATTTGACATTTGCAGTTTGGACCAAGCTCTTAAATTCTCTGAAAATGCATATCCTCTCACTGTAAACATGATCTCAGAAACCACTGAATCAATGATGTTTGTTTGTTGTTTAACGCCGCAGTCCGTAAATAGTGCCTGGGCCAGACAATCCAGTGATTTACATCATGAACATCTACCCACGCGATTATAGGATACGATATGACATGTACCAACCAAGTCAGCGAGACTGACCACCCGATCCCGTTAGTCGCCTTTTACGGCAAGCATGGGTTGTCTTCATATAAGCCCTATTATTACTTGTGTAGAAGAATAGAAGCTTCGGGACATAATCAGGCCGATCCACTTTAAAGTAAACGGGTAAGAAGCAGTGGTTGTGAATGGGGCAGCTAAATGAAGATTTGGCATGCAGAGGTTTTTAAGAGGATGCCGCGCCTTGTCATATGCGGGTCACTAGCCTATCATTAAAGATGGAGAATGCCTGGATGACCACTGAAGTTTGACGTGGATGAGATGCGGGTTACTTCAACTAGCCATACAGGTATTGAACGCGAAACAGTGATTCCCCATAGGGGTCATTGTAACTCATGCTTTGTAGGAGCCAGGTACTTGATATTTGGACAGCGAGTTGGCAGACTGGCTGCCGCCTAGTGACCTTGTATTATGTAGTTGTAATTATATTAACATCACGGATCATGAGTTCTGGACCCAGTGAAGCACTCGACTGTATCCCCAATCTAATACGCTAGGGGTGTTTCCAACAATGACTGCACCTGAATTTGTTCAAGAGGATCAATGCGGCCGAGGCAAGACTTGTGAAGGTCTTTGTGACCATCATTTGGTCATTTTGCTGAAAATGTATGTAACTCAAACTGGTACAAGTGTAGTTAGTTCAACACATACGTTCCGATGTTTTAGATATTTGGACCTTTTGCATTTGGATACTACTGTAAGCTCCAGGTCATTTTCTTTTAAAGTGAAATAAATTTGGTGCATTTGTGTGGTTGGTAGTGTGGTTAAACACATATTTTCAGGGTTAATTATTTATATCTTAATTATTTTACCATTTCTTCCTAATTTCTCTCAAAGTAATTTCCTCACGCTGTAAACATCATTTCCTCAGAAACTTCAAGACCAATGTTGAAACGTAACAGGCTTGTTTCCACTGCTGATGGCATCCGAATTGTTCAAGACTTTTACATCTAATCCTGTATCAAATACAGCAGACTACGGTTAAAACGAACACGCTTATAACGAACTGACGGATATAACGAACTTACTTTTTGGTCCCGACTATTTGCTGTAGTTATGCTGTATATATGCTTATAACGAACTACGGTTATAACGAACTAAAATTAGTAGTCCCTTTGAGTTCGTTATAACCGTAGTTTACTGTACATCACCATCGAATAACCATTTCGTTTGTTTCATTTGTTTCATCAATCAAACATGTGTATGTAGTTTCTTTAGTTTATATTTCTGTATTTACAATATCGTTATTTTGAGTTCCTTAAAGTCACAACAGGACAAGAAAAGCGTTATATCATGGGTAGCCTTGTATTTAATATTGCACATTACAAACCTTAATTTCCAAAAGAACGTTGGTTTTATAGCGCCTAAATAGGTATGTATAGCAATGTACATGTCTGTCCTTAAATTTTACGATAATGTTATTAAATTAATTCTTAAAAGCTTGTTTGCATTGATTTGACATACATCGTTGTTGTTGAATACACGCCACTTGTTTCCATTTACTCAATCTGAAGGTAACGCGCACTAAAAACTCGTGTAATCAGCCCAAATAATGAACCCGTAACCATGACACCACGTGACAAGGCTGGCGAACACTTGCGTGAAATGGACAGCGCTTCAAACCGTGACATTTGTTTTTCACTCATTCTAACTAATGAGGTACACTTGATGTCACGTACACACCAGCAAAGGAAACACATGACACATATTAAGATACTTACATGTTTCTAATATAAACTGTTAAGATACAGACAAACTCTGCACACACTGGTACAGAGGTCAATACATCATACCTGTCTGTTGAGTACCTCTAAAACAAGTAAAATTACACCCCCACCCCCACCCATTACACCCCACCCCCACCCCCAACCCCAACCCCTACCCTTGCCTTACTAGGTTAACGTATGTCATCGTATCCCATTTGTACGGAAAACTTTTAGGGCCATGTGGTTTTTATATTGTTTTCGATACTATCTTGAAATTTCAAGATACTTAGTTGAAATTTCAAAATATTATCTTGAAATTTCAACTTAGTATCTTGAAATTTAAACTTAGTTTCTTGAAATTTCAAGATAGTATCGAAAAAAACAAAAAAACAAATGGCCCTAAAAGGCTTCCGTACATTTGCGTAGATCGATGCACAATCACTGGATTGTCTGGCCCAGACCCGATTATTTACAGACTGTCGTCATACAGCTGAATTATTGCTGAGAGCGGCGTTAAAAAACAAACAAACAAACAAACAAATCATTAACATGCACAGGTAACAAGGAGTTGGTCAAGGCAGAGTTATATATTACATTATAAATCAATGATCTGTTATGTGAGCTGGAACGCCCTAAGCAAGGGCTAAATCTGCCGTGGGCACATACTCAAGGCCAGCTCTTGGCAGATGATACAACACTGTTTAGTAGCTCACCAACAGGCCTTCAAGATCTTCTCAATGTTGTAAATCAGTATGCATATAAATGGCAGCTTAAGTACAATATCACGAAAAGCGCTGTTCTAATGTTTGATGTGCAACGTAAATTTACTTGCTCTCAATCACTGTACTTGGGCAGTATGTGTGTTCCACTTCAGCAATCTATAATATATGCAGGTGTAAGGATTAGCTCTGATAAGTCTTCCTTAGAACGAACACAATTAGTTTGTGAAAAGTTGAAAATGTTAATCAATAGTAATAAAAATATTGGACTAAAGTTTGGAGGCATGAATCCAATCCCAGTAAAAAGGATCTGGGAATGAGTGATACTCCCATGCGGGCTCTATGGATGTAATGTCTGGGGACTATAGTATATTAACCCTCAAAGAATACGATATGCTGGAAGTTATTCAACGTTATTTCAGTAGAAAAATACAGGGCCTTCCAAAGTGTACATCAGGTACTGTTGCTGTGGACAACATGGGCTTGATATCTCTCCAATCCTTTATTGTCAAACAGTCACTGTTACTACTTGGAAAACTATGCCGGTCCAGTTACAGCTATGTTTTTAAAAAGGTATTGATTACTCGCCTTGGGCAGTTTAGATACGAAATAGCGTTGGCTAACTTCAGAAAACGATGTGCTTTGTCACCTGTATATAACATGCTTAGACTTGTCAAAAAATACAATCTATATGCAGAAATAGAAGATTATTTAATTAAATGTAGCTTCCCAAGTAAAAAGACATGGTCTGATATTGTTAAGGAAAGGATTATTTTTGCAGACCAGGAAGCTGTATGCTCTAAGCTGCTATCTAGACTTATCTTGAATAGATATGTTTCGCTACGTAATGATAAAGAACACAGACGCTGGCTACTTGCACTTGAACGTCCTGAACAGTTCCCAAACCTGTCTCATCTTGTACGGTTGGGATGCCTAAATATAGAATCAAGGGAATGTCGATGTAGAATTGTAGCTCATGATATTATTAAGCATGTCTTTTTGTATTGTACATTTAATATGAATGACAGAAATGAACTATTTGAGATCATTTGTGATGTGATAGATGTCTCTACATTTGCAAGACTATGTAGTGAGGACGATGATATAATCCTGTCTGTACTACTTGGCGGTATGCCTGAGTGTGTTAGCTCTTTATCTCAAAGTCTATGGGGTGACCTTATGGTTATTGTGTCAAGATACTGTAGGAAATGGCTGTATCTGTTACAAAACAATTAAAATATTGCTTGATTGTCATGCATTGTGTAGTTATCATTTCTCATAATATTGTTAAATTGTACTACTGTACAGCTCTGTAATTATACATAATATCATATATGATATGTATCTTCAATATCTGGAGGAAATAAGGAATATCTATCTTGCGTGAAATGAACAACGCTTCAAACCGTGACATTTGTTTTTCACTCATTCTAACTAATGAGGTACACTTGATGTCACGTACACACCAGCAAAGGAAACACATGACACATATTAAGATACTTACATGTTTCTAATAAATTGTTAAGATAAAGACAAACTCTGCACACACAGCTACAGAGGTCAATACATCATACTTGTCTGTTAAAGACCCCTAAAACAAGTAAAATTACCCCCCTCCTTGCCTTACTAGGTTAATGTATGTCATCGTATCTCATTTGCGTAGATTGATGCCCAATCACTGGATTGTGTGGCCCATACTCGATTATTTAATGACCACTGTCATATAGCTGGAGTGCAAACTAACAAACAAACCTGTCGCACTTGATACACTTAAACAGTCAAGACAATTCTTGATAAAGGTTCGAAAGAAAACATGTTTAATAAAGTTTAAAACAATACTGCACTACTTCAAAAATATGTCTTCTAAGATTTAAAGCATTGATGCAGCTTCACCAAGAAAGACCAATTTCAAAATCAAAATCACCAATGTCATACATTTAGATAAAACACTACCACTGACGGGCGGGTTGAATGTGCCGAAATAGCCCAGTCAGTGACCCAAGTCTCGTGTTATGTGATGAATTCAGCTGAACGATTTATGTCGCGTTGAATATGTTGTGCATCTATCATCTATTCGACTGGTATGAATCTCTTGTTTACCCAAAGTTGAAGTTGGTGGTGAATTTGCCTTTATCAGCTGGTATTAATTAATCATTTATTAATTGTGAAGTTTTTGTTTATTGTAACGCCATTCTGGGACATTATTTCCAGTAAAAACACACTTTACCGATACATACGTTACTGGAACTGGCTTGATCTTTCCGAGGCAAGGGAGTTCAAATTAACTGACTGTACAAGACCAGTTTCCATGACTGAATGCCCAGGCCACAATCATATGAGACTTAATCTAAGGAGTGCAGTACTTGAGAGAGAAAGCTCATTTCTCTAATTACACTTTTCGGCCCAAACATATTTCATGGTTCAATTCAGCGGGCAATATTAGACTTCGTGACTACATCGGGAAAATTTGATATATAAAAATCTAATATATACATAGATTTGTATTGACTTTTAAACCATTTCAACGGTTTTTCACTGTTTGTCGGACCTTTTTTTTATAGAATGAGCTCTTACATTTCAGAAATGAAATCGTGATTATTTGGGGTTTTAAAATATCAGCTATATCATGAAGCAGACTACCCGTGAAGATCCGGGTCCAAATAGGTCTTCAGTAACCCATGCTTGCCGTAAAAGGCGACTATGCTTTTTGAAAGGGGCGACTAACGGAATTGGGCTAGCCCAATTGCGTGGATCGAAGCTCGTGATGTCAATCACTGGATTGTCTGGTCCAGACTCGATTATTTACAGACCGCCGTCATATAGCTGGAGTGCGGCGTTAAACAACAAACAAACAAACATGAAGCAGATTGGTTAATCATCTCATTTCCTTTACTCTCTTTGCTCTTGTTTAAAGTCATTTGATGTGTTGGGTGCAATGGTCCAGGTTGCTCTAAAACCCAAATACCATGCCATACCATACTACCAGTTTCCACGAGGAAACTGGACTTTTATAGTCAGTTAACTCCCTTGCCTCGGGAAGATGGATTGGGTGTGGATAGATAAGATTGACTCAGTTTGCAAGAGAGAACAATTGCTGCCTGCTGACAAGTGATGGGCGTTCTTCAAGTTGCAGCAGAGAGCCTAGGAAGTGGCGGAAATGGCTACTCGAGTTTTGTGACGAGATCGGAAACGTAAATTACACCATCCGTGTATCACTTTGCTCAACTTCACACTCTTTCTCTTTCAAACTTAAGTATGTTATAAAACGTATCCTGTGACGCTAAACTTCTCTGCTTTAGCAGTTGATAGATAAGTGACAGTTTTATTCACGTGACAGTATTTTATTCACAAAAAGTGAATGGGATTGGGTATAAGTTCTCCAACTTAGGACACCTTCTCCCAGATATTTACACAACTGATTTACAGATGGTACTAAACATGCACGGAACAGAAGGAAAGATAAGTGAACAGTGAGAAAAAATAGTTCACATAAATCTCTGTGTATTGCGTATATAAATATGTACATAATTGAACATTTGTATGTTATCTTGTTCTGGTGAATCCCTATTTCCTTTGAATATCAAATTGAGATCATTGGTTGTATTTTCGGCAATTCAGATTTTAAGGTTGCCCTAATATTGCTTTAAATATGTAGTTGGTGATACTCTTTCGAACGATATTTTATTTTATTTTTGTCCTGAATTAGTATCATATGTCTTTTTAACATTCTAATCTGAAAGAATCTGTATATGTCACTTCATAATCTGTGTGTTTGTTTTTTATCGCCGCACTCAGTAATTGTTTCAGCTATATGACGGCGGTCTGTAAATAATCGATTCTGGACCAGACAATCCAGTGATTGACATTATGAGCATCGATTGTCGCAATTGGGATACGATGACATGCATCAACCATGTCAGCGAGCCTGACCACCCAATCCCATTAGTCGCATCTTACGACACGCATAGTCGCCCCTTACGGCAAGCATGGGTTGGTGCAGACCTATTCTAACCGGGATCTTGACTGGCAGCCCGTGCTGCATTCGTGACCAACTCGTGTTATTCCGCGGGACAAGCCGAATAGCAGGTTACGGAAAGGGGCGAGTGGCGACGAATGCCCGTGCTGGTCCAAGGAGATGCCCGAAAGTCTTGATGTACGTGACTGCAAATGTTCAAATCAAATAAAAGACCTGATTTGTATGTGCGAGCATTCGTGTGTGCGTGCGTGAGTGCGTGCATGCTTGCGTGTATGTACAATATATATATGAACCGAGATATGAATAATATGAAGCGAGTATGTAATAAAGACATTATATCCCTCTAATTAAAACCGCATCCAGTGCAGTTGAATCCTCCTGAACAGTGAAAAGCTGGTCCGTCAGATAGTATTTGAAGGTTTTCCTTGTTTATCCGTGTCGCGCATTTGCCTTCACTATATGTTTCATAACGCCAAACCAGTGCACACAAAGAAGACTGTTCACGTTATATAAACTCACTATACCGTGGGTGATACGTCAGTCTTATGTAATGTG
Source organism: Haliotis rufescens (assembly GCF_023055435.1). Lineage (NCBI taxonomy): Eukaryota > Metazoa > Mollusca > Gastropoda > Lepetellida > Haliotidae > Haliotis > Haliotis rufescens. The sequence goes on from NW_025964157.1 coordinate 1,562,728, forward strand.
CCTCAGAAATCCCCGGCAGGGGTGAAAGGTGGCTGTGTACAATGTGACGCTTTGTGACGCTGTGTTTACAGCCCTCTATAATTAATTAAATAAAGTCTTATATCTGACCCGAGGGGATTACGGGGAAGAAGTATTCCAACATGGCGTCTGATGAATCAGGGTTCAGGGCCCCGTCCCACTAGGCTATCGTATCGCCAAGGTTATCGTAACTCCTATGTTTTTGCATATATGCTTACGACAGTCGTAGCTTTGCGGTCGCTTTGTGTTTGTTTGTTTGTTGTTTAACGCCGTACTCAGCAATATTCCAGCTATATGACGGCGGTCTGTAAATAATCAATGCTGGATTAGGCAATCCAGTGAGATTGACATCATGAGCATCGATCCTCGCGATTGGGATACGATGACATGCATTAACAAAGTCAGCGAGCCTGACCACCCGATCCCGTTAGTCACTACTTAAGACAAGCATAATCGCCTTTTGCAGCAAGTATGGGTTGATGAAGACCTATTCATCCCCAGATCTTCACGGGTCGATCGCTTTGTGGAACGGGGCTGGTTGCTGCTGGTAGGGTGACGAGGATGAAACACGTTTTCGTACTCCGACGGCGTTGGACGTTTATTTAGGGCACAACAGACGTTGTTAATATTGTTGAGACGACGACTTCATCGTTCACGTCTACAATGGAGACAGCGAGTGGGCTATACGGCTTTTGGGTATTGCGCCCCAGTGGTCAAGTATATGTTCCTGCAGACTGGACGGCTATTATACCTAATGATTATAGCATCAGGTTAACAGAAGTCTGAACGACATTTTACCTTGATCAGATCAGATATACGGACAGTTTCAACTGTTTAATAACTTTCCTGAAGCGTTTTCCCTGTAACTGACCACAAAGTCAAACGGTTCAAGTTCACATGTGGAGTTCTCATAATACCTTTGAGTGGTGCAGTTTGTTTGTAGTCACCAGACTAAATTTGCATAATGTCGCAGGTGTATATATTTGTATATTTTTTTTGGTAAATAAATTTATTTCAAGTTTTTTTTCTGTTGAACTATATTCAACAGAGGTGTGTTTTTATCACATCATTCTAAGTCCAGCTCTCTATTGATCAATCACATCCCAAGCTATCCTGTGATTGGCCAAATTCAAACTTTACCTTCTTGCTCTGACAAACTCCATATTGCCACCTTCACTATGCACTGCATTGGGAGTATTCGTAGATCACCACAAAAGTTAGTTTATAATTTGTCTTGACTTCCAAATAGGATTAAATGGTGATCAAAGATTATGCATTATAAATAAGTATTTATAAGTAATTATCATATTTACATTGAATCATATATTTCTATTAATGTTGATGTTTTGAATGAATGTTTTAGAGGCTGAACTTTAACCTAAGCAATAGTGTATTTTAATATTATCTTGTATACATGCTACGTTATTTCTACAATAATGGAAGTGCACAAAGTATGCGTTTTGTTATTCATTTCATTGTATTTAGTCACTCGAAGTATTTATTCCTGCTCTTTCTGCTGCAGGACATGTCATGAACGGTGACATTTGAATGGTATCACGCTTCACACCCTTGTGCCACACATAGGGTATGTGTAACCATTTTACTTAATATGTACTGTAAGCCATTTCTATCATATCATCTAATAATACTTAGTTGTAAGTACTGTAACCGAAATGATTGCTTTGATGATTATATGATATATATTACGTTTTAATATGCTTATGTTATATTATCTGTTGTTTCTTAATTACAGGGTGTCCATCGTGATTATTCACAAATAAACATAAGCCTCACACCCGTAGCCGTCTTGGTGTCGTCTGTATATATATAGATATAGATATAGATATAGATATAGATATAAAATGGATAAAGCCAAGAAAACCCGGTTACAATAATGATAAAACATTATCTTTTGATGAAGTCGTGGTTTGATTAACAGTCGCCGTGAAATAGCTAGAATAATAGGTGATTATGGCGATGAAATAAAAGATCACACTCCATCCTCATAAATGAAGGAATCTATCTCATTTTTACTCATTATATTATTTCAATCTGTAGCAGTTCTACAAACCAGGTATCTTGTTACTAGCTTTAAATGAACGCCAGTCATGGCACATGATGTGTGGGAACTGAACATCACATGGATGTCATCACCGCATCACCAACTTGCCTTGTCACGATATCGCCGGTTGTCAATAGCGCCTATCATTCAGGGTGCGTCATGCATTGAGCACTATATATCTATATATATATATATATATCGGCCGTATTGGTAATTTGACCCACAGAACATTGAAAGGTCATGCACTTGAAATGCAATGAATATTATACACATCGTCTGTGTGTGTGTGTGTGTGTGTGTGTGTGTGTGTGTGTGTGTGTGTGTGTGTGTGAAATTGTCCATTAAGTGAGTGAGTGAGTTGGGTTTAACGCCGCTTTTAACAGTATTCCAGTTATATCGCGGCGTGTCAGCTTAATGTGGGAGGAAAGCCCGAAGTGATGCAGGTCTCAGACGTTTACCACTTCGGTGAAACCCACGAGCAGACGTTGTCCATAACGTAATAAGATACATACAAATACAGATGTTTCATTCACTTCATGGATCGATCATTTATTGAGATTTTTCTTTTGGAGTGTCTAACTTCCACAGAGATCTCTAATCACTACCTCATATCGAACTTAGTGTTTTATGGGGCGGTCGGGTAGTATATATAGTGGTTAAACCGTTCGCTCGGGTTCTATTCCCCACAAGCCAATCTCTGTGCCCCCCGCCGTGTTATTACTGGAATGTTGCTAAAAGCGGCGTAAAACCAGACTCACTTACTAATGTCTTATGCAAATAACCCTGACGTTACTGACACGAAATTAGGACGATTTATGTCCGCCTGGTCTCGAGCCTATACTTCAATTCCGAAATGAAAATAAATTCCTTTTTTGTTATAGTATCCGTTTAATTATATAACGATAAATATTTTAAATAGAAGCACAAAGGGGTTATACAACAACGAGGCTACATGCAAGGACAAACCTCGAAGGTATATTATATGAGTGCTTCACGTGATCACTCGTTACCTTAATTGTCAATCACGTGACAGGTCACGAGGAAAACAAACAAGATGGCGACACACGTGATGGCGTTTTGAGGTCGCGGAGCCTGTCATGCGGGTGAAGGACATAGTTTTTACAACTTCTGTGGACGAGGATAACCAGTCAAGATGGTAGACATTCTGCCGTGGCTCGACGAACACCTATATGTGAGTAGGAACCCCGCGGTCGCGACAAGCACCAGGATATTACGTAACGCATAACAGGTCGCAATCTTTGGCTGTCCTGCCATTCACGGTGATCAATGGCCCACGAAGTTGGGTTATGTAATGACACATGACATCACGTAAAATGCGAAACGCTATATGCTGCTCCGTTAGTGGCGTTGTTCTGGTAGAAAGGAATCACATTTTGATCTAGTAGCCATTTGTCGTGCAAGTCTTTTGACTTTCATCAGATTCATCGAATTTTTGCATGAAAATCCTTTGTTAGCTGTCATTCCACTCAAAAGTTAATATCATGTATTTATTGTCTTGGAAATCTTTGCGAGTGAGCAACAAACTGTCAATCATGCGAAGAATAACGGGAAGCTCATTTTTGACAGGTGAAAATGCAATGTTTGTCACCGTTAAGTTTCTTTATTTTTGTGAAAATATTGTTGCCCAAATACTTTTTGATCTTTAAATGTTTACAAGAGAAGACATTGAACTGAACAATCATTTTCAGCTGATTACAGCTTCCAAGAAATATGCCATGGCTTTTAAGGTTGTTCAACGTCGCAATATTCCAGCTACATCACGGCGGTCTGTAAGTAACCAAATCTGGTCCAGGCAAACTAGTGACTGAAAGCATGAGCAAAGATCCCAGCCCTCAGGGCACAATGCAACACAATCACCAATCACTCAAGACACTCACTGACCCTGACCCCTTATCTCACAACAGGCAATGGAGTGCAAGGAACCTAAATAACCCTAGGCTTTAATAAGTTTCAGAAAACGGAAAATGTTTTCTGAAAAATGTTTTTAGCAGTGTTTAGTAAATGTACCTGAACTTCTTAATCATGGTTATCAAGTTCATGGTTGTCATCAAGCAATAGTTCATAATAACAGTGGAACTCCTAACACAGGCTCTTGTTATCTCTGCTGTATCTTGGTGACATGTGATTTCTAGTAGTCTTCCTGTAATGATGAGTCATTGGGCGGCTCTTTATTTGAAACATTATGTAATGCTCAGTTGGGATCTCCAAAACATCAAACAAAATATGTTCAGTCATCAGATTCCACCATAATATTCCAGAATCCTTCTGGATAGATTCCTTTCAACATTAGGTAAATATCATTCACTATGTGACTGCGCGAAAAGAACATTCATGTACAGGATATAAAATATAATTGGCCAATCATCTGCAATCCATGACCAATTTGGAGGTCTTCAACCTGGCTACGTGAGAAATTGACCCTCTGTCCTCTGTCATGGGTAAATTCATCATTAGTCTTTTGACTGTCCTCAATATACTCAGCAACTTGAGGTAGAGACATATCTATCTCACTACTGGAGACTGCAAGGCATCTCTAGACTTGAGCTCTCATTCCTTGAAACAGCATAGGCATCTTGTCATGTGTTTAACATCTTCAAATAATCGTAGGCATGTTCCCTTTACATCTTTGTCGACATTGCATAACTGTGTAGGCATGTTATCTCTACAGCTTTATCATCAATTCATAACTGCATAGGCATGTTACCTCCCTGACTTTGTTATCATATTCTATTTCCGCACTGGGTACCCACATGATTTGACACGTGTCATATCAACTTGGGACTACAATTACATATCACTTGTCCAAGTACCTGGTTGATATATTTCCCAATACGTTGTCTGATCGTTCTTTTTTGGTTCTTTTCTTCACCTTCCCGGTCATTGGCCTTGTGATGTGGAAGTCCTCCACAATTTGTGATGGGAGTAATTAACTTGAACCTGTTCTCTGTTTGAGATATCTGCATGTCAGACTTTATACCATTTACCTCTACGATCCAACATGTTCTTGAACTTCAAGTTTTGACTTCAAATGACTCCTTGTTTTTTAATGGAATGCAGCCTGGCCACTTTGAATGATTTACTTGAATCCTTTGGTGATTCTTTCCGTGGCCGTATGAGGTCAACATGCCACCTCTGTGAAACATCTTACGCAGGGTCAGGCTTCGAGTTGTCCCAGACAAGTATTTGAAAACGGAGTTCATTAAAATGTATTTATTTGCCTGTAACAAAAAACTTCATGCAGAAAGGTTTTAATTACTGTTGGCCATCCTACCAGGCTCACAGGTGACAATTGAATGTCCATATTATATATGATATATGAAATTATGATAGATGTAAAATAGGCAAAATATATATAAGCACTGATTGGCTATGCATGCTAGTGCGTTTTCTAATGCGATAATATACTGATGTCACATTTACGGCACGAAGTCAGTGATTCATAAAATAGTGTTTTTGGTATATTATGGTATCAATCTCATAAAGATCAGATCTCGCTATCGCTAAACAAAGATCTGAGGACATCCCATTACGGGTCATGTCAGAACAACCTTTCATCTGATCAATCAAAGCATTGTTTACCAGATCATGAAAGTGACAGTCGGAATGCGTTTTCTGATCACGCAACCTCAAAAATGTTAACACGGGGTATTCCGAACGACAGTTATGGCCCGTACGACTGATTCCGTCAAAATTATTGTCTGTCTCTCGCTTCTGTGGGATAAACATTTGAACTGCATTGCACAGTACATGGGAAGCCCTGCCATACAATCGCAACCATATATTAGATATTCTGGAATGTTCGTGTCAACATATTTTTCAAGCGTGAAATGGAAGTCGCCAGGTTGAAACAAATGCCGTAAAACATGAGAAAGCTGCTTTCTAATTGGCTGATGTCGACTTCTTGTTAGTTGTTTCAGTCGTCGGTCAAAGTTCGCAAAAAGGTCGTTCTGACGTGACCCATAATGGGATGTCCTCAAATCTCTGTTTAACGGTAGCGAGAATTTAGATCAGATTTTAATGAGATTGAATATGGTATTAAAATATGAAACATATACTGAACCACAAAAGAAACATCACCCCAAGTAACATTGCATGAAAAGTTGTCATTTGAATATCTGGGTAATGCTTGTCAAAGTTTTTAACATTTAACATTACCTTGTCTGGAAAATGAAATTTGATGATAAAAAAACAAAGCAGGTGACAATAAAACCCATCGCCCAAACGCATCACAGCAACGGCCATGGTAACCCAATGCACGCGAGTTCCATGCAAATTGAAATGCACATGCGTTCCCCCATTTCTTGCCCCATAAAAATCCACCCGGATTGGATAACATTCATTCGTTATTAAATTGCTACCACATGCCAAGATTGACAAGAAATCAGCAACACCAAGCCCTTGGACGATTGCAAGCTGGACAACATGCATTGCAAGTCCCCGTTAGTACCATATACAGGCTCCAGCAACTGTACCAGACCACCAACACTACAGATGACCGACCACGTAGTGGAAGACCCAGGGTCACCACCCGACATCAGGATCATCAGATTGTGCGACAGTATCTTCAAGGTCGCTTTGTTACTGCTGCAGAAACTGCTCGACAGACCATGGGGACACATCAGCGACACATTGCGTCACTGTGCGTCGATGACTGACGAGCAGACACCTCCACTGTTACAGGCCACACTGAGGGCCTATTGTGACGTCATCGCCAGGACTGTCTTCAGTGGGCAACACATCACCAGCATTGGCGCCACCAGCAGTGGAGGAAGAGTCCTCTTCTCAGATGAGAGCTGTTACTGTATCTCAACAGCAGATGGCAGAGAGATAGTCTGGTGATGCCGTGGGGAACGTTATTCGGATGCTTGTGTTGTTGAGAGAGACTCGTGGGGTGGTCCGAGCATCATGGTGTGGGGTGGAATTGGTCTTGCACAGGGGGTCGGCCCTGTGGTCTTCCAGAACATCAGTCCAGGGAGAGGCAATGGTGTCACAGCAGCTCTGAACATTGATCAAGTCTTGAGACCTTACGCCTTACCTCATTTGGCATGTCGCCGCAACCACGAGTTTCAGCATGATAACGTCCGTGCCCACACTGTGAGAGCAACGAGAGACTTCCTCCAGCAGAATGGCATCAGAACCATGAGAGGCCTGTCCTCAGTCCCAATTTAAATCCCATTGAGCACCTGTGGGGCGAGATTTAAAGACGGCAGAGTGACGTCCGATCAAGGCCGACAATTGCAGCTGAACTGCGTCAGGCGTTCCTCAGAGTGTGGGCTGAAGTGCCTATGGTCTTCATCAACCACCTCATCCATTCCATATATCGACGTTGCATGGCAGTCATCAATGCACATGGTGGACACAAGAGATACTGACTTGTAATGCCATTTACTCAGAGACTAGTGTTGTGTTTCACTTTAAGAACATTTGACACTTTAATTTCAACCTTGATGATCAGTTTTGCCAAGTTTCATCTTTTTAATATGTCTCAAAGTATGTTTAGAGTGTTTGGACAAATAAGGTTTCTCATATATCTATCCATAGTGACGTTTCTTTTGTGGTTCAGTATATATACATGTGGTGGTATTAGTATTATTCCTATATAAGGGGAGTGCTTACCTGTAACAAGAAACATAACATCAGAAAGGTGTTGATTGCTGTCAACCATCCTACCAGGCTGACAGGTGACAATCGACTTACATCCAAATTGTCATGACGTCACAGGTAGAAGCTAGTGAATTAGGTGTTAAGGCAGGTATGGGTAGCACATACAGCACCTTATATGTAGACAGTGGAGGCGCAGCCTTAAGATGGATAAAAGTAGAAATAAGGCTGCTTGTGACACATCTACCACATCTACCACTGGTAGAGGCTGCAGCAATGCCAGCTTTGCATGCAAGGCCGTAGTTAACTTTTTTTGACAGGGGGAACAAATATTTGTACAAGTATCACTTGTCCCCAACTTGATTCAAATAGAACTGTTTTCTATAAAAAATCTAGGGGGGCAACTGCCCCCCCGGCTGGCTACGGCACTGGCATGGATTTGCCTCTTTGCTGACTGACAATCAACACAGGAAGCCACCCATGCACATACTTTCTCATATATGGTCACATCAAGACACAAAACAGGTGCCACCAGTAGTTGGACTTGGGGCATCACCCATGGTCTTTCAACATCTCTATGTATGTACCAGTGTGTAGGTGGGAATGAGCATGATGAGTCATCCTACAAATGACATCCTTACCTTCTCAGCTTGCTGACGGGGTTAACCTCTTTGGTCATGTAGACAAGGCGTCCGACCTCTGATCAGAAGGTCTGAGGTTTTAATCCCACCACAGGACTCTGAAATTTTATGGCCGCTATATTGGCGCCCAAGGTGGGGCCTGAGCACGTTATTATTCAACTTGAGCAAAATAAGTCTCAGTACCCTATTATGCCGCCCGGGACCATGGGGACGTGACTTCTGTTTATGGGGAAGTATGTAGCAGGGTGTGGAGTCATCCCACAGATGACATCCTTACCTTGTCAGCTTGCTGATGGGGTTAACCTCTTTGGTCATGTGGACAAGGCGTCCGACCTCTGATCAGAAGGTCTGAAGTTCGAATCCCATCACGGGACTCGGAAATTTTATGAACGCTACACTACTGTCAAAGTGAACATGGCCAAGCACTTTAGGAAATGTATCCTATCTTCTAACTCCCCATACACATTGTAAATATCAACTTCCTCTAAGATACCTACCCCCTCCTGGATTAGAACTAATCTCAAAAACTTTAATACCCCAGGTAAAGATAAAATGCCCTTGTAATGTGAAAACAATGGGGAAATTGGAAAATATGAACTAGTCCCAGGCTAGTGTTACATTCTAGCCATGCCTTCTGGTGCAAGTGTTCTTATCTCTAGTAGGTTTCAACAATCTAATCAATGTATTTTGATTGCCATGTGAAGTGTGATATCTAGCATAACACATGTAATGGTTTATTGATCAGCTCACCAACACCTCGCTTGATATCTGGGTTAGAATAGGTCTTCAGCAAGCCAGGCATGTCGTAAAAGGTGACTATATGCTTGTCGTAAAAGGCGACTAACGGGATCGGGTGGTCAGGCACGCTGACTTGGTTGGCGCATGTCATCGTATCCCGATTGCATGGATCGATGCTCATATCAGTCACTGGGTTGTCTTGTCCAGACTCAATTATTTACAGACCGCCATCATATAACTGAATTATTGCTGGGTGCGCCGTTAAACAGCAAGCAAACAAACAAACAAATCATTAACATGCACAGGTAACAAGTCTCTGTGTGATAGCACCACATCACTTGTACATTGAACAATGTTGGAGTATCAAAATAGGCAATAAATGTTTAATGCTTAACAGATAAACTTAATGTTAGATTGAGGATCACATTAGGAAGGAAGGGTTGGGTAATAGATGACCTTAGGGTGAAGTTGAGGTGCGGTTTTGGGAAGGATGAGTTTTATAACGTTGATATTGAGTTTGGAGATTGACGGAAAGGAGATTTGTTAGTGTGACATAAACATGATAAGAATTTGGGACTCTTAAACGAACTTGGCACAATGCCCAATGACTGATATATGGTTGGTTGTTAGAGAGTGGTGCAGGGTCTGACACTCATCACTGACCAAGAAGGCTCTCCAGGTATTTATCTCAGCCTGCACAGAGGTCGATGTTTGGCCTCTAGTCTGCAGCAAATGTCGGTAATCTCAAATTGGAATAAAAAATGTCCTAATTCATGTTGAAATAGTTCTAACTAATGTTATGGCTTTGAAGAACTGACTTGCGTTTCACAGACAACAGAACCAATAAAAAGGAAGAGGTTTAATTAGGAGATAAACATATTGTGTTTTCAATGTAGAGCTAGGTTACCTGGAGATTTAACCCCACTAAATTGAATTTGGAACCGAACGCGCAGCGTGAGGTTTCAAATGTTAAATTTAGCACGGTTAAATCTCCAGGTAATCTGTGCATTTTGTAACCTGTAATTGTAGATATAATTATTTAAATATGCCTACCGACAATGACTGAAAATAGTACTATTCTATGAATATTAGCTTCCGCGGTGATGTGGCCGTCAAACCAGCTGTTTCAATCAGAGGGGGTTTATTGTGATTTAATAGCCTCTGATTGACCAATCAGAATGGAGTCAATTCCAAATTCATGGTAGAATGCTTAGTAATGCAATATTGTAGGGAATGCAATGTTTAAATATCATAGAATTTAGGAAAATAAGAACTTTACCAATCCCAATTTTAAATAAAATAGTGTGTTTTTCCTAATTTGCTTGCCAAGGGCACTTAGTTAAGAACCCTAGATAAATCCCTCATTGTAGCTCTGAAAATCGGATCACAAAGACAAAGATTGTTGTAAAATTGCAGCCAGACTCCTCCATTCATCATCCAGCAAAGTATTGTGCACATGTCTGACAGGCTGCCCAGAAACACGTTGGAGGATCTTATTTTAAAAAGAGCTCCTTATATCTAAATAAATGGACTGGAACAAGCAAACCTGGCTTATGATTTGAATAGTTACATTATCCCAAGGAGTTGTGAGACTAAGTGCATGGGTAGATTTAACAACAAATTCGTGTGTAGCCAGCGGGGCTTGCTCCTTTCAAAAGTTACTGGCCCTTCACCAAACTAACTGGCCGACAACTGAATGTTGGAGGCCACGACAGAGATACCCAGGGGGCTCTGAAACATTTAGAACTCCTCATCCCTAAGACATATTTTCCTGCATTCAGAGATTAAATGTTGGCTTTCATTTGCCTCATAATGGGGCGATTTATGAGCAAATAAAGATGCTGTTGTATACAACATTACAAAATGGCCGCCGGTTGTGTCATTGTGCCAAGATGTTTATTGAGTGACATTGGGTGAAAGTTTGACTTGCTTTATATGTCAGCAAGCCATTTTAACTGGCCACAGGCCAACGGGCCGGCAGTTAAATCGACCCCAGTAAGTGGCAAGATAGAAGGCAACAACACCACAGAAACCTAGGGTTACATAAGCCAAAATTCTTTTTGGAAATACCAATTATTCAACCTCCATGCTGGGTGGTCCAGTGGTCCTTGTTTATCATGATTTAATAAGCTAGACAACAACGAATAAAGGCAGGTTGTGTTCACCACCTCTTTCTGGCTCCTTCCAAGAATTATTTTGTTATCATGGTTCTGGTATACATAGACGATGCATTGCTTATACAGTACAGACACATGTAACCAGTGTTCCCATTTACCGATAATTACCAGTTTTTTACCAGTAAAATTAGACTTGGATAATTAATTCTTGTATCCCTATGGACCGGCAAATCAGGTATCTTGTTAATCTTTGTTGTTAAACAAAACATTGACGATTGTCTTTAAATTATATTTTCGAACGGAAATAATGCAAAGAGATAATATGTCGCTTTGTTTTGAGGTTTAATATGTATTTGTAGCGAATTAGTCTTGAACTAAAGTGAAATATTCAGAATAAAAAAGAGAAGATTGCAATTGAATGACGTATGGATGTAAATAAGTTACTTCAGAAATGACGTCACTGAGTTTGTCAGCCATGAAAGTACACTGCATTGAAATTGATGTTGAAAGAATTAAAATCAGGTATTTTTCATATGATTTTCATTTGTTCTGGGACTGACAAAATTGAGTTGCACTGGTAACTTTCAGAGTTGCAGTCCTCTGGGACTGGTGGTTTCAAAAACCAGCAGGAACACTGGTAACATGATGATTTCATTTCTTTATGTAATATGTTTCTGAATATAATTTTTTGATTTGAAGTTTGACACAATATATGGCTTTTCCTTTGGAAGAGAGACTGGCCACATGACTGCAGAACTGACATTCATATACAGTTTGGCTCTCATTCTAAGGTTCATACTCCAGTTAACTCACATAAAGTGAAAGTCAATTCTTATATATCAACAGTGATTAAGGTTATACCATGTAATACCTATGTCAATATCTTGTATATCTATCATGATCTGTGCTCATAGTCTATCCAGTATTAATCTTAGATGATTCCTAGGTTACCTTAGTTCCTTGAAGCCTCCCTAGTCTGTGTGGTCAGCCTGAACACTGGATAGGACTGGAGGATAAGCAGGATAATGGCGGTTCTTTGTTTCAAAAACAATAAGACGATTTTGCAATGGAGGAAGTCCATCACATGTTATATCCCAGGCCAGCCCTAGACCATTTTGTGTGAAATTTGTACGCGTCAGCCAAATCCTAACGTGGTTGGTTTGTTGTTTAACGCCGCACTCAGCAATATTACAGCTATGTGATGGCGGTCTGTAAGGTAATCGAGTTTGGACCAGACAATCCAGTGATTGTGCATTGATCCACGCAATTTGGATCGATGACATGCATCAACCAAGACAGGGAATCTGACCACCCTATGCCATTAGTCGCCTCTTACGACAAGCATAGTCGCTTTTTACTGCAAGCATGGGTTGCTTGAAGACCTATTCTACCCCGGATCTTCACGGGTCCCTAACGTGAGTGAGTGAGTGAGAATGGTTTTACGCCACTTTTAGCAATATATTTCAGCAATGTTACAGCGGGGAACACCAGAAATGGGCTTCACACATTGTACCCATGTGGGGAATCAAACTCGGGACTTCGGAGTGATGAGCAACACTTTAACCACTAGGCTACCCCACAGCCCCCAAAGCCTAACATGTGAACTAAGAATGTTATGAATATGTGTTTAAGAGTAATATTACCCAACCTATAAAGAGGAGGGGAGTACATTGTGTCATCTGTTGCAGGTGCCGATCCTCGGTGGACTGGCGTTGGTGGCCATCATTGCTGTCATTGTCTGGTGCTGTGTCCGCAAGTGTAGGTGAGTCCCCATCATGTCACTGATTCTACCCTGCGTAGAGCCACCCCGATCATGTCACTGATACTGCCCTGGGTAGATCTACCCCGATCATGTCACTGATGTGCTGTGTCCACAAATGTAGGTGAGTCCCCATCATGTCCCTTATTCTACCCTGGGTAGAGCCACCCCGATCATGTCACTGATACTGCCCTGGGTAGAGCCACCCCAATCATGCCACTGCCACTACCCTGGGTAGATCTATCCTGATCGTGTCACTGCAACTGCCCTGGTAAGATCTACCCAGATCATGTCACTGCCACTACCCTGGGTAGATCTACCCCGATCATGTCACTGCCACTACCCTGGGTAGATCTACCCTGATCATGTCACTGCCACTACCCTGGGTAGATCTACCCCGATCATGTCACTGCCACTACCCTGGGTTGATCTACCCCGATCATGTCACCTTCCACTACCCTGGGTAGATCTACCCCGATCATGTCACTGCCACTACCCTGGGTAGATCTACCCCAATCATGTCACTGCCACTACCCTGGGTAGATCTACCCCGATCATATCACTGCCACTACCCTGGGTAGATCTACCCCGATCGTGTCACTGCCACAACCCTGGGTAGATCTTCCCCGATCATATCACTGCCACTACCCTTGGTAGATCTACCCTGATCATGTCACCTTCCACTACCCTTGGTAGATCTACCCTGATCATATCACTGCCACTACCCTGGGTAGATCTACCCCGATCATGTCACCTTCCACTACCCTGGGTAGATCTTCCCCGATCATATCACTGCCACTACCCTGGGTAGATCTTCCCCGATCATGTCACTGCCACTACCCTGGGTAGATCTACCCTGATCATATCACTGCCACTACCCTGGGTAGATCTACCCTGATCATGTCACCTTCCACTACCCTTGGTAGATCTTCCCCGATCATGTCACTGCCACTACCCTTGGTAGATCTACCCTGATCATGTCACTGCCACTACCCTTGGTAGATCTTCCCAGATCATGTCACTGCCACTACCCTTGGTAGATCTACCCTGATCATGTCACTGCCACTACCCTTGGTAGATCTACCCTGATCATGTCACTGCCACTACCCTTGGTAGATCTACCCTGATCATGTCACTGCCACTACCCTTGGTAGATCTACCCTGATCATGTCACTGCCACTACCCTTGGTAGATCTACCCTGATCATGTCACTGCCACTACCCTTGGTAGATCTTACCTGATCATGTCACTGCCACTACCCTTGGTAGATCTAACCCGATCATATCACTGATACTGCCCTGGGATGATCTTAGTAGTGGGACGATACACTGATGGATAGTATAGCTCACAATCACACACTAAGAAAACAGTATCGATTCTTACTTTAGATGTATTCTTTAATAAATGTTACACCAAACAAATTACTAGTGAAAATGAGCAGTGAAAACGTAAATTTTTTCATCCATTCTGCCATACTTGACACTGCCAACTGTAAATCATTAGTGTTCCTGATTGTGTCACTGCCACTGCCCCATGCACACTGGGTAGATCTATCCTGATTGTGTCACTGCACCATGCACACTGGGTAGATCTATCCTGATTGTGTCACTGCCCCATGCACACAAGGTAGATCTATCCTGATTGTGTCACTGCACCATGCACACTGAGTAGATCTATCCTGATTGTGTCACTGCCACTGCACCATGCACACTGGGTAGATCTATCCTGATTGTGTCACCGCCACTGCACCATGCACACTGAGAAGATCTATCCTGATTATGTCATGGCCACTGCACCATGCACACTGGGTAGATCTATCCTGATTGTGTCACCGCCACTGCACCATGCACACTGGGTAGATCTATCCTGATTATGTCATGGCCACTGCACCATGCACACTGGGTAGATCTATCCTGATTGTGTCACTGCACCGTGCACACAAGGTAGATCTATCCTGATTGTGTCACTGCCACTGCCCCATGCACACTGAGTAGATCTATCCTGATTGTGCCACTGCCACTGCACCATGCACACAGGGTAGATCTATCCTGATTGTGTCAAGGCCACTGCACCATGCACACTGGGTAGATCTATCCTGATTGTGTCACCGCCACTGCCCCATGCACACTGGGTAGATCTATCCTGATTGTGTCACTGCACCATGCACACTGAGTAGATCTATCCTGATTGTGCCACTGCCACTGCACCATGCACACTAGGTAGATCTATCCTGATTGTGTCACGGCCACTGCACCATGCACACTAGGTAGATCTATCCTGATTGTGTCATGGCCACGGCACCCTGCACATTTGGTAGATCTATCCTGATTGTGTCACGGCCACTGCCCCCTGCACACTGGGTAGATCTAACCTGATTGTGTCACTGCCACTGCCCCCTGCACACTGGGTAGGTCTATCCTGATTGTGTCATGGCCACTGCCACTTCACCTTGCACACTAGGTAGATCTATCCTGATTGTGTCATGGCCACTGCACCTTGCACACTAGGTAGGTCTATCCTGATTGTGTCAAGGCCACTGCACCGTGCACACTAGGTAGATCTATCCTGATTGTGTCAAGGCCACTGCACCGTGCACACTAGGTAGGTCTATCCTGATTGTGTCACTGCCACTACACCTTGCACACTGGGTAGATCTATCCTGATTGTGTCACGGCCACTACACCTTGCACACTGGGTAGATCTATCCTGATTGTGTCACTGCCACTGCACCGTGCACACTGGGTAGGTCTATCCTGATTGTGTCATGGCCACTGCCACTTCACCTTGCACACTAGGTAGATCTATCCTGATTGTGTCATGGCCACTGCACCATGCACATTGGGTAGATCTATCCTGATTGTGTCAAGGCCACTGCACCGTGCACACTAGGTAGATCTATCCTGATTGTGTCAAGGCCACTGCACCGTGCACACTAGGTAGGTCTATCCTGATTGTGTCACTGCCACTACACCTTGCACACTGGGTAGATCTATCCTGATTGTGTCACGGCCACTGCACCGTGCACACTAGGTAGATCTATCCTGATTGTGTCACCGCCACTGCCACTGCACCATGCACTCTGGGTAGATCTATCCTGATTGTGTCACAGCCACTGCACTATGCACACTGGGTAGATCTATCCTGATTGTGTCACTGCACTATGCACACTGGGTAGATCTATCCTGATTGTGTCACTGCCACTGCCCCATGCACACTGAGTAGATCTATCCTGATTGTGTCACTGCCACTGCACCTCGCACACTAGGTAGATCTATCCTGATTGTGTCACTGCCACTGCCCCATGCACACTGGGTAGATCTATCCTGATTGTGTCACTGCCACTGCACCTCGCACACTAGGTAGATCTATCCTGATTGTGTCACTGCCACTGCACCTCGCACACTAGGTAGATCTATCCTGATTGTGTCACTGCCACTGCACCATGCACACTGGGTAGATCTATCCTGATTGTGTCACTGCCACTGCCCCATGCACACTGGGTAGATCTATCCTGATTGTGTCACTGCCACTGCACCATGCACACTAGGTAGATCTATCCTGATTGTGTCACCGCCACTGCCCCATGCACACTGGGTAGATCTATCCTGATTGTGTCACTGCCACTGCACCTCGCACACTAGGTAGATCTATCCTGATTGTGTCACTGCCACTGCCCCATGCACACTAGGTAGATCTATCCTGATTGTGTCACACTCACTGCACCTTGCACACAAATGATAGTGTGACAAAGCTTCACTGTTTTCTCGGTTTTATGTTACCATGGATACTGCTTTCTTCCTCCAGGAACAGGTACAAGTTTCCGTATCAACGGATCGGAGAGTATGATGTTGCCCTCTCAGAGAAAATGGAGAGAGAAAAGCAGCAGAAAATAATAGCAGTGAGAGGTAAGTTCTAGGGCTTTCTTTTCTGGTCCAGTTTCTCTAGTTTCTGGTCCAGTTTCTTTAGATTCTGGTCCAGTTTTCCCCAATGATGTTGATGTGAATGCTGTTGTTGTCGGGTAACACTTGTAAGGATGTTGTCAGGTTTCTGTCATCAGGCTACATGTGGATGTTGAATGAACATTCTGTTTCTTTGTCAGATTCTGCATTCATGAGCTGCCAGTTCTACCTGCGATCTCACCCCCAGTATGACAACGTCCAGCAGCTGAAGGACCTAGGTAAGAGCAGCCATCACTGACTCCTTCAGGATAAACCCATCACTGAACCTCGTCATAGTCTGTGTTTCAGCATCAAAACAAATGTCTAGATGCCCAACCCACAGATCAGATTTAAGGCTCATCAACAATATTATGCTGATAATATCTTAATAGCTCAAGTCCAACCCTCAACAAGATTGATGAATAATTATTTTGCTTTATTCTCTGTAGTTATCGTAATTATGTTGGAGGCAAATTAAAAGTCTGTTTGTATTATATCATTGTCCACTTCAATTGTGTTGTGTTAGCCTCAATGGCTACGGATATTCTGAATTATAAATGTGTGATATGCTGAGTGGACATTGATGTTTCAACTTGCAGGGAGCAGGATCGACAAGCACTGGTTCCGTGTGCGTGACAGTCGGCTGAAGGTGGACCGTGTTCTCACCACCATCCCCAGCAACCTGAAGATGGTGCTTCCCTTCACTCCAGCCACCAGCAAGGTCCTCAAGGATCTCTTCAGCCTCCTCCAGGTAACCCCTCAAAACTGAGGGTTACAGATGTCCAACAAGGGGTTGTCTCACAAATACAGCTGTCTACTTGGGGGCTGTCTCACAAATACAGCTGCCTATATGGAGGCTGTCTCACAAATACAGCTGTTTACATGGGGGCTGTCTCACAAATACAGCTGTCTACTTGGGGGCTGTCTCACAAATACAGCTGTCTACATGGGGGCTGTCTCACAAATGCAGCTGTCTACTTGGGGGCTGTGTCACAAATACAGCTGTTTACATTGGGGCTGTCTAACGAATACAGCTGTCTACATGGGGGCTGTGTCACAAATACAGCTGTCTACTTGGGGGCTGTCTCACAAATACAGCTGTCTACTTGGGGGCTGTGTCACAAATACAGCTGTCTATATGGGGGCTGTCTCACAAATACAGCTGTTTACATGGGGGTTGTCTCACAAATACAGCTATCTACATTGGGGCTGTCTCACAAATACAGCTGTTTACATGGGGGCTGTCTCACAAATACAGCTGTCTACTTGGGGGCTGTCACAAATACAGCTGTCTAACTGGGGGCTGTCTCACAAATACAGCTGTCTACATGGGGGCTGTCTCACAAATACAGCTGTCTACTTGGGGGCTGTCTCACAAATACAGCTGTCTACATGGGGGCTGTCTCACAAATACAGCTGTCTACTCGGGGTAGAGTCTCAAATACAACAGTCTAACTGGCCTATTATAAGCCGATAGGGTGGGTATCCTATTCAGAGAGATTATGTATTGCGTCCATCATCTAGGGGATATAGAAGCCCAGTTTACCCACACGTTATCTCCTATACCCTGGCATGTCTCAAAGACAGCTGCAGCAAGTTGATGGTTACATTTTTCAAAGATTTTGCAATAGATGTACATTAATAGGGTAGAGATGTGTGAGTGAGTCAACATGAAAACAAGTTATTGACATTATGGATCTTCCGGGGCAGTCGGAGGTGGTCAGGTAGCCTAGAGGTTAAAGCGTTCGCTCGTCACGCCGAAGACCCGTGTTCGATTCCCGACGTGGGTACAATGTGTGAAGCCCATTTCTGGTGTCCCCCGCTATGATATTGCTGGAATATTGCTAAAAGCGGCATAAAACCATACTCTCTCACTCACTCCGGGGCAGTCGGGTAGCCTAGTGATTAAAGCGTTTGCTTGTCACACTGAAGACCCGGGTTGAATTTCTGACATTGGTACATTGTGTGAAGCTCATTTCTTGTGTCCTCCACCGTGATATTGCTGGAATATTGCTAAAAGCGGTGTAAAACCACACTCACTCACTCACTCACTCACTCACTCACTCACTCACTCACTCACTCACTCCATTATAGAATGAAATAAGAAGTTAGGTTGGATACACTTTTCAGCAGCTGATGATGTGGCCATGGTAACATGATGATGTATTGTTTCTGCAGCACCCGTATGTGTTCGCCATCTCCGAGTTAAACTTTTCGGTGGAGCAGATGTGCATCATTACTGTCCAGCCAATCAGCATGCGGGGATCTCTGAAGGATGTCATCTACCAGGTACACCACACTCGCACGCTGCGCATAGAATACATGCAGATAGTGCTCCCTGATGACTGACTATATTCACCAACAGTGAATAATTCTCAAAACTATGATTTAAAAAATGAATGACGAGTGGGAGTTGTTTATCATACAATAAAACACTGCAGGAAGAATATGCCACGAGGGGCGCAACCCCGAGTGGTTTATTCTCCCTGCAGTGTTTTATTTTATGATAAACAACGACCACGAGTCGGTTATTTCTTATATGAGATATCAACATTATGTACAGCCTCTTTAAGGATGTTGATAAAATGTACATCTTTTTAGAATAGTTACCCAAATTTTAATGATGATGACTCCCTGAATAGAATCCGACCTTGGCAATGTCGGACAGTCAATTTTATGCACATGTGGGTATTTCCTGCATATTCTCATGCTCCTAACATCGATTACCTGTACCTTTTCTCCCAATGATTGTCATATCTTTCCCGCTTTTGGATGCAATCTTTCAGCCATTTCTTTTATCTGCCCTGCCCTGTTGCATCTATGGGGAACAACTCACTAGAGACTCCCCTGTAAAAATATAATATCACCCAATATATGAAGTTGCGACAGCATTTTCGAATCACCAGAAATGACGTCATGATAGAACCATGTTTTGTTAATAAGGGTAGTTGAAAAGACAGAGGGCTTCTGCAAATGATAATACCCTAAAAAATAGCTTTACCGTTATTATAGATAAAATGGATATGTTTTGTTACAAAGACAAATAAACAACAATACCAGTTTTGAAAGTTTTACTACAATCAACACACAACAAATGTCACTGACCCACTTTTACAAATATGGAAACGTCATAGAACAAACCAGATGACATCACTATTGAACATCAATAAGACGCCACCATCGTCACCATTAACCATCGTCAAGCAATATGAGGAGATTATTAAGTTACAGTGGCACGTTCGTTTCTGATAACATGCATGGTTTAATGATAATTCTATCTTTTTAGCTATAAAGTGGAATAAACCGCTCTTTGTTCTCCCGTAGCAATCTTATACATATGAATAGTAACATTAGCTGAAGTTTTATTCCAAACAAGTCAGAGAGTGAAAGATCTATAGGAATAGGACTGTAAGTAGGTCCTCCTGTTTTGAGACTTTTCTTAGTTATTATATTTTACATTTCAGCGTAAGTTTACGGAAAGCTGGTATGAAAAATACAGTCAGAGAAATCGCGGACTGAGTCTTCAGCAGATCCAGCTGTATGGCCGACAGATCCTGGAGGTAGGTGCACCACACTCATAATCTGCTTCCCATAGTCACCTGGACAACAGAACTCGGCTGAGGCCATCGTAGAATCATAGGAGATTCCTCCATTCATGCCTACAAACAGCAAGTCGTCGGCACTTCATCGCTGTGTATTCAAGACCGATATTTACAAAAATCTTGATCGATAGCAAATGTGACGTGTGAAGATCCGGGTTAGAATTGGTCTTCAGCAACCCGTGCTTGTCATTAGAGGCGACTAACGGGATCGGATGGTCTGGCTCGTTGACTTGGTTGATGTATGCCATCGTATGCTCATGATGTCAGTCACTGGATTGCCTGGTCCAGACTCCATCATTTACAGACCACTGTCAAACAGCTTGAATACTGCTGAGTGCGGCATTAAATTAAGAAACAACCAAGCAAACAAACAAACATCATAACAAAAGTGGTAATCACGTGTGAACACGGATTCACAATGTTATTGAAACAGCCCTGCATAAACAGAACGCACACAATGTTCTTTCAGACAACTTCAGACAGTGAGTGAGTGAGTGAGTGAGTGATTGTCTTCAGACAGACTACAGACTTTTAACCCTTTTTTATTGTCTGGTCCTACTACAAAGTGTTTGCAGATACCATGCTCTTAGGATACATAACTCCATATTGATTTTTTGAAGTGCAGTAAAATCTATTTTTCAAAATCTTATCCAAAATATTGAAAGTTTGAGGGGATGTGATAATGTCATGTTGGCCTAAGAAAAGGTGATGTCATGTTGGCTTGGCCTAAGATAAGGTGATGTTGTCATGTTGGTCTAAGATAAGGTGATGTTGTCATGTTGGCCTAAGATAAGGTGATGTCATGTTGGCCTAAGATAAGGTGATGTTGTCATGTTGGCCTAAGATAAGGTGATGTTGTCACGTTGGCCTAAGATAAGGTGATGTTGTCATGTTGGCCTTAGATAAGATGATGTCATGTTGGCCTTAGATAAGGTGATGTTGTCATGTTGGCCTAAGATAAGGTGATGTCATGTTGGTCTAAGATAAGGTGATGTTGTCATGTTGGCCTATGATGAGGTGATGTAATGTTGGCCTAGGATAAGGAGATGTTGTCATGTTGGCCTATGATAAGGTTATGTAGTCATGATGGCCCAAGACAAGGTGATGTTGTCATGTTGGTCTAAGATAAGGTGATGTTGTCACGTTGGTCTAAGATAAGGTGATGTTGTCACGTTGGCCTAAGATAAGGTGATGTTGTCATGTTGGCCTAAGATAAGGTGATATTGTCATGATGGCCCAAGACAAGGTGATGTTGTCATGTTGGCCCAAGACAAGGTGATGTTGTCATGTTGGCCTAAGACAAGGTGATATTGTCATGTTGGCCTAAGATAAGGAGATGTTGGCATGTTGGCCTAAGACAAGGTGATGTCATGTTGGCCTAAGATAAGGAGATGTTGTCATGTTGGCCTATGATAAGGTGATGTCATATTGGCCTAAGATAAGGTGATGTTGTCATGTTGGCCTATGATAAGGTGATGTCATGTTTGCCTAAGATAAGGTGATATTGTCATGTTGGCCTATGATAAGATGATGTCATGTTGGCCTAAGATAAGGTGATATCATGTTGGCCTATGATAAGGTGATGTCATGTTGGCCTTAGATAAGGTGATGTTGTTATGTTGGCCTATGATAAGGTGATGTCATGTTGGCCTTAGATAAGGTGATGTTGTCATGTTGGCCTATGATAAGGTGATGTCATGTGGGCCTAAGATAAGGTGATGTCATGTTGGCCTATGATAAGGTGATGTTGTCATGTTGGCCTAAGATAAGGTGATGTCATGTTGGCCTATGATAAGGTGATGTCATGTTGGCCTAAGATAAGGTGATGTCATGTTGGCCTATGATAAGGTGATGTTGTCATGTTGGCCTATGATAAGATGATGTCACGTTGGCCTAAGATAAGGTGATATCATGTTGGTGTAAGATATGGTGATGTTCATTTTGGCCTATAATAAGGTGATGTTGTCATGTTGGTGATGTCATGTTGCAGGGGCTGTTGTATTTAGAAGAAAAGGGATTTCCACCACACAGCAACATTCACTCGGGCAACATCCTGTTTGAAGATGGAGTGTGCAAGTAAGTTGCCATACTTGTTTGTTTGTTGTTTAATGTCGCACTCGGCAATATTCCAGCCATATGATGGCGGTCTGTAAATAATCGAGCCTGTACCAGAATATCCAGTGATTGACATCACGAGCATTGATCCACGCAATCATGATACGATGACTGCATCAACCAAGTCAGTGAGCCTGACCACCTGATCCCGTTAGCCGGCTCTACAACAAGCATAATCGCCTCTACTGGCAAGCATGGATTGTTGAAGACCTTTTCTACCACGCATCTTCACAGTTTAGTTGCCGTACTAACCCTAATACTAATCATGACGTTGACACAAGAATCAAAGAGCACAAAACCTCAACCATCAAATCAGACAGTAAATCAGCCATCTCGGACCATATCAGCATCCAATAACCTCCATGATTTCACTAAAAGAAAACTAACAGAAGCAGTCCACATTCGCCACAAGCCATCAATCAACAGAGATCAAGGCTATTTCATCCCATCGGCCTACTATGAACTCATTAAGCAATAATCACTTATCCTGTTTAATTGGCTTCTTGTCCCATTGGCTTCCACCTATGTGTTCTCTGTCCATCGTGTTGTGACAGTATTATCCTTCTGTTGTCATTACTTATATATACTCATGTTATCCCACTCATGTATGCAATTGTTGTTACTGTTAATCCTCCACCTACTATAAATATTCTGTACAATGTCCCTCATTCAGTCTTGCTTGACAACTGTATAAGGATCTAAACCGAAAAGTCGCTTTTTACAGTATTAAAGAAGTTGTTATCCATAACATTGTGTCTAGTTATGGTGTGTTTGTTTCAGAATAACAAGGTATGGTGTGGTTGTTTCATAGTCACAGGGTATGGCATGTTTTTTGCAGAGTAAATGGTGTGGTTGTTTCAGAGGTGAGGTAAAAAGGGGTTTAACGTCGCGTCCAAGATTATTGCACTTATATAGCTTGTGTGTGTGGCTGCTTGTACTTGTCCGGAATGATGCCGATTTATAGTGCTAGCACACTGAGATATCATGCCACAGTTTAACATGAATACCCCTCTCAGACACTACTCTGTCTCTGAACCGACCTGTCCTTGTTTTAGCACCTTAGTGATGAGCACCAGACAGGTACCATTTTTTACCGTCTTTTGGTATGATGCGGCCGGGGATCGAATCCCAAGCGGATGCTCTACCACTAGACCACTGAGACGGTTGGTTGCTTCGGAGTGACAGGGTATGGTGTTGTTGTTTGTTTCAGAGTAACGGGGTATGAAAACATCTTTTTGGGCAACACATCCAGAGTGTATTCTCTCATAAGGAAGAAACTGAAAGGAGAGAACAAAGAGGCCATTGACACTCTGTCCTTTGGTATGTGCATCATCGATTAAAGTGTCCTTCAAATATCTCTGATTAATGTGATGTCCTTCATCAATTAAATGGATGTCCTCAAGTATATCTGTCTCTGGCTGAAACCATGTCTATAGTTATGTCGGTATATGATGACACATCATGTTTTTTGTTGTCAGGTCACCTGCTGTTTGAGATGTGTTTTGGTTTTGAGCTGGATGCTCCCCATCCCGAACCCCAGAACCTAACGGGCCACCAGTCGCCCATCATAGTCGAGGTAAACACACAGTACTCCCATCATAGTCGAGGTAAACACACAACACTCCCATCATAGTCGAGGTAAACACACAACACGCCCATCATAGTCGAGGTAAACACACAGTACTCCCATCATAGTCGAGGTAAACACACAATACTCCCATCATAGTCGAGGTAAACACACAACACACCCATCATAGTCGAGGTAAACACACAGTACTCCCATCATAGTCGAGGTTAACACACAATACTCCCATCATAGTCAAGGTAAACACACAGTACTCCCATCATAGTTGAGGTAAACACACAGTACACCCATCATAGTCGAGGTAAACACACAGTACACCCATCATAGTCAAGGTAAACACACAGTACACCCATCATAGTCGAGGTAAACACACAGTACACCCATCATAGTCAAGGTAAACACACAACACACCCATCATATTCGAGGTAAACACACAACACGTCCATCATAGTCGAGGTAAACACTCAGTACTCCCATCATTGTCAAGGTAATCACACAGTACTCCCATCATAGTCGAGGTAAACACACAGTACTCCCATCATAGTCGAGGTAAACACACAACACTCCCATCATAGTCGAGGTAAACACACAGTACTCCCATCATAGTCGAGGTAAACACACAGTACTCCCATCATAGTCGAGGTAAACACACAGTACTCCCATCATAGTCAAGGTAAACACACAGTACTCCCATCATAGTCGAGGTAAACACACAGTACTCCCATCATAGTCGAGGTAAATACACAACACACCCATCATAGTTGAGGTAAACACACAGTACTCCCATCATAGTCAAGGTAAACACACAGTTCTCCCATCATAGTCGAGGTAAACACACAGTACTCCCATCATAGTAGAGGTAAACACACAGTACTCCCATCATAGTCAAGGTAAACACACAATACTCCCATCATAGTCGAGGTAAACACACACTACTCCCATCATAGTCGAGGTAAACACACAGTACTCCCATCATAGTAGAGGTAAACACACAATACTCCCATCATAGTCGAGGTAAACACACACTACTCCCATCATAGTCGAGGTAAACACACAGTACTCCCATCATAGTCGAGGTAAACAACACAACACTCCCATCATAGTCGAGGTAAACACACAGTACTCCCATCATAGTCGAGGTAAACACACACTACTCCCATCATAGTCGAGGTAAACACACAGTACTCCCATCATAGTCGAGGTAAACAACACAACACTCCCATCATAGTCGAGGTAAACACACAGTACTCCCATCATAGTCGAGGTAAACACACAGTACTCCCATCATAGTCGAGGTAAACACACAACACTCCCATCATAGTCGAGGTAAACACACAGTACTCCCATCATAGTCGAGGTAAACACACAGTACTCCCATCATAGTCGAGGTAAACACACAGTACTCCCATCATAGTCAAGGTAAACACACAGTACTCCCATCATAGTCAAGGTAAACACACAGTACTCCCATCATAGTCGAGGTAAATACACAACACGCCCATCATAGTTGAGGTAAACACACAGTACTCCCATCATAGTCAAGGTAAACACACAGTTCTCCCATCATAGTCGAGGTAAACACACAGTACTCCCATCATAGTAGAGGTAAACACACAGTACTCCCATCATAGTAGAGGTAAACACACAATACTCCCATCATAGTCGAGGTAAACACACACTACTCCCATCATAGTCGAGGTAAACACACAGTACTCCCATCATAGTCGAGGTAAACACACAACACACCCATCATAGTCAAGGTAAACACACAGTACACCCATCATAGTCAAGGTAAACACACAACACACCCATCATAGTCAAGGTAAACACACAGTACACCCATCATAGTCAAGGTAAACACACAACACACCCATCATAGTCGAGGTAAACACAACACACCCATCATATTTGAGGTAAACACACAGTACTCCCATCATTGTCAAGGTAAACACACAGTACTCCCATCATAGTCAAGGTAAACACACAGTACTCCCATCATAGTCGAGGTAAACACACAGTACACCCATCATAGTCGAGGTAAACACACAACACACCCATCATAGTCAAGGTAAACACACAGTACTCCCATCATAGTCAAGGTAAACACACAACACACCCATCATAGTCGAGGTAAACACACAGTACACCCATCATAGTCGAGGTAAACACACAACACACCCATCATAGTCAAGGTAAACACACAGTACTCCCATCATAGTCAAGGTAAACACACAACACACCCATCATAGTCGAGGTAAACACACATTACTTCCATCATAGTCAAGGTAAACACACAGTACTCCCATCATAGTCAAGGTAAACACACAGTACTCCCATCATAGTCAAGGTAAACACACAGTTCTCACATCATAGTCAAGGTAAACACACAGTACTCCCATTATAGTCAAGGTAAACACACAGTACTCCCATCATAGTCAAGGTAAACACACAGTACTCCCATCATAGTCAAGGTAAACACACAGTACTCCCATCATAGTCAAGGTAAACACACAGTTCTCACATCATAGTCAAGGTAAACACACAGTACTCCCATTATAGTCAAGGGAAACACACAACACACCCATCATAGTCAAGGTAAACCCACAGTACTCCCATCATACTCCAGGTAAATCCACAATACTCCCATCATACTCCAGGTGAACATTGCACATCTCATCACTGCCAAACTGATGCTTGTGGTATTGTGTTGTTACAGGTGATGAACTTCATATTTGAACCCGAGTCTGGAAAGTATCCCACTTTACGAGAGGTACGATGTTTGTTATTTTGATTCCATGTTGAGAGGACTTACAGAGCTTGTTTACAGGGGAACTTTATTTTTGAGGAAATAACAAATGTCCTACCCTATACTACCCTCCTAGATCCTACCTACCCACCTTCCCTGCCCCACTCCCCTCCTCACTCTGTCATCAGCAAGATCAGATTCAACATTTTCAGCAGATGCAGAATACTTCAGCAAGAATAATTACAGAAACCAGAAAGTTTGACCACATCACTCCAGTTCTAAAATGACCATAACAATGAAGCTCCAACATCTCTCTCAGAGTTATTACCTTCTTACCAACCAACGCGATCAAAACTTATCCCCTAGCTTATCATCTTTTAGTGACAGATAATAAAATTCCATTTTATGCAAACTTATGAAAGCCCTTTAGGGACACCTGCTTTTTTCTTGAAATTTCAAGATACTAAGTTGAAATTTCAAGATAATGGGCTAACTTGAAATACATATATACAGTGTACATGTTTTGTCAGTTCATAACACTGGTGCTAGCAAGTTGTGAACAAGTAGTAGTTGTGACAAAATGTCAACGCATTATCTTGAAATTTCAACTTTTAATCTTCAAATTTCAAGATAAAAGTAAAACAGCAAATGGCCCTTAAAGGCTTCAGTACAGGCTTTCTCTTGACTCGGACTCTTTCAGGGGGCACGGGTGGCCCAGTCGTGTAAGGCGCCGCGATTCGCTGTGCAGAGTTGCGTCCCTTGGGCACACCAGAAACCTATGATTGTGGGTTCGAATCCCGGTTCGCCCTAATTATGTTTCTATCTTTGTCAGCACCATACCCGTGCTCGTGGGTTTCACCGAAGTGGGAAACGTCTTAGACCTGCATCACTTCGGGCTTTCCTCCCACATTAAGCTGACACGCCGTGATATAACTGGAATAATGTTAAAAGTGGTGTTAAACCCAACTCACTCACTCACTCGGATTCTTTCAACAAGTGCACTGAGCACCATGTTGGTGTATTCGACAGGTTGACAACTTATAGTGTAGTGTGGGTGTATTCGACAAGTTGACAACTTATAGTGTAGCTAGCTGCATGACATGATGAGTGTTGGTGTATTCGACAGGTTGACAACTTATAGTGTAGTGTTGGTGTATTCAACAGGTTGACAAGTAATAGTGTAGCTAGCTGCATGACATGAGTGTTGGTGTATTCAACAGGTTGACAACTTATAGTGTAGCTAGCTGCATGACATGAGTGTTGGTGTATTCGACAGGTTTACAACTTATAGTGTAGCTAGCTGCATGACATGAGTGTTGGTGTATTCGACAGGTTGACAAGTTATAGTGTAGTGTTGGTGTATTCGACAGGTTGACAAGTAATAGTGTAGCTAGCTGCATGACATGAGTGTTGGTGTATTCGACAGGTTGACAACTTATAGTGTAGTGTTGGTGTATTCGACAAGTTGACAACTTATAGCGTAGCTAGCTGCATGACATGATGAGTGTTGGTGTATTCGACAGGTTGACAACTTATAGTGTAGTGTTGGTGTATTCGACAAGTTGACAACTTATAGTGTAGCTAGCTGCGTGACATTATGAGTGTTGGTGTATTCGACAGGTTGACAACTTATAGTGTAGTGTTGGTGTATTCGACAGGTTGACAAGTTATAGAGTAGCGTTGGTGTATTCGACAGGTTGACAAGTTATAGTGTAGTGTTGGTGTATTCGACAAGTTGACAACTTATAGTGTAGCTAGCTGCGTGACATTATGAGTGTTGGTGTATTCGACAGGTTGACAACTTATAGTGTAGTGTTGGTGTATTCAACAGGTTGACAAGTTATAGAGTAGCGTTAGTGTATTCGACAGGTTGACAAGTTATAGTGTAGCTAGCAGCATGACATGAGTGTTGGTGTATTCGACAGGTTGACAAGTTACAGTGTAGCTAGCTGCATGCCTTGATGAGTGTTGGTGTATTCGACAGGTTGACAACTTATAGTGTAGTGTTGGTGTATTTGACAGGTTGACAAGTTATAGTGTAGCTAGCAGCATGACATGAGTGTTGGTGTATTCGACAGGTTGACTAGTTACAGTGTAGCTAGCTGCATGCCTTGATGAGTGTTGGTGTATTCGACAGGTTGACAACTTATAGTGTAGTGTTGGTGTATTCGACAGGTTGACAAGTTACAGTGTAGTGTTGGTGTATTCGACAGGTTGACAACTTATAGTGTAGCTAGCTGCATGACATGAGTGTTGGTGTATTCGACAGGTTGACAAGTTACAGTGTAGCTAGCTGCATGCCTTGATGAGTGTTGGTGTATTCGACAGGTTGACAAGTTATAGTGTAGTGTTGGTGTATTCGACAGGTTGACAACTTACAGTGTAGCTAGCTGCATGACATGAGTGTTGGTGTATTCGACAGGTTGACAACTTATAGTGTAGTGTTGGTGTATTCAACAGGTTGACAACTTATAGTGTAGTGTTGGTGTATTCGACAGGGTGACAAGTTATAGTGTAGTGT
This sequence comes from Haliotis rufescens, assembly GCF_023055435.1. Lineage (NCBI taxonomy): Eukaryota > Metazoa > Mollusca > Gastropoda > Lepetellida > Haliotidae > Haliotis > Haliotis rufescens. Next base: position 1,592,192 of record NW_025964157.1, read on the forward strand.
TGGTGTATTCGACAGGTTGACAACTTATAGTGTAGTGTTGGTGTATTCGACAGGTTGACAACTTATAGTGTAGTGTTGGTGTATTCGACAGGTTGACAAGTTACAGTGTAGTGTTTGTGTATTCGACAGGTTGACAACTTATAGTGTAGCTAGCTGCATGACATGAGTGTTGGTGTATTCGACAGGTTGACAACTTATAGTGTAGTGTTGGTGTATTCAACAGGTTGACAACTTATAGTGTAGTGTTGGTGTATTCGACAGGGTGACAAGTTATAGTGTAGTGTTGGTGTATTCGACAGGTTGACAACTTATAGTGTAGTGTTGGTGTATTCGACAGGTTGACAACTTATAGTGTAGTGTTGGTGTATTCAACAGGTTGACAAGTTATAGTGTAGTGTTGGTGTATTCGACAGGGTGACAAGTAATAGTATAGCTAGCTGTGTGACATGATGAGTGTTGGTGTATTCTTCAGGTGTCCCAGCACATGTTCTTCAGCAGCATCCGGCTCCAGGAGATGATGATGTACAACCCAGCACCCGTGAGTTGTCCCCACTGTCATTAATGCCTTCTTGCTGAATATTTTCAAAAGAGTGGATAGAATCATTGCTCAGTCACAACATGAAAATGTCTGGACCAGCAACAGCAGACTGGCTGCATTAAAAAACACCATGCTAACTGTAACCTTACCTGTCTGAATGTATGTTACAGGAAATGCAGATAACACTCATTTATTTCTCTATCAGATACATCTGAGTGGCACGATGAAGAGTCTTCTGAAGACAGTCAGGAAGGGGAAGTCAAAGTAGGTGACTCACATCACTGTAGGTGACTCACATCACAATAGTTGACTCACATCACAGTAAGTGACTCACATCATAGTAGGTGATTCACATCACTGTAGGTGACTGATGTCACAGTGGGTGACTCACATCACAGTGGGTGACTCACATCACTAGGTGACTCACATCACAATAGTTGGCTCACATCACAATAGGTGACTCACATCACTGTAGGTGACTCACATCACAATAGTTGACTCACATCACAGTGGGTGACTCACATCACAATAGGTGACTCACATCACTGTAGGTGACTCATATCACAGTGGGTGACTCACATCACAGTAAGTGACTCACATCACAATAGTTGACTCACATCACAGTAGGTGACTCACATCACTGTAGGTGACTTACATCACAGTAGGTGACTCACATCATAGTATGTGACACACATCACCATGACCCACATTGCAGTGACTCACATCACTGTAGGAGACTCACATCACAGTAGGAGACCCACATCATAATAGGTGGCACACATCACCGTGACCCACATTGCAGTGACTCACACCACTGTAGGAGACTCACATCACAGTAGGTGACTCACATCATAGTAGGTGGCACACATCACCGTGACCCACATTGCAGTGACTCACACCACTGTAGGAGACTCACATCACAGTGGGTGGCACACTGGCTAACAGCTGTCTTTATTTCTTGCAGATCAAAGTCAAAATCTGGTACAGATAAGATGTGAGTAACATAATTCATCTATTCTTTTGTTGCTGAATTCCAGAAAAATACCCTCATTGTCACCTGGCAGAATCTGCCTCCATTAGTCTTGTAAAACGCAAATGACATTGATTGTGGATGGATGGAAGGACTGATGTCTAAGCGTATTGGAGTCTCTCAGTACACTTACATGTCTAATAGGATCTTTTTCAGTGTGTGAGTTCTTCCTGTATTGACCACTGGTATTCTTGCTCCTTGTCAAGTTTCATCTGTCACTCACTCCAGATGTTGCTGGGCAACATGTGTCAGCACTTGTGTTGATAGTAATTGAATCAAACTCATGCTCCACAGAAGTCATCAATAAGTTTCAGTCATCTTCCCGAGTTAAGGGTGTTAATTGACTATAAAGGTCCAGTTTCCACCCTTGCCGGACTAGGCTGGAATTTCCAGGCTCTATCGTAGCGCCACCAGTGGCTATTTCAAGTTATGTCCCTTCTTTGTCCATCCTATTGACCAGTAATATTCCATCATTCAGATATCGAGTTCGTTACGAGATTTTGTTTGGACTATGCATAGACTAGTTGGTCCAGCCAAACTGTAACTCTCGAATTCCAGCCTAGTTCAGCAAGGGTGGAAAGTGGACTTTTATAGTTAGGTAACTCCCTTTCCCTCGGAAGATGGGTTTCAGTATATTAAATTATTTCTGCCTTCCTTGCGACTCACTTAGTTCTTCTTTTTCCACAGGAAGTCTGAGTCCAAGAGAGTGTCAAGATCTGCTTCTGTGTCCTCAGTGACCAATACAACTCCACCCCCACCTCCTCCCCCTCCCGGTCCCCCACCACCCCAGGGCCCCCCACCGCCACCCACACCCCCACCCCAGCCATCCACCTCAACCTCTAGTCCCAGTAGGGGTGCTCTCCTGGGATCCATCAGACAGGGCCAAAGACTCAAGAAGACCATCACTAATGACAGGAGCACACCACGAGTTTGAACACTACTCATGGACATCTGGCACAGGACATGGACATCTGGCACAGGACATGGACATCTGACACAGGTCATGGACATTTGACACAGGACATGGACATCTGACACGGGACATGGACATCTGACACAGGTCATGGACATCTGACACGGGACATGGACATCTGGCACAGGACATGGACATCTGACACAGGTCATGGACATTTGACACAGGACATGGACATGTGACACAGGACATGGACATCTGACACGGGACATGGACATCTGACACGGGACATGGACATCTGGCACAGGACATGGACATCTGGTGCAGGTCATGGACATCTGACACAGGTCGTGGACACCTGACACAGGTCATTGACATCTGGTGCAGGTCATGGACATCTGGTGCAGGTCATGGACATCTGACACAGGTCGTGGACATCTGGCACAGGTCATGGACATCTGGCACAGGTCATGGACATCTAGCACAAATCATCGACATCTTACACAGGACATGGACACCTGACACAGGTCATGGACATCTGGTGCAGGTCATGGACATCTGGTGCAGGTCATGGACATCTGGTGCAGGTCATGGACATCTGACACAGGTCATGGACATCTGGCACAGGACATGGACATCTGGCACAGGACATGGACATCTAGCTCAGGACATGGACATCTAGCTCAGGACATGGACATGCAACATGCAGAGCAGTGTAATGAAGCTGCTGAATTGAGGAATCCAGAGTGAACTTGTAGTCCTCAAAGTATCCTGATATGACAGTAGCCGTATCACAGGGGCATCATTGGTCATTGGATGATACAATGTACCCATATTTGTGGATTGATATAGTTACTGAAGACAATACAATGTTTCTGAAGACAAAGATACTCTCTCTGTTGATGGGTATGTGTCCAGCTCCCTTTGACCGTGTCCAGCTCAACCTTGACACCACCTTGACATCTCGACACTGACTGAAGCACAGTGTCAACACAGCCAGGCCTTCAGGAAGTTCACTGTCACAGAATTGACTGTTCACTTTGTATATATGATTAACTCTATTGTCATGATGAAGATTTGCCCACTGTGCTTTCAAGTCCTCATGCAATCTCTTTTGTATGAACGGTGATCTGTTAGATGTTGTAGTTACCCAATACTGTAGATTGGAACCAGCAGTTGGTTCCAGTGGTATAGGCATACTGTACACATCAGTCTCTGGACATACAGTACAATTTAGTCCCTAGACATACAGTACACATCAGTCTCTGGACATACAGTACAAATTAGTCTCTGGGCATACTGTACACATCAGTCTCTGGACATACAGTACAATTTAGTCCCTAGACATACAGTACACATCAGTCTCTGGACATACAGTACAAATTAGTCTCTGGGCATACTGTACACATCAGTCTCTGGACATACAGTACAATTTAGTCCCTAGACATACAGTACACATCAGTCTCTGGACATACAGTACAAATTAGTCTCTGGACATACCGTACACTTTAGTCTCTGGGCATACAGTACACATTAATTTCTGGACATACAGTACACATCAGTCTCTGGAAATACAGAACACATTAGTCTCTGGATGTACAGTACACATTAGTCTTTTGACACAAGTACACATTAGTCTCTGGATGTACAGTGCACTTTAGTCTCTGGACATACAGAACACATTAGTCTCTGGACATACAGTACACAGTCTCTGGACCTACAGTACACAATAGTCTCTGGACATACAGTACACATTAGTCTTTTGACACAAGTACACATTAGTCTCTGGATGTACAGTACACATTAGTCTTTGCATGTACAGTACACTTTAGTCTCTGGACATACAGTATACTTTAGTCTCTGGACGTACAGTACACAGTCTCTGGACATACAGTTCTCATTAGTCTGGACGTACAGTACACATTAGTCTCTGGACGTACAGTACACATTAGTCGCTGGACATACAGTACACATTAGTCTCTGGACGTACAGTACACATTAGTCTCTGGACATACAGTACACATTAGTCTCTGGACGTACAGTACACATTAGTCTCTGGACATACAGTACACATTAGTCTCTGGATGTACAGTACACATTAGTCTCTGGACATGCAGAACACATTAGTCTCTGGACGTACAGTACACATTAGTCTCTGGACGTACAGTACACATTAGTCTCTGGACGTACAGTACACAGTCTCTGGACGTACAGTACACATTAGTCTCTGGACGTACAGTACACATTAGTCTCTGGACGTACAGTACACAGTCTCTGGACGTACAGTACACATTAGTCTCTGGACGTACAGTACACAGTCTCTGGACATACAGAACACATTAGTCTCTGGACGTACAGTACACATTAGTCTCTGGACGTACAGTACACATTAGTCTCTGGACGTACAGTACACTTTAGTCTCTGGACATACAGAACACATTAGTCTCTGGACGTACAGTACACATTAGTCTCTGGAAGTACAGTACACATAAGTCTGTGTCATGCAGGCACAGTTGCAATATCAGAATATATTTTTCCAATTCTAGAGCCAGTTAATGACGTGCAATGTATCCATTGACCATCAGTCTCTGGACATGCAGTACACATTAGTCTGTGTCATGCAGGCACAGTTGCAATATCAGAATATATTTTTCCAATTTAAGAGCCTGTAAATAATGTGCAATGTATCCACTGACCAAATCCTGTAAAACCCTTTATGTACAATTCACCAGAACCTGCCTTCTCTTGCATCAATGGTAACCTCTTTGACTGTCCAATCAAGTATTCCTAGTCAGAAAACTCCCACATTTGTACCATGTTGGAGAGAGTGTGTGTTCAGTGCTGGGCATGTTATAGTGGTGTTGCAGTCAGTTTGTTTCTATATGGGTCAATTCATTCTAAAGATACTTGAGAATGATTGTCACTTTTCTTCTGTTAGGACCTACAAAGAATGTAGGCAACCATTTTGTTTGTCATGCCTGTTGATTTCACTACTGCTTGTTATTCCTATGTTTGATTGTTAGAACGGCGCCATGTGGCCAGGTACACACTGACAATTACTCCCGATGAAATGTTCAGTGTTGTCATGGTTACATGGGCATGTTGTTGGCATTGTCTTGTTATGATTCAACTGCAAAATGTATCCGGTTGCTTGAAGCAACATTTGTTTTAGCACATTGAATTGTGGCATTTTTCTAATCACGTGAATTATGCCTTCAAGTCATTTTAACTGGTTATCAAATTAAATTTTCATTGTCAAACATTTAGTTTGCTGGTATGATATATATTTATTTATAAAATACAGCAGTTTATATTGTATCTGTTATTGGTTTGAGGGATGGTTGTTGTTGAGTCTCTCACACTCCTGAACACGTGGCGATACATCAGGGGAGATGCCCAGTGTGTAGGGTTACATCTCGAATCTGCTGTTTATTGATTTGAATCCCAGAATCTACCAGATTAACATCGGCCTGTTCCTCAAAGTGATCATGGCACTACAACTGTCGTAAGTCTATGTTAAGTATGGGCATTGCAATCACCTTAGCACTAAGATATTTTTGTAGAACGGGGCCCTGGTCTATCCTGATGTTACCGTATGGATTGCCTTGGAGTCCTCCCACTATATATAGAGGAGTGAATCAACTGAAAGATGATATAGCTCATTCCCCGTCATTAGTTGTATTCACCGATTGATATGTACCTCTTCATGTTAAGGGCGGTCGGGTAGCCTGGTGGTTAAAGCGTTCGTTCGTCACGCCGAAGACCCGGGTTCGATTCCCGACATGGGTACAATGTGTGAAGCCCATTTCTGGTGTCCCCCGCCGTGATATTGCTGGAATATTGCTAAAAGCGGCGTAAAACCATACTCACTAACTCACTCTTCATGTTAAGACTATGTTGATGTCGGTGTTTGGTGCTTGGACAATAACTGTCAGTAATACAAGAATCATAGCGCTCATTCCCCGTCATTAGTTGTATTCACCAATTGATATGTACATGTACCTCTTCATGTTAAGACTGTTGATGTCGGTGTTTGGTGCATGGGCAATAACTGTCAGTAATACAAGAATCATAGCGCTCATTCCCCGTCATTAGTTGTATTCACCGATTGATATGTACCTCTTCATGTTAAGACTATGTTGATGTCGGTGTTTGGTGCATGGACAATAACTGTCAGTAATACAAGAATCATAGCGCTCATTCCCCGTCATTATTTGTATTCACCGATTGATATGTCTCTTCATGTTAAGACTACGTTGATGTCGGTGTTTGGTGCATGAACAATAACTGTCAGTAATACAAGAATCATAGCGCTCATTCCCCGTCATTATTTGTATTCACTGATTGATATGTACCTCTTCATGTTAAGACTACGTTGATGTCGGTGTTTGGTGCATGGACAATAACTGTCAGTAATACAAGAATCAATAGTAGTAATGTTACAATGCTTGTCAGCGTACACCGTAGTTGTGTCCAGAAGCTGCTTGTCACACATACCCAAAACACCTTACAACTTCTTTTTGCCTTTATGAAAATGAAGTCAATGACATGTAATAATAATATGTAAGTTTGTAATAAAATGATGCTATTCTGAGAATAACGTGTTTGTTCAGGTGCCAATGATAATGTGAAATTTCAAAATGCCAAGGCTGGAAGCAGTGAGAACAGCGGACGCTACTGGTAGAGCAGGACATGCTTACACTTTCCATTATCAGCTGGTGTCATCACTGATTTTCAGTGATCTATTCATCATGTTCATATAATGTTCACCACTGTTTTGCTTTTCTATGCCCAATGGAACCTGTTTCATCCAATAATAGAGCCTGATTATTCTCTGGCATTGATGTTTTATTTGGGGGCAGATGAGAGAGCGAGCTTTATTTCGAGAGAGAGCTTTATTTTTGAGAGCAAGCTTTATTTCGAGAGAGAGCTTTATTTCGAGAGAGAGAGCTTTATTTCGAGAGAGAGAGCTTTATTTCAGTAAAGGGGCCACGGGCCCATTATACAATACATGATATCAGAATTAGACAATTTCAGCGCCAGTGAGAAAGTTATTACGCTTTTTAAAAGCTAGAAATATAAATTTAGCTAAAGCATTAATTATGCATGGGGTTTTAGATGTACAGAGTGTTACAAATTCATCAAAAGTTACATTGATATTGTTAAATGATATTCAGATTCCTCTTCAGGTCTTACACAAAATGGACATAGTCTCTTAGCTCTAGGTATATTGTACTTCCTTCCATTTTCAATAATTAGCAAAGTATGACCAGAATATCTAAATTTACTCAAAGCAATACAATAGGCACTTACTGAAATACAATCTAGATAATTTTCAAATACATTATATTGCTTAAGACAAGAATAAAAAGACAGTTTTGAGTAAGTTCTTAAACTACTAGACCATTGTTGGCTATTTATATCAATACATTTTATTTTAAAGTTATCAATAAAACCAATATGATTAACTCCTTGACTATCCCAAACATGACCAAAACCATATGAATAAAGAAGTTGTTTTACTTTTAGTGACCAGCAATTTATTCCTTTTTCTGCCAGATTGTATTGATATGAATAAACATGACTGACGATTATATTAGTTTTTTTAGATACAAGTCAGAACCAATATTTGACAATATGAACATGTTGATTGACTTTAAGTGAGTAACGTCCAAGCCACGAGCAACTATATTGGGGACAAATCTCCCATGTTGTAAAATATTCTTACAGAATCTATCATGTATATTAATAACATCTTGAGACGGGTGAAAGCCCCATATCTCTGAGCAATAGAGAAGAACAGGTAGTAATTTGACATCAAATATCTCTAAAAGTACATTATATGGACGTTTCATAAAATCCTTTGAGCCTGATTTTAAAGCGAGAAGATACTTCGTGGCTTGTAGTGCTAGTGTTTTCTGTGTAAAGTACCAACTACCGGATGATGAAAGATGAACACCTAACTATTTATAAGTAGGAACAATTTCTATAATGTCGGTGCCAAACCAAAACTTTTCATATCTTCGAAGATGACCACTACGTCTAAAGAAAATAACTTTACTTTTGCTTATATGAATAGACAATTTCCATTTATGACAATAAATCTACATTTTGTCGAGGCGTCCCCATGACTGTACTGTGGAATAAGACCATACCATCTGCAAACACTACAATAAGAAGGAATTGGATATTACTTTGCCCGTCTGAATTAAGAAAATCAACAATATCATTTACAAAGAATGAAATCAGAAAGGGAGATAACTCGCATCCCTGTCGTACACCTGGCTGGCAGTGGAAAAGTCTGTTTCGCCATCACTTCTGTTAAATATACAAGATTTAACATGTTCATACATATTTTTAAGTATTCTAAATATTTTACCATTAACATTACCTATCCAGTGTTTGTAAAATAAATTTGTCCTTCACACTGAATCGAACGCTGACTTAAGATCCATGAATGCACAATAGAATTTATGTAACAAAAAGTATCTTTCAATCAAAACATTGATAACATACACATTATCAGATGTTCTAAATCCTTTTCTAAACCCAGCCTGCCCAGGTACTGAAAGACTATCTTGATCTGCCCAATTGTTTAAACGTTTACACATTATCTAAACAAATATTTTCCCTGAACACTCAAGTAAAGAGATGCGTCATTAATCAGAAGGGTTGTTTCAACTGCCTTTTTTAATAGAGTGTTTGGTGGAAGAACTGAGAGGGAAGTGTTTGGTGGAAGAACTGAAAGGGAAGTGTTTGGTGGAAGAACTGAAAGGGAAGTGTTGGTGGAAGAACTGAGAGGGAAGTATTTGGTGGAAGAACTGAGAGGGAAGTGTTTGGTGGAAGAACTGAGAGGGAAGTGTTTGGTGGAAGAACTGAAAGGGAAGTGTTTGGTGGAAGAACTGAAAGGGAAGTGTTTGGTGGAAGAACTGAAAGGGAAGTGTTTGGTGGAAGAACTGAAAGGGAAGTGTTTGGTGGAAGAACTGAGAGGGAAGTGTTGGTGGAAGAACTGAGAGGGAAGTGTTTGGTGGAAGAACTGAGAGGGAAGTGTTTGGTGGAAGAACTGAGAGGGAAGTGTTTGGTGGAAGAACTGAAAGGGAAGTGTTTGGTGGAAGAACTGAAAGGGAAGTGTTTGGTGGAAGAACTGAGAGGGAAGTGTTTGGTGGAAGAACTGAGAGGGAAGTATTTGGTGGAAGAACTGAGAGGGAAGTATTTGTTGAAATGACCTGGGAAAAGGAAGTGTTTGGTGGAAGAACTGAGAGGGCAGTATTTGTTGAAATGATCTGGGAGGGCAGCGTTTGGAGAAATGACCTGGGAGGTCAGTGTTTGGAGAAATGACCTGGGAGGTCAGCGTTTGTTGAAATGACCTGAGAGGGAAGTGTTTGGAGAAATGACCTGAGAGGGCAGCGTTTGGAGAAATGACCTGAAAGGGAAGTGTTTGGTGGAAGGACTGAGATGTTCTAAATCCTTTTCTAAACCCAGCCTGCCAAGGTACTAAAAGACTATCTTGATCTGCCCAATTGTTTAAACGTTTACAAATTATCTAAACAAATATTTTCCCTGAACACTCAAGTACTGGAACCAGTGAGAACAGCGGATGCTACCGGTTCAGCAGGACACGCCTTGTCTTTTCGCGAACACTATCACTGATTATCATACATCTATTTGTGTAATGTGTACCACTGTTTCAACCGATAATGGAGATGATTGTTCTCTGGCGTTGATGTTCTATATTAAGGAGATGTTCTGGGTGGGCAGTGTTTTGTTGAATAAAGACCTGGGAGGTCATGTACAACTGTTATGGACATGAAGTCTGCGCTGACGTCTATGTTGACGTATGTGTTGACGTCTGCGTTGTCTGTCTTGACTTCTGTTTTGACGTCTCTGGTAACGTTTGTGTTGACCTCTGTGTTGATGTCAGCGTTGACGTCTGTGTTGACCTTTTTGGTGACCTCTGTGTTGACCTTGTTGACCTCTGTCTTGACGTCTGTGTACACGTCTGTCTTGACGGATGTATTAAAGTCTGTCTTGACCTCAACCAACCAACAACCAACTGTCTTGACCTCTATGCAGATATGACATTTATGTAGTAATTATTTGAGTAGCTTTCGACTGCGCCATGCCATGTTTTATCACACAGTTCCCTAACTGTAGACAAGCCATGGTCTGAAGAGCTTCACAAAAAGAATCAACGGTGCCGTCGGGATGAAACAATGCGCTGGTGCTTAAGAAGTGACATTTGCACTTGTGCACATACGATTTTTATGAATTCGTTTATTTTCAACCCTATGGGTAACAAACACATTAATAACCCTTTTCACCTTGAATAATGGGCCAGAGCGTCATAGGTCAGAAATGTGGCTTTACGAAACCTAAGAAAGTAAGTAATTTACCGCGTCTCATTATCTTGTCAGACCTTGCACACAGCCACAAGGATACATTTGTCATTTGTCATTGCAACTGTCGACGGCATTGTGTAGTGCCAGCCTGCTGTTGGTAAAGTGCTTCATCGCGTCATGGCAGGAATGTATGTCTGTGTCATATTAGCCACCATTATAACTGTCAGTGAGGTGCTACCCAGCTCCATATTGGGGGCTCCCGTCTGTGTAATACTGGTCACTGTTCTAGCCGCTAGTGAACGAGGACACTGCCGGGAAGACAGCAATTCACCGCGTGGCTTTGAGGTGAACACAACATGGCCGACATTTGGAGACGGCGACAAAGACACTAGCGTTGAAAATTGGAATATGATGTCAACGGTGGTGAACGGTGACGGTGATGCTGGGCAGGGTGTGACTGTGGCCTACCCAGACACAAGGGGGGTCCAGGCGGCGCCTCTCTCCCCGGGGGATGGCAGTTATATTGGGGACACCGCGTTCCGGCTCTGTAATGTCACTGGGGAATCTGTTCTATCAAATTGCTCGAAGAAAAGCCCGGTTGGAAAATCTTTACCTCCAGTCAACCGGAAATGTGGAAACCTTTCGGGTAAAGCTACGCTACAAGAACGCTCAGTCGAGAATGGTAGAGACAGAACAACGTTTCTCTCACAAGGGAATATTACAATCACGACACCGCTCCCCTTCGAAGCGAATGGTACAGACGGGACACCGCTGCACTCGAAAGGAAATGGTACAGACTGGATACATCGTCTCAACGAAGCGAAAGGTACAGGCAGGATACATCGTCTCTCAGAAAGAAATGGTACAGGCAGGATACATCGTCTCTCAGAAAGGAACAGTACAGGTGGGATACATCGTCTCTCGGAAAGAAATGACACAGGCGGGATACATCGTCTCTCAGAAGCGGATGGTACAGACGGGATACATCGTCTCTCGGAAAGAAATGACATAGGCGGGATACATCGTCTCTCAGAAGGAAATGATACAGACGGGATACATCGTCTCTCAGAAGGAAATGGTACAGACGGGAGACATCGTCTGTCAGAAGGAAATGGTACAGACGGGATACATCGTCTCTCAGAAGGAAATGATACAGACGGGATACATCGTCTCTCAGAAGGAAATGATACAGACGGGATACATCGTCGCTCAGAAGGAAATGGTACAGACGGGATACATCGTCTCTCAGAAAGGAATGGTACAGACGGGATACATCGTCTCTCAGAAAGGAATAGAACAGGCGGGATACATCGTCTCTCAGAAGGAAATGGTACAGACAGGATACATCGTCTCTCAGAAGGAAATGGTACAGACGGGATACATCGCCTCGTAGTAACAAATGGTACAGACGGGATACCTCGTCTCTCAGAAGGAAATGGTACAGACGGGATACCTCGTCTCTCAGAAGGAAATGGTACAGACGGGTTACCTCGTCTCTCAGAAAGGAAAGATACAGGCGGGATACATTGTCTCTTACCTCGTCTCTCAGAAGGGAATATTACAATCACGACACCGCCCACCCCAGAAGGCAATGGTACAGACGGGGCGCCACTAATCTCCGACAGCACGTATAACATGGTAGTTGGGGTCGTCATGAAACTCAACATGCCCGTTACGCTGACCGCGACTGTCCTGAACACCATTAACATCTGCGTGTTCTGTCGAAAGACGATGCGATCCAGCACCAACGCCTACCTCCTGGCCAGCAGCGTCTCACAGCTACTCTACGGCATCATCATGCTCTGCGACGTCGTCGGATTCATCACGTACGGCAACGCCACCAACCTTTTTTCCACAGTGTTCGGTATCTACATCTCTAACTACGTAGCGGTGGTTCTCAGGCGATTCACCTTCCTCATCGCCTGCGTCGTTTCCATGGAGAGGTATCTAGTGACAGCCATACCACTGAAAGCTAAGCAATACCGCTTGGTTCACTCGCCAGGTCAGTTCATCACGGGCGTGGCGCTGTTCTCGTTGCTCGCCCACGTCTACAGCTTCCTTCGCAACACCGTCAACACCAACTACAAAGATGGGGTCACAACCTACAGCGCCTGTCAGACAAGTTTTTACATGAATAATATGTACGTGTTGAATGCGTGGTCGACGACAACGCGGGTGCTGTCTGTATATTTGGCCGTCACGGCGTCGCTCGTCTTCAATGTCTTAGTTGTCATCTCTCTTCGTCGTCAGCGTCAGTTCAGACAAAGCATCACCAACAACAGAGTGGCAGGCAAATTGGATGCCAGGGAGAAGCAGACGACAGTCACCATCCTCGTCACTAACTTCTTGTCCTTTGTTCTGTCTGTGCCAATAGTCAGCAACTCCATGGCGTTTGACCTCATCCCCGCATACGGCTACTTCTCCCCCTACTACCAGAATGTCTACTTGATGATACAGCAGGTAGGCTCGACGTGTGTCCTGTTTGGATTGTCCGTGGACTTTATCTCTCACATGCTGCTCAGTGAGATGTATAGAAGCACATTCTTCTGTATGTTCAAGCCGCGATGTGTCGCGGTGACGCCGAAGACATTTCAGAGGAGCTCGAATGTGACATCGGCCGATAATCTGTGGTGCATCGGCGTTTAGACATTTGGAATACCAGCTAGATTCTTGCGAGCCCAGGGAATGTCGATTCTCGTTTCAGAGCAGGTGTAATGTGACCTTGACCTCTAATGCGTGTGTGACGCATTGGCACTGAGACATTTGGAATACCGCCAAGAGGCTTGAGAGTCTTTGTCGATTCTCGTTTTAGTGGAGCCCGAATGTGACACATTGGGAACTTAATGTTTATTTAAGTGTCTTTTTTTGTGAAAGATTAATTTTGATGGACGTTTTAAGGTTGGAACGCCTGTGTGAACCAGATAGTGTGTAGGACTTTTACTGTGCTGAATTGCTAAACATAGTTTTGTAAGCTAAACGTACGATCGTGGGTTAGGCCTGATTGTGTTTCTATGTTCAAGGGTTCCCCAGGGTGGAAAACGTCCAAGGCCTTCATCACCTCAGGCTTTCCACCCACATCAAGCGGCGTTAAAATGATGAATAAAGCGGCGTTAAACCAAACTCACCCACTAGCTTTTGTAAACTGTATATTCTCCTTATTTCCGCTTAGTGTACGTTATAAGATCAATAAAAGATTGTTTTCGCGTTAGTTATGTGATCTTCAATTATTTTGGCGACGACCAACATTAGGTAGGTTCGGCTGAATAACGTGACGTCATTGACTGTCAAACAATATTATATCAGAAAGCCGTGGATTGTGCACTTGTAGAATATCATCTCGCCATGGATTTACAACTGTGGTATATCATCTGGGCATGGATTGTACAAATACAGTATAGCATCAAGCCATGTATTGCAAAAATGCAGCGTATCATCCAGTCATCGATTGTACAGCAGCAGTAGAATATCTATCCATGAATTGGACAACTGTAGTGTATTATTTTGCCATGGATTGCACAAAAGCAGTGTATCTAATAGCCATGGATTGTACAAATGCAGTGTATTTAATACCCATGGATTGTACAAATGCAGTGTATCTGATAGCCATGGATTGTACAAAGGCAGTGTATCTGGTAGCCGTGGATTTTACAAATGCAGTGTATCTGATAGACATGGATTTTACAAATGCAGTGTATCTGATAGCCATGGATTGTACAAATGCAGTGTATCTGAAAGCAATGGATTGTACAAATGCAGTGTATCTAATAGCCATGGATTGTACACATGCACTGTATCTGATAGCCGTGGAATCTATAAATGCAGTGTATCTGATAGCCATGGATTGTACAAATGCAGTGTTTCTGATAGCCATGGATTGTACAAATGATGTGTATCTGAAATCGATGGATAGTACAAATGCAGTGTATCTTATAGCTGTGGATTGTACAAATGCAGTGTATCTAATGGCCATGGATTTACAAAGGCAGTGTATCTGATAGCCGTGGATTGTACAAATGCAGTGTATCTGATAGCCGTGGATTGTACAAATGCAGTGTATCTAATAACCATTGATTGTACAAATGCAGTGTACCTGATAACTATGGATTGTACAAATGTAGTGTATCTGATAGCCGTGGATTGTACAAATGCAGTGTATCTAATAGCCATTGATTGTACAAATGCAGTGTTTCTGATAGCCATGGATTGTACAAATACAGTGTATCTTATAGCTGTGGATTGTACAAATGCAGTGTATCTAATGGCCATGGATTTACAAAGGCAGTGTATCTTGTAGCCATGGATTTTACAAATGCAGTGTATCTGATAGCCATGGATTGTACAAATGCAGTGTATCTGATAGCCGTGGATTGTACAAATGCAATGTATCTGACAGCCATTGATTGTACAAATGCAGTGTATCTGATAGCCATGGATTGTACAAATGCAGTGTATCTGATAGCCGTGGATTGTACAAATGCAGTGTATCTAATAGCCATGGATTGTACAAATGCTGTGTACCTGATAACTATGGATTGTACAAATGTAGTGTATCTAATAGCCATTGATTGTACAAATGCAGTATATCTGATAGCCGTGGATTGTACAACTGCAGTGTATCTGATAGCCGTGGATTCTACAAATGCAGTGTATCTGATAGCCATTGATTGTACAAACGCAGTGTATCTGATAGCCATGGATTGTACAAATGCTGTGTATCTGATAGCCGTGGATTGTACAAATGCAGTGTATCTAATGGGTATTGATTGTACAAATGCTGTGTTCCTGATAACTATGGATTGTACAAATGTAGTGTATCTGATAGCCGTGGATTGTACGAATGCAGTGTTTCTGATAGCCATGGATTGTACTATTGCAGTGTATCTAATAGCCATTGATTGTACAAATGCTGTGTATCTGATAGCCATGGATTGTACAAAGGCAGTGTATCTAATAGCCGTGGATTGTACAAATGCAGTGTATCTGATCGCCGTGGATTGTAGAAATGCAGTGTATCTAATAGCCATTGATTGTACAAATGCTGTGTATCTGATAGCCATGGATTATACAAATGCAGTGTATCTGATAGCCATGGATTGTACAAATGCAGTGTATCTGATCGCCGTGGATTGTACAAATGCAGTGTATCTAATAGCCATTGATTGTACAAATGCAGTGTATCTAATAGCCAAAGATTATACAAATGCAGTGTATCTTGTAGCCATGGATTTTACAAATGCAGTGTATCTGATAGCCGTGGATTGTACAAATGCAGTGTATCTGATAGCCGTGGATTTTACAAATGCAGTGTATCTGATAGCCATTGATTGTACAAATGCAGTGTATCTGATAGCCATGGATTGTACCAATGCAGTATATCTGATAGCCGTGGATTGTACAAATGCAGTATATCTAATAGCCATTGATTGTACAAATGCAGTGTATCTTATAGCTGTGGATTGTACAAATGCAGTGTATCTTATAGCTGTTGATTGTACAAATGCAGTGTATCTAATGGCTATGGATTTACAAAGGCAGTATATCTGGTAGCCATTGATTGTACAAATGCAGAGTTTCTGATAGCCATGGATTGTACTAATGCGATGTATCTGATAGCCATGGATTGTACAAATGCAGAGTTTCTGATAGCCATGGATTGTACAAATGCAGTGTATCTGATAGCCATTGATTGTACAAATGCTGTGTATCTGATAGCCATGGATTGTACAAATGCACTGTATCTGATCGCCGTGGATTGTACAAATGCAGTGTATCTAATAGCCATTGATTGTACAAATGCAGTGTACCTGATAACTATGGATTGTACGAATGTAGTGTATCTGATAGCCATTGATTGTACAAATGATGTGTATCTGATAGCCATGGATTGTACAAATGCAGTGTATCTGATAGCCGTGGATTGTACAAATGCAGTGTTTCTGATAGCCGTGGATTGTACAAATGCAGTTTTTCTGATAGCCATGGATTGTACTCATGCAGTGTATCTGATAGACATGGATTGTACAAATGCAGTGTATCTAATAGCCATGGATTGTACAAATGCTGTGTATCTGATATCCGTGGATTATACAAATGCAGTGTATCTGATAGACATGGATTGTACAAATGCAGTGTTTCTGATAGCCATGGATTGTACAAATGCAGTGTATCTGATAGCCGTGGATTGTACAAATGCAGTGTATCTGATACCCATTGATTGTACAAATGCTGTGTATCTGATAGCCATGGATTATACAAATGCTGTGTATCTGATAGCCGTGGATTGTACAAATGCAGTGTTTCTGATAGCCATTGATTGTACAAATGCTGTGTATCTGATAGCCATGGATTATACAAATGCAGTGTATCTGATAGCCATGGATTGTACAAATACAGTGTCTCTGGTAGCCATGGATTGTACAAATGCAGTGTTTCTGATAGCCATGGATTGTACAAATGCAGTGTATCTGATCGCCGTGGATTGTAGAAATGCAGTGTATCTTATAGCCATTGATTGTACAAATGCTGTGTATCTGATAGCCATGGATTATAGAAATGCAGTGTATCTGATAGCCATGGATTGTACAAATGCACTGTATCTGATCGCCGTGGATTGTACAAATGCAGTGTATCTAATAGCCATTGATTGTACAAATGCAGTGTACCTGATAACTATGGATTGTACGAATTTAGTGTATCTGATAGCCATTGATTGTACAAATTATGTGTATCTGATAGCCATGGATTGTACAAATGCAGTGTATCTGATAGCCGTGGATTGTACAAATGCAGTGTTTCTGATAGCCGTGGATTGTACAAATGCAGTGTTTCTGATAGCCATGGATTGTACTCATGCAGTGTATCTGATAGACATGGATTGTACAAATGCAGTGTATCTAATAGCCATGGATTGTACAAATGCTGTGTATCTGATATCCGTGGATTATACAAATGCAGTGTATCTGATAGACATGGATTGTACAAATGCAGTGTTTCTGATAGCCATGGATTGTACAAATGCAGTGTATCTGATAGCCGTGGATTGTACAAATGCAGTGTATCTTATACCCATTGATTGTACAAATGCTCTGTATCTGATAGCCATGGATTATACAAATGCTGTGTATCTGATAGCCGTGGATTGTACAAATGCAGTGTTTCTGATAGCCATTGATTGTACAAATGCTGTGTATCTGATAGCCATGGATTATACAAATGCAGTGTATCTGATAGCCATGGATTGTACAAATACAGTGTATCTGGTAGCCATGGATTGTACAAATGCAGTGTTTCTGATAGCCATGGATTGTAAAAATGCAGTGTATCTGGTAGCCATTGATTGTACAAATGCAGTGTATCTGATAGCCGTGGATTGTACAAATGCTGTGTATCTGATAGCCATGGATTAAACAAATGCAGTGTATCTGATAGACATGGATTGTACAAATACAGTGTTTTTGATAGCCATGGATTGTACAAATGCAGTGTATCTGAAATCCATGGATTGTACAAATGCAGTGTATCTTATAGCTGTGGATTGTACAAATGCAGTGTATCTAACGGCCATGGATTTACAAAGGCAGTGTATCTGGTAGCCATGGATTGTACAAATGCAGTGTATCTGATAGCCATGGATTGTACTAATGCGGTGTATCTGATCGCCGTGGATTGTACAAATGCAGTGTATCTGATAACTATGGATTGTACAAATGCAGTGTATCTAATAGCCATTGATTTTACAAATGCTGTGTACCTGATAACTATGGATTGTACAAATGTAGTGTATCTGATAGCCGTGGATTGTACAAATGCAGTGTATCTAATAACCATTGATTGTACAAATGCAGTGTATCTGAAATCCATGGATTGTACAAATGCAGTGTTTCTGATAGCCGTGGATTGTACAAATGCAGTGTTTCTGATAGCCATGGATTGTACTCATGCAGTGTATCTGATAGACATGGATTGTACAAATGCAGTGTATCTAATAGCCATGGATTGTACAAATACTGTGTATCTGATATCCGTGGATTATACAAATGCAGTGTATCTGATAGACATGGATTGTACAAATGCAGTGTTTCTGATAGCCATGGATTGTACAAATGCAGTGTATCTGATAGCCGTGGATTGTACAAATGCAGTGTATCTTATACCCATTGATTGTACAAATGCTGTGTATCTGATAGCCATGGATTATACAAATGCTGTGTATTTGATAGCCATGGATTATACAAATGCAGTGTATCTGATAGCCATTGATTGTACAAATACAGTGTATCTGGTAGCCATGGATTGTACAAATGCAGTGTTTCTGATAGCCATGGATTGTAAAAATGCAGTGTATCTGGTAGCCATTGATTGTACAAATGCAGTGTATCTGATATCCGTGGATTGTACAAATGCTGTGTATCTGATAGCCATGGATTAAACAAATGCAGTGTATCTGATAGACATGGATTGTACAAATACAGTGTTTTTGATAGCCATGGATTGTACAAATGCAGTGTATCTGAAATCCATGGATTGTACAAATGCAGTGTATCTTATATCTTTGGATTGTACAAATGCAGTGTATCTAACGGCCATGGATTTACAAAGGCAGTGTATCTGGTAGCCATGGATTGTACAAATGCAGTGTATCTGATAGCCATGGATTGTACTAATGCGGTGTATCTGATCGCCGTGGATTGTACAAATGCAGTGTATCTGATAACTATGGATTGTACAAATGCAGTGTATCTAATAGCCATTGATTTTACAAATGCTGTGTACCTGATAACTATGGATTGTACAAATGTAGTGTATCTGATAGCCGTGGATTGTACAAATGCAGTGTATCTAATAACCATTGATTGTACAAATGCAGTGTATCTGAAATCCATGGATTGTACAAATGCAGTGTTTCTGATAGCCATGGATTGTACAAATGCAGTGTATCTAATAGCCATGGATTGTATAAATGCAGTGTATCTGATCGCCGTGGATTGTAGAAATGCAGTGTATCTTATAGCCATTGATTGTACAAATGCTGTGTATCTGATAGCCATGGATTATAGAAATGCAGTGTATCTGACAGCCATTGATTGTACAAATGCTGTGTATCTGATAGCCATGAATTGTACAAATGCACTGTATCTGATCGCCGTGGATTCTACAAATGCAGTGTATCTAATAGCCATTGATTGTACAAATGCAGTGTACCTGATAACTATGGATTGTACGAATGTAGTGTATCTGATAGCCATTGATTGTACAAATGCTGTGTATCTGATATCCATGGATTATAGAAATGCAGTGTATCTGATAGCCATTGATTGTACAAATGCTGTGTATCTGATAGCCATGGATTGTACAAATGCACTGTATCTGATCGCCGTGGATTGTACAAATGCAGTGTATCTAATAGCCATTGATTGTACAAATGCAGTGTACCTGATAACTATGGATTGTACGAATTTAGTGTATCTGATAGCCATTGATTGTACAAATGATGTGTATCTGATAGCCATGGATTGCACAAATGCAGTGTATCTGATAGCCGTGGATTGTACAAATGCAGTGTTTCTGATAGCCGTGGATTGTACAAATGCAGTGTTTCTGATAGCCATGGATTGTACTCATGCAGTGTATCTGATAGACATGGATTGTACAAATGCAGTGTATCTAATAGCCATGGATTGTACAAATGCTGTGTATCTGATATCCGTGGATTATACAAATGCAGTGTATCTGATAGACATGGATTGTACAAATGCAGTGTTTCTGATAGCCATGGATTGTACAAATGCTGTGTATCTGATAGCCGTGGATTGTACAAATGCAGTGTATCTTATACCCATTGATTGTACAAATGCTCTGTATCTGATAGCCATGGATTATACAAATGCTGTGTATCTGATAGCCGTGGATTGTACAAATGCAGTGTTTCTGATAGCCATTGATTGTACAAATGCTGTGTATCTGATAGCCATGGATTATACAAATGCAGTGTATCTGATAGCCAGGGATTGTACAAATACAGTGTATCTGGTAGCCATGGATTGTACAAATGCAGTGTTTCTGATAGCCATGGATTGTAAAAATGCAGTGTATCTGGTAGCCATTGATTGTACAAATGCAGTGTATCTGATAGCCGTGGATTGTACAAATGCTGTGTATCTGATAGCCATGGATTAAACAAATGCAGTGTATCTGATAGACATGGATTGTACAAATACAGTGTTTTTGATAACCATGGATTGTACAAATGCAGTGTATCTGAAATCCATTGATTGTACAAATGCAGTGTATCTTATAGCTGTGGATTGTACAAATGCAGTGTATCTAACGGCCATGGATTTACAAAGGCAGTGTATCTGGTAGCCATGGATTGTACAAATGCAGTGTATCTGATAGCCATTGATTGTACTAATGCGGTGTATCTGATCGCCGTGGATTGTACAAATGCAGTGTATCTGATAACTATGGATTGTACAAATGCAGTGTATCTAATAGCCATTGATTTTACAAATGCTGTGTACCTGATAACTATGGATTGTACGAATGTAGTGTATCTGATAGCCGTGGATTGTACAAATGCAGTGTATCTAATAACCATTGATTGTACAAATGCAGTGTATCTGAAATCCATGGATTGTACAAATGCAGTGTTTCTGATAGCCGTGGATTGTACAAATGCAGTGTTTCTGATAGCCATGGATTGTACTCATGCAGTGTATCTGATAGACATGGATTGTACAAATGCAGTGTATCTAATAGCCATGGATTGTACAAATACTGTGTATCTGATATCCGTGGATTATACAAATGCAGTGTATCTGATAGACATGGATTGTACAAATGCAGTGTTTCTGATAGCCATGGATTATACAAATGCTGTGTATCTGATAGCCGTGGATTGTACAAATGCAGTGTTTCTGATAGCCATTGATTGTACAAATGCTGTGTATCTGATAGCCATGGATTATACAAATGCAGTGTATCTGATAGCCATGGATTGTACAAATACAGTGTCTCTGGTAGCCATGGATTGTACAAATGCAGTGTTTCTGATAGCCATGGATTGTACAAATGCAGTGTATCTGATCGCCGTGGATTGTAGAAATGCAGTGTATCTTATAGCCATTGATTGTACAAATGCTGTGTATCTGATAGCCATGGATTATAGAAATGCAGTGTATCTGATAGCCATTGATTGTACAAATGCTGTGTATCTGATAGCCATGGATTGTACAAATGCACTGTATCTGATCGCCGTGGATTGTACAAATGCAGTGTATCTAATAGCCATTGATTGTACAAATGCAGTGTACCTGATAACTATGGATTGTACGAATGTAGTGTATCTGATAGCCATTGATTGTACAAATGATGTGTATCTGATAGCCATGGATTGTACAAATGCAGTGTATCTGATAGCCGTGGATTGTACAAATGCAGTGTTTCTGATAGCCGTGGATTGTACAAATGCAGTGTTTCTGATAGCCATGGATTGTACTCATGCAGTGTATCTGATAGACATGGATTGTACAAATGCAGTGTTTCTGATAGCCATGGATTGTACAAATGCAGTGTATCTGATAGCCGTGGATTGTACAAATGCAGTGTATCTTATACCCATTGATTGTACAAATGCTCTGTATCTGATAGCCATGGATTATACAAATGCTGTGTATCTGATAGCCGTGGATTGTACAAATGCAGTGTTTCTGATAGCCATTGATTGTACAAATGCTGTGTATCTGATAGCCATGGATTATACAAATGCAGTGTATCTGATAGCCATGGATTGTACAAATACAGTGTATCTGGTAGCCATGGATTGTACAAATGCAGTGTTTCTGATAGCCATGGATTGTAAAAATGCAGTGTATCTGGTAGCCATTGATTGTACAAATGCAGTGTATCTGATAGCCGTGGATTGTACAAATGCTGTGTATCTGATAGCCATGGATTAAACAAATGCAGTGTATCTAATAGCCATGGATTTTACAAATGCTGTGTACCTGATAACTATGGATTGTACAAATGTAGTGTATCTGATAGCCGTGGATTGTACAAATGCAGTGTATCTAATAACCATTGATTGTACAAATGCAGTGTATCTGAAATCCATGGATTGTACAAATGCAGTGTTTCTGATAGCCGTGGATTGTACAAATGCAGTGTTTCTGATAGCCATGGATTGTACTCATGCAGTGTATCTGATAGACATGGATTGTACAAATGCAGTGTATCTAATAGCCATGGGTTGTACAAATACTGTGTATCTGATATCCGTGGATTATACAAATGCAGTGTATCTGATAGACATGGATTGTACAAATGCAGTGTTTCTGATAGCCATGGATTGTACAAATGCAGTGTATCTGATAGCCGTGGATTGTACAAATGTAGTGTATCTTATACCCATTGATTGTACAAATGCTCTGTATCTGATAGCCATGGATTATACAAATGCTGTGTATTTGATAGCCGTGGATTGTACAAATGCAGTGTTTCTGATAGCCATTGATTGTACAAATACAGTGTATCTGGTAGCCATGGATTGTACAAATGCAGTGTTTCTGATAGCCATGGATTGTACAAATGCAGTGTATCTGGTAGCCATTGATTGTACAAATGCAGTGTATCTGATATCCGTGGATTGTACAAATGCTGTGTATCTGATAGCCATGGATTAAACAAATGCATTGTATCTGATAGACATGGATTGTACAAATACAGTGTTTTTGATAGCCATGGATTGTACAAATGCAGTGTATCTGAAATCCATGGATTGTACAAATGCAGTGTATCTTATATCTTTGGATTGTACAAATGCAGTGTATCTAACGGCCATGGATTTACAAAGGCAGTGTATCTGGTAGCCATGGATTGTACAAATGCAGTGTATCTGATAACCATGGATTGTACTAATGCGGTGTATCTGATCGCCGTGGATTGTACAAATGCAGTGTATCTGATAACTATGGATTGTACAAATGCAGTGTATCTAATAGCCATTG
This sequence comes from Haliotis rufescens, assembly GCF_023055435.1. NCBI lineage: Eukaryota > Metazoa > Mollusca > Gastropoda > Lepetellida > Haliotidae > Haliotis > Haliotis rufescens. Next base: position 1,616,019 of record NW_025964157.1, read on the forward strand.
ATTTTACAAATGCTGTGTACCTGATAACTATGGATTGTACAAATGTAGTGTATCTGATAGCCGTGGATTGTACAAATGCAGTGTATCTAATAACCATTGATTGTACAAATGCAGTGTATCTGAAATCCATGGATTGTACAAATGCAGTGTTTCTGATAGCCATGGATTGTACAAATGCAGTGTATCTAATAGCCATGGATTGTATAAATGCAGTGTTTCTGATAGCCATGGATTGTACAAATGCAGTGTATCTGATAGCCGTGGATTGTACAAATGTAGTGTATCTTATACCCATTGATTGTACAAATGCTCTGTATCTGATAGCCATGGATTATACAAATGCTGTGTATTTGATAGCCGTGGATTGTACAAATGCAGTGTTTCTGATAGCCATTGATTGTACAAATACAGTGTATCTGGTAGCCATGGATTGTACAAATGCAGTGTTTCTGATAGCCATGGATTGTACAAATGCAGTGTATCTGGTAGCCATTGATTGTACAAATGCAGTGTATCTGATATCCGTGGATTGTACAAATGCTGTGTATCTGATAGCCATGGATTAAACAAATGCATTGTATCTGATAGACATGGATTGTACAAATACAGTGTTTTTGATAGCCATGGATTGTACAAATGCAGTGTATCTGAAATCCATGGATTGTACAAATGCAGTGTATCTTATATCTTTGGATTGTACAAATGCAGTGTATCTAACGGCCATGGATTTACAAAGGCAGTGTATCTGGTAGCCATGGATTGTACAAATGCAGTGTATCTGATAGCCATGGATTGTACTAATGCGGTGTATCTGATCGCCGTGGATTGTACAAATGCAGTGTATCTGATAACTATGGATTGTACAAATGCAGTGTATCTAATAGCCATTGATTTTACAAATGCTGTGTACCTGATAACTATGGATTGTACAAATGTAGTGTATCTGATAGCCGTGGATTGTACAAATGCAGTGTATCTAATAACCATTGATTGTACAAATGCAGTGTATCTGAAATCCATGGATTGTACAAATGCAGTGTTTCTGATAGCCATGGATTGTACAAATGCAGTGTATCTAATAGCCATGGATTGTATAAATGCAGTGTATCTGTTCGCCGTGGATTGTAGAAATGCAGTGTATCTTATAGCCATTGATTGTACAAATGCTGTGTATCTGATAGCCATGGATTATAGAAATGCAGTGTATCTGACAGCCATTGATTGTACAAATGCTGTGTATCTGATAGCCATGGATTCTACAAATGCAGTGTATCTAATAGCCATTGATTGTACAAATGCAGTGTACCTGATAACTATGGATTGTACGAATGTAGTGTATCTGATAGCCATTGATTGTACAAATGCTGTGTATCTGATATCCATGGATTATAGAAATGCAGTGTATCTGATAGCCATTGATTGTACAAATGCTGTGTATCTGATAGCCATGGATTGTACAAATGCACTGTATCTGATCGCCGTGGATTGTACAAATGCAGTGTATCTAATAGCCATTGATTGTACAAATGCAGTGTACCTGATAACTATGGATTGTACGAATTTAGTGTATCTGATAGCCATTGATTGTACAAATGATGTGTATCTGATAGCCATGGATTGCACAAATGCAGTGTATCTGATAGCCGTGGATTGTACAAATGCAGTGTTTCTGATAGCCGTGGATTGTACAAATGCAGTGTTTCTGATAGCCATGGATTGTACTCATGCAGTGTATCTGATAGACATGGATTGTACAAATGCAGTGTATCTAATAGCCATGGATTGTACAAATGCTGTGTATCTGATATCCGTGGATTATACAAATGCAGTGTATCTGATAGACATGGATTGTACAAATGCAGTGTTTCTGATAGCCATGGATTGTACAAATGCAGTGTATCTGATAGCCGTGGATTGTACAAATGCAGTGTATCTTATACCCATTGATTGTACAAATGCTCTGTATCTGATAGCCATGGATTATACAAATGCTGTGTATCTGATAGCCGTGGATTGTACAAATGCAGTGTTTCTGATAGCCATTGATTGTACAAATGCTGTGTATCTGATAGCCATGGATTATACAAATGCAGTGTATCTGATAGCCATGGATTGTACAAATACAGTGTATCTGGTAGCCATGGATTGTACAAATGCAGTGTTTCTGATAGCCATGGATTGTAAAAATGCAGTGTATCTGATAGCCATTGATTGTACAAATGCAGTGTATCTGATAGCCGTGGATTGTACAAATGCTGTGTATCTGATAGCCATGGATTAAACAAATGCAGTGTATCTGATAGACATGGATTGTACAAATACAGTGTTTTTGATAGCCATGGATTGTACAAATGCAGTGTATCTGAAATCCATGGATTGTACAAATGCAGTGTATCTTATAGCTGTGGATTGTACAAATGCAGTGTATCTAACGGCCATGGATTTACAAAGGCAGTGTATCTGGTAGCCATGGATTGTACAAATGCAGTGTATCTGATAGCCATGGATTGTACTAATGCGGTGTATCTGATCGCCGTGGATTGTACAAATGCAGTGTATCTGATAACTATGGATTGTACAAATGCAGTGTATCTAATAGCCATTGATTTTACAAATGCTGTGTACCTGATAACTATGGATTGTACGAATGTAGTGTATCTGATAGCCGTGGATTGTACAAATGCAGTGTATCTAATAACCATTGATTGTACAAATGCAGTGTATCTGAAATCCATGGATTGTACAAATGCAGTGTTTCTGATAGCCGTGGATTGTACAAATGCAGTGTTTCTGATAGCCATGGATTGTACTCATGCAGTGTATCTGATAGACATGGATTGTACAAATGCAGTGTATCTAATAGCCATGGATTGTACAAATACTGTGTATCTGATATCCGTGGATTATACAAATGCAGTGTATCTGATAGACATGGATTGTACAAATGCAGTGTTTCTGATAGCCATGGATTGTACAAATGCAGTGTATCTGATAGCCGTGGATTGTACAAATGCAGTGTATCTTATACCCATTGATTGTACAAATGCTCTGTATCTGATAGCCATGGATTATACAAATGCTGGTTATTTGATAGCCGTGGATTGTACAAATGCAGTGTTTCTGATAGCCATTGATTGTACAAATACAGTGTATCTGGTAGCCATGGATTGTACAAGTGCAGTGTTTCTGATAGCCATGGATTGTACAAATGCAGTGTATCTGGTAGGCATTGATTGTACAAATGCAGTGTATCTGATAGCCGTGGATTGTACAAATGCTGTGTATCTGATAGCCATGGATTAAACAAATGCAGTGTATCTGATAGACATGGATTGTACAAATACAGTGTTTTTGATAGCCATGGATTGTACAAATGCAGTGTATCTGAAATCCATGGATTGTACAAATGCAGTGTATCTTATATCTTTGGATTGTACAAATGCAGTGTATCTAACGGTCATGGATTTACAAAGGCAGTGTATCTGGTAGCCATGGATTGTACAAATGCAGTGTATCTGATAGCCATGGATTGTACTAATGCGGTGTATCTGATCGCCGTGGATTGTACAAATGCAGTGTATCTAATAGCCATTGATTTTACAAATGCTGTGTACCTGATAACTATGGATTGTACAAATGTAGTGTATCTGATAGCCGTGGATTGTACAAATGCAGTGTATCTAATAACCATTGATTGTACAAATGCAGTGTATCTGAAATCCATGGATTGTACAAATGCAGTGTTTCTGATAGCCATGGATTGTACAAATGCAGTGTATCTAATAGCCATGGATTGTACAAATGCAGTGTATCTGATCGCCGTGGATTGTACAAATGCAGTGTATCTTATAGCCATTGATTGTACAAATGCTGTGTATCTGATAGCCATGGATTATAGAAATGCAGTGTATCTGACAGCCATTGATTGTACAAATGCTGTGTATCTGATAGCCGTGGATTGTACAAATGCAGTGTATCTAATAGCCATTGATTGTACAAATGCTGTGTATCTGATAGCCATGGATTCTACAAATGCAGTGTATCTAATAGCCATTGATTGTACAAATGCAGTGTACCTGATAACTATGGATTGTACGAATGTAGTGTATCTGATAGCCATTGATTGTACAAATGATGTGTATCTGATAGCCATGGATTGTACAAATGCACTGTATCTGAAAGCTGTGGATTGTACAAATGCAGTGTTTCTGATAGCCGTGGATTGTACAAATGCAGTTTTTCTGATAGCCATGGATTGTACTCATGCAGTGTATCTGATAGACATGGATTGTACAAATGCAGTGTGTCTAATAGCCATGGATTGTACAAATGCTGTGTATCTGATATCCGTGGATTATACAAATGCAGTGTATCTGATAGACATGGATTGTACAAATGCAGTGTTTCTGATAGCCATGGATTGTACAAATGCAGTGTATCTGATAGCCGTGGATTGTACAAATGCTGTGTATCTGATAGCCATGGATTGTACAAATGCAGTGTATCTGAAATCAATGGATTGTACAAATGCAGTGTATCTTATAGCTGTGGATTGTACAAATGCAGTGTATCTGATAGCCATGGATTGTACAAATGGAGTGTATCTGATAGCCATTGATTGTACAAATGCAGAGTTCCTGATAGCCATTGATTGTACAAATGCAGTGTTTCTGATAGCCATGGATTGTACTAATGCAGTGTATCTGATAGCCATGGATTTTACAAATGCAGTGTATCTGATAGCCATGGATTGTACAAATGCAGTGTATCTGAAATCCATGGATTGTACACATGCAGTGTATCTTAAAGCTGTGGATTGTACAAATGCAGTTTTTCTAATGGCCATGGTTTTACAAAGGCAGTGTATCTTATAGCCATGGATTGTACAAATGCAGTTTATCTGATAGCCATTGATTGTACAAATGCAGTGTTTCTGATAGCCATTGAATGTACAAATGCAGTGTTTCTGATAGCCATGGATTGTACAAATGCAGTGTATCTGATAGCCATGGATTGTACAAATGCAGTGTATCTGATAGCTATTGATTGTACAAATGCAGTGTTTCTGATAGCCATGGATTGTAATAATGCAGTGTATCTGATATCCATGGATTGTACAAATGCAGTGTATCTGATAGCCATGGATTGTACAAATGCAGTGTATCTGATAGCTATTGATTGTACAAATGCAGTGTTTCTGATAGCCATGGATTGTAATAATGCAGTGTATCTGATTGCCGTGGATTGTACAAATGCAGTGTATCTAATAGCCATTGATTGTACAAATGCAGTGTACCTGATAACTTTGGATTGTACAAATGCAGTGTATCTGATAGCCGTGGATTGTACAAATGCAGTGTATCTAATAGCCATTGATTGTACAAATGCTGTGTATCTGATAGCCATGGGTTGTACAAATGCAGTGTATCTGATCGCCATGGATTGTAGAAATGCAGTGTACATGTATCTGAAATCCATGGATTGTACAAATGCAGTGTATCTTAAAGCTGTGGATTGTACAAATGCAGTGTTTCTAATGGCCATGGTTTTACAAAGGCAGTGTATCTGGTAGCCATTGATTGTACAAATGCAGTGTATCTGATAGCCGTGGATTGTACAAATGCAGTGTATCTAATGGCCATGGATTGTACAAATGCAGTGTATCTGATAGCCATGGATTTTACAAATGCAGTGTATCTGATAGCCGTGGATTGTACAAATGCTGTGTATCTAATGGCCATGGGTTTTACAAATGCAGTGTATCTGATAGCCGTGGATTGTACAAATGCAGTTTATCTGATCGCCGTGGATTGTACAAATGCAGTGTATCTGATAGCCGTGGATTGTACAAATGCAGTGTATCTAATCCATGGGTTGTATAAATGCAGTATACCATCTACCTATAAATTGTACAAATGCAGAATACCATCTAGGCATGGATTGTACAAATGCAGTATATCAACTAGGCATGGATTGTATAAATGCAGTATACCATCTAGGCAAGAATTGTAGAAATGCAGAATACCATCTAGGCATGGATTGTACAAATGCAGTATTCCATCTAGGCATGGGTTGTACAAATGCAGTATACCATCTAGGCATGGTTTGTACAAATGCAGTATATCATCTAGGCATGGATTGTACAAATGCAGTATACCATCTACCTATAAATTGTACAAATGCAGTATACAATCTAGGCATGGATTGTACTATGTACTATATACCTGTGCTGTAAATCCCCCAGCTGTTGATTGTACACCTTGAGTATTACATCCGGTCATTGATTGTTGTTCTATGTTATCTAGCCATGGCTTGAGAGATGTAGGATACATCCGGTCATGGATTGAACGTTGTTGTATGCCATCTAGCCATGGCTTTACAGATGCAGTATACACCCGGCCATGGATTGAACGTTGTTGTATGCCATCAAGCCATGGCTTTACAGATGCAGTATACACCCGGCCATGGGTTGTACGTTGTTGTATGCCATCAAGCCATGACTTTACAGATGCTGTATACACCCGGCCATTGATTGTACGTTGTTCTATGTCATCTAGCCATGACTTTACAGATGCAGTATACACCCGGCCATGGGTTGTACGTTGTTGTATGCCATCAAGCCATGACTTTACAGATGCTGTATACACCCGGCCATGGATTGTACGTTGTTCTATGCCATCTAGCCATGACTTTACAGATGCTGTATACACCCGGCCATGGATTGTACGTTGTTCTATACCATCTAGCCATGACTTTACAGATGCAGTATACACCCGGCCATGGGTTGTACGTTGTTGTATGCCATCAAGCCATGGCTTTAAAGATGCAGTATACACCCGGCCATTGGTTGTACGTTGTTGTATGCCATCTAGCCATGGCTTTACAGATGCAGTATACACCCGGCCATGGATTGAATGTTGTTGTATGCCATCAAGCCATGGCTTTACAGATGCAGTATACACCCGGCCATGGGTTGTACGTTGTTGTATGCCATCAAGCTATGACTTTACAGATGCTGTATACACCCGGCCATTGATTGTACGTTGTTCTATGTCATCTAGCCATGACTTTACAGATGCAGTATACACCCGGCCATGGATTGTACGTTGTTGTATGCCATCAAGCCATGACTTTACAGATGCTGTATACACCCAGCCATGGATTGTACGTTGTTCTATGCCATCTAGCCATGACTTTACAGATGCTGTATACACCCGGCCATGGATTGTACGTTGTTCTATGTCATGTAGCCATGACTTTACAGATGCAGTATACACCCGGCCATGGGTTGTACGTTGTTGTATGCCATCAAGCCATGGCTTTACAGATGCAGTATACACCCGGCCATTGGTTGTACGTTGTTGTATGCCATCTAGCCATGACTTTACAGATGCAGTATACACCCGGCCATGGATTGTACGTTGTTCTATGCCATCTAGCCATGACTTTACTGATGCAGTATACACCCGGCCATGGATTGTACGTTGTTCTATGCCATCTAGCCATGACTTTACAGATGTTGGATACACCCGGCCATGGATTGTACGTTGTTCTATGTCATCTAGCCATGGCTTTACAGATGCAGTATACACCCGGCCATTGGTTGTACGTTGTTGTATGCCATCTAGCCATGACTTTACAGATGTAGGATACACCCGGCCATGGATTGTACGTTGTTTTATGCCATCTAGCCATGACTTTACAGATGCAGTATACATCTGGCCATGGATTGTACGTTGTTGTATGCCATCTAGCCATGACTTTACAGATGCAGTATACACCCGGCCATGGATTGTACGTTGTTCTATGCCATCTAGCCATGACTTTACAGATGCAGTATACACCCGGCCATGGATTGTACGTTGTTCTATGCCATCTAGCCATGACTTTACAGATGTAGGATACACCCGGCCATGGATTGTACGTTGTTCTATGACATCTAGCCATGGCTTTACAGATGCAGTATACACCCGGCCATTGGTTGTACGTTGTTGTATGCCATCTAGCCATGACTTTACAGATGTAGGATACACCCGGCCATGGATTGTACGTTGTTTTATGCCATCTAGCCATGACTTTACAGATGCAGTATACATCTGGCCATGGATTGTACGTTGTTGTATGCCATCTAGCCATGACTCTACAGATGCAGTATACACCCGGCCATGGATTGTACGTTGTTCTATGTCATCTAGCCATGACTTTACAGATTCAGTATACATCTGGCCATGGGATGTACGTTGTTCTATGTCATCTAGCCATGGCTTTACAGATGCAGTATACACCCGGCCATTGGTTGTACGTTGTTGTATGCCATCTAGCCATGACTTTACAGATGTAGGATACACCCGGCCATGGATTGTACGTTGTTTTATGCCATCTAGCCATGACTTTACAGATGCAGTATACATCTGGCCATGGATTGTACGTTGTTGTATGCCATCTAGCCATGACTTTACAGATGCAGTATACATCTGGCCATGGATTGTACGTTGTTTTTATGCCATCTAGCCATGACTTTACAGATGCAGTATACATCTGGCCATGGATTGTACGTTGTTGCATGCCATCTAGCCATGGCTTTACAGATGCAGTATACACCCGGCCATTGGTTGTACGTTGTTGTATGCCATCTAGCCATGACTTTACAGATGTAGGATACACCCGGCCATGGATTGTACGTTGTTTTATGCCATCTAGCCATGACTTTACAGATGCAGTATACATCTGGCCATGGATTGTACGTTGTTGTATGCCATCTAGCCATGACTTTACAGATGCAGTATACACCCGGCCATGGATTGTACGTTGTTCTATGCCATCTAGCCATGACTTTACAGATGCAGTATACACCCGGCCATGGATTGTACGTTGTTCTATGCTATCTAGCCATGACTTTACAGATGTAGGATACACCCGGCCATGGATTGTACGTTGTTCTATGTCATCTAGCCATGGCTTTACAGAACCAGTATACACCCGGCCATTGGTTGTACGTTGTTGTATGCCATCTAGCCATGACTTTACAGATGTAGGATACACCCGGCCATGGATTGTACGTTGTTTTATGCCATCTAGCCATGACTTTACAGATGCAGTATACATCTGGCCATGGATTGTACGTTGTTGTATGCCATCTAGCCATGACTCTACAGATGCAGTATACACCCGGCCATGGATTGTACGTTGTTCTATGTCATCTAGCCATGAATTTACAGATGCAGTATACATCCGGCCATGGATTGTACGTTGTTCTATGTCATCTAGCCATGGCTTTACAGATGCAGTATTCACCCGGCCATTGGTTGTACGTTGTTGTATGCCATCTAGCCATGACTTTACAGATGTAGGATACACCCGGCCATGGATTGTACGTTGTTTTATGCCATCTAGCCATGACTTTACAGATGCAGTATACATCTGGCCATGGATTGTACGTTGTTGTATGCCATCTAGCCATGACTTTACAGATGCAGTATACATCTGGCCATGGATTGTACGTTGTTTTATGCCATCTAGCCATGACTTTACAGATGCAGTATACATCTGGCCATGGATTGTACGTTGTTGTATGCCATCTAGCCATGACTTTACAGATGTAGGATACACCCGGCCATGGATTGTACGTTGTTCTATGTCATCTAGCCATGACTTTACAGATGCAGTATACATCTGGCCATGGATTGTACTTTGTTGTATGCCATCTAGCCATGACTTTACAGATGCAGTATACACCCGGCCATGGATTGTACGTTGTTCTATGTCAACTAGCCATGGCTTTACAGATGCAGTATATCGTCTATATTACTGTGTGCAGAGTGTGGACACAGGTAGGACATTCAGATACCTCACAGTTGTCTGTGTGGGTGTTTACTGTGTGTAGAGTGCGGAGACAGGTAGCACATTCAGATACCCCACAGTTATCTGTGTGGCTGCTAACTGGGTGTAGAGTGTGGACACAGGTAGTACATTCAGATACCTCACAGTTGTCTGTGTGGCTGTTTACTGTGTGTAGAGTGTGGACACAGGTAGGACATTCAGATACCCCACAGTTATCTGTGTGGCTGCTAACTGGGTGTAGAGTGTGGACACAGGTAGGACATTCAGATACCTCACAGTATCTGTGTGGCTGTTTACTGTGTGTAGAGTGTGGACACAGGTAGGACATTTAGATACCTCACAGTATCTGTGTTGCTGTTTACTGTGTGTAGAGTGCGGACACAGGTAGGGCATTCAGATACCTCACAGTATATGTGTGGCTGTTTACTGTGTGTAGAGTGTGGACACAGGTAGGACATTCAGATACCTCACAGTATCTGTGTTGCTGTTTACTGTGTGTAGAGTGCGGACACAGGTAGGGCATTCAGATACCTCACAGTATCTGTGCTGCTGTTTACTGTGTGTAGAGTGTGGACACAGGTAGGACATTCAGATACCCCACAGTATCTGTGTGGCTGTTTACTGTGTGCAGAGTCTGGACACAGGTTGGACGTTCAGATACCCAAAAGTTATCTGTGTGGCTGTTTACTGTGTGTAGAGTGCGGACACAGGTAGGACATTCAGATACCCCACAGTATCTGTGTGGCTGTTTACTGTGTGCAGAGTGCGGAGACAGGTAGGACATTCAGATACCTCACAGTTGTCTGTGTGGCTGTTTACTGTGTGTAGAGTGCGGACACAGGTAGGACATTCAGATACCCCACAGTATCTGTGTGGCTGTTTACTGTGTGCAGAGTGCGGAGACAGGTAGGACATTCAGATACCTCACAGTTGTCTGTGTGGCTGTTTACTGTGTGTAGAGTGTGGACACAGGTAGGACATTCAGATACCTCACAGTATCTGTGTGGCTGTTTACTGTGTGTAGAGTGCGGACACAGGTAGGACATTCAGATACCTCACAGTTGTCTGTGTGGCTGTTTACTGTGTGCAGGGTCTGGAAACAGGTTGGACATTCAGATACCTCACAGTATCTGTGTTGCTGTTTACTGTGTGTAGAGTGTGGACACAGGTAGGACATTCAGATACCTCACAGTATCTGTGTTGCTGTTTACTGTGTGTAGAGTGCGGACACAGGTAGGGCATTCAGATACCTCACAGTTGTCTGTGTGGCTGTTTACTGTGTGTAGAGTGTGGACACAGGTAGGACATTCAGATACCTCACAGTTGTCTGTGTTGCTGTTTACTGTGTGTAGAGTGTGGACACAGGTAGGACATTCAGATACCTCACAGTTGTCTGTGTGGCTGTTTACTGTGTGTAGAGTGTGGACACAGGTAGGACATTCAGATACCTCACAGTATCTGTGTTGCTGTTTACTGTGTGTAGAGTGCGGACACAGGTAGGGCATTCAGATACCTCACAGTATCTGTGTGGCTGTTTACTGTGTGTAGAGTGCGGACACAGGTAGGACATTCAGATACCTCACAGTATCTGTGCTGCTGTTTACTGTGTGTAGAGTGTGGACACAGGTAGGGCATTCAGATACCCCACAGTATCTGTGTGGCTGTTTACTGTGTGCAGAGTGCGGAGACAGGTAGGACATTCAGATACCTCACAGTTGTCTGTGTGGCTGTTTACTGTGTGCAGAGTCTGGACACAGGTTGGACATTCAGATACCCAAAAGTTATCTGTGTGGCTGTTTACTGTGTGTAGAGTGCGGACACAGGTAGGACATTCAGATACCTCACAGTATCTGTGTTGCTGTTTACTGTGTGCAGGGTCTGGAAACAGGTTGGACATTCAGATACCTCACAGTATCTGTGTGGCTGTTTACTGTGTGCAGAGTGTGGACACAGGTTGGACATTCAGATACCTCACAGTATCTGTGTTGCTGTTTACTGTGTGTAGAGTGCGGACACAGGTAGGGCATTCAGATACCTCACAGTATCTGTGTGGCTGTTTACTGTGTGTAGAGTGTGGACACAGGTAGGACATTCAGATACCTCACAGTATCTGTGTGGCTGTTTACTGTGTGTAGAGTGTGGACACAGGTAGGACATTCAGATACCTCACAGTTGTCTGTGTGGCTGTTTACTGTGTGTAGAGTGTGGACACAGGTAGGACATTCAGATACCTCACAGTATCTGTGTTGCTGTTTACTGTGTGTAGAGTGTGGACACAGGTTGGACATTCAGATACCTCACAGTTATCTGTGTGGCTGCTAACTGTGTGTAGAGTGCGGACACAGGTAGGGCATTCAGATACCCCACAGTATCTGTGTGGCTGTTTACTGTGTGTAGAGTGCGGACACAGGTAGGGCATTCAGATACCTCACAGTATCTGTGTTGCTGTTTACTGTGTGTAGAGTGCGGACACAGGTAGGGCATTCAGATACCTTTAGTTTTGTACGGGGCTGTTTACTGTGTTAGTTGGTGGGACACCTAATATCATCAGATTTCTAGTGATCTATTCATACAATATACATAACTGATTTGCGTCACCAGACACAACCATACGTTTGTCCTGACTGGCGTTTAGCACTGTCCTTATGATATTCCAATCGACCACCTGCACCTTCGTCTAAATAAAAAACTTGGAGCACCTGCTGATTCCCGATCTCTTCATTCGCCACCACTCGCCCCTTTCCGTAACCTGCAAGAAGACTCGTCCCCCTATCGATGAATGTTATGTGCGAAAATACGACAAACCAGTCAGAATGCGCGCATGATCTCAAGTTCTTCGTCAAGGAATCCCTCGGAAATATTTTTTTGATTTTTGATGTCTTGCATCTAAAAATATACCCAAGACACAGTAAAATGTGTTCAATCATGCTGTATAATTCCGCTTGTCTAGATATGCTTTAAATTGCATCTGAAATTTATATAATTTATGGGGATATATATGTGAACCATTACGCAACGAGTTGACAATTGTTTTAGGTATGCCCGCTTGCGCTAAGACGGAACCAGGTCGCAAAAATAGCCATGATGGTCGCCACCCGGCTTGTCCCAGAATAACACGAGTTGGTCACGAATGCGGCTTGTCCTGGAATAACACGAGTGGGTCACGAATGCCGCTCTCTTATCTCGCGACGTTCCACGGTGTGCTCGCTCCCATTGAGTTGGAGGCAGCTGGGACCATCTACACGTCTGTCGTCTGTCTGTGTCTGCTTGTCGTCGGCGTTCAGGTATTTGTAAATTGACTTTATTAGGAAAGGGCAGCACGGGTGGCGCAATCGCCTGTGGTTCCGGGGTTGCGTCTCTTAGGCGTGACAGGATCCACTGATCTTTGGTTCGAATCTAACTATGATCCCTTCACGTGTTCTTGGGTTTGAGTGGAGCCGGCGCTAAGCTGCGTCTGAATGTTTCTTCCACAGTAATCTGATACGCCGTGATGACAGACACTCGCTCACTCACTAACTCACTCACTCACTCATGGATTTAGCCAAAATGAGAAAATAATCAACTCGTCACTCAACCATTCAACATTCAACCATTCTTTATCAATTTTTATTTCACAGGCCTATAGAACATCACATTTTTTTCAGTAGTGAGTGTCTTGCATTACGAACAAAATTGTATCCAACAGATTGTCTAAAGTTCATAGCGTGAATACGTACATTGATAAGTTCCGCAAATGTATAACATTTTCAGTTGACAGGAGTATACTTAAGTTTAATAGAGTAGGAGAATTTCTAAACATTAATATACTTACGTCGTAGCTCCCAGTATGTAGGGCAAACAAAAACAAAATGGTATTCGTCTTCTACTTTTTCCAAGTTGGAACACTGACAAATCCCTGTTTTCACGTTTTTACCTGCTTATCTTCCAGTGTCAATAATTAACTGATGTGAGCTACAACGCAATCTTGCCAGTTGTACTCTAAATTTACTAACGTTTACAATCAATAAATATTGCTCAGTAACAAAACGTTTCTTAAACAAAGAACAGCACGTTATTTTACTCGAAAATGAAACAGACGCATGCCAATTCTGAACGTACATGTCCTTCAAGGTTTGCGAAATTATTAATAAAGTTTGGTGATATGCCATTATGGTGATTTAACCCTATGTTTCCGTAGCCAAAAGAGGTTTCAAACGTTAGTTACGCAATTAAAACCCTGTGCGTCAAAATGTAGCATCATATTATTACATTTCTTCGGGTACCTTTCAAATGACATATGTATTAATACTTAAATACTTTAATCTTTGCAAACATATGTAAGGGATATCGTCCTCTTTCACCATGCACCATTAAACTTGGGGTGCTAGGTTTAACACGAAGGAATCGCGTGCACGCGCAGAGATGTAGTTTCTCCACTGAATCGTATAATTCCATACGCCAAATCTCGGCTCCATCTCGTAAAATTGTACTTATTTGTGAAACGAGTATTTAAAAAATGTGGTGTACGAAATATCCGCAAGTATTTTAATATTTTGAAGAATTCCAATTAAAATCTGTTCTGCTTGTGCTGGAGAAGTATGTGCATACAAAGTCCATGACAGCCTGTAAAATACACACCTAGATACACATTCTAGTTCATTTCCTTGGTAATACCATCTTTCTCTCTTAGATAAAGTGCCACCTTTCTTGAAAACTATATATTTTGTTTTATTGTGGTTTACCGACAAACCCCAGTTTTGACAATAATTTTCCAATTCATTAATTTGTTTTTGTGGACCAGGTATTGTGCTTGAAAACATTACTATATCATCGGCAAATAAAGGAGAAATATCTTTACTACTTTCGGGGTGAAGCTGGATGCCATTATTACAATGTATTTGGATTTGCTGTGTTGTAGTTAGTGCTGCTGGACCTTTTCTTCATATTCTCAGCAGCTATACATAAAGCTTCAGCAACGTGTTGCACACTATCATTAACACTAGAAAGTGCTGCATCTACTGTTTTTAATAATAATTCTACTACATCATCTAATGATAATTTCCTATGAAGTCTTCGCATCTCTCTTGTTCCATACAAATTTAAACGAAGCATTTATATATGTGTTACACGTTCAACCATTCAATCACTCATCCCTGCAGAGCGCCTCTGTGACTGACCTGTCCAGTCTGAAGCAGCTTCTCGGTCAGCCTCAGACGTTCACGTGCACCCCGACATGTGGCGCCGGTCAGTGCTGTGTCCACTTCTACACCCCCGTCCACGGGCGCCGACAGGTGCTGCAGCCCATTGACTCCTCCCTGCTGCAGAACACCCACCCCGCAATAACGACCATGTGCAAGACGGTCCCGACGTCCGGGGGCAAATGTCTTGTGCGGAACCCCGGGGAGTGGTGCGACTGCCACCCAGGCCTCACCTGCCAACCAAATGGCAAGTCGGGACTTGACGCCTATTTCGGCACATGTGTCTAACTACTGATGTCTACACGTGGCTTACTACCGATGTCTACACGTGGCTAACTACTGCTGTCTACAGGTGGCTAACTACTGCTGCCTCCGCGTGTCTAAACTACCGGTTTACTGCTATTCTGAGAGTGTCAGTAATTATACATATTTTTATTTGGCATAAAAGTGGTGTCAGTTATAGCAGATAGTTATTCATATTGATTATAGTTATTTATGTTGCCATTTCCTCTTGCATTAAGCTTCATCGTCAGATCGATGAAGTCCACCCACAAGGCGCGTCGGCCTGAGCATAACAGTTCGGTCGTTTGACAAGATATTCACGAATTTGATTGTTTGTTTCACGCCGCACTCGGCGGTCTGGACCAGACTATGCAGTGATTATATGTTATATAGCTGGAATATTGCTGAGTGCGGCGTTAAACAAACACAATAACAAACGTGCAAGGATATCAACTTTGTTGTGACTATTAATCACGATAAGTTGAAGATGAAATAGTTGTGACTGTTGGAAAATTAAACTTAAAACATCAACGCCAGAGTAAAATCAATCTCGATTATCCGCCGAGACACTTTCCAGTGGACCAAAAGGCGACCCAAAATGCGATGGGTCTTGAAAATCAGTGATGACACCATGTATGCTTGTCCTCTACCGACAGCACGCGTCACTCACAGAATTTGCAGGAAAATAAAATATGTATGTTGCCTAACACCGCACAACAGTACTGACATCCGACGGCGGCGTGTGAACAATCGAGTCTGGACCAGATAATCCAGTGACACGATAGCCCGTTTACTGATTTTGTTGAAACAAAAAACGATATGTTAATTACTACTTAAGCTCAAAACACGTTTAATGTGCAAAAACTGTTCAATTGTAATAATAATGTAACAATGAAAAAAATCGGTCAAAGTTTTGTTAATATACTCAACAACAAAAGTTCCTGCGACACCAATATTTTATTGTATTCTTCAAACGGTCAAAGTTTGGTTTTCAATATTGTAGTACATGTATGGAATCAAGTCACAAAAACGCAACTGCTACAGAAAAGCATGCATTCCATGCAAAAGATGACTTTTATGCAAGCCCCATGCATTTCACTACCAAAGAATGGGTATAAAACACGTGCGTTAACGGGATTCCATATGCATTGTTTAGCATTGTGCTTGACAACAACCACTCAGAAAAACAACAAAATTACGCAATTATTAAACATTACGAAATGCGCGTCTTGTATGCTTGAAGCAGGATCGACTCAACGTGATGTTGCAAGACAATTTAACGTACACCATTTGGTGTTTATGGCAACGTTGGCAACAGACGAATGCAGTCAGAGACCATCCTCGGAGTGGCAGGCCACGCGTAACCAATAATCGACAAGACAAGTGGATTCGAACAACACACCTACGAAATCGATTCCAGCCAGCAACAGTGACTGCAAGAAGCATCCCTGGCCTTCGACGAATATCTTCACAAACCGTACGTCGTCGCCTCAGATGTGCAGGGATTGTCGCCAGAAGACCCGCCAGACGTCCCATTTTGACAGGAAACCACCGTCAAACACGTCTACAGTGGTGCAGACAGCGTCTATGCTGGACGGCCATGCAGTGGGGAACAAGTTCTATTCACTGACGAGTCTCGTTTTCACCTCAGCCAGAGCGATAAACGGATTCGAGTGTACCCACGTCGAGGTGAACGTTACGTCAATCATTGTGTCATGGAAGAAGATCGGTTTGCGGGCGGCAGCGTTATGGTATGGGGTGAGATTACAGCAAGACAGAGGACCCGTTTGATAGTGGTAGATGTGGGATGAGATGGATCGGCGCCTTCGACGTCAACCACGTGTTCCAAAGACACTCAAGGAACTTCGAAACATGCTCAAGTAGACACACACGCTATTGATTTTTAAATTGACATTTTGGCATGTTCATGTTTTTTTAAAATGAAATCACGCATTTTCTGAAGTCAGTATGGCAAATGGAACCATTTGAGTCTTTTTATCTGTTGCAAACCGAATTTTTTTCAGATTTGGTAAAAAACATAACTTTGCATTCAATGTCACAGGAACTTTTGTTGTTCAGTATATGAGATCTATACGATCAGTGTCTCAAACCGATATGATCAACGTCTAAGGTCGATACGATCCACGTTTCAAACCGATATGATCCACGTTTCAAACCGATATGATCAACGTCTCAGACCGATATGATACACGTTTCAGACCGATATGATCCATGTCTCAAACCGATATGATCAACGTTTCAGACCGATATGATCCACGTTTCAGACCGATATGATCCATGTCTCAAACAGATATGATCAACGTCTCAGACCGATATGATCGTGTCACAGGCTGATGTGAGACAAGGAGTAGCCTTCATCGGCTGCGTTCTGCTGGCGGTCATACAGCACACATTGCCCTGAGCTGCTCACGCTGAACCTGACACACGTATCTTCACCCATACACTGGCGGGCACAGCCAAGGTCATAGCCTCCTTCTGGTGCGGACTTCTGGTACTGTGTAAACACTGCATTTAGAAGAAAATCTGGTAATCACTTGAGTGAGTGAGTGAGTTGGGCTTGACACCGCTTTTAACAATATTCCAGTTATATCATGGCGTTGGAGGAAAGCCCGAAATGATGCTGGTCGACGTTTACTACTTCGGTGAAACCCACGAACACGGGTATGGTGCTGACAAACCTTGAAACATAATCGTGGCGATCCGGGATACGAACCCACAATCATAGGTTTCTTGTGTGCCTTCATCAGCAACCCATGCTTGTTGAAAGAGGCAACTAAGGGGGTCGTGTGGTCTGATGCATGTCATCGTATCCGAATTGCGTAGATCGATGCTCATGATGTCACTCACTGGATTGTCTGCTCCAGATTCGATTATTTACAGACCGCAGTCATATAGCTGGAATATTGCTGAGTGCCGCGTTAAACAACAAAAAAACAAAACACAACAACAGAAACAAACAAACTGAAGGATGTTGTTCACATAGAGGCACCTGCCACATTGCTGTGGAATTAAAGTTAGTGAGTTTGGTTTAACGCCGCTTTTAAAAATATTTAAGTTGTATTCTGGTATGTCAACTTAATGTGAGGCGAATGCCCGAAGTGATTTTACAATGGGTATGGTGCTGACAAACCTAAAACCATAATCTGGGTTAGTCTCAAATTCGAACCCACGATTATAAGATCTTACCCGCAGACTTGCGCCCAGGGGTCAGCGAGGGCACGGCGTGGACGTGAAGGTCACAGGACAGGACGCTCCCGAAGAGGTCTACGCACTTGGAGGTCAGCTTGACATATTGGCCCCGGACAGGCGTGACGCACGGATGTGAGACTGTAACGTTAGGGGGCACCTTGCCGCTCTGCTTCACACAGACCTCGCTTCCGTACATCTCGTTGTCGGCTGACAGCCGGTTCCCAACCTCCACAGTGAAGTTGCCAAGCCAAGGATCTGAAAAGCAAACAATTTCTTTCCAGGTCTTACAAGTCCCGAATATGATTTTATAATCATAAAAAATACCATTAATTAAATACAACAGTAGGGGAGGTAACTTGGGCTATACTACTACGTTGACCTGAATGAGTATGGTTTTACGACGCTTTTCGCAATATTCCAGCTATCACGGCAGGGGACACCTGAAATGGGCTACCCCACCGCCCCCTTGATAAACACGAGAATAAGAACCATTTACTATGTGGAGTGAGACGTTGGGAGACGTTTCCACCCTTGCAGAACTATGCCGGAATTTCCGGGTTCAATCGTAGTGCCACCAGTGGCTATTACGAGTTATGTCCCTTCTATGTCCCTACTATTGACCAATAAGATTCCACCTCTAATGTCACTTGCATTTGCTTCCAACAAAATGGCGGCGTCCAGTGGAGACAATCAGTATCGATATTGTAATAAATTGTGCATCAAATAAGTGTAGCAAATTACGTTAGCACCTTGATTAAAAAACTGGAAAAGATTTGGAAAATATCTTTTGACTCTAAGTTGACGGGAGACATCCTTTGGGAATCCTGCAATCGACCGAAATCTGCACAACATGTTGATTGCGTTACGCGATTTTGATTGCTGTATGCACAGACTCGTTAGTCCAGCCAAAATACAAAACTACATAATTCCAGCCTAGTTCGGCAAGGGTGGGAAATGGACTTTTGTGGTCAGTTAACGCTCTAGCCTCGTGAAGATGGGGGACACCAGTAGACGTGCACTGACCGCAGCAGCTCCCGGTGTTCTTGACGCTGATGCTCATGACCTTCATTTCCTCCCCAAGGTCGAAGACCCACCATGGCGGGGACGGCTTGTAGCCGTAGACGCAGGGTCCTGAGAAGAAGGTCACGATGTCACTGGCGGGGGCGATGTCAAGGAGGGGGGTGGGGTCTTTCAGCAGCTGAGACGTGACCGAAGGGACAGCCTTGAGGATACCTTCTTCCACGGATGATATGAACGTAGTTCCTGAAATCCAATTGATGGACATTGTTAGAGAATATACCGGTCCCTACTGAGAATGTACCGATCTTAAATAATAATAAGCGGCGACCCATTTGAGTTTTAATGAGGGGCGGGGACCTTTGAAAAAAAGAAGCTCCTATCTTTTGTTTTTTAAAACACAGCCTTCATCTCCCTTTTTTTTATCCCAGCCTAAATATAAAATCTCGACTTCACTATGGCCATGCTCATCAAAAAAGAAACATTTGGTATTTTGAGACTAAATCATTATCTTTGACAATGGACATGAGTATCACATACAGTATGCTTGTAACGCTATTCTATCAATAATATGACGGTTAAGGTGATCCTACAAGTGTTCTGCAGGAGATAAATCTGGTGATCGTGCTGACCAAGGGAAGACGTTGAATGAAGCCTTGTGTTGGTGAAATAACTTCCGGGGATTCTGTTGCAAGAACGGAAGCAAAACAGGGCGGAGATCTTGGTCAATGTAACGCTATACAGTGATATTTCCTTTATAAATTGACTCTGACACAGATATAATATAAAATATATTCATAAACAGCCATTATGTTTGAGTGAATAGTAATACATATATAACATTCTTTCCATAGGTTGAATCTGAAATGAAAACAAATCTGAGCTCTCTTTTATGAAGAAGTGAAAAAGCTCATCCCCTAAAAATGAAAAATAAACATGACCCCTCGCAACACGTGATAACGACTATACCAACCTCGTCATTGAATATTCCCCCTGTGATAACGACTATACCAACCTCGTCATTGAATATTCCCACTGTGATAATGAATATATCAACCCTGACAGTGAACATTCCGACGTGATAACGACTATTCTACCATGAATTTGGAAATGATAACGACCATACCAACCCTGATAGTGAATATGCTCAAAATGACAGTGAATATACCCTGATTGCGCACAAAACACCAAAATAGAGAACATATAGCCAAAAGTTAATATATTCACCATAGCTTAGACCTCTACATTCAAGAGATTTTAATTTTCTTTTCTGGAAAACATGTGGAAGATAATATCTAATATGACGCATCAGTGATAAAACCTATGTCCGATGCAATACCATATTCATCTGTACCAAATGTTCCCGTGGTTTTGTTTCAGGTAAACAGTTGACATGCCTTTGCGTGTGTTTGTCACGGGTGCCGCCGGTTGGACAGGATACTGTTCTTGGCAGTGATTTCTTATGAACATTGACAGGGTTTTGTTGCTTTATTTATTTATTTATTTGCTTGTTCGTTCGTTCGTTCGTTCGTTCGTTTATTGTTGTTATTATTGTTGTTGTTGTTAAAATATGCAGCAAAGAGGGTTTGGGTGATCCTGTCACAGTCAGGCTGGTTAGGCTCATCATCAGCTCAAGGCCCTTGCCCCCTCTACACACAGCCCAGACAGCGAATGGGACTTCTCCCAGAAAGCGCTGCCTCGTCAAACCCGACTTTTCAGAGTTTGTGCCACAAACAACATGAAATGTATTACATAGCAGGAAGTTTTATTATATACAGATATTTATATAAACATTTACATAAACATTTGGCACAACATGGGGGCTGCCTCGGTTGCCTAAGAGACCCTGGGGTCGAAGTGACCCGGGTTGACACCCTGGGGTCGTGGAGACCCGGGTAAGATAACAACGTCCTGGGGTCTTATGGACCCGGACTGTGTAGCTGTGAGAGGGATATGACGTAAGCTAGTACTGGTCGTGTTGACCGGACAGTACCGAAATAGCGTAAGTTCTTTGGGGGCCACAAGCCTTCCATGCTCTGAGTATGGAGTGGCTTATGACGCCCGAGGCAGCCCCAGGAGATAAGGTATCTACGCAATATATATATATATATATATAGGTAGCCTGATAAACAGCCGTGGAATGGACGCCAATACATGAGTACTAGCGAATGTACAAAGAACCACGTTCGTGATGCTCGTGAATACATTAGGCCATGAACGACAGGAGGAGCTAAGGGGTGGCTGGAGGGTAACGCAGTTGAGTGGCTTGCGACAATGTAGAAAGTAGCCTCGTGCGGGGCTGCAGGGTTAATAAAGGTAAACACTGTGACGTCATGTCCGTCTTACTGGGCATGCGCAGACTGTTTAGAAGTGCATTGTGGGATGTAATTACTGTAACATGATCCAGACGGCATAAACAACACGTTCGGGCGACAGAGTTCAGAAATCGTGTTGAATATAAACGTAATGAGGTGATTGACCTGTAATTGGTATATTAAATATGAACGTGTAAGTACTGTTGTTGTTGCACAAACTAAAATATCCAATTACCATTTTGTGCCACAAACAACATGAAATGTATTACATAGCAGGAAGTTTTATTATATACAGATATTTATATAAACATTTACATAAACATTTGGCACAACATGGGGGCTGCCTCGGTTGCCTAAGAGACCCTGGGGTCGAAGTGACCCGGGTTGACACCCTGGGGTCGTGGAGACCCGGGTAAGATAACAACGTCCTGGGGTCTTATGGACCCGGACTGTGTAGCTGTGAGAGGGATATGCCGGTCCTGGGGTCCGATGACCCGGACGATCCCTAGAGTAAGCTAGTACTGGTCGTGCTGACCGGACAGTACCGAAATAGCGTAAGTTCTTTGGGGGCCACAAGCCTTCCATGCTCTGAGTATGGAGTGGCTTATGACGCCCAAACGAGGTTAGCAACCGAGAGCCCCCAAAGAATTAATATAGGTAAATAACATGAATATGGTACTTAGTGATGGTGACACATAGCCTTGTGGGCTTGCCCTAAGGTGGAGTCGGACGTCTTGATATACTTGGCGTAACAGTCCGACGTCCACCTGCCCATAGTCTTAATTAGGTGATCCTCGATGTGCACGGTGGCCGCCGTGGTAGCTGCTCCTATCCGGAATGAGTGCCCGGAGTAGTCGGCAGAGTTGTAGCCAGTCAACGTGAGGACCCTATCTAACCATGACAAAAACACAGTCCTGGATATTGGTAGATAGTCCCGACTGACGAACAGCGGATCCTGGTATGCAGCCCTGCACTGCGTTCTAATGGAATACAGTTTTGACAAGGCCGAGTAGGGACATGTCATAGTGTCAGTAGCGAATAAGGCAATGCGAACGCCTAGTCGGAAGGGATCAGTCTTAGACACTTTTAAGGTTATAACACATGTTCTTTTATGATGTACAAAACTAATGTCGCTCATAGTTATGTTCCTACTGGGATCAAAGTTGGCTGAACATGTGAGTTCACCGCATCTCAAGAATCCGAAGAACGCTGCAAGACACATACATTCCATTACCAAATCGTTGAAAGGACCGAACACGCCATCCCTGAGCCGCTTGATGATGTTACGTAGCACATGGTAAGTGATGGGGAGTCTCTTCCTCCGCTCTGGTGTGTGGGCCCGTTTGTATCCTCTGAGTAGAGTTTGAATCCGATTTAGGGCACCTGTGGAGACATCGTCAAACAGTGTCCTGATGCCCGCTTGTAGGTACGTAAATCTGATTCCCGCCAGATAGGTCTTCACGGTGTCATGTGAGAGTTTGAGGATGCCGAAGCAATGTGCAAGGAAGTACTGAAGGTAGGCATCGTTAACTGGTGGCAGGCCGCTGCTGGCACCCAGTGTGGTGAACAAACTGAACTTTAACATGAACTTTAGGTAGCACTGGAATCCTGTAGAATATGCTGTTCTTGTTTGTCGACTGATCGCCGCTGACCACAGGGTGTCGAGGTGACGATTCAGGTCCACGTCACTTGTGAGCTGGGTGGGCAAGGCGTTGGATGGAGGTCTGCGTGGGGCGCCAGGGCTCGGAATTTCCTGAAAGTAGCTATATTGTCACATTAAACAGTACTCTCTTCCGTGTCCAATGTCGTCCCCAGAGAATGGCTGACACCACAATAGGATAAAGTTCCAACCAAGCAATTGATTGTGCTGAGTCTCGACTGTTTATAACGTCCTGCGGCCACGCCTGGGCGAACCATGCCCCATCGAAATATCCCCCGTGTCCTACACTTCCGGCTGCATCCGTATACAGATTGAGATCCGGAGCTGATGTGATATGGTCGTCATGGAAAAACGAGATGCCATTCCACTGGTTCAGAATTTTTTTCCACATGTGCATCTCTATCCGACATTGCTTAGATATTCTGATATGATGATGCAACTTGACCACAGTGGTCGACAGTCGAATCAGGTAAAATAGGAAGGATCTGCCTGGTACTACCACTCGACAAGCATAGTTTAAATGCCCTAACAAAGACAGCAACTCTCTTTTCGTACACTTAGTCCGAGTAGAAAATGATGTTAACATATCCGCTATCCTTGTCAACTTGTTCTCTGGTAACCTCGCTGTCATCGAGACTGAGTCCAAGATGATGCCCAGGTATTCTAAACAAGTTACAGGTCCTTCAGTCTTGTGCACAGCGAGTGGAATTTGTAGTTTGTCGAACAGGGTTAAGATGGCGTCCATAGTTGTGCTAGCTTCATAACCGGGAGGATCGATAGTCAGGAAATCATCTAACAGATGCAGAATGTTTTTAACGCCGTAGTTGTATTGCAATATCCAGCACACGGCTTGTGATAGGGTATCGAAAATCTTTGGACTGGATCTGCACCCGAACGCCAATCTAGTGTAGAAGTAGTACCTATCGTCCCATCGGAAACCAAAGAACGGCCAGTACCTGGGGTGCAGCGGGATCTGTTTGAATGCGTCGGTGATGTCCACCTTACACATTTGTGCACCATGTCCCAGTTGCTTAATCACTGAAATAGCATAGTCTATGGTCACATACGAGAGTGAAGCAGATTCTTTACTAATGAGGTCATTAATACTTGCGGTATGTTCCAAGTTATGAGGGGCTGACAGATCAAGGATTAGCCTCTTCTTGCCCGAGTACTTGCCCGTGGCAACTCCTAAGGGGTTAATTCTGTACACAGGGTATGGAGCTCGCTGGAAAGGTCCGATAACGTATCCTTTATCGACTTCTGTTTGCACTGCCTTAGTCACAACTATTGGATCCAATGTAGCGCTACGATTGTTGTTACATTCCGTTGTTGACTGTGGAACCTCCGACATTAAGGGGTCGAATCCATGTTGCAAGCCGTTGACGAGATATGTAGCAAATGGAGGATGGGGATGAGAGTCGAGTTCTGCCTGTATAGCCTGAACATTGATGGGAGTGAGTTGGACTGTTAAGGTGCCTGCGTCCTCCTCTCTGGTTATATCCGGGAAAGTTAGTCAAGCTTGGTTGTCCCGTCTCGATTTGGGAGCCTTGGCGCAAGTTGCCTGTCCGTGGTTTGGGGCATGACAATTGAGACATACATGAAGGTATGCACAGTTCACTCTCACACAGCCCTGGTGATTGAAATTATTGCAGACCTCCCTTCCATTTGACCTAACTCTAGGTCGTCCCCTGGTGTCGTTGTTGTCCGTCGCCCCCATCCTGTCGGAGCTGCCACGTCGGTCCGAGAACAGGGTAGGCCTAGCTGTATCAGTATGTCGCTCAGGACACAAGTCTGTACCATGGGTGATGCTGTGGCAAATCGCACACGATCTGGAACGGCGCCCCGAAGAACACAGCCCGTACAGACGTGTGTCCCTCATATCCCAGCGAATGCTGCAACCTTGTTCTGCGTAGGACGCCACTCTGGCAGCAAATAACTTGTGGTAGTCGTAGTGCGCAGAGCCCCCATACAACGTAGCCAGTTCGATGACAGTTTGCTCGTGTCCATCCAATTGTTTCCGTTTGGCGTTATTGATGTCACACAGAATGTCCTTGTAAATGCCAAAGGCCTGTATAAATTCTGCTAGTGTAAGAGTGCGATTTAGCCTAGCATCCTCCTTTAAATGATACACATTGCCATCGTACTCGGCCATTCTAGCGTCTAGCGTGTCTTGATTAGGTATCAATAGCAATGCCAGGTTACAGTACTTGCCGTCTTTAATCTTCTTCTTGAGCGCCGGCGCGACTGTGTGGATGTGGGGCAACGAGTCCGACGGCACGTCATGGCTGAGTTGATCCGGTTGGCTTGTAGCTGGGTACTCGGTGGTCACTGCGTTATGGCTGGTCATGTTGGCTATCATGTGTTTCAGCTCTGCAAGTTCGCGTTGTAGACTGGCAACACTAACAGGTGACACGGAATTGGTAACATCGTCCCCGAAGTCCGAAACAACACTGTAGGGTAGCGTGGTCCCGCTAACGAGGGCATCTGGGTTCCTGTGCTGTATGCTGGCTTCGACCACCCCCGGGAGTGTGGCCGCCGGAGACGAAATGGCACTCGGGTCATAACTGTCCGACGAGGTCACCGTTGCTGCTGCTGGCCGTTGTTGCTGGTTTTCTTGGAACAGCTGCAACAAGCTTTTCCTAGGCCAATTATTTGGGACCCTCACGCCCCGCTCTGCCAGTTGTTTGCGTAGCTGGGCCACGGTCAGATACGGTTGACTGCTGATTCTCCCTGTAGTACGACTGGCACTGGCAGCAATGGCGCGGGGTTCGAGGCTATCCGGATTTTCTTCAGGCTGTGCGGAGTCGAGAACATTAACCCGATTGCTTTGACTTCTGGTTCGTCTATGTCTCCGCTCCGCCATTATTAATCTTGGTTAGCTGAGTATCGCAAAACCTGAGATCGGATGGCTTGACTGGACTCGTGATTTAGCACCGAAGCAGATGAAATTTAACGCAGTTGAGTGGCTTGCGACAATGTAGAAAGTAGCCTCGTGCGGGGCTGCAGGGTTAATAAAGGTAAACACTGTGACGTCATGTCCGTCTTACTGGGCATGCGCAGACTGTTTAGAAGTGCATTGTGGGATGTAATTACTGTAACATGATCCAGACGGCATAAACAACACGTTCGGGCGACAGAGTTCAGAAATCGTGTTGAATATAAACGTAATGAGGTGATTGACCTGTAATTGGTATATTAAATATGAACGTGTAAGTACTGTTGTTGTTGCACAAACTAAAATATCCAATTACCATAATGTGAAGACTCCCCAACACTGCAGCCTTCTGCATTATCAGGATTGTCAGAAGGGCTGTATTCCTGGTAGCAAAACCCGGGAGGCGGACAACTTGTTGCTTGGGATGCAAGCGTGACATTTTGAAAGCGAGGTCCGCATATTTGCCATGTTTTCCTCAATCTTGTCAATATAAATGATATCATTGGATTTAACAAAAAGGACACGATCAGGTTTGTTGGCCTGGATACGTCTGAGGCTGTATACGGGCCTATTCCACAGAATCTTTGTATTTATCATTTTCCATGACGCCCTCTACATATCTTGGGTCGTACCATGCATGGACCTCTGTGTCAAAACCATAAGCATGGCGAAGACGGTAATAAAATGATCGAGCCACTCCATATCGCTTAACATACTGTGTTTGTGCCAAAGCAGGGCATCCACTGACAATGTGTTGGACAGTCTCATTAAATTCATTACATAATCTACATTTCATATTTACATTTTGATGCAAGATCACACATTGACGGTTTCGAGTGCGAAGTGACTGGTCCTGAGCAGCAAACAGAAAGCCGTCGGTTTCACCTTTCAAGCCAGCCGACCTGTCCTTACACACAGCACATAAACTCGATGCAGTGGTCGTTCAGATAGCCTCTCTTTGGAAAATGCGGCACTTCGCTTGGTTGACACTCATTTCTGTACCGTCCAGCAGTTCAGAACCATCAACAAAATCAACACTGGTATTGAGATTATGTCCCACACCCTTGGATCGTTTAAGTTAACTGTGGAATGCCTTGTTTTCATCACGAGTCTTGCCAGGCTTCACAAGAGGATCATCAGACAAATTAATATGTGCAAAAGTGCACAAAACAATTCAATCATGAAGAGCCCCAACGTTAATCAAACCACGTCCTCCCATAATGATTGGTAAACATTGGCAACTGACAAGGCATGTGTTAGTCTAATATAGTTTAACTCTCGAGCAAACAGTGCTTGGCTGTGGACAGTGATGTGTGATCATGCACAGACGCACATTAGGGAAATAGTAAGGGATCGTAGTGTTTCCATATTTCATGCACAGACGCACAATAGGGAAATAGTAAGGGATCGTAGCGTTTCCATATTTCATACATAGACGGACAATAGGGAAATAGTAAGGGATCGTAGCGTTTCCATATTTCATACATAGACGCACATTAGGGAAATAGTAAGGGATCGTAGCGTTTACATATTTCATGCACAGACGCACAATAGGGAAATAGTAAGGGATCGTAGCGTTTCCATATTTCATTCTGAAAGTACATACATTAATAAATAGAGTACGATTCGAGTGGACATAGCGTCTACTCGGAGAGCGGAAGGTCGGTGTTCGATCACCTTGCCGCGTCACACCAAAATACGTTATAAGGTTATACTTGATTATGCTCTGCATAAAGAGACTGGCCAGCATGGCGTCATTATACTGTGTCTCAGTGGGATATTTATGTTTAACTGGTATCTCAGTGGGCTACCACTTTAACACCGGCTAAAGGCCCGTCAAATACAAGCAGACGCACACACACACGTTCCTGCACGTCGCATGAATAATCTTGAACGCCGTGATAGAACTGGAATACTGTTAAAGCGGCGTTAAACATGACTCACTAACCTAAATAATCTTGAACGTGACTTAGACCCCATTTTACCTCACCTCACCTCACCTCACCTCACCTCACCTCACCTCACCTCACCTTCGACAGCAATGCGATTTATGGCCCCCCCTTGTAGCACACGAGATCATATAGGCGACTTGGTTGGGAATTTAGCAGTGAACAGTTTAACATAGATGAGGTTTAACTATGACATGAGGTTAGATGAAATGGTGTTTAACGTCGCGTCCAAGATTGTTGCACTTATATAGCGACGTGTGTGTGTGTGTGTGTGTGCGTGCGTGTGTGTGCGTGCGTGTGTGTGCGTGCGTGCGTGCGTGCGTGCGTGCGTGCGTGCGTGTGTGTGTGTGTGTGTGTGTGTGTGTGTGTGTGTGTGTGTGCCGTACTGGTCCGGACTAATGCCGAATTTAAAGTGCCAGCCCACTGAGATACCATGCCGCTGTTTAACACGAATACCCAACTCAGACACAGTATAATTACTCCGAGCCGACAAGTCATTGTTTTACCCCGACAGGGTAAGCAACAAGTACCATCTTTTAACGTCGTCATGACGCGGCCGGGGATCGAACCTCCGGGCGGCCGCTCTACCATAAGACCAGGTTGGCGGTCCTCTATGACATGAAGCGTGCATGTACTTACCTGTCACCAGTCCTGCAATGGCGGCCACAAGGTAACAATACATGGTGCGTTTCATCAGCTGGGGGGGGAGTGGCTGCTTCTGGAACTGCTGTTTTCGTAACGCTTTGCCACCTTGCTAAACTAAATGTTGTCCCATCAATCAAGTCTGTTTGACAATGTAACGTACACACGTTTCAACGTTAACATCGGTTAATTAAGTCGGCACAGACCATTACGCTGATTGATCCCGAGCCGTGATGGCGGTCGCCCCACATCCACTGATCTGTTAACGCCTGGTGCCCCCATCCCATCCAACCCATTCAGTACAAGTTCCATGCTTAATCAAATTATTGGGATATTGTTTGATCTGACTGATTAAAAGGGCCATCTGAAGTGATGAATCAGAGTTTTCCGGTGTCACAACGTTGCAAGTTACTGCGAAGTGTGATGCGGGATCTGGTCGATGGCAATTTGGGGTCAATTGTCCAAGGTGTTTTTGTGTGTTAATTAATCGTAATTGGAAGGCGACTTTGAGTACCTTTACCTGAACTACGGTAAGCCCTCGTACCTGGTCCTGACAACTTGGGGATTAGCGAGAGGTACAATGTCAGTACCCGAGGGACCTTGGACCTTTATTACCGTAGTTCACCCAGCGATCACAAAAGGAGTTCTTCTTTTAACAGCATTTATTCAAACGTTGTGTTGCCGGTCAACCCACTCAATTAAGAGACTTCGGCCGCATTACGTCAGTCTCGGTCAAAATGCTGGTGTCTAAAGATTGTTTCCGAGTACGAGTTTAGTGACAGTAAGGCAAGGGAGCACTGGTGGTCCAGTCGTCTAAGGCGCGTTGCGCCCCTTCGCACGTCAGAAACCTAAAATTTTGGGTTCGAATCCCGGTTCGCCCCGATTATGTTTCTAGGTTTGTCAGCACCATAACCGTGCTCGTGGGTTTCACCGAAGTGGTAAACGTCTGAGGCCTGCATCACTTCGGGCTTTCCTCCCACATTAAGCTGACACGCCGTGATATAACTGTAATACTGTTAAAAGCGGCGTTTAACCCAACTCACTCACTGTAAGGCAAGTTCGGGCGCCCACCAGCCTGCGACTTGGGGTCTGACTTTCTCCTAAAACCCGATTCTTACGTCACAACAGTTCTCATTTTTTTTCGTTTATCATTGGTCGGCAACCTCTTCCCCCTTTAATAGACAATTCCAACCTACCCGTAGTTCTTTACCAAAATCCTTATCAGGTCTTTCGTAAGACGAACTCCCCGATTTCCAGGATAATGAACGCTCTTCCCTAATACCATATATCCTTTATCTGTTAGTCGGTCTCTTATTATTATTGCTCTGTTTCAGGTAGCTTTGATGTTATACCTAACCTTATGACCCTTACCATGATACCTGATAGACCCCTTTGCCCTCGTGGCCTAATGCTGCTCTCACCTCAAGGATTATACATACTCAAGAATGTTGCCAATTCTTGACATAATATCTGATATATATTCCCTCTTATTTCTTTGACCTACTGATATAACTTCCCTTAAATTATATAAATACATTTTACAATTCATGACTTGATAATTTAACTTCCCTTTAATTATCTAAATACATATTACAATTCATGACTTAATAATTTAACTTCCCTTTAATTATCTAAATACATTTTACAATGCATGACTTAATAATTTAAGTTCCCTTTAATTATCTAAATACATATTACAATTCATGACTTAATAATGTAAGTTCCCTTTAATTATCTAAATACATATTACAATGCATGACTTAATGATTTAAGTTCCCTTAATTATCTAAATACATATTACAATTCATGACTTAATAATTTTACTTCCCTTTAATATTCTAAATACATATTACAATTCATGACTTAATAATTTTACTTCCCTTTAATTATCTAAATACATATTACAATTCATGACTTAATAATTTAAGTTCCCTTTAGTTATCTTAATATATATTAAATTTCCATGCCTATAATAGAATTAGCGAGACCGTAACTTCGCTTTTACTTTATAACATGAACAAAAGGCCAACTTCGTAGTTTTACTGATTTTTTTTATGAGGGATTCACACGTGATTTTCCCCGTCACGAGATGAGAGAAACACTACTACTATTACTACTGCTACTACTACTACTACTACTACTACTACTACTACTACTACTACTACTTCTACTACTACTACTACTACTACTACTACTACTACTACTACTTCTACCACCACTAATACTCCTACTACCACTACCACCGCCAATACCCCTACCACTACCACTACCACTACTACCACTACAAATACCACCACTACTACTACTACCAATAGTACTATTCTACCACCACCACTAGGCGTGTATCCAAGCATGGTATTCCTAGGGATGTACCTGTTGGTGTATCATGTGACATCTAGAGGGACACTTAACTTAACTTAACTTAAATTACACGTGAACATCTTAATAACTGATGATTACTCTTTCACAGAGGTGGTTGTTTGCACACAGTTACAACTCAGCACGTTTACGAACGTTGAGCCTATTTCTACTGCACACAAGGCATTATCAGGGCATATCAGGACACATCAGTGCAGTGTCAGGGCGTTATCAGCTGTTGGGGTATATCCGTGTTATCTCCCTGTTGTAAACATCTGTTATCACACATACACGCAGCTACGCCACAGTGGCCAAGTCCAGGGAATGAAGTCACATACTCTCTACCTATTAGTTGTCATCGCCTTCACACCCAGCCTCGGACAAAGTCAGGGTAAGTCTTCGTATCACTGTGTACGTCCCATGGCCACCCCGGGTAGGGCCAAGACAGGCCACAGGGGTGTTCTAGACATCACTGTACACGTCCCAGCCCGGGTAGGACCAAGACAAGCCACAGGGGTGTTCGAGACATCACTGTACACATCCAAACCCGGGTAGGGCCAAGACAAGCCACAGTGGTGTCGAGACATCACTGTACACATCCAAACCCGGGTAGGGCCAAGACAGGCCAAAGGGTTGTCGAGACATCACTGTACACATCCAAACCCGGGTAGGGCCAAGACAGGCCACAGGGGTGTTCTAGACAAAACTGTACACATTCCACCCCGGGTAGGACCAAGACAGGCCACAGCCGTGTTCGAGACATCACTGTACACATCCCACCCCGGGTAGGGCGAAGACAGGCCACAGGGGTGTTCGAGACATCACTGTACACGTCCCACCCCGGGTAGGGCCAAGACAGGCCACAGGGGTGTTCGAGACAACACTGTACACATTCCACCCCGGGTAGGGCGAAGACAGGCCACGGGGGTGTTCGAGACATCACTGTACACATCCCACCCCGGGTAGGGCCAAGACAGGCCACAGGGGTGTTCGAGACATCACTGTACACGTCCCACCCCGGGTAGGGCCAAGACAGGCCACAGGGGTGTTCGAGACATCACTGTACACATCCAAACCCGGGTAGGGCCAAGACAGGCCACAGGGGTGTTCGAGACAACACTGTACACATTCCACCCCGGGTAGGACCAAGACAGGCCACAGGCGTGTTCTAGACATCACTGTACACATCCAAACCCGGGTAGGGCCAAGACAGGCCACGGGGGTGTTCGAGACAACACTGTACACATTCCACCCCGGGTAGGGCCAAGACAGGCCACAGGCGTGTTCTAGACATCACTGTACACATCCCACCCCGGGTAGGGCCAAGACAGGCCACAGGGGTGTTCGAGACATCACTGTACACATCCCACCCCGGGTAGGGCCAAGACAGGCCACAGGGGTGTTCGAGACATCACTGTACACATCCAAACCCGGGTAGGACCAAGACAGGCCACAGGCGTGTTCGAGACATCACTGTACACATCCAAACCCGGGTAGGGCCAAGACAAGCCACAGGGGTGTCGAGACATCACTGTACACATCCAAACCCGGGTAGGGCCAAGACAGGCCACGGGGGTGTTCGAGACAACACTGTACACATTCCACCCCGGGTAGGACCAAGACAGGCCACAGGCGTGTTCGAGACATCACTGTACACATCCAAACCCGGGTAGGGCCAAGACAAGCCACAGGGGTGTCGAGACATCACTGTACACATCCCAGCCCGGGTAGGGTCAAGAGAAGCCATCTGGGTGCACTAGACATCACTGTACACATCCCATCCCGGGTAGGGTCAAGACAAGCCATCTGGGTGCACTAGACATCACTGTACATATCCCACCCGGATAGAGTCAAGACAAGCAATATGGGTGCTCTAGACACTACCGGGTAGAGTGTCCGGGTAGATTCAAGACAAGCCATCTGGGGTCTCTAGAGACGCCTGTACACGAATCAACCCGCATAGAGTCGAGACAAGCAGTATGGGTGCACTAGACATCACTGTACACATCCCATCCCGGGTAGAGTCGAGACAAGCAGTATGGGTGCACTAGACATCACTGTACACATCCCACCCCGGGTAGAGTCGAAACAAGCAGCATGGGTGCACTAGACATCACTGTACACATCCCACCCGGGTAGAGTCGAGACAAGCAGTATGGGTGCGCTAGACATCACTGTACACATCCCATCCCGGGTAGAGTCGAAACAAGCAGTATGGGTGCACTAGACATCACTGTACACATCCCACCCCGGGTAGAGTCGAGACAAGCAGTATGGGTGCACTAGACATCACTGTACACATCCCACCCCGGGTAGAGTCGAGACAAGCAGTATGGGTGCACTAGACATCACTGTACACATCCCACCCCAGGTAGGGTCAAGAGAAGCCATCTGGGTGCATTAGACATCACTGTACACATCCCACCCCGTGTAGGGTCAAGACAGGCCATCTGGGTGCACTAGACATCACTGTACACATCCCATCCCGGGTAGGGTCAAGACAAGCCATGTGGGTGCTCTAGTCATCACTGTACATATCCCACCCCAGGTAGAGTCAAGACAAGCCATCTGGGTGCACTAGACATCACTGTACACATCCCACCCCGGGTAGGGTCAAGACAAGCCATCTTGGTGCACTAGACATCACTGTACACATCCCACCCCGGGTAGAGTCAAGATAAGCCATCTGTGTGCTCTAGACATCACTGTACATATCCCACCCCGGGTAGAGTCAAGACAAGCCATCTGGGTGCTATAGACATCACTGTACACATCCCTACCCGGGTAGAGTCAAGACAAGCCATCTTGGTGCTCTAGACACTTCTATACACTTCCCACCCCGGGTAGAGTCACGACAAGCCATCTGAGGTCTCTAGGCTCGTCTGTACACGACTCAGCCCGGGTAGAGTCAAGACAAGCCACCCGGGTGCTCTAGACATCACTGTACACATCCCTACCCGGGTAGAGTCAAGACAAGCAATATGGGTGCGCTAGACATCACTGTACACATCCCATCCCGGGTAGAGTCGAGACAAGCAGTATGGGTGCACTAGACATCACTGTACACATCCCACCCCGGGTAGAGTCGAAACAAGCAGCATGGGTGCACTAGACATCACTGTACACATCCCACCCGGGTAGAGTCGAGACAAGCAGTATGGGTGCGCTAGACATCACTGTACACATCCCATCCCGGGTAGAGTCGAAACAAGCAGTATGGGTGCACTAGACATCACTGTACACATCCCACCCCGGGTAGAGTCGAGACAAGCAGTATGGGTGCACTAGACATCACTGTACACATCCCACCCCGGGTAGAGTCGAGACAAGCAGTATGGGTGCACTAGACATCACTGTACACATCCCACCCCAGGTAGGGTCAAGAGAAGCCATCTGGGTGCATTAGACATCACTGTACACATCCCACCCCGTGTAGGGTCAAGAGAAGCCATCTGGGTGCACTAGACATCACTGTACACATCCCATCCCGGGTAGGGTCAAGACAAGCCATGTGGGTGCTCTAGTCATCACTGTACATATCCCACCCCAGGTAGAGTCAAGGCAAGCCATCTTGGTGCACCAGACATCACTGTACACATCCCACCCCGGGTAGGGTCAAGACAAGCCATCTTGGTGCACTAGACATCACTGTACACATCCCACCCCGGGTAGAGTCAAGACAAGCCATCTGGGTGCTCTAGACATCACTGTACATATCCCACCCCGGGTAGAGTCAAGACAAGCCATCTGGGTGCTCTAGACATCACTGTACACATCCCTACCCGGGTAGAGTCAAGACAAGCCATCTTGGTGCTCTAGACACTTCTATACACTTCCCACCCCGGGTAGAGTCACGACAAGCCATCTGAGGTATCTAGGCTCGTCTGTACACGACTCAGCCCGGGTAGAGTCAAGACAAGCCACCCGGGTGCTCTAGACATCACTGTACACATCCCTACCCGGGTAGAGTCAAGACAAGCAATATGGGTGCTCCAGACACTACTGTTCACATCTCACCCCGGGTAGAGTCACGACAAGCCATCTGAGGTCTCTAGGCTCGTCTGTACACTTCCCACCCCGGGTAGAGTCAAGACATAGCATCTGTGATCTTTGGACACGTCTGCACACGACTCACCCGGGATAGATTCAAGGGACGCAACTCTCCAACTGTGCTGCAGCAGTGGGATTCCCTGGAGCATCCCGAATACTATCTCACTTTCACTGCGAGTCTCACTTGCAAACCCCTGCATCCCAAAAAGTACTTTACACAAATCTCAAGTTAAATTACTGAAGAAACAGGATACATCTAGGAAACATTTACGTGCACAATTAATTTAAAAAAATGTTTAATCTGCGTCCCAAAATCGATTTTATTTGGTCCCAGATTTTAGTTCATGTTTCCATAAACCTAAAAGTCGTAGACCACGCCCCCTAACAGACTACGGTTTCCTGGTTCAATAATTATGGTATGGACGGGGCTTGTGTTACATTATTGCGCTGGACGATGTCACTGATTTTCGTATTGCTATCCACGTTTTCTAAAAATCTGTCTCTGAAGTTATTATTGTTGACGTATTTATATATAGGAATTGGCCGCGGCCGGTGTCCACACGTAAAACTCGCTTAAACCGAGTAGCAGATTTACACAGTGTGCACTCCGGAGTAAACGTTTATAACTCCATAAACGCCAAAAACATATTGAAATCATTCTTAAACAACATGAATTGAGATAAGCGAGGACCCCCTGAAGTCTCCCACATGTTCCAGGAACCTTTGACTGCCACTGTGCTGCCGTTGATGAGGAGTGTTTCCCGTCCCCGACGCCGTGTTCATCCGGGTGTCAGTCGGGGTGGGACGGTCCCTTCTGTCAGCGCCGTGAGTACCAACACTCCTTCTACCTCTAATGGTGGAGACATATAGCGATATACCTGCAATACACAAGCTGTGATATATATCTGTAATACATGCGTTGTGATATTTACCTGCAACACACAAGCTGTGATATATACCTGCAATAACAAGCTGTGATATATACCTGCAATACACAAGCAGTGATATATACCTGCAATACACAAGCTGTGATATATACCTGCAATACACAAGCTGTGATATATACCTGCAATACACAAGCTGTGATATATATCTGCAATACACAAGCTGTGATATTTACCTGCAATACACAAGCTGTGGTATAAACCTGCAATACACAAGCTGTGATATTTACCTACAATACACAACCTGTGATATATACCTGCAACACACAAGCTGTGATATATACCTGCAATACACAACCTGTGATATATACCTGCAACACACAAGCTGTGATATATACCTGCAATAACAAGCTTCGATATATGCCTGCAATACACGAGCTGTGATATAAACCTGCAATACATAAGCTGTAATATAAACCTGCAATACACGAGCTGTGATATATGCCTGCAATACACACGCTATGATATATATCTGTAATACACAAGCTGTGATATAAACCTGCAATACACAAGCTGTGATATAAACCTGCAATACACAAGCTGTGATATATGCCTCCAATATACCAGCTGTGATATATACCTGCAATACACAAGCCGTGATATATACCTGCAATACACGAGCTGTGATATATACCTGCAATACACAAGCTGTAATATATACCTGCAATACACAAGCTGTGATATATACCTGCAATACACAAGCTGTGATATATACCTGCAATACACAAGCTGTAATATATACCTGCAATACACAAGCTGTGATATATACCTGTAATACACAAGCTGTGATACATACCTGCAATACACAAGCTGTGATATATGCCTGCAATACACACGCTATGATATATATCTGTAATACACAAGCTGTGATATAAACCTGCAATACACAAGCTGTGATATAAACCTGCAATACACAAGCTGTGATATATGCCTCCAATATACCAGCTGTGATATATACCTGCAATATACAAGCTGTGATATATACCTGCAATACACGAGCTGTGATATATACCTGCAATATACAAGCTGTAATATATACCTGCAATACACAAGCTGTGATATATACCTGCAATACACAAGCTGTGATATATACCTGCAATACACAAGCTGTAATATATACCTGCAATACACAAGCTGTGATATATACCTGCAATACACAAGCTGTGATACATACCTGCAATACACAAGCTGTGATATATGCCTGCAATACACAAGCTTTGATATAAACCTGCAATACACAAGCTGTGATATTTACCTGCAATACACAAGCTGTGGTATTTACCTTCAATACACAAGCTGTGATACATATCTGTAACACATTCGTTGTGATGTACATATTCAATACACACAACTACAATTCAGGCGAATACGTTGTGGTATTCACAGCTGTTATATTGATGACTAAGGTGTGATATACAGCTGTTATACTGATGACTAAGGTGTGATATATAGCTGTCATATTGATGACTAAGGTGTGATATACAGCTGTTATATTGATGACTAAGGTGTGATATACAGCTGTTATATTGATGGCTAAGGTGTGATATACAGCTGTCATATTGATGACTAAGGTGTGATATAAAGCTGTCATATTGATGACTAAGGTGTGATATACAGCTGTCATATTGATGACTAAGGTGTGATATATAGCTGTTATATTGATGACTACGATGTGATACAGGTATGATATTGGTGACTATGGAAATGTGATTTTGCTCCAGGAATTAAATTGACTATTTCTCCGTGTTTAAAGAGAACGTAGCCTACAACAAGTCGGCGAGTCAGAGCGGGGTGTACGTCGACACCTCGGACTGTGTCCCTGATACCCCGGATGTACAGACGTTCTGCGGCGCGCATGGGGCGCAGCTCGCCGTGGACGGAAATGACGACACAGACTACTGGCATGGATCATGCGCAGTCACGGACACAAGTAATCAGTCAGCTTGGTGGAGACTGGATCTCGGCGCCACATATAACATCAGCAGCCTGCAGATATATCAATCTAACCATGGTATGTAAGACACAGCGACCTGCAGATATATCAAGCTAACCATGGTATGTCCGACAAAGCCAACTGCAGATATATCAAGCTAACCATGGTAGCAGATATATCAAGCTAACCATGGTATGTATAGCACAGCTACCTGCAGATATATCAAGCTAACCATGGTATGTATGACGCCAGCTGGATGTAGATATATCAAGCTAACCATGGTATGTATGGCGCAAGCTGGATGTAGATATATCAAGCTAAACATGGTATGTAGGACACAGCCAACTGCAGATATATCAAGCTAACCATGGTATGTAGGACACAGCCAACTGCAGATATATCAAGCTGACCATGGTATTAAGACGCCAGCTGGATGTATATATATCAAGGTTACCATGGTGTGTATGACACAGCGACCTGCAGATATATCAAGCTAACCATGGTATGTATGACGCAAGCTGGATGTAGATATATCAAGCTAACCATGGTATGTATGACGCCAGCTGGATGTAGATATATCAAGCTAACCATGGTATGTATGGCGCCAGCTGGATGTAGATATATCAAGCTAACCATGGTATGTATGACGCCAGCTGGATGTAGATATATCAAGCTAACCATGGTATGTATGACGCCAGCTGGAAGTAGATATATCAAGCTAACCATGGTATGTATGACGCCAGCTGGATGTAGATATATCAAGCTAACCATGGTATGTATGACGCCAGCTGGATGTAGATATATCAAGCTAACCATGGTATGTATGACGCAAGCTGGATGTAGATATATCAAGCTAACCATGGTATGTATGACGCCAGCTGGATGTAGATATATCAAGCTAACCATGGTATGTATGACGCCAGCTGGATGTAGATATATCAAGCTAACCATGGTATGTATGACGCAAGCTGGATGTAGATATATCAAGCTAACCATGGTATGTATGACGCCAGCTGGATGTAGATATATCAAGCTAACCATGGTATGTATGACGCAAGCTGGATGTAGATATATCAAGCTAACCATGGTATGTATGACGCCAGCTGGATGTAGATATATTAAGCTAACCATGGTATGTATGACACAGTGATCTGCAGATAGATCACTGTGGCCATGTCCCTAACCACGACTGAGGTCATGTCCCTAACCACGACTAAGGTCATGTCCCTAACAACGGCTGAGGTCATGTCCCTAACAACGACTGAGGTCATGTCCCTAACGACTGAGGTCGTGTCACTAACTACTGCCATCATGTCCCTAACAACGGCTGAGGTCATGTAGCTAACAACGACTGAGGTCATGTCCCTAACAACGACTGTTGTCATGTCCTTTATAACGACTGAGGTCATGTCCCTAACAACGACTGAGGTCATGTCCCTAACAACGACTGAGGTCATGTCCCTAACGACGATGGTGGTCATGTCCCTA
This sequence comes from Haliotis rufescens, assembly GCF_023055435.1. Taxonomy (NCBI): domain Eukaryota; kingdom Metazoa; phylum Mollusca; class Gastropoda; order Lepetellida; family Haliotidae; genus Haliotis; species Haliotis rufescens. Next base: position 1,655,819 of record NW_025964157.1, read on the forward strand.
ACCACGACTGAGGTCATGTCCCTAACGACGACGGTGGTCACGTCCCTAACGACGACGGTGGTCATGTCCATGACCTCAAGGTCCATCTGTTACCGCCAGGAAGAATACCGATGGTGTCTGCATGCTATATCTAATTTTCAATATTTTCAACGACGCCGACCGTCTCTGTTGGCTAGCTTGTTTGTTTGTATGTTTGTTTGTTGTTCAACGCCGCACTCAGCTATCCAGCTATATGATGACGGTCTGTAAATAATCTGGACCAAACAATCCAGTGATTGATATCATGGTCATCGATCCTCGCAACAGGGACACGATGACATGCATCAACCACGTGAGCGAGCCTGACCATCCGATCCCGTTAGTCGCCACCTGCGACAAGCGTGGGTTGCTGAATAACTATTCTAACCCGGATCTTCACGCGGCTAGCTTGTAGTCAGACCTAACTATCAGATGGATACTGTAGATGGCTGTGTTGTGGAGGGCGCACATGTTGCTGATCCACTGTCATACTTCATTTCTGGGGGCAGTCGTCTAACTATCCAGAGTTGCGTCCCTTGGGCACGCCAGAAACCTATGATTGTGGGTTCGAATCCCGGTTCGCCCTGATTATGTTTCTAGGTTCAGCCCCATACCTGTGCATGTGGGTTTCATTGAAAGGGTAAACGGCTTTCCTCCCACATCAAGCTGACACGCCTTGATGTAACTGGAATACTGTTAAAAGCGACATTAAACCCAACTCACTCACCCACTCACTCACTACTTCATCTCTTCCAGCTCCTCTGGTGCCGCCTTATATCGAGGTGTTTGTGGACGGACAGGAATGTTACAACGTCACTGGGAGCGACATCAGCAGCACGATCATTAATGTCATGTGTCATCAGACGTTGTCGGGCTCCACGCTGACGTTGCGAACGTCTCCTGTCGACACTGCTCCGTCCCTGACGTTGTGCGAAGTCAAAATATTCCGTGAGTATTAGACGATATATAGAATATCCGTACCCGACATGAAACCACTTGCGACGCGCTGGTCGCCATTAATAAATGTATACCACTCAAAATAAGTAAAGAACAGACTGTGTGTTTCAATACCCACCAGTCATGTGAAAAAATCCGGAGTTCTTTTAATTCCTTTGAGTAGCATATATAAGAAATAAACGACGAGTGGGAGTTGTTTATCGTACAATAAAACACTGCAGGGAGAATTAACTATTTTGAACAGCCGCTTTAAGGATGTATACCACTCAAAATAAGTAAAGAACAGACTGTGTGTTTCAATACCCACCAGTCATGTGAAAAAATCCGGAGTTCTTTTAATTCCTTTGAGTAGCATATATAAGAAATAAACGACGAGTGGGAGTTGTTTATCGTACAATAAAACACTGCAGGGAGAATTAACTATTTTGAACAGCCGCTTTAAGGATGATGATAAAATGTACAAACGTTTAAAATATTTTCCCGTATTTAAATAATGATGACTCCCCCAATGGAATCCAACCTCGGCAATGTCAGACAAGTCTATTTTATGCACAGGTGGGTGTTTCCCGCATACTCTCACCATCCTGACGTCGATTACTTGTATCCTTTCTCCTAATACCGATTGTCATATCTCCCCCACTTTTGAATGCGATCGTTCGGCCACTGCGTTTATCTGCATTCCCCAGCTAGACCTATGGGGAACAACTCACAAGACACTTCCCTCTCAAAACTAACGTCGACCAATTTACGACGTCATCAAGTTGCGAGCGCATGCTCGAATCTCCAGAAATGACGTCATGATGGGACACAGTTTTATCGTGAAATAAACCACGCTTCGTTCTTCATTGTTCTTTGCGATTCATCTCATAGCTATCTTATATATTGATTTACAAACTGAAGTAGTCATTGGCTTCTTCCGTTGTATTTCAGGGTGCAGTGATTTCTGGTTCGGCAGCAAGTGTCAGTACAAATGTCACTGTAATCATACCCTCGAGGCATGCGATAAAACCTCGGGCGCATGCGCAAGTCAGTGTGCCGCAGCCTGGACCGGCGCGAGCTGCCAGGACCGTAAGTAGCTAAATGTTCCATCAGACAACGACAGCTTTAGAATTGGTATGTAGAGGCCTAGCAACGCGATTAACTGTTTAACAATAGGGGCACCAACATGCGTTCCAGGATACCGTTCGGTGAGGATACCTGGCACTATGAATTTCGATAGTGATTTATAAACACAATGTCATGCTCACCCGTGAAGAGCTTGTTAGAATAGGTCTTCAGCAACCCATGCTTGCCGTAAAAGGTGACTATGCTTGTTGTAAGAGACGACTTACGGGATCAGTTAGTTCGACTCGCTGACTTGGCTGATGCATATCATCTTATCCCAATTGCGTGGGTCGATGCTCATGATATCAATAACTGGATTGTCTGGCCCAAACTCGTTTATTTTTACAGACCGCCATCACATAGCTTGAATATTGCTAAGTGCGGCGTTAAACAACAAGCAAACAAACAAACCAACAGGGATCCGATGAAACTCTACTTGTTTGCCAGTTTATTTAATTGTTGTGTGCTTTTCAATATTTAGTTTAATAGTGTAATTGTCGGGGTTTTTTTGGTATTTTTTTCTTGATTGCTTGGGGTCCGCTGAGCGAGTCCGTTAGTATAGCAACAAACAAACAAACAAACAAACAAACAAACAAACATAAACACATGCTTATGATACAGTTGGAATCGTACAATGAACTCTGCATTTAGTCAACTATTTTTGTCGCTTTAATGTTAAAGGAGTTGAACCAAAGGCGTTTACATGATTTTGTTGGACCGAGATACGGTTTGAATATTGGTAGAAGCGGCGAGTAGAACTCACACACTCACTCGTGAACATGGTATGAGGTGAGGTGAGGTGAAATTGGGTTTAACGTCGCGTCCAAGATTATTGCACTTATATAGCGACGTGCATGCACGTGTGTGTGTGTGTGGCTGCTTGTACTTGTCCGGACTGATGCCGATTTATAGTGCTAGCCCACTGAGATACCATGCCGCAGTTTAACATGAATACCCCACTCAGACACAGTATACTGACTCCGAGCCGACCAGTACTTGCTTTAACCCCTTAATGCCGAGCGCCAGACAGGGTAACAACAAGTACCATATTTTAACGTCTTTTGGTATGACGCGGCCGGGGTTCGAACCCCGGACCTTCCGCTCTCTGAACATGGTATGACAAAACGTGTGCTTGTGTCTACCCTGTCTAGACAACATGGCCTTGCATCAGTCCGCCTACCAGGACGGCACATGGAGCGACGCCGACAACTGCTCGACGTCCTCAACCGTCTACTGCGGCCCCAGGCCGGCGACACTGGCGGTAGATGGCAGCACTGATCAAAACTTCCGGCACGGATCCTGTTCCCAGACTGCACTTGGGCGAACCATCACTTCCTGGAGCCTTAATTTGGGGAGTCTGCATCAGATCTACAGGATGAAGATATATTTTCCTCAAAAAGGTTCCTTCACATTATATAATAATGGAATTAAGTGTGAAGTATTAGTGATAACTTCGACATAATTCACCTTTTGTGATCATTCCCGAAGTGGCTTCAAGTAAGTAAAATGGGCGAGGGGTAGCCTTGTGGTTAAAGCATTGGCTCGTCACGTCGAAGACACGGGTTCGATTCCCCACATGGGTACAATGTGTGAAGTCCATTTCTGGTGTCCCCCGTCGTGATATTGTTGGAATGTTGCTAAAACTACTGGGCTTAATCAGCACTCAAAGAATACTTCTGCACGTTTTTATTTTAAAAAAAAATTGATTTGGTTTCATTTTCTTGGAAATTAGGAAAAATTATTTTATATAACTGATGAGACATCTTATCTCTGAAAATTAATAAATTTGCTTTTTCGGCAAACATTTCCAACATTTCCAACATTTCCAACATGGTTGCAGATTCATTTCTAACCTCAGTCTTCATTGAACCAATACACAAAATTACCAAGCCACCGAATACATTTTACAAACTGTAGCAGGAAAGAGTGATGGTTAAATTCAGAGTTCTTTCAAAATTCTCTCTTTAATATATAAAAAACTCGGTATGCTTTCTTTTGCCGGTCCGTCTATTTCAGACACGTGAATACAATAGTATGCTTTAAGAGATCCCAATGATATTATTCAGCTCTCAATACCTCTTGGACTGCCTATATTCGAGCGATCTGAAGGGGTACCAGTATCTCAACCGGCCAAACTGACACGTCTAAGTAACCTAACGCAAGTTGTTGAAACACATTTCACTTGTCTGCAAACGCAAATTGTATTAGGGGCGGCTGGGTCGCCTAGTGGTTAAAGCGTTCGCTCTTTACGCCGAAGACACGGGTTCGATTTCCCACATGGGTACAATGTGTGAAGACCATTTTTGGTGTCCCCCGCCGTGATATTGCTGGAAAATTGCTAAAAGCGGCGTAAAACCATACTCACTCACTCTAGCAAATAACGATTATCTTAAGGACGCGGAAAATCACTTTCACCCACACTACAAACTGTCATTGTCTCGAGACGGTGGAACACAGAGCCTCTATACCGATATTACTATGTGTCTTACAAATGTACGGCGAGCTTGATAAAACGTCGTTCTGGGGTTTCTCATGCGCTTGCAGATATATACCCCACCACGGGGTTACAAGTGACAGTGGACGGCGCCGTGTGCTACGTCACCAACACCTCTCTCACCGACGTCGCCAACATCAATTGCCGCCAGCCTCTGATGGGCGTGTTCGTGTCCATCAATTTGCCCCCTCTCCCGACAAGCCCGGGGGTGACTGGCTCCCCGACAGACAGAACCCTCGCTCTCTGCGAAGTCGAGATTTATGGTGAGGAGAAATCTTACACTATACAATTATTAACTACGTCAACGATAACAATTTCCTTTCGACCGCAATAAATCAAAACGTGACGCGGTGAAGACACCGAGAAAACAACTGCAATGAAGTATATCATACGCCTACAGTTAATTAAATGTCAAGGCCGACCTTGCAGATAACAAATCATTTGAGATACTTTGTCACGGAACTAAACATCACTCTCCCTTTCTTGGAGTGGACGTAGCGTACCTGAGTGGTTAAAGCGTTCGCTCGTCAAGGCAAAAGCCCGGGTTCGATTCCCAACATGGGTACAATGTGTGAAGCCCTTTTCTGGTGTCCCCGCCGTGATATTGCTGGAATATTGCTAACAGAGGCGTAAAACCATACTCACTCACTCACTCTTGGAAGAGTGTATCGCGTTTAATCAATCAAAATTAGTTAGGCCAGACTCTTTTTACTTTCTTTACATATCCACCGAAAGTAAATTTGGTTGAAATGGATTTTTTTCTCTCCAGAATTTGCCTCTATTTTTTTATCCCGCCGATAAGCTGAGAGCATATTGCACTAAAAAGATTCTAACCAACCAAGGACCCAATGAATGAATTCGTTATTCGCGGTCACTATATTTCCGAAAAAATAAATTAAATAGAGTGTTTTTCGCTTGAACTCGTCGGTTCTTTATCACAGCGAGATATGCAAAATGGAATATGTAATACAAGCCATGCTGTAGCGTTACTTGTGTCTTTTTTCCCAAAGACCCATAATGGTACTGTCAACCTGACATTAGGCTTTTAGCGGCATTGTCACGATATATCGATGTAATGCTTGTTTGCTTCACAAAAATATCACTGAAATGTTTCAACCTAAGCAATTACATGACATTTACGTACATTTTTAATAATTTCTAAGTTGTATATTGACGTTCCCTCAACGCAAAGACATTACCGGTTGGTTGCCGAGAGTTCCTGAGACCGGAAGTACCAGTAAAAAAATCTGAACTGAATTACACAATTTAATCCCACCATTTCATTATTTGGTTATAAAAACTATTCATTGTAATTAAATCTGGACTGATGATTGTAAAATATTTTTATTTTATTAAAAATTCAAATCAATATTGTTTAAATTAATGTCGGAGAAATCCTGCACCGACTCGCCGTTATTTCCAGCAACCACGGTCAGATTACTGCTATCGACGCCTTGAAACGAACCTTAGTTGCCAGAGAATGGATACATTTATCATAAATGCCATACTGTGACTCGTTAAAAGTCCTATATGTTGCAGTCTGACTATCATATGTCAACATAACGTTTTCACAATCGAGTGCGTGTAGCGAGGGAAATCTCAGCGGTGACTGGTCAAATTGTTCCATACGTAAAAACAATCCGGTAGTGTATGAGTAAATGTCAATATAAGCTGACGTACCAAAGAGCACTGGTTACCGTTACCCACGTGCTGGTGGTGATGAGGTTTATAGGGAGATTATGTTATGGAGAAAACACGGCTCAGAGGTTTTGGTAGAGAATGTAAACCCTCGGAGGAGGAGTGTTTTATCCGGCTTAGAAACCGTTAAACGTTTAGAATTACTGCAAATTTAATTGTATCCCATTTAGGGCACTATAACGGGGATTTACTACCTCGCTATTGCCAGGAAAAGCATATAGAAAGAACCCGAGCCGTGCACGTGCGATACATGCGGTTAGAACACGTGGTTGTCTTTCTCAGTTGAGTTTGAGATGTCGAGCGAGGAGGAAGGCGGGGACCTATTTCTAACTCAAAGTAAGTTTGTGGAAACTAAGGATGTCAGTGAAGACGCAGATGATTTTCACTTTCGTTTTGCATCTCCATTGTCTGAAGAAGAACTTCAGAAGAAACTGGACGTATGTGTTCCCCAAAAGACCGAATACAAGAACGACTGGGCCGTTGGCGTATTTAGAAGGTGGCGGAAGTAAGCGAGCAGCAGATTTGCGAACAAACTGGTAAGTTTAGTTCAATGTATAGGACAGTCCTTTACCAATATTTTATGATTATCACTGTTTCGAATATTATCTGTGAATAAAATGAAACACCCTTAACAAGCGTATAGAAATGGTTAATTTTTACTATAAAAATGTATTTTGATGTAGCCATATTTTCTAAAGTGGCTTAATGCTTTATAGATGTTTAGAACATACGGTTGTATACTTTGTTGTAATTAACTATAACAAATATTTTTTAGGGCACCGGAGTAGTGCTGTCCGCATCTACAAACGCACAAGCGACGATCTAAAGTCCAAGGCTTCAGACATTATCGGAAGGAAGATTCCTAAAAAGGCGGAGACAGTGTCTTGTGCGACACCAACTTCAGTGACTGAGACAACTACTTCCGCAACTGAGACAGCTACTTCTGCAGGTACTTCGTCAGGTACCTCTGTAGACTCAACGACTGAGGCACGTCTGGAAGGTCTATCCCCAAAAGGGTCTCTCTACTTTACATTTAACTTTCATTAAAGGATGTTACTGGCTGTTGTTTTCTGTTGTCTTTGAGCAGAAGTCCGGGTATGTGCCTTTAAGTAAGACCCTGTGATGAAAAATCAGTGTGTATCGGGAATGTATTTTTTTCAGTGGCGAGACCTGGTATGGAGGTCTTACCTTTTTACAAAGACCCTGGGATGAGGTTTTACTAAATTTACAAAAACCTCATCCCGGGGTTTTGGTAAAAATGTAAAACCTCTTCCCAGGTTTTACCATTGGCAGAAAACACATCTTTTCATAATGGCGATACCCACATAATAGGTTTCTAAGTTCCTTACAAAGTTTGACGTCATCGTCTATATATCCAATACGCGCGTGCATGGAAATGGACTTGGAAATGGTTTGCGGGATTTATTAAAAAAATTGTTGAAAAAGAAATTGTCCGTAGATCATATTTTCAAATAAACTTGATCACTGGACTTGCTGGAGGGTCTGTGTTGTGGATTAAAAATGAAAGATCGGAAGAGAGGCAGTGAAGGCTGTAAGGCTTACAGAACACAGGTACTGGCTACAACCTATGCATGGTTGAATCGTTGCAGAGTGTGATGACTTCTGGTTCGGCAGTAACTGTAGCCGGCTGTGCAGATGTCAAAACACGTCGGAGATCTGTGACAAGATGACAGGGGAGTGTCCTCGAAGTGGCTGTAGCGCCGGGTGGATGGGGTCAGGCTGTCAGTCAGGTGAGTGTGACAAGATGACGGGGGAGTGTCCTCGAAGTGGCTGTAGCGCCGGGTGGATGGGGCCAGGCTGTCAGGTGAGTGTGACAAGATGACGAGGGAGTGTCCTCGAAGTGGCTGTAGCGCCGGGTGATTGGGGTGGCGGGGGAGAGCGACAAGGGGTCGGGGGAAAGCGACAAGGTGGCGGGGGAGAGTGACAAGGTGATGGGTGAGAGGGACAAGGTGACGAGGGAGAGTGACAAGGTGACGAGGGAGGGTGACAAGGTGACGAGGGAGAGTGAAAAGGTGACGAGGGAGAGTGACAAGGTGACGATGGAGAGTGACAAGGTGGCGGGGGAGAGTGACAAGGTGACGGGGGAGAGTGACAAGGTGACGAGGGAGAGTGACAAGGTGGCGAGGGAGAGTGACAAGGTGACGGGGAGAGTGACAAGGTGACGGGGGAGAGTGACAAGGTGTTGGGTGAGAGGGACAAGGTGTTGGGTGAGAGGGACAAGGTGTTGGGTGAGAGGGACAAGGTGTCGGGTGACGAGGGAAGGTGACGAGGGAGAGTGACAAGGTGACGAGGGAGAGTGACAAGGTGACGAGGGAGAGTGACAAGGTGACGGGGAGAGTGACAAGGTGACGAGGGAGAGTGACAAGGTGGCGAGGGAGAGTGACAAGGTGGCGGGGGAGAGTGACAAGTTGACGGGGGAGAGTGACAAGGTGACGAGAGAGAGTGACAAGGTGACGAGGGAGAGTGACAAGGTGACGGGTGAGAGTGACAAGGTGACGGGTGAGAGTGACAAGGTGACGGGTGAGAGTGACAAGGTGACGGGTGAGAGTGACAAGTTGACGGGGGAGAGTGACAAGGTGACGAGAGAGAGTGACAAGGTGACGAGAGAGAGTGACAAGGTGACGGGGGAGAGTGACAAGGTGACGGGGGAGAGTGACAAGGTGATGGGTGAGAGGGACAAGGTGATGGGTGAGAGGGACAAGGTAACGGGGGAGAGCAACAATGTGGGGTGGGGGGGGGGGGGGGGGGGGGGGGGAGTGACAAGGTGACGGGGAGAGAGCAACAAGGTGGCGGGTGAGAGCGACAATGTGGCGGGGCAGAGTGACAGGATACGAGGGAAGGCTGGTCAATCCTAAGCGTAACTGTGATTTAATGCGTTGATGATTCTGCGAAAGATTGGTTAGGAGATTAGATATGTTTTCAGCTACCGCGGCAAAACCAGACATTTTTTGTAGTTTTAACTATGAATTTGAATTTGCTTTTAGGAAAAACGCCTTGCAAAAACATTATTTTTGTAGCAGGCATTTCCATTTTCTCAAACAGTCTTTTCTTGATTATTTGCTGACGAATTACTTTTTTTCGATAAAGTCCCACCCATCCTCAGAATATCAAATGGTTGCTCCCTAAGCAGGGAGTATATTGTACCAAATACAAGCAAACTGTTAAGGGAGCTACCCTCGTATATGGTTCAATATTAGAGAAGCTCTAGTCTCATCTCGACACTCCTCTCTCCCCAGCGTGTCCCCGCTCCACTCATGGACTCAACTGTTCCTACAGCTGCGGCAAGTGTGCGAACAACGCCGTCTGTGATCACGTGACCGGAGCATGTCCAGGATCCTGTGCGGCTGGCTTTGTCGCCAAGGACTGCAGTGGTAGGTTGCCAGAGACGCCTGCAGACTTTCCGGTGCATTTGGATCAAATATTATCAATATCCGAAATAGCAAGGTAAATGTGAAGACATGTTTTAACCAATACCTAACAGCTATTTTCTTGTCTGGCAGAATGTCTCACTGGCTTGTATGGCATAAACTGTGATCAGTCATGTCCTAGTTGCCCTGGAAACGGTTCCTGCGACCGCCAGAACGGCACCTGTTCTTCGCCCTGTCCCGCACACCACACTGGAACCAACTGTGACCGTGCGTATCTTAAATTGATACCTAGAATTTGGTAGAAAAGGAAACATGGATATCTCGAAGTCTTTAATCGACATTTACAAGTTGGTAGGACAGTACATGAATCTCGAAGTCTTTAATTGATATTCAAGAGTTGGTAGAACAGGAAGCGTGGATATCTTTAAGTCTATAATTGATATTTAGAAGTTGGGAAAACAGGAAACATGGATATCTCGAAGTCCTAAATTGATATTTAGAAATTGGTAGGACAGAAAACATTGACATCGAAGACTTAAATTGACGTTTTGAAGTTAGGAGAACAGGACACGGGAATATTTTGTCATATCAAAGTAGACCAAAATACATCAGCATTAGTTCCTACACAATTGTCTTCTCCGTGTATGCAGCTCATTGTGTCAATGTAAACTCCTATACATGCATACATTTGAGTGTTTCACATTAGCCTGTTTCTCACAGTTGGATGCAAACTGCGTGTAACCCCAATCTATCAGCAATTTAGCCCTGCAATAATGAAAATATGTAATACCAGCATAGTCTCATAGACCATGTACTCAGATACCAAATTCAGTGTAAACATCTAACTACGTAAACCAATACATCATCTACTATCCCCGCTCACATGCACACCATTTACTCACGTCCGTGATATTGCACATGGACTATACATACGTGTGTATATGTAAATATACCATGCGTACACGTGATAATTAACTAAGGTGTGTAAATAAGGCATGTAAATAGTGTAAGGCACACGCTGGTTGTTTTCCAATCAGTCGAATGAGAAGAGGTTACCGTACAGAAATCTCGCATGAAGCAACATGTGGTTGATTTAATCTGAAACCCAAAGAAAACACCGTCCGTGACGATCTGTGAGATGAACTCGATAGACGTGTACGTCAACGTCAGCTTACGCCGCAGACACTTTCACGACTGGCCAAAGTGTTGCAGGGAGAATGGAGAAGAATTCTACAGGACACAATCCGTCGACTTATTCAGTCCGTGCCAAGCCAAGGAGGTGTAGAGAAGTGATAACAGCACACGCTGGTCACACCAGGTACTGGCCGGAACGCCCCCTCGTGGACGTACGCGTCTTGTGACAGGACAATCAGTATTGCCATGAGGGGCGATCTGGTAGCCTAGTGGTTAAAGTGTTCCCTCGTCACGCCGAAGACCCGGGTTCGATTCCCGACATGGGTACAATGAGTGAAACCCATTTCTCGTGTCCCTCGCCGTGAAATTGCTGGAATATTGCTAAAAGTGGCGTGAAAACAATACTCACTAACTCAGTATTGCCATTATGTCTACGTCTAACGGGATCGGGTGGTCAGGCTCGCTGACTTGGCTGATGTATGTCATCTTATCCCAATTGCGTGGATCGATGCTCATGATGTCAAGTCACTGGATTGTCTGGTCCAGACTGGATTATTTACAGACCGCCGTCATAAAGCTGCAATGTTGCTGAGTGCGGCGTTAAACAACAAACAAATCAAATCAAATCTGGTCTATGAAGCATTAAGTATATACCCCGAAATGTTGTGTTCCATATAATAAAGACGTTGACATAAATAAAATAAGTCTCTTCCTTAAAACTTTACAACGTATACATTGTGGACTATTCCCACAGACACCTTTTCCCTATCTATGTCTTCCAGCTGAAAAGCGAACTTTCTGCAAATACACAAGTTGCTTTCGTGGGACTATAAAAAATAATCTCCTCCGATCCTGAATGTAGGCACACACTGTACTAAGAGAGCGATGATGATGACGATGAGGATGATGATGATGTTGATGTTATTTGGAGATTTTACGTGCGCTTTCCGACACGATGGTTATTTCGCATACTGGCCCGCCAGGCAATTTTGTGTTGGTTTGAAAAAATGGAGCATCCGTGGAAGAAGGGACGTTAGTGTTGCATATTTAGATTTTGAAGAATTTTGAATTTTGCCAGAGGTGGAGGGAGGAAGAGATAGTAGATGTAGTGAGATTGATTTTATTTTTTATTTAATTGTGATGGTTTGGGTTTTAGATTAGTGGTGATTTTTTGTGTGTGATTATATACGTCCAACTAAGCCAGTTTAATTAGGAAGATGCCTAAGACTTGAAATGTGTGTGCGCGCGCGTGCGTGCGTGTATAATGGGCTGTGGACTGTTTTTTTTTTATCATTCACAAGATAGTTGATTTGAGATCCTTGAGTTCTTTTACAAAATTATCAAAAATACATTTAACTGTCATTACTCTAGAGCGATATACTTAAAAGTTTGCTAATAATAATATATAATTAAAGGATTGAGAATGAGAAGTTTTTAGTATGATGGTGAGAGATTAGAGTTTAGAGTGAGGTGAAAGAATAATATAATGATCCCGTGGGTGTGTCTCGCGGGCTGGCTTTCAGGCAATGAGGTGTTGATCGTTTCGAGTCCGAACTGCAACTGAGCCAATGGGCTGATGGGGCCAGTTAGGCAGATGTGAATATCATCACTACCAAAGCGTGAATGTGTCACGTAGGCTCCTTTACTTGTCAGGTTGTCATGACGACTGGTACGGCTCCAAGTGTGAGTTTCACTGTGGAGAGTGTCGAAACGACGGTCCCTGCAACAAAACGACCGGACGCTGCCCGAATGGCTGCGACTCTGGGTGGCAGGGGGCGCTGTGTCAACAAGGTGAGAGGTACACCAGGGGGCGCTGTGTCAATAAGGTAAGAGGTACACCAGGGGGCGCTGTGTCAACAAGGTGAGAAGTACACCAGGGGGCGCTGTGTCAACAAGATGAGAAGTACACCAGGGGGCGCTGTGTCAACAAGGTAGGAAGTACACCAGGGGGCGCTGTGTCAATAAGGTAGGAAGTACTCCAAGGGGCTCTGTGCCAACAAGTCGAAAAGTACACCAGGGGGCGCTGTGTCAACAAGGTATGAAGTACTCCAGGGGGCGCTGTGTCAACAAAGTATGAAGTACACCAGGAGGCGCTGTGTCAACAAGGTATGAAGTACACCAGGGGGCGCTGTGTCAACAAGGTAGGAAGTACACCAGGGGGCGCTGTGCCAACAAGGTAAGTAGTACACTGGGGGCGCTGTGTCAACAAGTTCAAAGAACAGGATGTCAAAAACAGTTTGACACTGACGAGACATCACTTCCAATAAAAGTCTGACGATATTCACTCTTGTTAATTTAGTTGTTTATTCAGAGGCACCCAAGTACCACGCAATACCGCAGAGTAAATAATCAGAAGAATATTCTCGAGGCAAGGGAGTTAACTAACTGCAAAAGCCCAGTTTCCATCCTTGCCGAACTCGACTGGACTTTCTGGGCTCGATCGTATGGCGCCACCGGTGGCTATTACAAGTTTTGTCCCTATTATGTCCATACTTTACCAATCAGATTCCACCTCTCATATTTCTGGCATTTGCTTCAAATAAAAAGGCGGCGCCAAGTGAAGACGATCTGATCGATAATAAAGATCTATATTGTAATCAAACGGGTCTCACTTCGCGAAGTGCATCAAATGACATGAGCACCTTGATTGAAAACATGGAAAGATTTGGAAAATATCTGTCGACGCCAAGTAGACGGTACACATGTTTTGCAAATCCTGCAATCAACTGAAATCTGCACGGCAGTTTACGAACCGGATGTCGATTTCGTTACGCGAGTTTGATTTGACTAGACCCGATTAGCCAGCCAAAATACAACTCCATAATTCCGCCCTAGTTCGCAAGGGTGGAAACTAGACTTTTACAGTCAGTTCCCTTGATTCGGGAAGATGAATCAAAAGAGGCATCGGAGTAGGTTGTTAATAAGGCTTCAGAACTTTAATACGCCTTTTAGTTTCGGTATGAGAGTTAGCGCACCTGACTACCTCACTGTCCCTGTCCCAGAGTGTGCTGACGGCCGGTTCGGCATGGACTGCAGCCAAGTGTGTGGACACTGCGTGGACCCCGCCCCCTGTGACAAGCTGACCGGCATCTGTCTGGACGAATGTGCTCCTGGCTGGGGTGGAGATTTATGTGACAGTACGAAGCTGGTTCTCAATCAACATTATTTTCCACACACACCAACACACACACCTTCCCCACTCCACCGCTGAAACCCACACCCCAACACGGACCACCCACAACCACGCCCATCCCACGCCCACCCCACACCCACCCTATACCCACACCCCGTTGGACATTTTACAACGCTTACCAGGTTCTGGCTTCTGCACGTGTACACACACTGCTGACAGTCCTGTAACACAGGGCTCGTGATGACAGGCTTTTTAGGAATGGGGAGAACGTCGAGAAGCATGTGACACAGATTGACACTGTTTAGGATTACTTTAGGTTTGACTGAAAGAGAGCGCCATTTTGGTTTCTCTGAAACATTTGGAGATTAAAATGAAATGAGAGTGACTTAATCTGGACATGTTTTAACCAAACGCCTGTCACATTCTGAGACTAAGTCACGTTTTGTAATGTAGATAATCCTTGCCATTTGTTTATTTTGTTTTTAAAAGAGTATAAAAATGTTTAGGGGAAATATATATCTCATTTCGCTAAAGTTAACCGGTCTATATTTTGTAAGAATAAACTATTGCGCATTGAGCGATTATCTTCTTTAAATTCAGGCGTAGCACAGAGCTTTATCACTCAATGACCTTACAATGCTGTACATCGTATGTATTCAAGCTGTATCACTAAAGCGTGAGGGATTATCTCCCTTACCCAAATAGCACTATTGCGCACTTCCTTCGCAATGTATCATATGTTATTCAGGCAGCTAGTGAGAAAGGTTCCAGGGAGGAATTCAGGTCAACCCTGTAACGTGCACTCAAGCTTTCTCCCTTCACACTGCTATTGCAACTAGTTGTTCAACTCGATTAAATACCAGGCTTCTGTTAAGTATGACTTTGTTCAATAAACAACGTATGTAAAACAACGGGTTTGATATGAGAAATTTGTAATAAGTTGTTTTCACAATCACTTGTTTGGTGCTTGCTGTACATAGTTGAGTACAGTATTCTTCCAAGTAGTTCACTGTATGTAATGCATGATTCATACCGTTTCATGCGGCTGTTTACGGTTCTGCATGGTTTATTGCTTTGACAGTTTTTTTTAACTTCCGCCAGAGATTATACACCCGTATATGTTCTTTGTATCTAGATACGTAGGAAATCAACAGGTTGGTCTGTAGTTTGCAATTACTTAACATAATACGGCTGCATGATATATTCACGATGTTTGGGTTGAACACAATAACATTTTTCTAAATAAATTCAAATCCAAACCGGAAGTAATCACAACACAAACCCAGTTAACCAAACGGAACCGTACACAGGAGTGAGTGAGGGAGTTTAACGCCGCTTTGAATAGCATTCCACTTATATCACGGCTTGATGTGGGAGGAAAGCCTGAAGTGATGCAGGTCTTAGACGTGACCGGAGCATATCCAGACTTCCTGGTGCATTTGGATCAAATATTATCAATATCAGAAATAGCAAGGTAAATGTGAAGACAACTTTTAACCAATACCTAACAGCTATTTTCTTGTCTGGCAGAATGTCTGACTGGCTTGTACGGCATAAACTGTGATCAGTCATGTCCTAGTTGCCCTGGAAACGGTTCCTGCGACCGCAACAACGGCACCTGTTCTACACCCTACCCCGCACACCACGCTGGAACCAACTGTGACCATGCGTATCTTAAATTGATACCTAGAATTTGGTAGAACAAGAAACATGGATATCTCGAAGTCTTTAATTGATATTAAGAAGTTGGGAAACAGGAAACATGGATATCTCGAAGTCTTTAATTGATATTTAGAAGTTTGGAAACAGAAAACATGGATATCTCGAAGTCCTAAATTGATATTTAGAAATTGGTAGGACAGGAAACATGGACATCGAAGCTTTAATTGACGTTTTGAAGTTAGAACAGGACACGGGAATATTTTGTCATATCAAAGTAGACCAAAATACATCAGCATTAGTTCCTATACAATTGTCTTCTCCGTGTATGCAGTGCCTTGTTGCAATGTAAACTCCTATACATGCATACATTTGATGCCTCGAGTGTTTCACATTAGCCTGTGTCTTACAGTTGGTGCTAACTGCGTGTAACCCCAATCTATCAGCAATCTAGCCCTGCAATAATGAAAATATGTTATACCAGCATAGTCTCATAGACCATGTACTTAGATTCCAAATTCAGTGTAAACATCTAACTACGTAAACCAATACATCATCTACTATCCCCGCTCACATGCACACCATTTACTCACGTCCGTGATATTGCACATGGACTATACATACGTGTGTATATGTAAATATGCCATGCGTACACGTGATAATTAACTAGGGCGTGTAAATAAGGCATGTTAATGGTGTAAGGCACACATTGGTTGTTTTCCAATCAGTCGAATGAGAAGAGGTTACCGTACAGAAATCTCGCATGAAGCAACATGTGGTTGATTTAATCTGAAACCCAAAGAAAACACCGTCCGTGACGATCTGTGAGATGAACTCGATAGAAGTGTACGCCACAGACGTTTTCACGACTGGCCAAAGTGTTGCAGGGAGAATGGAGAAGAATTCCACAGGACAGAATCCTTAGACTTATTCAGTCTGTGCCAAGCCAAGGAGGTGTAGATCAGTGATAACATCACACGCTGGTCACACCAGGTACTGGCCGGAACGCCCCCCCCCCCCCCCCCCCGTGGACGTACGCGTCTCGTGACAGGACAATCAGTATTGCCATGAGGGGCGATCTGGTAGCCTAGTGGTTGAAGCGTTCGCTCGTCAAGTCGAAGGCCCACGTTCGATTCCCGACATAGGCAGAATGAGTGAAGCCCATTTCTGGTGTCCCCCGCCGTGATATTGCTGGAATATTGCTAAAAGTGGCGTGAAAACAATACTCACTATCTCAGTATTGCCATTATGTCTACGTCTAATGGGATCCTGTGGTCAAGGATCGCTGACTTGATTTGATGCATATCATCGTATCCCAATTGCGTGGATCGATGCTCATGATGTCAAGTCACTGGATTGTCTGGTCCATATAGCTGCAATATTGCTGAGTGCGGCGTTAAACAACAAACAAATCAAATCAGGTCTATGAAGCAGTAAGTATATACCCCGATATGTTGTGTTCCACATAATAAAGACGTTGACATAAATAAAATAATTCTCTTCCTTAAAACTTTACAACGTATACATTGTGGACTATTCCCACAAACACCTTTTCCCTAGCTATGTCTTCCAGCTGAAAAGCGAACTTTCTGCAAATACACAAGTTGCTTTCGGGGGACTATAAAAAATAATCTCCTCCGATCCTGAATGTAGGCACACACTGTACTAAGAGAGCGATGATGATGATGATGATGATGATGATATTTGGAGATTTTACGTGCGCTTCCCGACACTATGGTTATTTCGCATATTGGCCGCCAGGCAATTTTGTGTTGGTTTGAAAAAATGGAGCAACCGTGGAAGGAAGGGGCGTTAGGGATGCATATTTAGATTTTGGAGAATTTGGAATTTTACCAGGGTTGGAGGGAGGAAGAGATAGTAGGGGTAGTGTGATTGATTTTATTTTTGATTTAATTGTGATGGTTTGGGTTTAAGATTAGTGGTGATTTTGTGTGTGTGATTATATACGGCCAACTAGGCCAGTTTAATTAGGAAGATGCCTTAGACTTTAAATTTGTTTGTGCGCATGCGTGCGTGCGTGTGTGTATAATGAGCTGGGGACTGTTTTTCTATCATTCACAAGATAGTTGAGTTGAGATCCTTGAGTTCTTTTACAAAATTATCAAAAATACATTTAACTGTTATTGCTCTTGGGCGATATACTTAAAATTTTGCTACTACTACTACTACTACTACTACTACTACTACTACTACTACTACTACTATATAATTAAAGGATTGAGAATGAGAAGTTTTTAGTATGATGGTGAGGGATTAGAGTTTAGAGTGAGGTGAAAGAATAATATAATGATCCCGTGGGTGTGTCTCGCGGGCTGGCTTTCAGGCAATGAGGTGTTGATCGTTTCGAGTCCGAACTGCAACTGAGCGATTGTGCCAGTTAGGCTGATGGGACCAGTTAGGCAGATGTGAATATTATCACTACCAAAGCGTGAATGTGTCACGTAGGCTCCTTTACTTGTCAGGTTGTCATGACGACTGGTACGGCTCCAAGTGTGAGTTTCACTGTGGAGAGTGTCGAAACGACGGTCCCTGCAACAAAACGACCGGACGCTGCCCGAATGGCTGCGACTCTGGGTGGCAGGGGGCGCTGTGTCAACAAGGTGAGAAGTACAACAGGGGGCGCTGTGCCAACAAGGTGAGAGGTACACCAGGGGGCGCTGTGTCAACAAGGTTAGAGGTACACCAGGGGGCGCTGTGTCAATAAGGTGAGAGGTACACCAGGGGGCGCTGTGTCAACAAGGTGAGAGGTACACTAGGGGGCGCTGTGTCATCAAAGTTAGAGGTACACCAGGGGGCGCTGTGTCAACAAGGTAAGAGGTACACCAGGGGGCGTTGTGACAACAAGGTAAGAGGTACACCAGGGGGCGCTGTGTCAATAAGGTGAGAGGTACACCAGGGGGCGCTGTGTCAACAAGGTGAGAGGTACACCAGGGGGCGCTGTGTCAACAAGGTTAGAGGTACACCAGGGGGCGCTGTGTCAACAAGGTAAGAGGTACACCAGGGGGCGCTGTGTCAACAAGGTGAGAACTTCACCAGGGGGCGCTGTGTCAACAGGGTGAGAAGTTCACCAGGGGGCGCTGTGTCAACAAGGTAGGAAGTACACCAGGGGGCGCTGTGTCATCAAGGTAGGAAGTACACCAGGGGGCGCTGTGTCAACAAGGTAGGAAGTACACCAGGGGGCGCTGTGTCAACAAGGAAGTACACCAGGGGGCGCTGTGTCAACAAGGTGAGAGGTACACCAGGGGGCGCTGTGTCATCAAGGTAGGAAGTACACCAGGGGGCACTGTGTCAACAAGGTGAGAAGTACACCAGGGGGCACTGTGTCAACAAGGGAGGAAGTACACCAGGGGGCGCCGTGTCAATAAGTCGAAAAGTACACCAGGGGGCGCTGTGAGAGGTACACCAGGGGGCGCTGTGTCATCGAGGTAGGAAGTACACCAGGGGGCACTGTGTCAACAAGGTGAGAAGTACACAAGGGGGCACTGTGTCAACAAGGGAGGAAGTACACCAGGGGGCGCTGTGTCAATAAGTCGAAAAGTACACCAGGGGGCGCTGTGACAACAAGTTAAGAGGTACACAAGGGGGCGCTGTGTCAACAAGTCAAAAAGAACACCAGGGGGCGCTGTATCAATAAGATAAGATGTACACCAGGGGGCGCTGTGTCAACAAGTCGTAAAGTACACCAGGGGGCGCTGTGCCAACAAGGTAAGAGGTACACCAGGGGGCGCTGTGTCAACAAGTCCAAAAGAACACCAGGGGGCCTTGTGTCAACAAGGTAGGATGTTCACCAGGGGGCGCTGTGTCAACAAGGAAGGAAGTACACCAGGGGGCGCTGTGCCAACAAGGTAAGTAGTACACTGGGGGCGCTGTGTCAACAAGTTCAAAGAACAGGATGTCAAAAACAGTTTGACACTGACGAGACATCAATTCCAATAAAAGTCTGACGATATTCACTCTTGTTAATTTAGTTGTTTATTCAGAGGCACCCAAGTACCCCACAATACCGTAGAGTAAATAATCAAAATCATCTTCCCGAGGAAAGGGAGTTAACTGACTGTAAAAGCTCAGTCTCCATCCTTGCCGAACTCGGCTCGAATTTCTGGGCTCGATCGTAGCGCCACAGGTGGCTATTACAAGTTTTGTCCCTTCTATGTTCATACTATTTACCAATCAGATTCCACCTCTCATATTTCTGGCATTTGCTTCAAAAAAATTGGCGTCGCCTCTGATCGATAATAAAGATCTATATTGTAATAAAACGGGTCTTACTTTCGCGAAGTGCATTAAATCATGTGAGCACCTTGATTGACAACATGGAAAGATTTGGAAAATATCTGTCGACGACCAGTAGACGGTACACATGCTTTGCAAATCCTGCAATCAACTGAAATCTGCACAGCAGTTTCGAACAGGATGTCGATTTCGTTACGCTATTTTGATTGGACTAGACTCGATTGGCCAGCCAAAATATAACTCCAATATCCCGTCCTAGTTCGCAAGGGTGGAAACTGGACTTTTACAGTCAGTTAAATCCCTAGATTAGGGAAGATGAATCAAAAGAGGTATCGGAGTAGGTTGTTAATGAGGCTTCAGAACTTTAATACGCCTTTTAGTTTCGGTATGAGAGTTAGCGCACCTGACTACCTCACTGTCCCTGTCCCAGAGTGTGCTGACGGCCGGTTCGGCATGGACTGCAGCCAAGTGTGTGGACACTGCGTGGACCCCGCCCCCTGTGACAAGCTGACCGGCATCTGTCTGGACGAATGTGCTCCTGGCTGGGGTGGAGATTTATGTGACAGTACGTAGCTGGTTCTCAATCTGGTTCCTTCGCAATGTATCATATGTTATTCAGGCAGCTAGTGAGAAAGGTTCCAGGGAGGAATTCAGGTCAACCCTGTAACGTGCACTCAAGCTTTCTCCCTTCACACTGCTATTGCAACTTATTGTTCAACTCGATTAAATACCAGGCTTCTACAACGTTTAACAACGTATGTAAAACAACGGGTTTGATATGAGAAATTTGTAATTAGTTGTCTTGGTGCTTGCTGTGCATAGTTGAGTACAGTATTCTTCCAAGAAGTTCACTGTATGTAATGTATGATTCATACCGTTTCATGCGGCTGTTTACGGTTCTGCATGGTTTATTGCTTTGACAGTTTTTATTAACTTCCGCCAGAGATTTTACACCCGTATATGTTCTTTGTGTCTGGATACGTAGGAAATCAACAGGTTGGTCTGTAGTTTGCAATTACTTAACATAATACGGTTGCATGATATATTCATATGTTTGGGTTGAACACAATAACATTTTTCTAAATAAATTCAAGTCCAAACCGGAAGTAATCACAACACAAACCCAGTTAACCAAACGGAACCGTACGCAGGAGTGAGTGAGTGAGTTGGGTTTAACGCCGCTTTGAATAGTATTCCACAGTGACTTATATCACGGCTTGATGTGGGGGGAAAGCCCAATGCGATGTAGGTCTTAGACGTTCACCACTTTGGTGAAACCCATGAGCACGGGTATAGTGCTGAAAACATTATTAGGGCGAAGCGGGATTTAAACACACTGACATAGGTTTTCTGGCGTGCCAAAGGGACACAACGAATTGCAGCGCCTTAGGCGATTGGGCCAACCGTGCTCCCGTACACAACTGTAAGAAACTATCATACAACAAAGATGTTTTTTGATGAGATATATTATGTATTGCGTAACATTCCATGAAGAAACAGTGGCAATATAACACTATCACAAACTACAAGATCTAGCACAATAAGTGACAATTAAAAGACAGGTACATTCAACATACAAAGTAGGTACATGATAACAATTTTTTTCTTAAACAAGAGTATTATAATGATATGGAAACAATATAAAAAATGAGCAAAACTATGGTAATGTATAATATTATACAAGGAATTTGTCCATAATTGTTGATATGATAACGGATCTTGGAAGTTGTTTCTGGATAACTATTGGTAAAATTGAAGAACTGTTCCTTTTAACAGAGTGTACCAAATTCTTTATCATGGTTAAGGATTATTTGTGATTCTCTTTCTTGGTTGTATCACAGAGACGTTGTTCCAATGGGGTTGGTAATTTTGTATATCTACCAGTTTCAGTTTTTAGTTTGTGATTACTTAAACGAAGTTTTGAGAAATGTGACATGTGAGCTTTGCGTTTACAATATGTAAGATAATTCTCAATATTTATAGAAGACTTTACCAACCTGTGTGTTCTTAACTTGCTGTTAGATAAATGGGAATCCCTTAATGAATGCGGAACATATTTTTACGTTTAGAATGAAGTTTATTTTTGGTGGATTCATGTCATTTATTTGTATTTACTTTTTCAAAATTCTGATTTATTTAACCCAGCCAACATTTTGACCAGAAATATTGATATTTGCTGCCAAAGCATGTTTAAGAATGACATCTATATAGGACTTGTAATCAATTATTTTATATATAACTGGTACTAATAGTGGGTACATATCAAGTTCTGCCTGACAGGCCCAGGTTTCTAGCTGATCATTTAAAGACACTGTTTCTTTTATTGTACTTTCAAAAAGATAACTACATTAACAACAACCAATTTGTACTTTACGCCAATCCTCTCCTCCCATTGCTGACGCTTCCTTCCTCTGCATATGGCATTTTATGGCGCGGAACAATTGATACTCTGCAGCAACCTCTACTTGTGTAAATAAACCGAATGTCTGGCTCCAGGTTGCGCCGCAGGCTTCTACTCCCTCCACTGCAATGAAACGTGCGGCCACTGTGTGGACGACACGTGTGATGCTCTGACTGGCCAATGTGACGCCGGGTGTGAGCCGGGGTGGACCGGATATGACTGTGTGACAAGTAGGTGTCCGGTGTTTGTTTGTTTGTTGTTTAATGCCGCACTCAGCAATATTCCAGCCATATGACAGCAGTCTGTATATAATCGAGTGTGAACCAGACAATCCAGTCATTGACATCATGAGCATCGATCCACGTTATTGGAATACGATGACATGCATCAACCAAGTCAGCGAGCCTGACCACACGATCCCGTTAGTCGCCTCTTACGACAAGCATAGTCGCCTTTTGCAGCAAGATGGGTTGCTGAAGACCTATTCTACACCGGATCTTCACGGGTCGGTGTCTGGTGTAGGATATGACTGTCTGACAAGTTGGTGTCTACTGTTAGCTCAACTAGTGAAACACGCAAACATGTGCTGAGGCTTGGTGTAATGTCTTTATTTATATTGTTATTTGTTGAATTTTCTTGTAGGGAATATATTCACAGGCGGTATGCGCCGTTCATGCCAAACCGGAAGTTGGCAGGAAGCAACTGCCATTTCTCGCTGAACTGTAAACAATGTGATTTCAACCCAAGCACATGAAGCATAACTTTGACAAGTTTTGAACTAAATGGAACTTACATCACGAACCGAAGGGCTTCCATATCATTCTCGTTAGAGCATTTATATAAGGTATTTAATAAAGAGTTGGGCGGTCGGGTAGCCCAGTGGTTAAAGCGTTCACTCGTCACGCCAAAGACCCTGGTTCGATTCTGGTGTCCCCCGTCGTGATATTGCTTGAATATTGCTAAAAGCTGCGTAAAACCATACTCACTCACTCAATAAAGAGTTGCCAGATCAGGAAAGTGACAGTAGGAATATGTTTTCTGATCAAGCAACCTAGAAAAGGTTAACACGGAGTATTCCGAACGGCAGTTTCGGGCGGTGAGACTGATTCCGTCAAAATCATTGTCTATCTCTCGCTTCAATGAGCTTCAATGGGATAACCAACTGCAGAGACTTCGCATGACCCGTGGGAAGTACTGCTGTACATCCTCGACCATCTATTAGACATTCCAGAATGTGTTTTGTTCATTTTTCAAATTTTGAATCGAGAACTTTGTCAAAATATATTTCGTACTCTGGAATAGTCGCCAGTTTGAAACTGGTGCTTGTATAGCTCGAGAAAGCGGCTTTCTGATTGGCTAATGTCGATTTCTTGTTAGTCATTTCATTGGTCGGTCAAAGTTTGCGAACCGTCGTTCTGACGTGACCTGTAATGGGATGTCCTCAGATCTTTGTTTAGTGGTTGCGAGAAGTTAGCTCTGAATTGAATGAGATTGGAGGCTTGGCCGTCAGCAAAAGTTCCTTGTCACCATTAAAACACTTCAACGATTTTATCTGTGTTTGAATTGGCTGTCCCATGTGTACTGTGAATGTGTGACGAATTTCTTACACTTGGGATTTTATGCCCGCAATGGCCGGGATGCACGTGCGATTTCCGGGTCGTTATGGGTAATTATGAAAAATGTTTGTACATGTGATTATCATACGTGATTCTGAAAAATTCAAGACAATTTTCATTTGATGTGTTTTTGTTGTTGTGCACAAGATTTTTTTCCGCTAGTATATCCGCCATATTCACCCAACAGGGAAGCGACCGACACCGACACTGACACCGACACCGACAACGGCATCGACAACGGCATCATCAACGTCATCATCGGCTACATCCACAACACCCACAACACCACCACATACTACCAAAGCGAGGCAACACAACCAGACGCCCCATGGCCATCGCACGACGTCTCATGGCAACACCCAGCATGGCACAGACCAACCCTCAACTCAAGGGCTCTCAGAAGGTACGCAAACCTACAGTCCGGGAGCAAAAGTCTCGTAGCAGGCAAACATAAGGTTTTACCTTTAATACTGACTCAGGAACAAAATTTGAACCGTAATACATGTAAAAAATGCATCCTCAGAGGTTAGTTAACCAATGATTAATTCATTATAGCTCTTGCACAGCAGTTACCCGGGGTCGTGTTTTATGATACCAGTACCCATAATAATATATAAGTCTTCAGGAACTCAGAGGGGGTTTAATGTCGCCCCAAAGTACGTCTTGCGTGTTTTGCGTTGACTTTCAACTACATACTTATCACAAAGTTTTAGTTTTGGTACTAAAATGCATTCATTTGAAGCAAGGCCTATCTTCCATGTGACAGATCTGCGGAATCTATGACTCGTATAAGACTGCACAAACTTGGTCAATTCTGTAACCGTACACACAACAAAACAAACGAATCAAATCTTGTCCGACATTCCGGATCTGAGAGGCCACAGTCAAGACAAAGATGCGTTTCATGGCATTTGATTCAGATACTGGACCAGCACTAAAACATCATTTCCCATGTTACGTTGTTTGTTTTGATTTGATTTGTTTCGTTTGTTGTTTAACGCCCACGTAGCAATATTCCAGCTATATGACGGCGGTCTGTAAATAATCGAGTCTGAACCAGACTATCCAGTAAGTCGCCTCTTACGACAAGCATAGTCGCCTTTTACGGCAAGCATGGGTTGCTGAAGACCTAGTCTACCCCGATTCTCACGGGTCGATAGGACAAGCAGTAATACGTGGCTACCAAAGTCCACAACCCTTGGTCAGGCACAACATGCTGTTTCAGGGAAAATTGGAATTGCTGTCTAGAATCTGTCATTGACGTTTTAAATTTCCTTGAACTGGGTCGACTGTAGGCACCCGAGGTTCATCCTACGCTCAGCAGCATTTATAGATTATAATCTACTTGTTAGCGGCAGAATTTCTGCTTGTGTACGCAGCAGACGTTATTCAAAATTAACATATCGTTTTTAGTTCTAACAAGAACAGTAAATGCGCTGTCGCGTCACTTGATTGTCTGGTCCATCACTTGATTGTCTGGTCCATCACTTGATTGTCTGGTCCATCACTTTATTGTCTTGCCAAGGCCTGATTGTTTACAAGCAGCCGTTCTGAGGCAGGAGTACTGCCGTGCATCAGGCAACAAACAAACACGTAATATTATATGCAAATTGTGTGAATGGTGGGTGGTACGAGTAGAGCAGGACATGGTTACCCATTTTAGCGAACACCTGGTGTTATCACTGACTTTCAGCGACCCAGCCGCTACTACTTGCCCTTTACGCCAAGCAGAATCTGTTTTACATTTTACATTGATACACTTCACCTGTGATGGGTCTTGCGCAAAGCCTGTTCTAAGTACACTGCTCCGTGCCACTGTCAAGGAAACTGGTCCCAGAAGTGTTCCCCATTATGGAACTGTAAACACATGCAGTATTCCTGGTCATACTTGAAGTAAGTTGATATCATAGGTTGGGTTCAAGGCAATAATGTCAATATTACTTAAACATACATTCCAGTGTTTAAGATGCGAATCTATTGTCACATGAAACCCGTAAAGATCCGGAGTAGAAGAGGTCTTCAGCAACCCATGCTTGCCGTGAGAGGCGATAAGGTGGTCAGGCTCGCGATTTGGTTGATGCATGTCATCGTGTCCCAATTTCGTGGAACCATGCTTATGATGTCAATCACTGGATTGTCTGGTCCAGACTCGATTATTTACAGACCGTCGTCATATAGCTGGGATATTGTTGAGTCCGGCTTTAAACAACAAACAAACAAACCTGATGAAGGAGTAAGTATACACTCCGAAACGTTGAGTTTCCTCATAATAAAGTAGTTTACATCTATAAATTCTCCTCCTCATTGGTATTTCGATCAAAATAATCCCGAGTATTTTATTTTGGGGGCAATACGCGTTTTTTTTTTAAAATGTGGAAAAATGTAGATTGTCAGTTCCACACCGTATTCACATGTTATGTAATTCCCTATATCCACTGTATGCGTTTATGGTCTTCTATTCACAAGTTTTGATAATTTCCTGTATTCACACGATGTGCTACTCTCTATATTCACATGCATGTTGTGTTACTCGTCCTGTATTCTGTTCCAGGTACCTTGGCCGGCATTATAGTCTCGTGTGTTCTCGTCCTGTGCATCGTGCTACACTCGTTCATCTTCCTCAGGTAGACATGTCCACTCCAGGATGTAGTAACAAACGACAAGTTCCGAATGTAGATGAATAAGACCGAGCCATAACATTATATAGTATATTGTTATGCACCCTGTCGCATCTGAGGGCCCTTGCATGTGCTTCCAAAACGAAGTACCATCAAATAAGTATTTGAGTTCTACGTAGGTTTTCATTTGTATCGAACCGAGGCGATGAGGAAATGAAGCCAAATCGTTTCAGAAAGCTGAAATCTGATTGGCTCAAGAACCAACGCATCCTTCATTTAAATTGGACAGTCAAAGTTCGATCAGGGTTCACCAAACGCGAACTGTGGAGGTGCTCACATCTTAACGCAGAATGTGTGTTGTCGGGGTAACAGATCTGATTGTGGCGAGATTGTTCGAACCCCGACGGTGTGCTCAATAGGTTAAAGGCCTCTGTGATATTGCTGGAATATTGCCTACTGCGCCGTCAAACATCATGCATTCACTGAGACTATCTTTTAGTAAATGACTTATTTTCCAGATACTCGAGACGGCGGTCGTGCCACTGGCTTCGGGCTCGACGGAAACATACATACGGACGAGATCGGGTAGAGAGCCCCGAGGACTATACATCAGGCACGGAACTTCCCAAGTATGCAACAGCTTCACCCCCGGGCACGGAAGAGGACAGGGTGACAGCTGGCATCATTAACCCTAACTACGACCAATCACCCAAATAAAGCTGACACGGATTATAGCTGAAATACCGTTAATGGGGCGTTACACCCAGCTTGGTCCTTCCCTCAATAACTCACTCACTCTGTCACAACTCATTTTCCTCATCAAATGTATTACCACTGTGTCCGTTATTAAGCTATGTAGTGAAGGCCTTTTGCCAATATGTGATTTGTGTTTTCAATATCTGGCATATTGATAGCAAAGATTGAAAGACACGGAGAGTGAGTATGGTTTTACGCCGCTTTTACCAACGGAGGGAGACACCAAAATTGATTTCACACATTGTACCAATATGGGTTATCGAACCCTGTCTTTAACCACTAGGCTACGCCACCGCCTGTATCCAGTCACACGCACTGAAAGAGACAGGAAATACCAGTGTGGCAAAACCACAACAACCACAATGGGCGATCATTTTGTTCCAAAGGGCAATAACTCTTCTTTTGAAATGACATAAGCGACCGTCCAACCTGTCCCTTCCGGTTTGGTTCCCGATCAATGTTAGACTGGGTTCCTGTCTACCTCAACTAGACAGACGGCGGCCGACTTATCGTAGGCTGCGATTGGACGACATTAAACATAGCGTTAATTGGTCCTCGGTATCGAAAACAAATGGCTACGTGAAGTTTGTTTGCGAGGTAAAAGTGCCACCGACAAAATTAACATTAGCAGAGCAGTGTGTTGGAACTATTTTCACTCAAAACATTTTTTTGAGGTGAGCGCATGTCTCTATGTTTATTTGCATTTTTAATTAATAAACCCCTGGATTGTGGAAGCTATATGTCCCCTTCAGCCCTAACGCTGTCTTTGAAGTTTTCAAAATACATCACGTACTCTAATCCAGTGCACAGTTGTAAATTCTTCGTGACAATCTCTGTTCTGTGATATGCAGTCATTCTACGCAAAACAAAATGACTGTAAACGACTTCTGAAAGTTAAGTAGGCCTCTAGAGTAAATATCGCTATTGTTTACATGAAATATTAAACCATCATTCGCGGTGTAAATTCATGTATTTTTTAAATTCAGAATAGCTGATACTTTCTCAGAGAATTCAGTTACAAAAGCACCATGTCAGTGATCACGGATATCTGTGATTTAACAAGACACCAATAACCATTCTGAAACTTCGCCTGCAACATTAAAATCGTTACTGCAGTAAGTATATACTCGAGAGAATAAAGCACGAACGCCGAAGTGAGAGAGTCGACAAAATCCCGTTTCGCGTAGGCCGATTGTAAATATTTCACTCTTAGTTGCGATACATACATTCCAAAATTCTTCGTACGTTTTAAACTCAAATGACAAACTATCACTGATGGTCTAGATGAAATCAAGCGAAATAAAGCAGGTGCAGAAAACGAAAGATGTGCTCTAGGGCCCGCACGGTTAACTCGTGCACATTGGTTTGGTGGGTAGTTAGTAGGACCCGGGTACCCACAGGCCTACCCGGACCCGTGGTTTGTCACGTGATATATTGTTTAAAAATAAATAAATAAAAAAATATGAAAAATGTAGAACTCCATGGTTACACTATAAGTCACCAATGTTCGCATTGCTTTCAGACAATACACGCATTTTTTCTGACTTTATTCATTTGAGTAAAGATAAAACTTCAGTCAACCTCAGTGTCTGTATGACCAGACCGTTTTATACGGGTATCTAAATACATTTTGCCAAGGCTACGGTCAATACTATTCCCAATCGGACGGATATTTTGTACCTGTCTCTTGAGACCCACAGCGGGTACCCGGTAGGGTCTGGTTATAAGGGGGTGGGTACCGGGGTAGTAAATTTAAACTCGTCCCAGCCCTAATGTGCTCTGAAAATCGTCCCTGTTTGAAAATGTAAACAAAGCCAAATCCAGATTTTAGATTTTAGAATCTTTAGATTTCTACTATTGTGAGATATCCATTCATTCTATTCGTCGCATAATTGGGTCATCTAAGAATATGCATGGGATTTCTTCTGTGAGAAGAATTAGGGAATTAAAAATGCATACATTACAATATGGTAAATACAAAATAAAGTGAAAATTAAGTTTCGCGTGACGCCATGACTGACGCAAACTCGCGCACAACGTCGACAATATTTATCTGCATTTTCCACCAAGTCTTTGGGTTGTGATGCAAGGTGTAACAGCCCGTACAAAACAACAGCAGATTGTCAATTCATCCTTATTACTTACTTGATTCCTTTATGTGTATATAACAGATACGTGAAAAGAGGTCACCGATAGTGATGTCATACGTAGGTCAACATTGTTCTACATATTTGACAGTTTCTTAGAGGTGAAGGTCGAATGGAACTTCACACACAGTTATTCAGTTCACTGTTTTCATCATGATGTAGAATCTGATTACATTTCAAATTTTGGAAATATACTTTTACTAGATCTACTAAATAAGGATAAAATTTATGGATGAACAACTTCTTTATTACAATTAGGAGCTACGTTTCGGTGTAGGTTCTAACACCGTTATCAAGCAAGTGATATACAGAGTATGGTTGACAAGTATGTATACAGGTAGGAGGCAATGTTTATACAGTAGAGTATATCTCACTTCGTCGATCAAAATGTTTACTACCTTTTTGTGTACATAACAGGCTTCTCCATTCCATTGTAACTACATCTGTAATAAAGTAATAAAGAAGTTGTTCATCTATATATCTTATCCTTACTTAGAACTCTAACCTCTAAATACCTCTCAAAGAAGTTAGTAGATCTACTGTTCAATATCATATCAGATATAGGCCACAAAATACTAATCTAATGTAAATTGGACCGTTGTTTATGTAAGAAATTGAAAAATATTGTGTCTTATAATGTCTGTTTGAATATTGTATACATAAAACAGTTGACAAATATCGTGTCGTTTTCTTTCTTTTAAGAAATGAAAGGTAAATGTTTAAAACTGCAGCATGCAAATATTTCTTCTGGAGTGTAACATTCAGTCAGGTAATTTCGTATAACCAGGTTCTGAACATCCATTTCATCTTGAAACTAAAACTGGATATATTACTAAACAGAACTAGTACCATTTGTTATTAATTATGCACACATGATTAGGGGAAACCGTTTTAGAAATTGATTGGCAGAATATTGATGCTAGATGCACTGTCAATCACAGTTACCCCTCACCAGGGCCCACTTGCACAAAGGGATCTTAGCGCTACCATACTTTAACATAGGCTTACAAAAGTCGTAGCACTAAGATCGCTTTGTGCAAGTGGGCCCAGGTTTTAAATATTGACTTCACACTATATGGAACTTGTGATCCCAGGTACATTTCTGTTAATAGAAATGTACCCTAGCCACAATTTGAATGTCTGGTACCCTGAAAGGCTGCCGAGTCCATATTCCCCAACCCGAAACCGAAAACGGTTCATGTTGTAGTTCCGGTTCGCCTTATTACGAGTGCGTGTGTGCTACTTCTACACTGTCTGTGCTGTATCCAGTTGAAGAGGACCCAGTGCCTTACCAGTTAGAGCGGACCAACCGAAGAATGGCTAAGAAAGAAGTTCCTGACAAGTACCCAACGTTATGGACTTCAGTTTAAGAGGGACACATATATTCCTCCTCTCCAACCCTCAATTTGAAGTCGAACAAAATTGGCACACAAATACTCTTCACAGTATTGAATAATGTGGGAAATTCCCTGTTCTGTGATATCATCCACTGTAATTTTAGGCAAAGCAAAATTACTGAAAATGACCTGTGACACATTACTGAATCACCAATCACAGCGGTGTTTACAGTATGTTTTGACATCCAAATACGTCTATTTACTCGGAGAATAGACTTTCAAGAAATGCATATTAGTGATCACGGGTATCTGTCTTTCATCAAATCACCAATGATTATTCCAAAACGTCACCGATAGCCCTAGAATCGTTTTGAATGTTTTGGAAAATAAGCAAACATAAACGCCGAAATGAACGTTCCGCCATATTGGATAGTGTTTACAAAATCACGTTTCACGTATGCCGGTAATGAGGCTGCGTATTACATCATATATATTTTACAATCTGCTGCGATAATACATCCTTGAATTCCTCCTATTTTTAAGAATCAAATGACAAATGGTCTTTGTCACAAACGTATTTGAAAGGTATTGGGTTGCAACATATGCACTCTGTGCTACACCTCGGCGAGACATTCTCTCTTTTCAGACAAATGTCGTTTTAAAACTGACTGCAAAATAAATATGTTATTAATTATTGCAACCCCCTAAAGGAAAATGAATCAAGCCTTGCAAGGTTCAGTCTTACACAGGGCGTCACTATTATGACGTCACATAGATTGTGAGGAAAAAGGTATTATTACTTGCCCGTGAAGAGATCACCCGTTTAATAAACATACAGCTTTATTACACATTGTGTAATACCAAAACGCGTGCTTATGTACTCTCGGAACACGTTTCACGAACAAATATTGAAAGCTCTCAACATCCTTTGGCGTATTCAACGACATTGCGTGTGGAGTTGATAGATCACTGAGAGGAGCTTATGCACACGCGATGACCCCAGCAACCTTGTTGCTAGGCTGACGTCACATGGCATTGTTTCGCCGATGGATCTTGCAACAAAATTCCACAAATTACGTCATCGGGTATTGTGACGTTACTGAAAACTTTGAGATGCAAGGCCCGTTCCACAAGGCTATCGTATTGTAGCGCAACGACAGTCGTTAGTCTAAGTTAAAATATGTGAGATGCGATAGCCTTAGCTTAGCTTTGTGAATTCTAAAGGTGGACCGTTGTATGGTATGAAATTCATACGTTTCAACTTTTGACGTTTTTGAAGTATTATTCTGTTAAACTCAATTGGACTATGTCGTGGATCGTGTCAACCTATTCATACTCAACAGTATAATTAAAAAACGTTATAAATGGCAAGTAATAAATAAAATACTAAACTCGCTCCCGTGTAAAACCAATTTTATGAAACTCGTGAATAGTTGTGGTATCTGACTCGCTTTCGCTCGTCAGATACCACAACTATTCACTCGTTTCATAAAACTGGTATTACACGGGAGCTCGTTTAGTATTCTATATTTACATCACAGTCTACAGAAAATCCGCAGTTGAGTAACAATGGCAGAAGCCAGCTATGGACTCCACACTTTCATCAATCGTCTCTGTGCAAAACTGTAACCTTCTATGAAGACTCCGATATGCACCTTACTTAACACACTCAGTAAATAATACCTCTGCAGTAAGATGGCTATTTAACATGACCCTTCTTATGTAGTGGGGCAATATCGGTTATATAGGTTACATCCAACATCACAGTAAACAGCAGAGTAGTGTAATAAACGTAACTAATGCATCACTAGCGCATAAAACATATCCGCTAAAAGCTTGTCACTGACTGCTGATTTGTAACTTTCAAACTATCATTAGCATCGTACACTTCTTGCAGTGTAATAAATGGAACTAATTACATTACTAGCACAAAAACATCTCAGCTACAATTCGTCACTGCCTGCTTCAAACAAGGAAAGCATCCAACACGTCCTGCTGAGCAACAGAGGACACAAGTGTCGTCCAATTGTAGACTTACATTGATCTTGTGAGGATATTTAATAATTTCACAATTTAGTTCTGTAGTACTGATTTCTGGGTAAGCCTTCTCCTTTCCATTTGTGAATCAACACGTGACAGTGCTCAAACATTACTTTTTCACATCATTATTCTTTACTCGCATAAATGACAGGCACTGAACGTGTGTACCACAGTTATTTCGTAAGCCAACCTAAAGTTGGCATCCCCCCAAAGAAAATGAAGCAAGCCTTGCAAGGTTTAGTCGTACAGCGCGTCACTATTATGACGTCACAGAGCTCATTGTGAGGCAAAAGGTTTAAGGTCACAGTCTTCAGAAAAAATCCAGCTCTCTGTTGAAACATGAAATACACACTCTAAGTCGATTTCCCATTTATTGTTACACTTCCTTTGAATATTGTGGTAACCGCAACTCGGCATTTGGTAACCTATAATGTACATATAATTATGTTAAGATACCCACCGACAATGACTGATAAAGAACTACTTTTCTATTATTAGGTGGACCATTTGATTTCTAGGGGTGGGTAGGGGCCACACGTTCATAATTCTGTGTGAAAAAAGCTCAGCCTTCATCTGCTTGAAAAAGAATTCAATAAAAAATCTCTACTTCAATATTACCATCCTCATCAATACAGAGTTTTTCATGACCAAAGCCATAATCTTACAAAGAGACATGAGCTTGGGAGACAGTATGCCTGTTACACTTGTATATTTATAATCATTTCAAATCTTCCATTTCCAGAGGGCATATCATGCAAATCACTGTGTTGTATCCTTGGAAAGGGTTTTTAACTGCACTTGTCCGGCAGTAATATTACTGAAACAGTTGCTCACTGTGATATAAGATGCCAATCCAAACATAATGAAGTATAAACAAGACTTCAACAGTGTAAACTGAGAAACAAAAGAAACTATACCTCTCTGTTGATTTTATCATACAGTTAACTACGGTTATAACGAACACGCTTATAACGAACTGACGGATATAACGAACTTACTTTTTTGGTCCCGATTTTTTGCTGTAGTTATGTTGTATATATGCTAACGAACTACGGTTATAACGAACTAAAATTAGCAGTCCCTTTAAGTTCGTTATAACCGTAGTTTACTGTATGGTTGATTGAAACTATCTTAAACTAGCGACACTATATCCAAAACATGAACTGTGCTGGCGCTTACTCAGCACTCAAAGAATACTTTAATTTAAAACCTTAAAAGAAATGAAACAAATGTTTAGCCTAAAACACAAAAGTTGATGGGTACTTTGGGCATCTTATCTTTGCTTTTGTACAATGTTTGCTTTTTTCGACACAAGTTTACAACATTTTAAACATGGTAGGCGCCATGTGGTTGCATATTTATTTCTTACCTCAGTCTTCATTGAACCAACTACAATTTACTCAAAACTAACAAGCCACAGATTACGTTTTACAAACTGTTTCAGGAATGAGTGATTGTGAAATAGACGTGATCATATTTAACAACAGCTCTTTGAATTTTCAATTGCATAAAGAGCAAACTCAAACAAGAATGAGCAATGTAGTGGGTTTCATTAAAGTGTAAAACAAATGTGATTAAAAAACAAACAAACAATGACAATGACTCATCAGTGACTCATAAACACATGTTCGTGATACACTCGGAACCGTACAATCGACTCATTAGATTTCTCATGAACATGGAAAGGGTTTTGTTGCTTATATTTCCATGCCCATTTCATGACAAGAACAATTACAATGACGTTCATGGGCATAACTGAATATCTTCAAAGGTCTTTTCCGCATTGATGTCAGACAGAACAATCAGTCCTGTGAATTTAAAGTTGATTTTGACCGCCCGGGCCAAGTCGGACCCAACACATACTAAACACTTCTGACAGAGACTATGTCGAGAATGCAGAAGGAAAAGTGCTTCACTTTGACCACCGTGTTTTCTTTAAATACCACGAAGTTTAAGTTGATTTTGACAGCCCGGACCAAGTCGGCCCGGACACTTTTTAGACTGTTGAGGAGATGGGGAAGAAAGTTCAACTTTAACGAACGTGTCTGCTTTTAATACGGTGAACAGTGGCATTAGAAAGTGGTATTTACTTAGATATAGTACTATCCTAAAAATGTTAACGCTATGCCAACAGACGGAAAAACGATAGCTTGAAGTATTTGATACGTTCCAAATCCCATTTCGTTTAGGGGTTGCTCTTTTACATGTTACCTAGCTCAGCGACGCTCACACACAGCTAGATTTTCTGATTTTCAACCGATTTACTCCCAATCACGTAATTATGGTGGACGGATTTGGTTTGGGATTGTTCATTAATGTCATGTGTGTTTTTTGCATCAATAATATGTTGGTATGGTCGTCGATAATGGAGTAATTAGCCAATACAACTTTGGCCCGTCTTGGCCCGGCCCGGCACGACTTTTAGGCAATTCCCGCCTGAGTGCCACACGATTGCTGAGGGATAGTACGGGATAGCCTTTGTTCTGCCGTTTATTCTGATTCCTTCTGTGAACCCTGTGAAGTAGCAGACATGTAGCGTTGTGGCATGTGTAATAATTTGAAGTAGCAGATCTAGCGTTGTGATGTGTAATAATTTGAAGTAGCAGACATGTAGCGTTGTGATGTGTAATAATTTGAAGTAGCAGACATGTAGCGCTGTGGCGTGTAATAATTTGAAGTAGCACACATGTAGCGTTGTGACGTGTAATAATTTGAAGTAGCATACATGTAGCGTTGTGGCGTGAAATAATTTGAAGTAGCACACATGTAGCGTTGTGGCAGGTGTAATAATTTGAAATAGCAGACATGTAGCGCTGTGACGTGTAATAATTTGAAGTAGCACACATGTAGCGTTGTGGCAGGTGTAATAATTTGAAGTGGCAGACATGTAGCGTTGTGGCATGTGTAATAATTTGAAGTAGCAGATCTAGCGTTGTGATGTGTAATAATTTGAAGTAGCAGACATGTAGCGTTGTGATGTGTAATAATTTGAAGTAGCAGACATGTAGCGTTGTGACGTGTAATAATTTGAAGTAGCATACATGTAGCGTTGTGGCGTGAAATAATTTGAAGTAGCAGACATGTAGCGTTGTGGCAGGTGTAATAATTTGAAGTAGCAGACATGTAGCGCTGTGACGTGTAATAATTTGAAGCAGCACACATGTAGCGTTGTGGCAGGTGTAATAATTTGAAGTAGCAGACATGTAGCGCTGTGGCGTGAAATAATTTGAAGTAGCACACATGTAGCGTTGTGGCGTGAAATAATTTGAAGTAGCAGACATGTAGCGTTGTGGCAGGTGTAATAATTTGAAGTAGCAGACATGTAGCGCTGTGACGTGTAATAATTTGAAGCAGCACACATGTAGCGTTGTGGCAGGTGTAATAATTTGAAGTAGCAGACATGTAGCGCTGTGGCGTGAAATAATTTGAAGTAGCACACATGTAGCGTTGTGGCGTGAAATAATTTGAAGTAGCACACATGTAGCGTTGTGGCAGGTGTAATATTTTGAAGTAGCAGACATGTAGCGCTGTGGCGTGAAATAATTTGAAGTAGCACACATGTAGCGTTGTGGCGTGAAATAATTTGAAGTAGCACACATGTTGCGTTGTGGCAGGTGTAATAATTTGAAATAGCAGACATGTAGCGTTGTGACGTGTAAAAATTTGAAGTGGCAGACATTTAGTGTCGGGGTTTGTGTTAAACAATAAGTGTTGCGGCATGTGTAATAAGTTAAAGGAGAAAGCATACAGCCGATGCAGTAACATTTTATTGCAATATTCTACATCAAGTAGTATTGCATCACGTGTACAGGGGTACCTCTACATCTCCATCACACAATAGGGTTGCTTGGCAAGTGAAGGACGACGTCCAGGACGTAGATGATGCCGTTGGTGGCGTGAATCTCGTTCATGATGCTGGCCTGGTTGAACTGCTGAACGTAACCTGCAATGTATTCACAACGGAATGATTTTCTAGTCTGTACAATAGCAAATCATAACGGTTGGAGCGTCAGGAAGAGACAGGTATAAGTTTGTTTAGTAAGTCATAGTAAGTGTGCAGTCATACTGGCTTGTGTCTTCAATGTGTACTGGCTTGTGGCTTCTATGTGTACTGACTTGTGGTTTCTATGTGTACTGACTTGTGGCTTCTATGTCTACTGACTTGTGGCTTCTATGTGTACTGGCTTGTGGCTTCTATGTCTACTGACTTGTGGCTTCAATGTGTACTGGCTTGTGGCTTCTATGTGTACTGACTTGTGGCTTCTATGTGTACTGGTTTGTGGCTTCTATGTCTACTGACTTGTGGCTTCTATGTGTACTGGCTTGTGGCTTCTATGTCTACTGACTTGTGGCTTCTATGTCTACTGACTTGTGGCTTCAATGTGTACTGGCTTGTGGCTTCTATGTGTACTGACTTGTGGCTTCTATGTCTAATGACTTGTGGCTTCTATGTGTACTGGCTTGTGGCTTCTATGTGTACTGATTGTGGCTTCTATGTCTACTGACTTGTTTCTTCGACATGTACAGTCCTTGTGACTACCATGTATACAGTCCTGTGTCTACCATGATATGAGTCTCACCGTTCTGCATGGAGACGTGGATACGATGTCCCTCTAGGGAGGTGAGCATGTCGTTCTGGTGCAGAGAGGCGGGGGCGTGGATTCCGTCCAGGACGTGGTACATCATGGTACCTAAAAATACCAAACGTTGCACACATCACCACTGTGTACGATATTGTCATTGGTCTTTCAATACAGCTGGACCTTTGCTGGAGGTAAATATCATTGCAAGAAACATCCAGTTATTATTAAGTCATGCGTGGATGATGTGCAATGCCAAATAAAAAGGTGCCCGTACTCTCCAGGAATTTGGCGTCATTGTCCAGGTTGTTTCTGTAGGCTGTCGGGAGCTTGCTGAACGCTGCATTGGTTGGCGCGAGGAGGGTCACTTGAGGCCCTACAGGAAGAGACAAGGTCAGGAATACGTGTTTCATCACTGTATCTAAACATGGCCGCATCTCCACACAAGGATAAGGGTTGTGTGACAAACCTCTTCTTCGTCAAGTTAATATTTTAGTTTCATCAATAAAAACAATGTGTTATATTAACGTGGCTTATGCCAATGATTACATATTCATTCACTAGGATCAAGGACTGGAGAAAACTCAAGGTTTATAGTACATGTTGATGAGAAAGCCATTCAAGACAGTGACACAATGTCTGAAAGAAGTAATTGTGTTACTTACTCTCGAGCTCGCTCCAGACACCAGATTTCATCAAGTCAGCAATCAAGGTACTGTACTGATCATAGCCCTTGCTTAGAATATGAGTGATGCTGCCATGCGTCATGTTGCCATGGGTACCGTTGCCATGGGTACCGTTTCCAAGGCGATTGCAGTTGATACCCAAGGTCCCGTTTGGGCACAATATGCCGTTCGGATGGGTACCGTTGCCATGGGTACCGTTTCCATGTTGAGTACAATTGACACCCCAGAACCCGTTGTCGCATAATGTGCCGTTGCCATTGGTACCATTGCCATGGGTACCGTTTACATGGAGAGAACAGTTGACACCCCAGAACCCTTTGCCACATAATGTGCCGTTGCCATGGGTACCGTTTACATGGAGAGAACAGTTGACACCCCAGAACCCTTTGCCACATAATGTGCCGTTGCCATGGGTACCGTTTACATGGAGGGTACAGTTGACACCCCAGAACCCTTTGCCACATAATGTGCCGTTGCCGTATTTACCATTGCCATGGGTACCGTTTACATGGAGAGTACAGTTGATACCCCAGAACCCTTTGTCGCATAATGTGCCGTTTCCATGGGTACCATTGCCATGCGTACCGTTTACATGGAGAGTACAGTTGACACCCCAGAACCCTTTGCCGCATAATGTACCGTTGCCTTGGGTACCATTGCCGTGGGTACCGTTGCCATGGAGAGTACAGTTGACACCCCAGAACCCGTTGCCGCATAATGTGCCGTTGCCTTGTGTACGATTGCCATGGGTACCGTTGCCATGGAGAGTACAGTTGATACCCAAGAACCCGTTGCCGCAAAATGTGCCGTTTCCATGGGTACCATTGCCATGCGTACCGTTTACATTGAGAGTACAGTTGACACCCCAGAACCCGTTGCCGCATAATGTGCCGTTGCCTTGGGTACCATTGCCATGTGTACCGTTGCCGTGGAGACTACAGTTGACACCCCAGAACCATTTGCCGCATAAGGTGCCGTTTCCATGGGTACCATTGCCATGCGTACCGTTTACATGGAGAGTACAGTTGACACCCCAGAACCCGTTGCCGCATAATGTGCCGTTGCCTTGGGTATCATTGCCATGTGTACCGTTGCCGTGGAGACTACAGTTGACACCCCAGAACCCGTTGCCGCATAATGTGCCGTTGCCATTGGTACCATTGCCATGCGTACTGTTTACATGGAGAGTACAGTTGACACCCCGGAACCCTTTGCCGCATAATGTGCCATTGCCTTGGGTATCATTGCCATGGGTACCATAGCCATAGGTACCGTTGCCATGGAAAGTACAGTTGACACCCCAGAACCCGTTTCCGCATAATGTGCCGTTGCCTTGGGTACGATTGCCATGGGTACCGTTGCCGTGGAGACTACAGTTGACACCCCAGAACCCGTTGCCGCATAATGTGCCGTTGCCTTGTGTACGATTGCCATGGGTACCGTTGCCATGGAGAGTACAGTTGATACCCAAGAACCCGTTTCCGCATAATGTGCCGTTGCCTTGGGTACCATTGCCATGGGTACCGTTGCCGTGGAGACTACAGTTGACACCCCAGAACCCGTTTCCGCATAATGTGCCGTTGCCTTGTGTACGATTGCCATGGGTACTGTTGCCATGGAGAGTACAGTTGATACCCAAGAACCCGTTGCCGCATAATGTGCCGTTTCCATGTGTGCCATTGCCATGCGTACCGTTTACATTGAGAGTACAGTTGACACCCCAGAACCCTTTGCCGCATAATGTGCCGTTTCCATGGGTACCATTGCCATGCGTACCGTTTACATGGAGAGTACAGTTGACACCAAAGAACCCGTTGCCGCATAATGTGCCGTTTCCATGTGTGCCATTACCATGCGTACCGTTTACATGGAGAGTACAGTTGACACCCCAGAACCCGTTGCCGCATAATGTGCCGTTGCCTTGGGTACCATTGCCGTGGGTACCGTTGCCATGGAGAGTACAGTTGTTACCCGAGAACCCGTTGCCGCATAATGTGCCGTTTCCATTGGTACTGTTGCCATTGGTACCATTTACATGGAGAGTACAGTTGACACCCCAGAACCCTTTGCCGCAGAATGTGCCGTTTCCATTGGTACTGTTGCCATTGGTACCGTTTACATGGAGAGTACAGTTGACACCCCAGAACCCTTTGCCGCATAATGTGCCGTTGCCTTGGGTACCGTTTACATGGAGGGCACAGTTGACACCCCAGAACCCGTTGCCGCATAATGTGCCGTTGCCATTGGTACCATTGCCGTGGGTACCGTTGCCATGGAGAGTACAGTTGATACCCCAGAACCCGTTGCCGCATAATGTGCCGTTTCCATGGGTACTGTTGCCATTCGTACCATTTACATGGAGAGTACAGTTGACACCCCAGAACCCTTTGCCGCATAATGTGCCGTTGCCTTGGGTACCATTGCCGTGGGTACCGTTACCATGGAGAGTACAGTTGACACCCCAGAACCCGTTGTCGCATAATGTGCCGTTTCCATGTGTGTCGTTTCCATGTGTACCGTTGCCATGGAGAGTACAGTTGACACCCCATGTGCCATTACGACACAAGACATATGCTTGACGGCGGACTTGTCCAGACTTCTTGTTGTTAGTTTTGTTCACCAGTCCTGATCCCTCCAGTATGACCTTGCTTACAAAGAAGATGAACCCGTTCGAGGCTCGCTTGTTGAATCCAGTGATAGTGACGTTGTTTACAAGCACTACCTGCATGAAGATAAAAAGGACATACATGCTAGGCGGTATACACCCTGTCCTGTCAGGTGTATGTACTATCTAGCATATACCTCCCCCTGCACTCTGTCCTGTCAGGTGTATGTACTATCTAGCATATACCTTCCCCTGTACCCTGTCCTGTCAGGTGTATCTTCTATCTAGCATATACCTTCCCCTGCACCCTGTCCTGTCAGGTGTATCTTCTATCTAGCATTGACCTTCCCCTGCACCCTGTCCTGTCAGGTGTATCTTCTATCTAGCATATACCTTCCCCTGCACCCTGTCCTGTCAGGTGTATGTACTATCTAGCATATTCCTTCCCCTGCCCCCTGTCCTGTCAGGTGTATGTACTATCTAGCATATACCTTCCCCTGCACCCTGTCCTGTCAGGTGTATGTACTATCTAGCATATACCTTCCCCTGCACCCTGTCCTGTCAGGTGTATGTACTATCTAGCATATACCTTCCCCTGCACCCTGTCTTGTCAGGTGTATGTCCTATCTAGCATATACCTTCCCCTGCACCCTGTCCTGTCAGGTGTATGTCCTATCTAGCATATACCTTCCCCTGCACCCTGTCCTGTCAGTTGTATTTACTATCTAGCATATACCTTCCCCTGCACCCTGTCCTGTCAGGTGTATGTACTATCTAGCATATACCTTCCCCTGCACCCTGTCCTGTCAGGTGTATGTGCTATCTAGCATATACCTTCCCCTGCACCCTGTCCTGTCAGGTGTATGTGCTATCTAGCATATACCTTCCCCTGCACCCTGTCCTGTCAGGTGTATGTGCTATCTAGCATATACCTTCCCCTGCACCCTGTCCTGTCAGTTGTATGTACTTTCTAGCATATACCTTCCCCTGCACCCTGTCCTGTCAGGTGTATGTCCTATCTAGCATATACCTTCCCCTGCACCCTGTCTTGTCAGGTGTATGTGCTATCTAGCATATACCTTCCCCTGCACCCTGTCCTGTCAGGTGTATGTACTATCGAGCATATACCTTCCCCTGCACCCTGTCCTGTCAGGAATATGTTGGATGCACATATATATGCTCGATCAGGGGCTCTGTGCAAGTGTTTCTAATGTAAATTGCAGACAAACTGTCAAAAGGCTTCAGAGGGACAGACATTGGCTTGGACCCCTACGACCGTTTTGAGCCCAAGAATCCGGAGCCGAGCCCAGAACGGGTCGCAGAAACTCAACACCTCCGAAGTGAGGTCAAAGTGTCGAGATGGGCATGTGTCTTAAAAAGCAGTCAGTCAAGAAACAGTCCACTCAGTGGTGGGCTGATGCTATCCTGCCCTAAGTTTAAGTAAAGCAAATCTACACGACAGCGTCTGTCGTTCTTGTCTCCCTCGGCCTTGGTGTGGTTAAAGTACAGTCATTTACACGACAGCGTCTGTCGTTCTTGTTTACCTCGGTCTTAGTGTGGTATAAGTACAGTTCATGCCTACCTTTTTCTTAGTCTCGTTAAAGTAGAGGAATCCCCCCGACAGCGTCGTTAGGTTCTTGTTCCGGATCAACTCGGATCTGTTGTAGGTTCCGCTGACTGAGTGGAAGAGGACGAGCTGTGCCAGCAGAGTCTTGTTGCGTGCGATGTTTTCAGGCAGACCCTCGAAGGCCGCGTTGTCCGGCACGAACAGGGTGAAGTTCCCGGCTGAAACAAGACGTAACTGCTTAGAGTATCTTGTCCAAGGTTCCCATATAAACTGGCTTTTGTTCTCCAAGAAAATAAACATCCATACAGCTTTCCGTAATCACAGAAATCGCCCGTGTCCGATTCTCTTTATGTCATACGCATTTGTTACGAATCACTATCAAATAAAAATGATACCAGGTGTTTGAGAAAGGTGAGCGAATCCTGCCCCACCGGTGCATCCGTCCCAAATACGTGCAAACACAAGTCAATTGTTCACCTTACAACAGCAGGTAACATATGACCTAAATAGGGAATTGCATCAGACATTTTCTTACAGATGTTATCCACATGCATAAATCGTTTTGAGAGAGTAACTGAGACCATGATCAAACAACTTTTGAGCAAGATTTGTGTGACCCTCTTTAAAATCTAAGGAGAAAGAGCATTGTACCTCTAAAGTTGCGAAATGTAGTTGAAGTCATCGCTCTCGTCCTACAGTCTTGTGGGAGGTTTTTTATCACTCTGAATCTATGTGTTACGGTCAATGCCTATAATCAGGCTATATGTATATTGACAGAAGAAACTACAGCAGAACTCGCATAACTAGATTGTGGGCTCATTAATAGTCATATTAATAATATGGAAACGTGTGAGGTGCAAAAACATCTCGACATATAATTTGAAGTAAGTTTCTTGCTTTGAAACTATTTTTGCAAAACTAAGAGTGATCAGCTAGTGACGTCAGCTTCATAGAATGTGTATACCTATCGCGGAGGTACTGTCAAACTAAATAGTACATAAATACGTTTCCCATCAATATGACAATATATTCCTGCAAACTAATTACAAATGTGGGCCCACTGA
Source organism: Haliotis rufescens (assembly GCF_023055435.1). Classification (NCBI taxonomy): domain Eukaryota; kingdom Metazoa; phylum Mollusca; class Gastropoda; order Lepetellida; family Haliotidae; genus Haliotis; species Haliotis rufescens. The sequence goes on from NW_025964157.1 coordinate 1,699,076, forward strand.
GTCAATCGAATGAAGCTTAGCTATTTATTTAAAAATTCGGCCCAGTTTTAGAACTTTATTTTCAGAACTAAGCCAAACTTATGAAATGTTGGGGGTACTCCAATTATTCTCTCGTAATTTAGATTATTTTCTCGTTATTTCAAAAAGTCGAAATTTCGTATTTTTCTCGATATTTGCAAAATATTTAATAATTGAAAAAGCAAGTAAATAATACAAAATTTCGAGTTTTTTAAATATACTTGATAAAACGAGAAAATAATCGAAAATTACGGAAGAATAATCTAGATAACGAGAAAGAACCTCAATAACGAAAATATAATGGAAATACATAAATAGCAAAGTATATAAATAATTCATTAAAAAAATCGATTTAAAAAACAAATATTATCTTCCTGCCAAAGTGGCACCATTGGGCTTCTGTACATCTCTGTGTTGCTCCCTTTTGACGACTTTGATATCAACTTTTAGCTACATTGAGATGATTTTCGATCATGCAACATTCAGTGTACTTATCGGATTCTAGTCATCGAGAGGGTACGAATTTCTTTAGCCGTCATCGCCTAGCGTAATGACGGATAAGAAGTCTGTTCCGGTCCGGTTTCCAACTGGATAGGTAAAAATACTCGTATTTGAAAGTTAGTGCCTTAGGAAGTGAAGTATGTTGTATTTGTCGTTAGATCTCGACGCATGCACTTTGCTAAAGCATATAAAGTGCTAAAAGGATTTGTGTTAAGCAGTATTCGGGATTCGACGTGAGCAATGAGAATCAGAGTAAAACATTAGATGATGTTCGGGAGAGGGTTGGCATCCTAACAATTAGTGTCCATGGGGATTCCTAATTCTTGCCTCAGTGTCCTATCCCCTACATCTAATTCAGACCGTATGGTTGTCAGTATTTTATCGTCTACGTCGCGTTGACAAAAGTAACTACAATGGTCAGCTGCAAGAATGGAGAGGTCATCCCAACTGAACCACTCTGTAATAACCTGCCCACAACCATGCATTGACGTACCCTTCCTTGTGAAGTTAGCTGTCAGGTAGTAATAACCTGCTCACAAACATGCATTGACGTACCCTTCCTTGTGAAGTTCGCTATCAGGTTGGCTTCATGGACGAAGTGGGCGAACTTCGTCGCCCCCAGATTGCGGGCAAGAGGGATGAGTTGCTCCAGTTTTTCTCGCCGGAAGGGAAGAGACATCACCACCCCGAGCACCGTGGCCGCCACTAAGATGAGGAGAAGGGACTTCATTCTGCAGGAGTGACTATCAGGACTGATCCAGTGCAGCCTTTATATTGACGAGATAGAATTTTATCTAACGTTGGTTTCTTTTCTTCTGGTGTAATTCGCAGAGACAATCACGTGACTGATAAGACACGGTATATAAAGGTAGGACGTATATTTAGTCTTATTATTTTCATGTGCTGAACTCATGTAAGATACATATATGTTTATAATTCCAATATTAGTAACAGCAGGAACGCGAAAATGTAAGTTAATACACACAGAAAACCAGGTAATATTAATTTAGATACAAAATGTGTCTTTTGGACAAAATGTTAAGTAAACGCCATCATGTCTATGAGATCTAGTTCCCCGAATCTATCTACCACTTCCACATATGAAACTAGATCATCCAACATACTCCAGAACCCTCTTTACCTTATGTTTATCCCCCAAAAAGCAGTTTTGCCTTCTGTTTTTTTTGACTGGAATAGGTTGGATCATCAATATCTTTGTACAGAATTTTTCATTAAATTTAGAAAATCACGAACGTTTGCTGAATGTAATGTGCACACATTTTTAAATCATTTGGTAATAGATTGAGTCCAATTATTCACTGTATATTAACATTGGACTGTAGCCATTTAAACGAACACGGGTTTTACAGATGTATGCATCCTACTTGCAGATGTGGTCATCGTAACGGAGACAGTCTTTAGTATTTATTCCAATGTTTAAATCGTTGTGCTATTAGATCAACATGTTATTTTTATGTCAAGGGATTTAATATCAAGACCGTGTTGTTTTTGGAAATATTAATCTCAAAGATGATATTAATATCAAACATTATTTAATCTGTACATAACTATGACCCTCACAAACAGATTTTCATAGGCTAATTTAATACATTGTAATAAATGTTAGTAACATGTTGTTACAAATTTCTATTTATGTAAATTTCCCCTATCTCTAGGATTGCTGTTCTGTCTTGTCTTGTCTGTCTTTGATTGTGCGGGGAAGAGGTCCTTATATAGGCCGGTATATGCCTGTTCACCAATTTCTTTCGAAAATATATATTGTTTAAACCATATGTTAAACTTCAGGAAATTCTGGAAGAAGTTGTACCCTTTCTTTTGAGAGAGTGGAGATAGTTCTGATATTAGATAAAGAGTTGGCGATAGTGTTTCTACTTTTAAATAAAGAGTTGGAAGAGGTGTTTCTGACCTTAGATAAAGAGAGGGTGTAGGTCGTTCTGATATTAGATAAAGTGAGGGTGGAGACAGTTCTGATATTAGATAAAGAATGGGCGGAAGTGGTTCTTCTAATCAATAAAGAGTTGGAAGAGGTGTTTCTGATCTTAGATAAAGAGAGGTTGGAGGTCGTTCTGACAATAAATGAAGAGAATGTCAAAGTGGTTCTTATATAATATAAATTGTCAATGCCAGAGAATAACCAGTCTAGATTATCCGCCGAAACTGATTCCATTTGGCGAAAATGGCAAAAAAAAGCTTTGAAAATCATATGAATGGACCACTGAATATCAGTGATGACACCAGGAATTCGTAAGATGGGTAAACATGTCCTGGCCTACCGGTGGCACCGCTGTTCACACAATTTGTATCTAAAGGTAAGTATTTATTGCCTGACTCTGCAGAGCAGTACTCCTGTCATACGACGGTAGCCTGTAAACAAACCAGACAATCAAGTGATCGATGAACCAGACAATCCAGTGACACGATAATGCTTTTACTGATTTCTGTTGAAACTATATGTTAATTTGGATTTACGTCAGCTGTGTACAAGTGCAGAGATTCTGCTGTTTATCAGTAAAAAAAAGTTTAAGAAATATATTCGTTTTGCAGCTCAGTAGGGGCAGTTTTAATGTCACGGTTCAAATATTTCTTGACTCAGCATAGATTTACGGCAAACATGGGTTGCTGAAGACCTATTCTACCCCAGATCTTCACGGGTAGCAACGCCACATGGGTTTCTGAGCAGCTGTAGCTGTCTCTCAACGCGATAATGCTTTTGTCGCAGGTTTTCCGCAGGCCTCTAAATCGTCAGAATGAAACCGATTAGAGGAGTTGGATCACCGAGTATAACAGCTCCGTCCTGAATCACAGTCGAGTGTGCGAACTTTGTACAATGAGGGATCTGTACTTTCATGGGCAGGAGACCGCCTCCGTGGTCTAGTGGTACAGCATCCGCCCGGAGAGCGAAAGGGACGGGCCCGGGGTTCGATCCCCGGTCGCGTCATACCAAAAGACGTTAAAAGATGGCACTTGTTGTTACCCTGTCTGGCGCTCGTCATAAAGGGGCTAACACAAGGACTTGTCGGCTCAGTATATTCATATTCAGTAGGATATTCATGTTAAACTGCGGCATGGTATCGCAGTGGGCTAGCACTATAAATCGACTAGTACAAGCGGCCACACACACATACGTGTACATGTACATCGCTATATAAATACAATAATCTTGGAAGCGACATTTATACCCTATTTCTCCACCCCTCATGTGCAGGAAGTGTCAGGCAGCGGGTGCAGCTAATGGTGGACACACAACATCTTGAGTTATCATGACCCTGATCTTTGTCTTTACCGTTAATATCCCGGGTCTTCATATTGTTACGTGTTCGCTGTGTTCCCGTGTGTACTGCCACCAGTCATCTTGTATTTAGATGTGCAGTAAATGCGTGTTCCTTCCCACGCAGTAAGGAGGGTCTATAGTTCTTTTGTTACTCAAATTAGGCATAACAGCATCATAGCAGTCCAGCTTTGCATCGGACAGAGAGAGGCTTGTAGTCAGTCATGAAACCTGTCTGATAATTTTCTGAACACACTGTTCTAAGTGTTCCATAAGTTATAGTTATAGTTCCAGACTTTACCAAGCGGGCATAACAATGTTGAATTAATGTTAAATCAATGTTGAATCGTGCTTAGACTTTGAAATGACATTGATTTTTGTTTGGATTTCAAGGTTGAAATGATGTTGAAATGTCGATGTTGAATAAACACCAGATATCAATGTTGAAACAATGTTGAATTGTGGATAGGTGTTCGTTGGATATTGGTTGAATATTGGTTGCATTAATACACGCCGGAAAAGGCGACTATGCTTGTCGTAAGAGGCGACTAAACGGGATCGGGTGGTCAGGCACGTGTTGGTTCATGTCATTGTATCCAAATTGCGTGGATCGATGCTCATGATGTCAATCACTGCATTGTCTGGTCCAGACTCAATTATTTACAGACCGCTGTCATATAGCTGGAATATCGTTGAATGAGGCGTGCTTAAACGTTGAAATGACATTGATTTGTGTTTGGATTTCAAGGTTGAAATGATGTTGAATAAACACCAGATATCAATGTTGAAACAATGTTGAATTGTGGATGGTTGTTGGTTGGATATTGGTTACATATTGATTGCATTAATACACGCCGTAAAAGGCGACTATGCTTGTCGTAAGAGGCGACTAACGGAGTCGGGTGGTCAGGCTCGCTGACTTGGTTGATACATGTCATTGTATCCAAATTGCGGGGATCGATGCTCATGATGTCAATCACTGGATTGTCTGGTCCAGACTCGATTATTTACAGACCGCTGTCATATAGCTTGAATATTGCTGAATGAGGCGTTAATCAGCAAACACACAAAAGACCCCACAAAATTAATACAGTTCTATAGCACTATATAATCAGGTCAAACTCTAGTCAGAGGTGCACCATGCTGGATACTAGAGGGCGCTGACTGAGGTCCATTTCTTCACACTGGAGAACCGTTCCACACGTGGGAGTCCAGTGTCACTATTGGCCTGTCACGCATGTCGCGTGAGAATAGCGCGCTCACACAATGCGCATGTCTGTTTATTCGTCATCACTCGGCCGTTATCCGAGGTCATAATGGCCAAATACGCACTTGGAATGTTCAGGTAAAATGCGCGGTCCCCTTGCAATTTCGATAAAATATTTTTTCTGTCAATATTAGTTCCCGTAGCTCAGAAAAGGATTTAAATCTTTAAATCATTATCTTTTGGTATAAAAGAATCTAGAGTCTATAAATATATTGCTTCAAATGACATATATTTTATTTTCATTAAAGAATTCCTGAATTTGTTTTTAGGAGATGTTGAATTTTAGATTTCTTTTCAGATTTCAACATATTTTCAAATATTGAAATGTCCATGTTGAAACTGTGGGGATACAATGTTTTTCAACGTAGCAACCTGGATCAACTAAAGTTCAACATTAAAACAATGACACGTGCCTACTGTGTGGTATGTTTGCTTGTTTATTTTCATAGTCCGTTGCATTTTGGCACATGAGTGGGATGACCGTCTAGACTAGGGCCATGATTCAACTGTCTCATAAGGGTAGCTTGACATTATTGCTCTTAACCGTTACATGAGAAGGAAGAAATTGCAAACATTTTAAAAAAGAGAAGATTTTATTTCATTTATCTCCGTTGATTAGTCTTTCCTCTGCGTCGTCCTTGACCTTCACATCGCCTTCCTCGTCATTCTTGAAGATGATGGAGAGAGCGACCGTGATCATGATGAGTGCCACGCCCAGGAGAGCTAGCCCTGCCGTCAGCGCCGCCCTCCCCGTCTCGGGGTCTGAGGGGGTGTTTGCTGGTAGGTCTGAAACAAACACCTCGTTTGAAAAGGTGCCAGCTGACACTGTACACTACCCCAAAAAGGTCAAAGACTGGCTCTTTGCCATAGGAAAGAGTTAATCTGGCATGTCATATTAACTAAAGTAATGTGAAAAATTCAGTTGGTACATAACTCTTTTGTTTAGTGGTAACGAGACCTTGTTGAGAACATTCCTTCACATACCTCCACGTTGATCGATTATTATTGTCTGTTTGTTTATTTGTTGTTTTAACGCCGCACTCAGCAATATATCAGCTATATGACGGCGCTTTGTAGATAATCGAGTCTGGACCTGACAATCCAGTGATTGATATCATGAACATCGATCCACACAATTTGGATACGATGACTCATATTAACCAAATCAGCGAGCCTGACCACCCGATTCCGTCATCTTACGACAAACATAGAGTTGCCTTATGGTTGGAACCACGTCACGACGAGGAAGACGGGTTAGGTGTATATAGTTACAGTGCTCGGAAACGTCATTGCCTGAGATTAACCAGCCTCGATTTTACGTGGATTCTATTTTTGCGGGCAAAATGGGTGAAAATTCTATGAATAGATCACTGGAAATCAGTGATGACACCAAATGTTCGCGAAACCATTTTTGATTCCCCACGCTGTATTATTGTTAGAATATCGCTTAATGCGACATAAAACCTTAATTACCTATTCAGATTTAAAGGATAACACAGTACCAACTTGGGTGACCTTGGTGGAGCGATATCAACGCTGCTTTTAAAAATGAATTTGAACTCGTCACCCGTCATTTCGCTGACATACCCGATTTCTTCATGCGCACTGAGCTGCCAGCTCCACTCTGCAGCTCCACCGGCCCCACCGCCAGCTCATGCGACGCCAGGTACACATCTTGGCCGTCCTCCCCCCTCCCCACATCCCTCCTCCCCCTACCGGGGGTGAGACAACCGTGGTGGCACCTGGAGTCTGGATCCGTGACATTGCAAACCAGAACCTCGCAGTGGAAATACATCGAGCTTGAGTTGTCGAACTTGAACGTTTCCAGGGTCAAGGTCTCTTGTGTGACGTCACTGACGTTCTTGAAGGTCAACGTGGAATCAGTAGAACATCTGTGCGCATAATATTTAAATAAAGTTTCAAATAAGAATCATCATAAGTTACCTAACTATTAAACAGGATCTGATAATAATCTCAGTTGGCATAACCTTATCACCATTATCGCAATGGTCATCTTAGAGTCATACAAGTATTAAGTATCGTGACATGTTCCCGCGATAGCGTTAATCACATGATATTTCCTGGTGGAGGGACGGTGAGATAGCCTGGCGGTTGAAGCGTTCGCTCTGTAAGCCAAAGACTCGGGTTTGATTTCCTACATGGGTACAATGTGTGATGCCCAGTTCTGGTGTCCCCGCCGTAAAAGCGGGGTAAACGTATACTCACTCATTGTTCCTGGTGAAAGCCATTTTTTTTATTGTTATGGGCACTGTGATGTTAAAAAGGTCATATTTCCCGTTCCTTATATCGATGTTCAAGTCAATCACTGGTACGGTGGCCCATAAGGGACATGGAGTCTGTTTTTCAATATTTTGATTTTTCACTTACTTTTATCATAACCTTTTGCAAATTAACACAATTTGTCATACAAATATGTGATAAATCATTATAAAAGCAACCGAAAACATGGAAAATGTACTTTCAAGCAGCTATTGAATCGCTGAACTGTGAAGCGAAAATGTCAAAAACTAAAATGGAAATGTCAAAAACAAAAAAGAAAAAGTCAAAAACTAAAATGAAAATGTCAAAAACAAAAACGAAAATGTCAAAAACAAAAGCGAAAATGTCAAAAACTAATATGAAAATACAGAAAACTATATTTGAGTATTATCACCGTGGTGGAAATATTTTTCTGTATTTTCATTTTAGTTTGTGACATTTTCGCTTCACTTTTCAGCGATTCAGTATCTTCTTTATACATGATTTATCACATATTTGTAAGACAAATCGTGTTAATTTGCAAAAGGTTACGATAAAAGTAAGTGAAATATCAAAATATTGAAAAATAGACTCCATGTCCCTTATGGGCCACCGTACACTGTTCCAGACACGACAATGTACAGACCGCGTTTTGTTAAGATTGTTCCACTTTCACTTTGTACAGCAAGCTCAGCGCTTCAAGTCAAAGACCAAACACGTGGTACAAGTCCACGCCATGCGTAGCCTCCTTAAATACGAATTAAAACCAAACACGGGGACATGTCTACACCTGGAAAATTGGTTGCGACACAACAATATTTTATGACCAGCTGTTCTGGTGATGTTTATTTTTGGCTTTTACATCACGTATGAAAACACAATGTCATTTAGAAAGCGGTCAAATGTAACAAATCTTATATTGGGAATTACATTTTCATGGTAAAGTACAAATTTTAGAACTTTTGGGGGTTGAGCCCCATCTGGGCACGGCTCCCACGGCCGACAGCTATAAAGACACAGCGCCTTTTAGAAAGTGGTCAAATGTAAGAAATATTATATTTGGGACAACACTCTTTTGGTAAATTAAAAAATCTAGTACACAAAGTACGTGATCTAGACTACCAGTTGTTGACTTTTATTTTGTTGAAGCCTTGGTAGCTGAGTGGGTTAAATCGCTGACTTTGTGTGCTGGAGTTTAGATTTCAGAATCTGAGAGTGTGAGTTCGAATCCCGGATGGGACTCAACCCCAAAAGTACTAGAATTTGTACTTTACCGAGAAAGTGTGATCCCAGATATAATATTTGCAAAACATCACGTAGTCCTACGTTGGTTTTCATTCGATACCGAAGACAAATGAATTCTATATTTACTGTCACCCAATCGCAGTCTAGGAGACATCGACCACCGCCTGTCTACTCGTTTAGGTAGACAGGCACAGTTACCGTCTTTACAACTTAGCTGGGACACACACCACACCGGTGTGTTAGTCAGGACACGTGACATCTAAATGTATTTTGTGGGTTTTAGTTTTTGAGTTTATCGCCGCACTCAGCAATATTTCACCTTCCACCTAAATTGACATCGGTCTGTAAATACCCGAATCTGGACCAGACAATCAAGTGAAAGGCATCGTTAGCATAGATCTACGCAATTGGTATACGATGACATGCATCAACCAAGCGTGACCACGTGCATCCGATCCCGTTAGTCGCCTCTAACGACAAGCAGAGTCGCCCTTTACGACATTCTTGGGTTGGTGAACACCTGTACTACCCCGGATCTTAACAGGGTTCGTTTACTTGTAATGCCAGCAGTTACGCAACGCCCTCATTCGTGTTAATTATTGCTATTTTGTTAAACATGAAGTTTAACATGTACCGAGTACCGATCTGGGAAGTATCCGCGTATTTATTCTTATCAAGAAGAAGATAGAAAAAGTTGGCTACGTGACTTGAAAACTACAGGGACTTGATATATTTTACGAGCGCATCAGACAACTGTTAAACACGCCAGACTCCCGCTTCAGTACCATTTACGGGACGCACAACAAGAATAATAATCATAATACCAAATTCTTTACAAGAAATATCCAGATTCTGTAATTGAAGTAATCATTAAATCTTACGACACCATTTCATTACTTTACAGGACCCTCATATTTCCCATAAGGGTCAGTGAAATTTGTAGGTAAAACTGTATATTGTACCTACCCATTATTTACGACAGTCTACAGAAAACGTATTCACCTATCCATTGTCTACCACATTCTACAGGAGACGTAATCACCTAACTATTGTCTACCACTGTCTATAGGAGACGTATTCACCTACCCATTGTCTACCACTGTCTACGGAAGGAGTATTCACCTACCCATTGTCTACCACTGTCTACGGAAGGAGTATTCACCTACCCATTGTCTAACACAGTCAACGGAAGGAGTATTTACCTACCCATTGTCTACCACAGTCTACGGAAGGAGTATTCACCTATCCATTGTCTACCACAGTCTACAGGAGACGTATTCACCTACCTATTGTCTATCACTGTCTACAGGAGACGTATTCACCTACCCATTGTCTACCACTGTCTACGGAAGGAGTATTCACCTACCCATTGTCTACCACAGTAAACGGAAGGAGTATTCACCTATCCATTGTCTACCACAGTAAACGGAAGGAGTATTCACCTACCCATTGTCTACCACAGTTAACGGAAGGAGTATTCACCTACCCATTGTCTACCACAGTTAACGGAAGGAGTATTCACCTACCCATGGTCTACCACTGTCTGCGGAAGGAGTATTCACCTACCCATTGTCTAACACAGTCAACGGAAGGAATATTCCCCTACCCATTGTCTACGACTGTCTACGGAAGGAGTATTCACCTACCCATTGTCTAACACAGTCTACAGAAGGAGTATTCACCTATCCATTGTCTACCACAGTCTATAGGAGACGTATTCACCTAACTATTGTCTAACACAGTCTACAGAAGGAGTATTCACCTACCCATTGTCTAACACAGTCTACAGAAGGAGTATTCACCTACCCATTGTCTAACACAGTCTACAGAAGGAGTATTCACCTACCCATTGTCTAACACAGTCTACAGAAGGAGTATTCACCTACCCATTTTCTACCACTGTCTACGGAAGGAGTATTCACCTACCCATTGTCTACCACAGTCTACAGAAGGAGTATTCACCTACCCATTGTCTAACACAGTCTACAGAAGGAGTATTCACCTACCCATTTTCTACCACTGTCTACGGAAGGAGTATTCACCTACCCATTGTCTACCACAGTCTACGGAAGGAGTATTCACCTACCCATTGTCTACCACAGTCTACAGAAGGAGTATTCACCTACCCATTGTCTAACACAGTCTACAGAAGGAGTATTCACCTACCCATTGTCTAACACAGTCTACAGAAGGAGTATTCACCTACCCATTTTCTACCACTGTCTACGGAAGGAGTATTCACCTACCCATTGTCTACCACAGTCTACAGAAGGAGTATTCACCAACCCATTGTCTAACACAGTCTACAGAAGGAGTATTCACCTACCCATTGTCTACCACTGTCTGCGGAAGGAGTATTCACCTACCCATTGTCTACCACAGTCTACAGAAGGAGTATTCACCCACCTATTGTCTAACACAGTCTACAGAAGGAGTATTCACCTACCCATTGTCTACCACGGTTAACGGAAGGAGTATTCACCTACCCATTGTCTACCACAGTTAACGGAAGGAGTATTCACCTACCCATTGTCTACCACTGTCTACGGAAGGAGTATTCACCTACCCATTTTCTACCACTGTCTACGGAAGGAGTATTCACCTAACCATTGTCTAACACAGTCTACGGAAGGAGTATTCACCTACCCATTGTCTAACACAGTCTACAGAAGGAGTATTCACCTACCCATTGTCTACCACAAGGTACTGTTCTGTAGTGTGTGTTGTATCAGTGGGCGTGGCCTTGCAGTTCCTTGCGAACACCTGAAGGTGCGAGTCGTTGCTATGGAGAGACAGTTTGATTGACAGCTTCTCGCCAGGCTCCACGGTCAGAGGGTCGGTGTTGTTGGGTCGGTACTTCACGCCGTTGTGAATTAAATCCATGCTGGAATAAACAACTTGTTTAAAGCATATTTCATTCACAAGGAATTGGATCAGGCACAATTTTTTACAACTTAGATAGCCCTCTCCCTAACATATTTACCTGATCAGCGATATAAAAAAACACAAGTGAGACATTAATATAAAAAATGAATTGGTCATTTCTGCATTTATGTGGAAAGAATGAGGTACAGCCTAAATTTGGTGAAAAAATCGCAAAGAAAACCACCACTTGAGAGCCAAGCGCCGAAACACACCAACATGACATGCACGAGCATGTTGAGCTCTGAAAACGTTGGGATTTCATTCGCATGCCATCACAATCTTACATCAATTTTAAAGTGTACAATGAATCATGACGGACGTCCAACGCAACAACGCCATCGGCCGCCAGCAAACAGAAGAATAATCTTCGGCAGGTTTTTCACATAGTTCCAAGCACCATTACAAGACTGTGGAACCGTTATCACACACACTGGACATCACGTGGCCTTACCAGATCCTGTATCACTACAAGGGCACAGGACATATTCACACGGCTAAGTCACTTATGTGAACGAACAACAACGTTTTCTAAATGGCATAGTGTATTTAATATTACATTAGGATGGTTGATATACTTCTGGTGTGTGAGTGAGTATGTTTTTACGCCGCTTTAAGCAAATATTGGGGAATCGAACCTGTGTCTTCACCGTGACAAGCGAACGCTTTAACCGCTCCACATCCCCGCCGCCCCTACTTATAGAAAGAGTGAAACAACTGTACAATTTTGGGGGTAGCTGAGATGGGAGCTCCCACCTAACGATATTGACATTTTAGGAACTAGCGTGTATCTACACATTTCAGTTATGCAATTATAAATTGTTTTTCTTGACAGCATTGTTGAGTCGATTCTTTCTCTATCACTATGTTCATATTGACCTTAAAATATAAAAATATTATTATGATGATGGATTTGATTATTGATTATTAATGGATTGATTGATGATTATTGATGAATGGATGATTGAATATTATTATGGATGGATTGATTGATTGATGGATTGGTGATTATTAATGGTTGCATGGATTGATGATTATGGATGGATTGACTTGTTGATGGATTAATTAATGGATTGATGAGTATTGAGTATTGGTTGATTTGTTTGACATGTTTGAAAATGTCCAAACCTATACTAGATCTGTATATGCAACCTCCGCACCTGATCTGGTAGACGCCTTGTTCGTGGTCGGTGAAGTGCAGTTCGCCGGTGTCGACAACGTAGAAGTTCCCTGCTGTGATGTTGCTGCCGTAGTAGCAGCGGACCGTGATGTTGACGTCCCTCACCCTCGTCACCAATCCCTGCACCGGTACGGTGTGCGACTGCACCTGGTTCTCGTAGACAAATGCATCGCCGTCTTGCTGTCGGACAAATAAGAGGTGAGATGACAAAATAAAACAGGGACCATCTCATTATTTTCTGTATTATTACACATATTGAGATTGCAAACATTCAAGGGAGGATGGATGATGAATCCTTGGTTTTGTTACAGCATCAGACAGTAGAGAGAGATCGGGTGTAACCATGGAAACATCTGACCTGAGAACTTCTTCGCTGTATACTACATTGTCACGCTACATGCTACATTTTCACACTACATACTACATTGTCACGCTACATGCTACATTGTCACGCTACATGCTATATTGTCACGCTACATGCTACATTGTCACGCTACATGCTACATTTCCACACTACATGCTACATTGTCACACTATATACTACATTGTCACACTATATACTACATTGTCACGCTACATGCTACATTGTCACGCTATATACTACATTGTCACGCTACATGCTACATTGTCACACTATATACTACATTGTCACACTATATAATACATTGTCACGCTACATGCTACATTTTCACGCTACATGCTACATTGTCACGCTATATACTACATTGTCACGCTACATGCTACATTGTCACACTATATACTACATTGTCACACTATATAATACATTGTCACGCTACATGCTACATTGTCACGCTATATACTACATTGTCACGCTACATGCTACATTTTCACGCTATATGCTACATTTTCATGCTACATGCTACATTGTCACGCTACATGCTACATTGTCACGCTACATGCTACATTTTCACGCTACAAGCTACATTGTCACACTATATAATACATTGTCACGCTACATGCTACATTGTCACGCTATATACTACATTGTCACGCTACATGCTACATTGTCACGCTTCATGCTACATTGTAACGCTTCATGCTACATTGTCACGCTATATACTAAATTGTTACGCTACATGCTACATTTTCACGCTACAAGCTACATTGTCACACTATATACTACATTGTCACACTATATACTACGTTGTCACGCTACATGCTATATTGTCACGCTATAGACGTTGGCATAATGTGCACTACATTTTCACGATAAATGTATAACATTGTCACGCTTTATACTACATTGTCACTCTGGAGGCAAGATGGCCCAGTCGTCTAAGGCACTGCAATTCGCTGTCCAGAGTTGCGTCCCTTGGCTACACCAAAAACCTATGATTGTGGGTTCGAATCCAGGTTCGCCCTGATTACGTTTCTAGCTTTGTCAGCACCATATCCCTGCTCGTGGGTTTCACCGAAGTGGTAAACGTCTAAGACCTGCATCAATTCGTGCTTTCCTCGTTGTTACACCGAATTCACTCACTCGTCACACAACATAATACGTAGTCACACTATTTACTACATTGAAACGATATATACTACCGTGTTACACTAACTTGAATGATTACAACGGCCTCAACTTGGCAATTCACACCTACAATTCCGGTATAATATTCCCCGAAATGATATCGTCAATATTTTCTTTGAAAACTTTAATTGTAAGATAATGAGGTTAAAGATGACTGCTGCCTAATCCAAAGGAGCACTCAGATGACGGCGATAATGATGATGATAACGACGTCGCTAATGGTGATGGTTTTTTTGTAAAAAAAACAACAAAAAAAAGACAAGAAAAACCTTACCGTGACCCGAGTGCCACACCCCTCCAGCGGCACTGTGACATACACGTGGGTGGGCGTGTCCGTGGCAGAACATGTCCTGTCCCACAACGTCAAGTACCGTCCATGTAGACCAAGGAGATGTCGTTTGTCCAACTCCACCTGCATATTCTGGGACGTGCAGGACACGTGCACACCTTCAGCTAGGGACAGACACACGCACACGTTCAAACACAAGAGACTACAAGCAAATGGACACAACACAAGACACGGCTTCACAGCTGGTACATCAGAGTATCTTCAGAAGGTACATGTGTGTATTCACAGCTGGTATACGAGAGTAAGAACCGTGAGGACCCGGGTAGAATATGTCTTCAGCAACCCACGCTTACACTGGTTACAATGTATGAACCGGTTACAATGTATTAACTGGTTACAATTTATGAACCGGTTACAATGTATGAACCGGTTACAATGTATGAACCGGTTACAATGTATTGACTGGTTACAATGTATGAACCGGTTACATTGTATGAACGGGTTACAATGTATTAACTGGTTACAATGTATGAACCAGTTACAATGTATTAACTGGTTACAATGTATGAACCGGTTTACATTGTATGAACGGGTTACAATGTATTAACTGGTTACAATGTATGAACCGGTTACAATGTATTAACTGGTTACAATGTATGAACCGGTTACAATGTATGAACCGGTTACAATGGATTAACTGGTTACAGTGTATGAACCGGTTACAATGTATTAACTGGTTACAATGAATAAACCGTTATGTATCGTAACTGACGACGTCTTCTGTTCACACTGCCATCATGGAAATATAGCAATATTCTAGCAATATCCCGGCGGGGGACACCAGAATTGGGCTTCACACATTGTACCCATGTCTAAATTCGAACCCGGCTCTTCGGCGTGACGAGCGAACGCTTTAACCACTAGGCCAACCGACCGCCCTGCAGATGAACAAGACATGCACACAAAGAATAATGTAACATTGTCAGTTTGGATTCACCGAAACAAAATATTTTGAAACAAGAGAAGTCACCTACAATAGCACGTGTGGTTGTCCGCTCCAAGCTGCAGCTCATCCGGGCACTGACAGTGGTAGGCCCCGGGGGTATTGACGCAGGAGTGGCTGCACCCGTTGGTGGCGCTCACACACTCGTCCACGTCTAACAACAAGAGTCAACACATTTTAATCTCACTTATTTGTTCCCATTCTTTTCCAAATTCACAAACATTAATATCCGAAAGACTCGTTTTGCAGACATAGGATGGACACGTGATCATTAAGACATCGTATATTACTTATTGATTATTAGATTAATTTTTTTATCAGATGTGAAAGAAAATAAGATAACCCACCCGTCTGACATCGGGTGCCCGTGTACCCGGGTATACAGTCACATATGTAGTTGCTGTCCATCACATGTCGACACACGCCGCCCACAGCACAGGAGTCAGCTTTACACGGGTCAGCTGGGAAGAAATCAAGCAAAACATGTTTATATGGTAGTTGACAAATACTACGTTCTGCACAGTCAAAGTAATTTGCAGAGCTGGTAAAATGCTCGTGCTTAAAGACACTGTGATGCGTGTCAAATAGTATTGTTATTTTCATTTGTCCGTTTACAAATGCTGGCTACGATAATACAGATGATTTAGGTCTGCACTTTTTGGTCTACTGTTTACCAGGGTTCATGATGTCTACTTGGTTCATGACAGGTCAGGCGAGGTGAAATGGGGTTTAAAGTCGCGTCCAATATTATTGCACTTATATAGCGACGTGTGTGTGTGTGGCTGCTTGTACTAGTCCGGACTGATGCCGATTTATAGGAATAGCCCACTGAGATACCATGCCGCAGTTTAACATGAATACCCCACACTGTATACAGACTCCGAGCCGACCAGTCCTTGTTTTGGCCTCTTGATGCCGAACGCCAGGCAGGGTAACAACAAGTACATTTTTTAACGTCTTTTGGTATCCGGACCTTTCGTTCTTCGGGCGGACGCTCTACCACTAGACCACGGAGGCGGTAGTTCGTGACAGACTTCATGCGGATGGGCTTGCCCTCCCGAGATCTGGTGAGGCTCTCCACTGACTGACCACCTCCGCTGGCAAAACCAAATCATTTGCAAAACGGAAGAGGCACAGATTCTGTCCGCAACCATTGCAGGACACGTGTCTAGGGGAAGAAGGCAAGGCGATACCATTGAGCCACATGATCCTTGTGGAGGTGAAAACTTGATGGAGAGGGTCTGGTTTTCGTCAGTTGAACCGATTTCATGGTCATCAGACGAGGTGCCATGACCGGTGTTGAGGGATGATATCATCTCTTATCGTGTCTCTAGCACACCAAGGTGTAATAGCCCACCCTTTGTCTGAATGATCCTGTGGATGGTTGTACGAATGTTGCTGTTACTGGCTGTCTTATGTTGCTGTTGATGGTTGCCTGAATGTCGCTGTTGATGGCTGACTGAATGTTGCTGTTGATGGTTGCCTGAATGTCGCTGTTGATGGCTGCCTGAATATTGCTGTTGATGGTTGCCTGAATGTTGCTTTTGCTGCTTTGCCTGAATGTTGCTGTTGATGGCTGCCTGAATGTTGCTGTTGCTGGTTTGCCTGTATATTACTATTGCTGGCTGCCTAATGTTGATGGTTGCCTAAATGTTGCTGTCGCTGCTTTGCCTGAATGTTGCTGTTGCTGGCTATCTAATGTTGCTGCTAATGGTTGCTTGAATGTTGCTGTTGATGGTTGCCCGAATGTTGCTGTTTCTCGTTGCCTGAATGTTGTTCTTGCTGGTTTGCCTGAATGTTGCTGTTGATGGTTGCCTGATTGTTGCTGTTGATGGTTGCCTGACTGTTGCTGTTGATGGTTGCCTGAATGTAGCTTTTGCTGCTTTGCCTGAATGTTACTGTTGCTGGCTGCCTAATGTTGTTGTGGATGGTTCCTAAAGGTTGCTGTTGCTGGTTTCCCTGAGTGTTGCTGTTGGTGGTTGCCTGACTGTTGCTTTTGCTGCTTTGCCTGAATGTTACTGTTGCTGGCTGCCTAATGTTGTTGTGGATGGTTCCTAAAGGTTGCTGTTGCTGGTTTCCCTGAGTGATGCTGTTGGTGGTTGCCTGACTGTTGCTTTTGCTGCTTTGCCTGAATGTTACTGTTGCTGGCTGCCTAATGTTGTTGTGGATGGTTCCTAAATGTTGCTTTTGCTGCTTTGCCTGAATGTTACTGTTGCTGGCTGCCTAATGTTGTTGTGGATGGTTCCTAAATGTTGCTGTTGCTGGTTTCCCTGGGTGTTGCCGTTGCTGGCTATCTAATGTTGCTTCAATGAGAGTGAGTGAGTTACAGTTTAAAGTCACATCGGCAGTATTTCAGCCATATCACGACTTGCCTTCAATGGGCATGCCCGTTACCGAATCTTGAACATTACTTGATTCTTTTAAAAGTGGTGTGCTGGACCTTCTGACCTGTGCATGGACGCCGTATTGCATGACATATACCTTATCCACATAATTTCTTTTGCCCTTTCCTTTTTGAATAATAAAATCAGGATTCCAATTTCACCTGCACATGCAACGAGTACGTGTTCTTCAGCTGAGCAGTCTGAGGTGCCCCAAGTTCTGTGTTGACAATCTCCCAACGCCTCCTCGTTGCCCGTGCATCTGACGTCATCCAGATTATAGAAACTTGGACCGGGTCTTTTAATTTCGATATTGGGGCGTGACGTGGGCAGCCCCAGCTGACGACACACGACGATGGCAGCGTCCACGTCGAAGCTGTCGTCACAGACGGATCCCCATCTGTCAGGGGATAAAGACATGTTAGGACTCCAGTGTCACTGTAGTCTTCCTTCATAATCTGATTCATGTTGTGTCAGACACAGAAGTGGACTAACGATTTACACTGTTACAGATCTGTTCTCTCCACGGAAACTGTACTCTAGCTGGGAAATGTTGGCAATTCTCTGGAGACTTTACTTTATCGGATAAAAGTTGTCACTACTCTATAAGCTATACTCGAGCTGATAAAAGTTGTCACTGCTCTAGAAGCTATACAGGAGCTGGTAAAAGTTGTCACTGCTCTGTACTCGAGCTGATAAAAGTTGTCACTGCTCTAGAAACTATACCCGAGCTGATAAAAGTTGTCACTGCTTTATAAGCTATACTCGAGCTGGTAAAAGTTGTCACTACTCTATAAGCTATACTCGAGCTGGTAAAAGCTGCCACTACTCTATAAGCTATACTCGAGCTGGTAAAAGTTGTCACTGCTCTAGAAGCTATACTCGAGCTGATAAAAGTTGTCACTGTTCAAGAAGCTATATCCGAGCTGGTAAAAGTTGTCACTGCTCTAGAAGCTATACTCGAGCTGATAAAAGTTGTCACTGTTCAAGAAGCTATATCCGAGCTGATAAAAGTTGTCACTGCTCTTGAAGCTATGCTCGAGCTGATAAAAATTGTCACTGCTTTTGAAGCTATACTCGAGCTGATAAAAATTGTCACTGCTCTTGAAGCTATACTCGAGCTGATAAAAGTTGTCACTGCACTAGAAACTATACAGAGTCGTCATGACAACTGTTACCTGCTGTTGTAGAAGACTTCTAACCTCCCCCTGTTCCTGGAGCTCTCTCCTGCGAGACGGACGTCCCCATCTGTCTGATAACACAACAGGTAGTGTAAACATGATAACATACCAGCTTGTGTAAGCATGATAACATACCAGATTGTGTGAACATGATAACATACCAGCTTGTGTAAACATGATAACATATCAGCTTGTGTAAAACATAACATACCAGGTTGTGTAAACATGATAACATACCAGGTTGTGTAAAACATAGCATACCAGCTTGTGTAAACATGATAACATATCAGGTTTTGTAAAACATGATAACAAACCAGCTTGTGTAAACATGATAAAATACCAGCTTGTGTAAACATGATAACACAACAGGATGTGTAAACATGATAACATACCAGCTTGTGTGAACATGATAACATACCAGCTTGTGTAAAACATAACATACCAGCTTGTGTAAACATGATAACATATCAGGTTGTGTAAAACATAACATACCAGGTTGTATAAACATGATAACATACTAGGTTTTGTAAAACATAGCATACCATCTTGTGTAAACATGATAAAATACCAGCTTGTGTAAACATGATAACATACCAGATTGTGTGAACATGATAACATACCAGCTTGTGTAAACATTATAACATACCAAGTTGTGTAAACTTGATAATATACTAGCTGTGTAAACATGATAACATACCAGCTTGTGTAAAACATAACATACCAAGTTGTGTAAACATGATAACATATCAGGTTGTGTAAACATAAAAAACATACGAAGTTGTGTAAACGTCATAACATACCAGGTTGTGTAAACATGATAACATACCAGGTTGTGTAAACATGATAACATACCAGCTTGTGTAAAACATAACATACCAAGTTGTGTAAACATGATAACATATCAGGTTGTGTAAACATAAAAACATACCAAGTTGTGTAAACGTCATAACATACCAGCTTGTGTAAACATGATAACATACCAGGTTGTGTAAACATGATAACATACCAGGTTGTGTAAACAGGAAAACATTTCAAGTTGTGTAAATATGATAACATACCAGGTTGTGTAAATATGATAACATACCAGGTTGTGTAAACAGGAAAACATATCAAGTTGTGTAAACATGATAACATACCAGGTTGCGTAGACACGATACCATACCAGGTTATGTAAACAGGAAAACATATCAAGTTGTGTAAATATGGTAACATACCAGGTTGTGTAAATATGATAACATACCAGGTTATGTAAACAGGAAAACATATCAAGTTGTGTAAATATGGTAACATACCAGGTTGTGTAAACATGATAACATACCAGGTTGTGTAAACAGGAAAACATATCAAGTTGTGTAAATATGGTAACATACCAGGTTGTGTAAATATGATAACATACCAGGTTATGTAAACAGGAAAACATATCAAGTTGTGTAAATATGGTAACATACCAGGTTGTGTAAATATGATAACATACCAGGTTATGTAAACAGGAAAACATATCACGTTGTGTAAATATGGTAACATACCAGGTTGTGTAAACAGGAAAACATATCAAGTTGTGTAAATATGGTAACATACCAGGTTGTGTAAATATGATAACATCCCAGGTTATGTAAACAGGAAAACATATCACGTTGTGTAAATATGGTAACATACCAGGTTGTGTAAATATGGTAACATACCAGGTTGTGTAAACAGGAAAACATATCAAGTTGTGTAAATATGGTAACATACCAGGTTGTGTAAATATGATAACATACCAGGTTATGTAAACAGGAAAACATATCACGTTGTGTAAATATGGTAACATACCAGGTTGTGTAAATATGGTAACATACCAGGTTGTGTAAACAGGAAAACATATCACGTTGTGTAAATATGGTAACATACCAGGTTGTGTAAATATGATAACATACCAGGTTATGTAAACAGGAAAACATATCACGTTGTGTAAACAGGATAACATACCAGGTTGTGTAAACATGATAACATACCAGGTTGTGTAAATATGATAACGTACCAGGTTGTGTAAACATGATAACATACCAGGTTGTGTAAATATGATAACATACCAGTTTGTGTAGACAGGAAAACATATCAAGTTATGTAAACATGATAACATACCAGGTTGTGTAAATATGATAACATACGAAGTTGTGTAAACGTCATAACATACCAGGTTGTGTAAACATGATAAGATACCAGGTTGTGTAAACATGATAACATACCAGGCTGTGTAAACATGATAATATACCAGCTTGTGTAAACATGATAACATACCAGGTTGTGTAAACATGATAACATACCAGGTTGTGTAAACATGATAACATACCAGGTTGTGTAAACATGATAACATACCAGGTTGTGTATACATGATAACATACCAGGTTGTGTAAACATGATAACATACCAGGTTGTGTAAACATGATTACATACCAGGTTGTGTAAACATGAAAACATACCAGGCTGTGTAAACACGATTAAGATATAACGTCAATGCAAGAGAATAACCAGCCTAGATTTTCAGTCGACACAGATTCCACTTGGCGTGAAGGACAAATAGCTGTGAAAACTATATGAATGGACCACTGAAAACCAGTGGCACCAGGTGTTCAAGAAAGAATGTCCTGGTAGGTAGCACACGCTATTCACACAATTTGCATGAGAAAGTAAGTATGCACTGCGTGACGCTGCACAGCAGTACTCCTACCATGCGACGGCGGCCTGTCAACAAACCAGACAATCAAGTGACCAGCTTGTGTAAACATTGTGGAAACATGATAACATATCATGATAACTAGTTTGAATGAATGAATGAATGAATGAATGTTCTTGGTGGGAAATAGGGGACACGTGTGGCCAAGTAATCAAAGGCGCCGCAATGCGCTGTGCAGAGTTGCGTCCGTTCGGCACGCCAGAAACCTATGTTTGAATCCCGGTTCGCCCTGATCTTGTTTCGACGTTTGTCACCACAAATTGGCTTCACACATTGTTCCCATGTGGGGAATTGAACCGGGTCTTCGGCGTGACGAGCGAGCGCTTTAACACTAGGCTACCCTACCTGGCCACAGCGTTTTTTTCAATTTCAATGTGATCTGTCTTCGACATAATTGTTAAGCCACAGTATACATGCTTAGAAGGCACCTAGGATTATCATATATGGCGTGCATACCCGCTGGCAGATATAATAACACAATAGCGTGTGTATACAAGAAAACATACCAGGGTGTGTACACAATGACATACCAGGGTGTATATATAGTTACACACCAGGGAATATATACATAACAAACCAAGGAAAACATACATAGCATACAGAGGAGACTATACATACAAATTAACATACCAGAGAATATATACATAATAACATAAAAGGTACAATACACATAATAATATTCCAGGGTGCTTATGTGTGTGCGTATATATACCAGTATATACAGGGAGTACACACACAATAACATACCAGTAACTGTAAACAAAATAAGTACCAGGGAGTATGTAGACAAAAGCATACTGAGAAACATATACACACAAATGTATCAGGAAGTAGTTTCAGGATAATTTACGACGGGTATGTAAATTACATGATAGAATATATCTCACTTTTGCGTAAATACACAGTAAAACACTAGCAGGTCCTTCTGGGTTGTCCTAACCAACCCGTGTGCTCTGTGTGTACTCTAGGACCAGTACACCGACAGTTGGGGAGATATGCTGTGTGTACTCTAGGACCAGTACACCGACAGTTGGGAAGATGTGTTGTGTGTACTCTTGGACCAGTACACCGACAGTTGGGAAGATGTGTTGTGTGTACTCTTGGACCAGTACACCGACAATTGGGAAGATATGCTGTGTGTACTCTAGGACCAGTACACCGACAGTTGGGAAGATATGGTGTGTGTACTCTAGGACTAGTACACCGACAGTTGGGAAGATATGTTGTGTGTACTCTAGGACCAGTACACCGACAGTTGGGGAGATATGCTGTGTGTACTCTAGGACCAGGACACCGAAAGTTGGGAAGATATGTTGTGTGTACTCTAGGACCCACACACCGTCAGCTGGGGAAGATATGCTGTGTGTACTCTAGGAGCAGGACACCGACAGTTGGAAAGATGTGTTGTGTGTACTCTAAGACTAGTACACCGACAGTTTGGAAGATATGCTGTGTGTACTCTTGGACCAGTACACCGACAGTTGGGAAGATATGCTGTGTGTACTCTAGGACCAGGACACCGACAGTAGGGAAGATATGCCGTGTGTACTCTAGGGCCAGGACACCGACAGTAGAGAAGATATGCTGTGTGTACTCTTGGACCAGTACACCGACAGTTTGGAAGATATGCCGTGTGTACTCTAGGACCAGGACACCGACAGTAGGGAAGATATGCCGTGTGTACTCTAGGACCAGGACAACGGCAGTTGGGGGGATATGCTGTGTGTACACAAGGACCAGGACACCGACATGTGGGTAAGATATTTTGTGTGTACTCTAGGACCAGGACACCGATAGTTGGGAAGATATGTTGTGTGTACTCTAGGACCAGGACACCGACAGTTGGGGAGATATGCTGTGTGTACTCTAGGACCAGTACACTGACAGTTGAGGAGATATGTTGTGTGTACTCTAGGACCAGGACACCTATAGTTGTGATGATGTGTTGTGTGTACTCTAGGACAAGTACATCGACAGTTGGGAAGATATGCTGTGTTTACTCTAGGACCATGACACCAATAGTTGGGAAGATATGTTGTGTGTACTCTAGGACCAGGACACCGACAGTTGAGGAGATATGCCGTGTGTACTCCAGGACCAGTACATCGACAGTTGGGGAGATATGTTGTGTGTACTCTAGGACCAGGACACCAATAGTTGGGAAGATATGCCTCGTGTACTCTAGGGCCAGGACACCGACAGTAGGGAAGATATGCTGTGTGTACTCTTGGACCAGTACACCGACAGTTTGGAAAATATGCCGTGTGTACTCTAGGACCAGGACACCGAGAGTAGGGAAGATATGCCGTGTGTACTCTAGGACCAGGACAACGGCAGTTGGGGGGATATGCTGTGTGTACACAAGGACCAGGACACCGACATGTGGGTAAGATATGTTGTGTGTACTCTAGGACCAGGACACCGACAGTTTGGAAGATATGCCGTGTGTACTCTAGGACCAGGACACCGACAGTAGGGAAGATATGCCGTGTGTACTCTAGGACCAGGACAACGGCAGTTGGGGGGATATGCTGTGTGTACACAAGGACCAGGACACCGACATGTGGGTAAGATATGTTGTGTGTACTCTAGGACCAGGACACCGATAGTTGGGAAGATATGTTGTGTGTACTCTAGGACCAGTACACCGACAGTTGGGAAGATATGGTGTGTGTACGCTAGGACCAGGACACCGATAGTTGGGAAGATGTGTTGTGTGTACTCTAGGACCAGGACACCGACAGTTGGGGAGATATGCTGTGTGTACTCTAGGACCAGTACACTGACAGTTGAGGAGATATGTTGTGTGTACTCTAGGACCAGGACACCTATAGTTGTGATGATGTGTTGTGTGTACTCTAGGACAAGTACATCGACAGTTGGGAAGATATGCTGTGTTTACTCTAGGAACATGACACCAATAGTTGGGAAGATATGTTGTGTGTACTCTAGGACCAGGACACCGACAGTTGAGGAGATATGCCGTGTGTAACCCAGGACCAGTACATCGACAGTTGGGGAGATATGTTGTGTGTACTCTAGGACCAGGACACCAATAGTTGGGAAGATATGCCGTGTGTACTCTAGGACCAGGACACCGACGGTTGGGAAGATATGCTGTGTGTACTCTAGGACCTGGACACCAATAGTTGGGAAGATATGCGTGTGTACTCTAGGACCAGGACACCAATAGTTGGGAAGATATGCTGTGTGTACTCTAGGACCAGGACACCAATAGTTGGGAAGATATGCTGTGTGTACTCTAGGACCAGGACACCGACAGTTGGGAAGATATGCTGTGTGTACTCTAGGACCAGGACACCGACAGTTGGGAAGATATGTTGTGTGTACTCTAAGAACCAGGACACCGACAGTTGGGGAGATATGCCGTGTGTACTCTAGGACTAGTACACCGACAGTTGGGAAGATATGCCGTGTGTACTCTAGGACCAGTACACCGATAGTTGGGAAGATATGCTGTGTGTACTCTAGGACTAGTACACCGACAGTTGGGAAGATATGTTGTGTGTACTCTAGGACCATGACACAGACAGTTGGGGAGATATGTTGTGTGTACTCTAGGACCAGTACACCGACAGTTGGGAAGATATGCCGTGTGTACTCTAGGACCAGGACACCGAGAGTAGGGAAGATATGCCGTGTGTACTCTAGGACCAGGACAACGGCAGTTGGGGGGATATGCTGTGTGTACACAAGGACCAGGACACCGACATGTGGGTAAGATATGTTGTGTGTACTCTAGGACCAGGACACCGACAGTTTGGAAGATATGCCGTGTGTACTCTAGGACCAGGACACCGACAGTAGGGAAGATATGCCGTGTGTACTCTAGGACCAGGACAACGGCAGTTGGGGGGATATGCTGTGTGTACACTAGGACCAGGACACCGACATGTGGGTAAGATATGTTGTGTGTACTCTAGGACCAGGACACCGATAGTTGGGAAGATATGTTGTGTGTACTCTAGGACCAGTACACCGACAGTTGGGAAGATATGGTGTGTGTACGCTAGGACCAGGACACCGATAGTTGGGAAGATGTGTTGTGTGTACTCTAGGACCAGGACACCGACAGTTGGGGAGATATGCTGTGTGTACTCTAGGACCAGTACACTGACAGTTGAGGAGATATGCCGTGTGTACTCTAGGACCAGGACACCTATAGTTGTGATGATGTGTTGTGTGTACTCTAGGACAAGTACATCGACAGTTGGGAAGATATGCTGTGTTTACTCTAGGAACATGACACCAATAGTTGGGAAGATATGTTGTGTGTACTCTAGGACCAGGACACCGACAGTTGAGGAGATATGCCGTGTGTACTCCAGGACCAGTACATCGACAGTTGGGGAGATATGTTGTGTGTACTCTAGGACCAGGACACCAATAGTTGGGAAGATATGCCGTGTGTACTCTAGGACCAGGACACCGACGGTTGGGAAGATATGCTGTGTGTACTCTAGGACCTGGACACCAATAGTTGGGAAGATATGCGTGTGTACTCTAGGACCAGGACACCAATAGTTGGGAAGATATGCTGTGTGTACTCTAGGACCAGGACACCAATAGTTGGGAAGATATGCCGTGTGTACTCTAGGACCAGGACACCGACAGTTGGGAAGATATGCTGTGTGTACTCTAGGACCAGGACACCGACAGTTGGGAAGATATGTTGTGTGTACTCTAAGAACCAGGACACCGACAGTTGGGGAGATATGCTGTGTGTACTCTTGGACTAGTACACCGACAGTTGGGAAGATATGCCGTGTGTACTCTAGGACCAGTACACCGATAGTTGGGAAGATATGCTGTGTGTACTCTAGGACTAGTACACCGACAGTTGGGAAGATATGTTGTGTGTACTCTAGGACCATGACACAGACAGTTGGGGAGATATGTTGTGTGTACTCTAGGACCAGTACACCGACAGTTGGGAAGATATGCCGTGTGTACTCTAGGACCAGGACACCGACAGTTGGGAAGATATGCCGTGTGTACTCTAGGACCAGGACACCGACAGTTGGGTAGATATGCTGTGTGTACTCTAGGACCAGGACACCAATAGTTGGAAAGATATGCCGTGTGTACACTAGGACCAGTACACCGACAGTTGGGAAGATATGCTGTGTGTACTCTAGGACTAGTACACCGACAGTTGGGAAGATATGTTGTGTGTACTCTAGGACCATGACACAGACAGTTGGGAAGATATGCCGTGTGTACTCTAGGGCCAGGACACCGACAGTTGGGAAGATATGCTGTGTGTACTCTAGGACCAGGACACCGACAGTTGGGAAGATATGCCGTGTGTACTCTAGGGCCAGGACACCGACAGTTGGGAAGATATGCTGTGTGTACTTTAGGACCAGGACACCAATAGTTGGGAAGATATGCTGTGTGTACACTAGGACCAGTACACCGACAGTTGGGAAGATATGCTGTGTGTACTCTAGGACCAGGACACCAACAGTTGGGAAGATATGCTGTGTGTTCTCTAGGACTAGTACACCGACAGTTGGGAAGATATGCTGTGTGTACTCTTGGACCAGTACACTGACAGTTGGGAAGTTATGCTGTTTGTACTCTAGGACCAGGACACCGACAGTTGGGAAGATATGTTGTGTGTACTCTAGGACCAGTACACCGACAGTTGGGAAGATATGTTGTGTGTACTCTAGGACCAGTTCAACGATAGTTGGGAAGATGTGTTGTGTGTACCCTAGGACCAGTTCAACGATAGCTGGGAAGATGTGTTGTGTGTACTCTAGGACCAGTTCAACGATAGTTGGGAAGATGTGTTGTGTGTACCCTAGGACCAGTACACCGACAGTTGGGAAGATATGTTGTGTGTACTCTAGGACCAGTACACCGACAGTTGGGAAGATATGTTGTGTGTACTCTAGGACCAGTTCAACGATAGTTGGGAAGATGTGTTGTGTGTACCCTAGGACCAGTACACCGACAGTTGGAAAGATGTGCTGTGTGTACTCTAGGACCAGTTCAACGATAGTTGGGAAGATGTGTTGTGTGTACCCTAGGACCAGTACACCGACAGTTGGGAAGATATGTTGTGTGTACTCTAGGACCAGTACACCGACAGTTGGGAAGATATGTTGTGTGTACTCTAGGACCAGTTCAACGATAGTTGGGAAGATGTGTTGTGTGTACCCTAGGACCAGTACACCGACAGTTGGGAAGATGTGCTGTGTGTACTCTTGGACCAGTTCAACGATAGTTGGGAAGATGTGTTGTGTGTACCCTAGGACCAGTACACCGACAGTTGGGAAGATATGTTGTGTGTACTCTAGGACCAGTACACCGACAGTTGGGAAGATATGTTGTGTGTACTCTAGGACCAGTTCAACGATAGTTGGGAAGATGTGTTGTGTGTACCCTAGGACCAGTACACCGACAGTTGGGAAGATATGTTGTGTGTACTCTAGGACCAGTTCAACGATAGTTGGGAAGATGTGTTGTGTGTACCCTAGGACCAGTACACCGACAGTTGGGAAGATGTGCTGTGTGTACTCTAGGACCAGTTCAACGATAGTTGGGAAGATGTGTTGTGTGTACCCTAGGACCAGTACACCGACATTTGGGAAGATATGCTGTGTGTACTCTAGGACCAGTACACCGACATTTGGGAAGATATGCTGTGTGTACTCTAGGACCAGTACACCGACATTTGGGAAGATATGCTGTGTGTACTCTAGGACCAGTACACCGACAGTTGGGGAGATATGCTGTGTGTACTCTAGGACCAGTACACCGACAGTTGGGAAGATGTGCTGTGTGTACTCTAGGACCAGTACACCGACAGTTGGGGAGATATGCTGTGTGTACTCTAGGACCAGTACACCGACAGTTGGGGAGATATGCTGTGTGTACTCTAGGACCAGTACACCGACAGTTTGGAAGATATGCTGTGTGTACTCTAGGACCAGTACACCGACAGTTGGGAAGATGTGTTGTGTGTACTCTAGGACCAGTACACCGACAGTTGGGGAGATATGCTGTGTGTACCCTAGGACCAGTACACCGACAGTTGGGAAGATATGCTGTGTGTACCCTAGGACCAGTACACCGACAGTTGGGAAGATATGTTGTGTGTACTCTAGGACCAGTACACCGACAGTTGGGAAGATGTGTTGTGTGTACCCTAGGACCAGTACACCGACAGGTGGGAAGATATGCTGTGTGTACTCTAGGACCAGGACAACGACAGTAGGGAAGATATGCCGTGTGTACTCTAGGACTAGTACACCGACAGGTGGGAAGATATGCCGTGTGTACTCTAGGACCAGGACACCGACAGGTGGGAAGATATGCCGTGTGTACTCTAGGACCAGTTCAACGATAGTTGGGAAGATGTGTTGTGTGTACCCTAGGACCAGTACACCGACAGTTGGGGAGATATGCTGTGTGTACCCTAGGACCAGTACACCGACAGTTGGGGAGATATGCTGTGTGTACTCTAGGACCAGTACACCGACAGTTGGGGAGATATGCTGTGTGTTCTCTAGGACCAGTACACCGACAGTTGGGGAGATATGCTGTGTGTACTCTAGGACCAGTACACCGACAGTTGGGAAGATGTGTTGTGTGTACTCTAGGACCAGTACACCGACAGTTGGGGAGATATGCTGTGTGTACTCTAGGACCAGGACACCGACAGTTGGGGAGATATGTTGTGTGTACTCTAGGACCAGTACACCGACAGTTTGGGAGATATGTTGTGTGTACTCAAGGGCCAGGACACCGACAGTTGGGGATATATGTTGTGTGTACTTCAGGACCAGTACACCGACAGTTGGAAAGATATGTTGTGTGTACTCTAGGACTAGTACACAGTCAGTTGGGAAGATATGCTGTGTGTACTCTTGGACCAGTACACCGACAGTTGGGGAGATATGTTGTGTGTACTCTAGGACCAGTACACCGACAGTTGGGAAGATATGTTGTGTGTACTCTAGGACCAGGACACCGACAGTTGGGGAGATATGCTGTGTGTACTCTAGGACCAGTACACCGACAGTTGGGAAGATATGTTGTGTGTACTCTAGGACCAGTTCAACGATAGTTGGGAAGATGTGTTGTGTGTACCCTAGGACCAGGACACCGACAGTTGGGGAGATATGCTGTGTGTACTCTAGGACCAGTACACCGACAGTTGGGAAGATGTGTTGTGTGTACCCTAGGACCAGTACACCGACAGTTAGGGAGATATGCTGTGTGTACTCTAGGACCAGGACACCGACAGTTGGGGAGATATGGTGTATATGTATATTGGTAGTAGTGGAGTATATAAGAGACCCTATCTATCAATGGGAAGTAGGACTGATCAGGTCTCAAGATACTACGTCATTTGGGAGCGGAATGTTACCGAATATGTAAACGATGGCGGCCATATTGGCTTTGTAGGTCACATGGCCACCAGGGGGGATAATTTAGCTTGGGTCCATATAAAATAACTTCTTACAGATTGAGCAATCATTGTACCAAATGACATGCTTGTAACGCATTTCACAATTTTTCAACACTATCCCTCACTGCATGTACGACGTGGCTATATCTGTTGTTGGTGGTCTGTATAGAATATTTCGGACACCTACCTGCCCCCGGGCTACACCCACAATGCAGCTGATCAGCGCCCATACCGCGGTGCTGGTCATGCTGTCAGGACACAATGTGACACACATGCGGTCCACAACTCAGGTCGTCTTATCACAGAACGAGATCGAATTACAACTTAAGTACCACAGTCGTGAGACACAACATATGGCACCGGCCGAGGTTTTAATTATCAGCCGCACCACAATAGTTGTGTTTGTTTGTTGTTACAAATCATTAGCCGCATCATCACAGTTGTGTTTGTTTGTTGTTTAACAATCATTCACCACACTTCTACAGCTACAATTGTGTTTGTTTGTTTTTTAACAATCATTCGTCGCACCACTACAATTGTGTTTGTTTGTTTGTTTGTTGTCTAACAACCAGTTGCCAAACTGCTACAATTGTGTTTGGTTGTTTGTTGTCAACCAATCATTAGCCACACAACTACAATTGTTTGTTGTTTAACAATCATTTGTAGCTCAACTACAATTCGGTTTGTTTGTTTGTTGTTTAAAATTCATTAGCCACACTACTACAATGGTGTGTTTTTTTTGTTTAACAGTCAGTAGCCGCACCACTGCAATATTGTTTGTTTGTTTGTTGTTTAACAGTCATTAGCGAGACCACTACAATTGTGTTTGTTTGTTTGTTGTTTAACAACCATTAGCCAAAACTACTACAATTGTGTTTGTTTGTTGTTTAACAACCATTACCCGCACGACTACATTTGTGTTTGTTTGTTTGTTGTTTTACAATCATTGGCCACAATACTACAATTGTGTTTGTTTGTTTGTTGTTTTACAATCATTGGCCACAATACTACAATTGTGTTTCAGCCTGGCCACCCGATCCAGTTAGTCGCCTCTCACGACACACTGGTTGCAGAGATCAGTTCTAACCCGGATTTTTGGAGGAAAAAACCACAGCTCACAAATTTGTGGAAATAAAAAACTCATCCTCCATCTGCTTAAAAAACAGCCTCAATAAAAAGTCTCGACCACAATATGGCCATCCTCATCAATACAAAATATTTTCTGAGCAAAGCCATAATCTTTGACAGACATACAGTATGCCTGTAACCCTTAATAATCATTTCATATCTTCCATTTCAAGAGGCCATTGCAGTTGTTGACTGTGATGGCAAATGACCATTAAGCATCATATACCCTTACTTGAAAACTGACGAGCAAATGAAACGTTACCAATGAATTGTTTGTTCCTAAAAACAGAACAGGAAAATAATTTACTTGTATGGTCAAAAGACATGAATTAACAACGTCATTCAAAGTAAAGCCATGAGAATCATGATGGCTTAAAATGTATCCTATTGCAGTTTGGGATGAATCAAGTGTGAGGTTGAAGGCTTTGTTTTGGTTTGGATATGCAAAGATGGGGACTGTTGTAAGGGCTTGCTTTACTTTTCGAATGCCCTTTGACAATTGTTGGACCATTTTAGGCTGTTTAGAGTGGAGGCAATACCAGAACGGTTTGCTACAAATTTGTGATAATACGAGACCAAATCTAAGACATGACACACATCATGGACATTTTTAGAGGGAGGGATCTGTGTGACTGAATCTAGTTTTGAAGTATATCGAAATGGATGCCTCCTTTGCTGAAAATATGCCCTAATTAGGTGATTTGCTTTGTCGCAAATTTACATTTGCTTGGTTTTAGAGTCCTGCTTCTTTGATCTTTTGGAATACAGCATCAAGGGGACTCAAATGTTCCAAAAACGTTTTAGAAAATATTAAGTCATCTACATATATTAGTATGTAATGCCAATTCATTTCTTTACTGCCTCGGAAAAGATTATTTTCAGAAATGCAATAGGAGCATTATTGTGTCAAAAAGGGAGGCGATGTAATCCAAAAACACAATCGGGTGTAATTTAGACCGACTTACAGTATCTGTATCTTATCGATGCAACATACACACGTGACATTAATGCACAATCCCCAACCAAAAAACGTGAAAAATAATAAAGTGATTCGGAGTAAAACGCTTGAAAACCAGAAAGTGGAGCTTTGTGTAAGCAATCGTTAAACGAAATAGAATTTGAAACGTATCAAATACTTCTAGCTATTGTGATACAAATTTCAATCTGTCGGTTTTGCGTTCACATTTATCGGTTAGTACTATATCTAAGTAAATAATGCTAATTTCATGTAAATACATTTGATGATACATCTGTGTGTTTAAAGTTGATTTTGACAGCCGGGGCCAAGTCGGACCGAACACTTCTGACAGATATTTTTTAAAGAAAATACAGTAAAAGTGTTTGACTTTAACCGATCAGTTTCCTTTCATTGCGATGTACTGTGACATTATAAAGTGGTATATAGGTAGATATAATACTAATCTATAGACCCCCATCCCCCACCCCACCCACGTGAAAAGTGAAAACATTGTATGATCATTATGGTAAACAGCTACTGCTTGATCGCCAACATGTACATGTAATGGATATTTGTCAACGTGAAACCCATGAGTTATTTCCCTTAGACCGCGGCATGTGCACAGGTGGTGTGCAGCACTCGCTGGGGCGGAATTTTCCACACATAACAAAATGCAAGTCATGCAACTTTTGTGGGTTTTTTAATCTATATATTTATGATAACATGACATGATCCATTTCAGGAGTTACTGGGTTTTTTTCATAGTACATGCTATGAAGTACATATTTCTCCTCTCATTTTGTGTGTCAACAGCTCTTGATACATTTGAAAAAAATATACTCAACGACAAAAGTTCCTGTGATGCCAATATTTTAGTGTATTTTTCAAACAAGTAAAGTATGGTTTTCAATATTGTAGTACATGTATGGAATCAAGTCACAAAAACGCAACTGTTACAGAAAAGCATGCATTCCATGCAAAAGTTGACTTTTATGCAAGCCCAATGCATTTCACTACCCAAGAATGGGTATAAAAACATGTGCGTTAACGGGATTCCATATGCAATGTTTAGCATCGTGCTGACAACAACCACTCAGAGAAACAATAAAATTACGTAATTATTCAACATTACGAAATGCCACGCCTGTCCGAAAATGAGCGTCTGCGAGCCATGTATGCTTGAAGCAGGATCGAGTCAATGTGATGTTGCAAGACAATTTAACGTCCACAGAAACACCATTTGGTGTTTATGGCAATGTTGGCAATGTCACAGGAACTTTTGTTGTTCAGTATATAATCCTGTTCCAGTCTGACTGCTTAAAATATTTATAGGACAAATATTATGTTAATCTTTTACTCTCGCACTGTTCAACACGGCTACCACAACTATTTTGTTTCTTGGTAGTTGTTTTACGTCACTCTCTGTAATATTCCAGTTATACCAACGACATTTATGAAGAACAACATTAGCCAGGTTTGAATTAGGGTCATGTATTATTTCAAATTGCTTGATTGAGTAAAACTCAGGTAAGCATGCATAAAACATAATTGTTTCATTCAACGTTTTGTTATCATTTTACTGAAAGATTGACTGTGTATTTGTTTTTCGGTTCATTGAGGTATGAAACGAAAAACCCATGTACAAACTGTATGATTCGCGTAGTGGATTCTTATAAAAGGAAGTAAAGGTGTACCATCATCAGGAATATAAAAAGTCGACAAACCCTGTTTTATATTCATCATACATCTCTTCACAAACCAGAGTCGATTGTACAATTCCAACTTTATCATGAGCTCTTGGATACATGTCAGTAGATGTTACAAAGAAATTTGCTCCAACAACA
The DNA here is from genome assembly GCF_023055435.1 of Haliotis rufescens. Classification (NCBI taxonomy): domain Eukaryota; kingdom Metazoa; phylum Mollusca; class Gastropoda; order Lepetellida; family Haliotidae; genus Haliotis; species Haliotis rufescens. The sequence goes on from NW_025964157.1 coordinate 1,733,249, forward strand.
GGACTACCATGCATTCTTTGAAATTTCTGGTTGTTAGAATTGAAATTTCCAATTCTGAAATCAAGCTTGTGAGGTAGACACTGAGCGGCATTATTTTTCAACCATTGAGGGCATTATCTTTCAACCATTGAGGGCATTATCTTTCAACCATTGAGGGCATTATCTTTAAACCACTGAGGGCATTATTTTTCAACAATTGAGGGCATTATCTTTCAACCATTGGGGGCATTATCTTTCAACCACTGAGGGCATTATTTTTCAACCATTGAGGGCATTATCTTTCAACCACTGAGGGCATTGTCTTTCAACCATTGAGGGCATTATTTTTCAACCATTGAGGGCATTATCTTTCAACCACTGAGGGCATTGTCTTTCAACCATTGAGGGAATTATCTTTCAACCATTGAGGGCATTGTCTTTCAACCATTGAGGGATTGTCTTTCAACCATTGAGGGATTGTCTTTCAACTATTGAGGGCATTATCTTTCAACCATTGAGGGCATTGTCTTTCAACCATTGAGGGCATTATCTTTCAACCATTGAGGGCATTATCTTTCAACCACTGAGGGCATTATTTTTCAACAATTGAGGGCATTATCTTTCAACCACTGGGGGCATTATCTTTCAACCACTGAGGGCATCATTTTTCAACCATTGAGGGCATTATCTTTAAACCATTGAGGGCATTGTCTTTCAACCATTGAGGGCATTATTTTTCAACCATTGAGGGCATTATCTTTCAACCACTGAGGACATTGTCTTTCAACCATTGAGGGCATTATCTTTCAACCATTGAGGGCATTATCTTTTAACCACTGAGGGCATTGTCTTTCAACTATTGAGGGCATTGTCTGTCAACCACTGAGGGCATTACCTTTCAACCATTGAGGGCATTATCTTTCAACCATTGAGGGCATTGTCTTTCAACCATTGAGGGATTGTCTTTCAACCATTGAGGGCATTGTCTTTCAACCATTGAGGGCATTATCTTTCAACCATTGAGGGCACTGTCTTTCAACCAACGGACTAAAGAAGGATGGGGACAAGGGTGTACATCATGGGAAAGGATGATGGTATTGAAGTTTTAGATTCCTAATTTATTGTGACAAAACAAATGCCCGCTGCCAGAAAACCTGTCTACGTTTCAATACAAACTATCAAGCAGCATCGAGAAAAAATACATGCTCACTGAAATAGATACATTTAGAAAGTGATGTAGAATCTAATAAGGTAGACCCTGAGTGGCATTTTATTTATGAACCAACGGACTAATAACCACAATAGTGACATAAGCGAGAGTATCCGTTATGGGAAAGGGTAACAGTAATTGAACCTACTGCTTCAACTTCCTTATTTATGACTACAACAAAGAAATTACAGCAACCAGAAAACCTATGTTTACGTTTCAATACAAACTATCAAGCAGCATCGAGATAATACATATCCCTCACTGAAATAGATACATGTAGAGCGTGATGTTGAAGAGTCTACCTTTGAATAAACCGTCCTTTTCAGCCAAACGACAGGATTTTCCTGAGGTTGTTTATTTGTTACCGACCGTCAAAAGAGATAACACAAGTACGTGAAATATTTCTGGGACCAACTACACTGTCGATGTCGTCCAACTTAATTCCGGCTGGGTAGAGTAGGAGGCTACGTCGGCACCACTGCCACTCAGGTGGACAACGAAGTCTTCAGGTCCACCCATGCTGTGTGTGCCGTCTGTTATGTCTGGCACCACTGCCACTCAGGTGGACAACGAAGTCTTCAGGTCCACCCATGCTGTGTGTGCCGTCTGTTATGTCTGGCACCACTGCCACTCAGGTGGACAACGAAGTCTTCAGGTCCATCCATGCTGTGTGTGCCGTCTGTTATGTGTCTGGCACCACTGCCCCTCAGGTGGACAACGAAGTCTTCAGGTCCACCCGTGCTGTGTGTGCCGTCTGTTATGTCTGGCACCACTGCCACTCTGGTGGACAACGAAGTCTTCAGGTCCATCCATGCTGTGTATGCCGTCTGTTATGTGTCTGGCACCACTGCCACTCAGGTGGACAACGAAGTCTTCAGGTCCATCCATGCTGTGTGTGCCGTCTGTTATGTCTGGCACCACTGCCACTCAGGTGGACAACGAAGTCTTCAGGTCCATCCATGCTGTGTGTGCCGTCTGTTATGTCTGGCACCACTGCCACTCAGGTGGACAACGAAGTCTTCAGGTCCACCCATGCTGTGTGTGCCGTCTGTTATGTCTGGCACCACTGCCACTCTGGTGGACAACGGAGTCTTCAGGTCCACCCATGCTGTGTGTGCCGTCTGTTATGTCTGGCACCACTGCCACTCAGGTGGACAACGAAATCTTCAGGTCCATCCATGCTGTGTGTGCCGTCTGTTATGTCTGGCACCACTGCCACTCAGGTGGACAACGAAGTCTTCAGGTCCACCCGTGCTGTGTGTGCCGTCTGTTATGTCTGGCACCACTGCCACTCAGGTGGACAACGGAGTCTTCAGGTCCACCCATGCTGTGTGTGCCGTCTGTTATGTCTAGCACCACTGCCACTCAGGTGGACAACGAAGTCTTCAGGTCCACCCATGCTGTGTGTGCCGTCTGTTATGTCTGGCACCACTGCCACTCAGGTGGACAACGGAGTCTTCAGGTCCACCCATGCTGTGTGTGCCGTCTGTTATGTCTGGCACCACTGCCACTCAGGTGGACAACGAAGGCTTCAGGTCCATCCATGCTGTGTGTGCCGTCTGTTATGTCTGGCACCACTGCCACTCAGGTGGACAACGAAGTCTTCAGGTCCACCCATGCTGTGTGTGCCGTCTGTTATGTCTGGCACCACTGCCACTCAGGTGGACAACGAAGTCTTCAGGTCCATCCATGCTGTGTGTGCCGTCTGTTATGTCTGGCACCACTGCCACTCAGGTGGACAACGAAGGCTTCAGGTCCATCCATGCTGTGTGTGCCGTCTGTTATGTCTGGCACCACTGCCACTCAGGTGGACAACGGAGTCTTCAGGTCCACCCATGCTGTGTGTGCCGTCTGTTATGTCTGGCACCACTGCCACTCAGGTGGACAACGAAGTCTTCAGGTCCACCCATGCTGTGTGTGCCGTCTGTTATGTCTGGCACCACTGCCACTCAGGTGGACAACGGAGTCTTCAGGTCCATCCATGCTGTGTGTGCCGTCTGTTATGTCTGGCACCACTGCCACTCAGGTGGACAACGGAGTCTTCAGGTCCATCCATGCTGTGTGTGCCGTCTGTTATGTGTCTGGCACCACTGCCACTCAGGTTCCAGGAACATACCCCCGTGCATGTTTGAAATGCTTATCCTATAGAATCAGTAACCTTCACAACCATCACATGCTTGTCTGACGTGCTTTCCACTGATGTCCTCCTCTGTCCAAGCGCCTTGTTCTTCTATTCTGTAAGTGTTGTGGTTTATTATTAGGCTTGTTTTGGACGGACATGTTATCACTCTGTGTGTCACTTTCAGGACTGATCGACACCAATGATGTCCCCCGTACTCTTACCAGAGGAAGCTGTTCAACAATATGTTTGTAAACTTCCAAACTGCTTTGCACAGTATTTCTACTGACCATGCCAACAGCTTATCTGCTCGAATGTAGGTCCCAGTAAGATCTGTATCAGCTTGGAGAAGAAGGACTTCAAACTGATTCAAGGTGGCATTGACATATTCTGGAGCCCTAACGTCTACTTGAGCCACAACCAATACACAACCAGGCCGTTGACTAACCATCACACTGGTCATGGTTTCAGACGCAGTAACGCCCGCTGACTACGACCTTCATTATGAGTTATGACATAGAACTCCTTGCCCCATGCATAGTAATCCATTAGTGGAGAGCCAAGTATTCGTTGGATGATCCAAGTGACGACCTGACAGCCATGACAGTGAAGAACATATTTGCTGTAATGGAGACAGAGTTGCTGAAACGTGTTTCACCAGTAGGATGCTCCTGTGGATTTAGAACCCATCTGAACACTGATACGCGGCTGACAATTAACGATTTTGATGATTTCTAAGAATGAGGTTGGACGGTTCCCATAACTGACCTTTTTGAGTACCTTGACATCATAAGTTCCCACGGAGATGACTCTCTAACTGTAACTGTAGCATTTTGTGTGTTCCTCATATCACACTGGTCCAAAATTATCATTCCCCTGAACAAATGTTTTAAATCAAGCTACTCGCCCGCTTGGATTTTTTATCTCATCCCGCATTAAAAAAACAAAACATTGACGAGTTTCCCGTTTAAAGAAACCAACTACGCTGTATGGTATTGTGAGTTTATTCGAAGAGGGGAGGTAACTGTTTATTGCTTTGTTTTGTGCCATCCTTCTCTCAGCTCTTTTGTCTTTTGAGTTCTGAACATTCGCTACTGTTATCTCTGCACTTTTAATACAACACAATAACGATCCTATGTTGAACGGTCTCCCCCATCACACTTCATTTTAAACTTAACTAAAACAAGCAGCAAAACAACTGATCAGGGCTTGTTTCAGTTTCTGTTTGTCATTTTGCCACGCCCAGTGGCTCCTGCTGAAGCTAGGACTCGAGATGAATAACACATAACATAATATGATCTGCCCAAGAAGTGGGTCAGGAAAATGGGAGGTTTCTAAACAAACAAGAATGTTTTCTGCACAACATGAGCACTACTCTATTTTGGAACACACTGCCATTGTCATTGTAGAAATATTGTGATATTTATTTTTCATATCTGGATTCGAAGACGCTATGAAAAATGTAACCCCTTTTTCAAATCTGTCAATTTCTGTACATAAACAGACTGATACAGGAGAAAGATATAACAATATCCCACGCTGATCTCTCATTTCCATTCTGACTGTTAAGTGCCAGGTCTACGGCTGAGACAAGCAATCCTAAGAACATCAATCTGTCATTTCGCACTGATATAAATAAATAAACATCGCTTGGCTGCAAAAACATTATCCCTGTTATCAACATATTTTGCTTACCAATATTTATTTGAGGTAGTTCTTGTAAATTTTAAAAGAAAAATAACAATCGAATTCATTGCCACAAACAATACAAATATGTTTTCAGTACACAAACGTTTGTACTGAACATCTGAATAAATCATCACTGGGACTGTTCATAACCACACACTTCGATTGAATTATCTTATTGTAAGGGTAAGCCAGCATTCAAAAACATAATAGTTTAGAAAATGGGGTTAATTGAAAACACATTGATTTGCTCAGCAGCAGCCGGGAGCTTTGATGTTTAAACAGAGACACGCTTGTACGTAAATGATGATTAATGACAGACTGTGTGTGAAATAAGTGTTGTGTATTTCAATCAGGGAACGGGTGGGAGAAGAAGGCAAACGCTTACAAACAACTCAGGGTACCCACGGTCAAAAGGCGATTCTGACATTCAAACCAACGATATTCAGATCCTGGCACGTCTAATTGCGGTGCCATATACCGCGGTCAACATTGTGCCAGTTATAACACTCTGTCGTCACAGGTAATAATTAAGACCAACAAGCAATTATTGTAGCAGTCAAATATATATATTTATATGTTTATTCATTATGCCTAGAAAGTGAGATTAACCAATCAGAGAGCAGGACTACTAACCCAATATGAGACCGTATACCGTCAGTGACAGCCATCGTGGATTTTCCAACACCCACCTCACATATTTCATGTGAAGATTCTGGTACATAAATCCGTTTTTCTACACTGTTTTTTGTTTATCATTAATATAATTAAGTGTGATATGCAAAGACATTACATTAAAAAAACTACGATCGAGACATTATTGATAAAAATTATGGAGAAGAAAAACTCTCAACGGTCACTTATGTACAAATAGCAACGTCAGAGAACATAATATAGGATGACGTCACAAACAAGAAACGTGACACCAGTGACGCCACATCGCAATAGAATAAATGGCAGTCCGTTGTTAGGCAAAGCGGACTGCTATCAAGTTAGAGTGAATGAGTGAGTTAGGTTTAACGCAGCTTTTAACTTTATTCCAGTTATATCACGGCGTGTCAGCTTAATGTGGGAGGAAAGCCCGAAGTGGTGCAGGTCTAAGACGTTTTCCACTTCGGTGAAACCCACGAGCACGGGTATGGTGCTGACAAACCTAGAAACATAATTGGGGCGAACCGGGATTCGAACCCACAATCACAGGTTTCTGGCGTGCCCAAGGGACGCAACTCTGCACAGCGAATCGCGGCGCCTTAGACGACTGGGCCACCCGTCCCCCCCTATCAAGTTAGAGATTCCCACAGATTTCTGATAACATACAGGCATTTATATGACACTTCTATCCATTTTAGTGGTTTGCACTATAACATATTTAATTGAGAGCAAAGAAGTTGGAAAGATGGATTTTACCCAATAAGCAGGTGGAGGATTACGTTATTCATAATGCAATACAAGGGACAAGCTAAGACAACATGATAATCATTACATGTCATTAATTGCTTCATGTAGGCATGAAAAAAATGTTATCATTTTAGAAGAGGTTCAGTTTTAGTTTTGTTAGCAATATACCAGACATATGACGGCAATTTGTAAACAAACGAGTCTGGACCAGACAATCCATTGTTAACATCATGAGCATCGACCGACGGAACTGGCCTGGGATATAATGACATGCATCTAGCGAACCCGACCCCCCAATCCCTTTACATAATTAGTCGCCTCTTACGACAAGCATTGGTTGCATCAAATAATGCCATTTATAAGGCCCGTGTGTTAGCTGAGGATGAAGTCTGCCAAAACCATGCATCAGAACTTTTGATTTGACTCTAAAACCTGAAGACATGTCCATTCCGCTACTGGATTCCAAAGCTCCATAAAAATCCGGACAACGAGAAATATATTGCTCGCTCCAGCAAAAGTACACCAAATCCTTAGAACCTTAAAGACTGACCATAATCCTTAATACAATGTGGAAATAACTTTCTGTATATTTGAGTAAAGTGGAATAAATAACATGTGGCTTTTCAAAAGCACAAAGGAATTGCTTGACTTTCTGCAGTCTCAGAAATAACCAAAACATTTTCAACTTAGTACACCATCCCAGATGACAAACTTCAGAAAAAAACTTCATTCCTTGATTCATGGGGCTTTAGCTACATAACGTGGCGACTACAGATACAGTTACATATCTATATTCAGAGGTTCAGGACAATTTGTCAAAAATGAAATAAAATGCCATCCAACTGAAGTCCTCAATGATAACATGTTTTTGTTTGTTTATGTGTTGTTTAACGCCGCACTCAGCAATTTTTCAGCTATATGACTGCCGTCTGTAAATATTCGAGTGTGGACCAGACAATCCAGTGATTGACATAATGAGCATCGATCATCGCAATTGGGATACGACGACATGTATCAAACGAAGTCAGCGTGCCTGACGAGCCGACCCGTTAGCACCTCTTACGACAAGCATTGTCGCCTTTTACGGCAAGCATGGGTTGCTGAAGATCTATTCTACCCCGAATCTTCACGGATAGTTACATCTATGAACAATTTCGGGGTAAGACATTTAGGCAAGAAGCCATCCCCATGGGCACCAATTGTGCTCCTTTCTTGTGGATCTGTTCATTTATTCACATGAATCGGAATTTCTGCTCGGATTGGCTGAGTCAAAACAAAATAATTTGGCCAAGAAGTTTAACGTATGCTTCAGGTATATTGATGATCTGATATAGTTCAATAACCATCAAATATTCAATTCCCTTCCACTGATTTACCAACCTTAAGTAGAAATAAATTAGACCAGTGAGATCGCCTCATCTGTTTCATATTTAGATCTGTGCATAAAGATTCAGAAGGCCAAAACATTCTCTACAAGACTGTATGACAATTGGGATGACTTCAACTTTCCAATAGTCAACTTTCCCTTTATGTCGAGCAATATTTAAGAAGCGCCAGTCTTTGGTGTTCATATTTCACAATTTTTGAGATACAGTCGGTCATGTTCTTTTCACCATAATTTCATTATTTTTGCTCAGAAGTTACTTTGTCATCACGGTTACAACATTCAAGGACTCAGCAAAGCTTTCAAGAGGTTTTATGGCAGACATTTCCAAAGTTAACGTATCGCGAATGCCTGGTATAAATCACTTTTTGATAGGGATTAATTAACACATGCTCATGATATAGTCGGAATCTTACAAAAGACTCTTGTTGAAGTCCAATTTGCACCCGGATCTTCACGGGGTAAATTTAAGTATTAAATAGAGAGCAAAATAGTCGGATAGGAGGGTAAGCGCACCAATTAGAAGGAAAGTGTTGTTTTGAAAGTTCTTAAATAAAAATTTCAAATTCCATTGCTGCTGGAGACTGACGTCATTGACATCAGAAGCCCTGAAAATCCTAACGAATCCTTCTGTCCATTCTGGGCCGTTTCGACGGCGCCAGGTTGATGACGTCATGGCACAGTACTGGCAGGTCTATGGCTATCAGGATACAAACAGCAGAGATGATAATCACAACACCGAAGGTCCCCAGAGCTCGTGCTGACACGCGCGCATCAGGGGCACTGGTGTGCTTTCTCTTGTAGGTCGACAGATTCTTCTGGTTGAGAAGCAGATTAAATCGGATGTGATCAATCATGTCCTTTAGTTGATCTTGAGTGAAATTTGGTTTGAGTGATTTGATACTCATAGAATCCTCGCTGAGGAAATTGGAATGCTGAACACTTTGGCTTTCTTCCACAATGGCTCTGTCAAAACTAGATATTTCTAAATCTGTTGTTTTGTGAGACGCGGTAGGGGGTATTAAAAGTGAGAGGTCTTGACTTGAAGACAGTTGGGAAGTTGAAGGCGCATACATCTCAATTTCAGATGAAAAAGATGGTTGGATGGTCAAAAGCCCAGGGCCCATGGTTGGGTTTGCTGGCAACATCGTACTTGAAGTAGGTTCCTGTAAGTAATGGGAACTATCCAGCCTGCATGGTACTTCATTGACCTTCGGTGCCAGATATGTCCAGTTCTGAAGAATAATATATAATATTCTTAAAACTGCTTTCTTTAGTACATACGCTTAAGTACATATACAAACACACACGCATCCACATGCACGTAAAGACTAAATTTTTAGTGTATTACACTGACGCTTTGGTACTAAGCGGTACTAAATTCAGTGAACCCTATGAGAATGTCATAACACAGTACGAATTTTGTAACATTTAAGAAGGAGTCTTTACTGTGCCACAATTCAATGTGTATTGATTCATCTCTTAGGTGTGCCAGGATCCGCTTATCTTGAGCTCGATAACAATGTCATCCTTGGATTAGGCTATCGTAGTGCGGTACCAGATGGAATGCAAATATTCAGTTTGGACGAATTGTGACAGTAGTTTACAGTGTTTCGATGTTCATGCATGTCATACAACGCTTACATGAAATCACCAAACACTCCCAATAACTGAAGGGGCACGGGTGGCCCAGTCGTTTAAGGCGCCGCAATTTGCTGTGCAGAGTTACGTCCCTTGGGTACGCCGGAAACCTATGATTGTGGGTTCGAATCTCGGTTCGCCCAAATTATGTTTCTAGGTTTGTCAGCACCATACCCGTGCTCGTGGGTTTCACCGAAGTATTAAACGTCGGAGACCTGCATCACTTCGGGCTTTCCTCCCACATTAAGCTGACACGCCGTGATATGACTGGAATACTGTTAAAAGCGGCGTTAAACACAACTCACTCACTCACTGTCTATTTTAAATGACGCATGCTTGAGATGGGTGTTGCTCCTAACTGGCATATTTATGTTCTCTTTATGGCAGTTATACTGACATACACAATGTACGAGGTATATGGTTACTTGATCGGATATATTAAAGGAGGGATCATTCGTCTGACTTACATCCAAGCTCACTTACTCATTTTGAAGACTTACACTATTGATGGTATCCACACCCATACCCGCTGGATAGCAATATGAGGCTGAACCATTCCCAGCACCTGACAGATAGACAGCGTGGTTGCCAGACCCATCCAGATAGTGGGTTCCTTCAGATACTTCTCTCACGCCAACAGAAATGTTGGTTCCTGGAACAGAGGACCATTGGACCTGTATAGGGTTTGCGTCCAATGTTATTAATTGTACTTTATCAGTGTGAGCGACGATAGTGACCCAGTGTTTATTGAAGTTTAAAGGTGTAATAAACGTGTATCGAGAGCGCCACTGTTCCTCGGGAACAAGAACTGCCATGCATGTCGGAGTCCCGCTGATGCTGCTACTGCTGAATTTCATCACCATCACAGGTTTGTCTGACACGATTTTCACAAGCGTGCCAATGTTTACATCAAGCCATGCCCCAGATACTTCTATATTATAACTTCTGTTTCCAACAAGTATGTTTGTATCAGACAAACTGGAGATGATCCTATAGGTATCAACCGGACCCCAGTGGCTGTCGAAATTCGGTGCAGACACAAAATTCCTCCCCCATGTTTTGATTGGCAAAGGCTGTTCAACCAGATGCGTTCTCTCCCCAATGAATCTATTCCCACTGACCACGCCAACAGGTTTATCTGCTTGAATGTAGGTTCCAGTGAGGTCTGTATCAGCTTGGAGAAGAAGGACTTCAAATTGATCCAAGGTGACGTTGACATATTCTGGAGCCATCACTTCGACTTCATCCATGACCAGTACACATCCAGGCGGTAAAGTGACCAACACACTGGTCACGGCTTCAGATGCAGTGATGGCCACTTGACTACGACCTTCGTCGTGAGTGATGACATAGTACTCCTTGCCCCATTTGTTAACAGCGATGGCCAGGTAACCGTCTGTTGGTCCAAGTGACGAGCTGACAGCCATGACAGTAACAAACTGTCCTGTTGTAACAGAGAGGCTGTTAGTCGAACGTGCATGTCTAGACAGTGGATTTTCTTGAGTTACAGTCCATCGGTAACCACGTTGTCTGGTGACGTTAAATGGCGTTGATGTAGTTCCTGCATGATGGTGTATGGTGCCAGCGTCTTGTTGTTTTCTGGTGATTGAGATGAGAAGTTCGCCAGGAAATGGTCCCTCCTCCCCGGGTAGCATCGGTTCGGTGAACGAGGTTCCTCTGTGTGTGGCTACGAAACAAGATGTTACAGCAATAATTGCTAGTTTAATGTTTCTTGCAGCTTATGGTCAAAGAAATGGGTCGACAGGTCAGAATGTGAAAATGCTACTTTCCCAGCTGATTTGCAAATATCACCGTAACGAACGTGTTTAACCTGTGTTTGGCTGTGAGTAAGCGATGTGACGTTATAGTGACATTTGTTGAGTTTCTTTTCAAATCAACTCTCTAAAGAATTATTCAATTATGAAATATAACTGGTATGACCGGTCGTCAGACAAAAGATGAGCTTTGAAAAATGACTGCTAAAGACAGAACGGTTTCGGAACCAAAACCTCACGCAGACCATGCAATTCGTCCTTGCACGTGGGAAAGGGGGTCCTGATTTTGACACTTCTTTGAAATGTTGTCAAACTGAGTCGGATCATTCCACGAGTCATCTCAAACGTTAACTTTTAGACGTCTTTCTTGATTGCCTGCACCCTTACAATACACTGCCAATATGCCCTGTTGATTATCATATTACACCAAGTCCTTTCGTTTATAATTCATCCATTACCATCACTGCTTTGTATTTCTGTAATTGTTTGTGAATTTCGAATATCCCCTATAACTGTCTGTCAGATGGCAGATCGGTTTTTCCTTGTTTTAATGGGTATATCACTTTTGTTATGTTTGAGCTATAATCCAGGTTATGCATCACTCATCCAACAATTTACAATCAATGTGACATAGGTTTAGGTGAGCCCTGAAAGAAGGTTGTATTATCCCCTTATTTGGGGATTTTTAAATAAATATAATCTTGTGGTTCGTCCTAGATGGCAGAAGGAATAAACTCTACATCACCTTAATATTTCCCGTTGAAAAAGTAATAAAGGATTTAATTTTTGACACGTTAATTTCACATAAATTCAAAATTCATTTAATTATATATGAAGTATTCATTAGTTAAGCGTGAGACCGAATAAAGCTTGGGTACGAACATTAATTTATATCTTTTCAACAACTCTACAACTAAGAATAGAAAAATGGTCCTTAAAGTACAATAACATATTTAAAACTCATGCACCTGTTCTCACCTGTTTGTACGGAATCTGGGGAATATGCCACAAGAATTGTCCAAAACAGAACGAGACCGACTTCCTCCATTTTTGCTGTGTCCACTAACCACAGATAGTACAGATGGAAGCCGATTCTTATTTTAATCGTCGCAGATTGGGATATTGATTCAGTATTGCTTCTAGTCCGTTCTAGGAAGACCTCGTTATCCGCCCGTGCAGCTTGATTCATTTTGTTTTGTCTTGATGTGAGTCACTTGAATAGTTTATGCACTCAGTATTGTTCCGAACCTCTTAATTCATGAAAAGATAGTGCAAAGCTTCTACACGGTTGTCATAGAATGTATTGTAGACTGTTTTCCAATCAGCGCAATCTTCCTATAGCAACGTCAATGTCCTAGGGATGCGATATATTAAGACAAGGAGATGGATTTGATTGATGTAAACATCAAAACATTGGTGAAAGACAAACAGCAATATTCCAAGTCAATCAGAATCATAAATGCAGCTAAATTATTGAGTACGATAACAATATTTATTTATTCAAGGAAATTATGTTTTTAGCTCAAGAAAATTATTTCTTTCACAAAATTTATGTTTGACATTCATGTTTTTCAGCTGTGGTATCCATCGGTGGAGGTTGTGGTGGAAACAATGGTTAAAGTCATTATGCATTCATAACATATATTTCCATTGTACATTCATTCGTTTTCTAATGATTTTTTTTTATTTCTTTGACATTCACGAGATTAGAATTCTAGGTGTTTCATAAACCTATCAATTGCATCTTACCTACTGTTCTTCATATCACCTGTTGTGTCAAGAGATTCGAACCAAGCGCTAGCGGATCCTGACGTCCATGGGGCGTAACTCTGAGCCAAATGTCTTCAAAATTGTCTCTGTATTGCAAAGTGTTTAGTCATGTTTTTAGTAGTGAACTGGACTGAATGTAGATGTGATGAAGATGCAGGACATTCCAACTTCAATTTTTTTCAGAAGATGGCCGCTTGTTTAAAAGTTTCATAAAGTGAATGCGCTGGAGGATAACACACGAATACGATACTAAATTGATCCGAAATGATTATAAATGTGATTGGCATATGTTGGCTGCTGGTATGCTTATGCTAAACACACACCAAAATAAGTCTGCTCAATGGCTGGTTCTGAAAGCTACCATAACAAAGACTTCATATGAGACCATTGATTCATTAATATTCCCTGATATGTTGGTAGTTAGTGAGAAATTTAGATTGTTGTAGTTTTAGGTCATTAAATAAAAGCGACTAAACCATTCAATACTCATAATATGTAATAAGCCAACGCCAGAATAACCATCTCCGAAACAGACTTTAATGGCAAAGTAGTGGTAAACATTAGCGTAGAAATCACTGAGAAATGATGACATTAATGATACAATGATATTCCGACTTTACTTCCCACGGGGTGAGACATGGGTACAATGTGTGAAGCCCATTTCTGGTGTCCCCCGCCGTGATATTGCTGGAATATTGCTAAAAGCGGCGTAAAACCAAACTCACTCACTCACTCCCACGGGGTGAAGATAGGGATGGTGAGCTACTAAATCCGTACGTCACACGTGGGTCGTTTTATTCGTGACCTCTGGCAACTATTCTTTTAATTCATACAAAATCACGAGACGTCATTCGATATTACGAAACCTTTTACTCCTCCGACACAGAACAGAAGGTATCTCATTGACTAAAACCTATATTCAACCAAATAGACATCAAACTCGCTTTGCGTTCTACCTCAGGTATGCATACATCTATATATACATTATATAATCAAACTGTCAATTTGCCATGTCCGACAGAGCGTGACACACCCGAACAATTTCGCAACTTTCAATTTGAATTAATGTAAAGCGTGGTGACATGAAGTTAGTCTAAACTATCTGGACAGATGTCGAGACCAACATTTGATGCTCGGCTTAATTTGTGTCCAACTCGAAGCGTATTTTGTGGCATTTTTTCCGAAGTTGTTTGTTTATGAATGAACGCACGCGACTACATGATCAGATCAGTCCCGACACAAATCATTCGAAAACTCTATATTGATCTCTAGTGTAAAAACGCCTGCGCGTTGACCACAGTTGTCTTTTCGTACTCTAAGGGAGACCATGCTCTTCGTTTCAAGCGTCGCTATATGGCTAAAATAATGCTGATGCGACGTCATATTTTAACTCAGTCACTCATTTGTTTTAAGCTGTCAATGACAAACAAGCTCACTCGAGTTTGCTGATTTTCACTTCTTCAGTATAGGGTCCTAGAACTTACTTAAACATCTTTGGCGAGCACTCTAATTCTCTAATGGAACGGACAGGTTATGATTGAACTGATAGATCAATAAAACTGATCCATTTTGAGTGCACAGCTAGGATCCCGGCGTTGCGAGTGACCGACTGTTGGTCCGAAATATGAAAAGCGTGGCTTTGATAAATCAGTGTTTTTTGTTATCCATGTGAATTTGAATTTCAGCCTTGATTGTATTGGGTCGTTAAAAAAACCCAGTTCCCTTCCACTGATTTATCAAAGCCATGTGCAATCTACCAGGCAGGATAGTACATTCGCTCGTTACTAACCTTGAAGATCCGGGTTAGAATAGCAACCAATGCTTGCCGTAAAAGGCGACTATGCTTGTCGTTACTACCTAAGAGGCGACTAATAACGAGATCGGGTGACTCGCTGACTTGGTTGATGCATGTCATCGTATCTCAACCGCGTGGATCGATGCTCATGATGTCAATAATGGATTGTCTTGTCCAGACTCGATAATTTACAGATCGCCGTCATATTGCTGGAATCTTGCTGAGTGCGGCGTTAAACAAACAAAAACAAACACACAAACTGTACTAACCTTCTGGCCACTGTCACGATTGTGTTAGTAGAATTCAATCAGATGTCAACACGGAAAGATTAGGGAACATAAACTCATGTTATGTAAAAGATGCCAGATTGTCAAAACAATGTTTGTTTGATGTACCTTAAAATTTATTTCTATACAAATTAATGTTCAGTTTTTAATTGCTATGTCTAGGGATGGTTGGTTCAGTTAAAAGTAATATGTACTGATAAATAGAGGGACATTAATGGCTGGCATTTAGCTGGGGTATTTGCAGGACGTCGACAAGTCGACCCAAATTTTTCGCACGAGGTCCCAATGAGGTACCCTTAGATGCTTAATCCGCCTACCTGACCTTGTTATAAGGGAATGTAACTGGAGCGCCATCTACTGACCGATGGTAGTGGTAATGTTACTTATATTAATTAGTGTCATGTTGTCATAGAGACCGTCTGGATTCGTACTGCGCCTGATTCACAATGGGTACTACTACTAGCAGTAGTACTACTACAGCGACAATACTATACTGATACTACAACAAAGGTAACATCTTCTACACAACAAACAATAATCAACAACCATGACTACTACTACTACTACTACTACTACCACTACCACTACTTCTACTACTACTACTACTACTACTACTACTACTACTACTACTACCACTACCACTACCACTACTACTACTACTACTTCTATTACTACCGCTACTACTACTACTACCACTCCTCCTCCTACTACTACTACCACTACTACTACTACTACTACTACTACTTCTACTACTACTACTACTACCAATACTACTACTACTACTACTACTACTACCACTACTACTACTACTACTACTACTACCACTACTACTACTGCTACTACTACCAATACTACTACTACTACCACTACTACTACTACTACTACTACTACCACTACTACTACTACCACTACTACTACTACTACTTCTACTACTACTACTACTACAACTACTACTACCACTACTACTCCTACTACCACTACTTCTACTACCACTACTACTGCTACTACCACTACTACTACTACTACTTCTATAACTACTACTACTACTTACACTGCTACTACTACTACTACTACTACTACTACTACACACATGTTACCAGTTAATGTCGAGAACTTCACACACACAAACACACACACACACGCACGCAGGCACGCACGCACGCAGGCACGCACGCGCGCGCGCGCGCACGCACACACACACATTAATGATCATATGCAAATCCTCTATAAACTCTTTTTCCTTTGAGTAAGAAAGAGTAGTAGGCTAGTCGATGGTTGCGTCATATGGGTCAGCAACGTGTATCTGGTTATCAAAGCATAGTAGCTTAAACGCCAGGAGGTAGATTTAACTTGTATCTCTGAAAGGAAAATGATAAAGAAAATCTCTTTTAAACTGAAGACATATATACTTGATAAACCCTTACAGACTTACATATGTTTTCATTCATCATTTTTAAAGGGTCTGTATGACAAAGTAGACAGGTCGGGTGATCGGTGAGGGATGCACGTATAGCCTATATGCCACATGTATATATGAAAACAAGGTTATTTTGATGAATGTTACGAATAATTGCGTATATGTGTAAATCTTTACTGATTTTTGTTGTAACGCCGCACCCAGCAATAT
Organism: Haliotis rufescens; assembly: GCF_023055435.1. Lineage (NCBI taxonomy): Eukaryota > Metazoa > Mollusca > Gastropoda > Lepetellida > Haliotidae > Haliotis > Haliotis rufescens. Next base: position 1,749,920 of record NW_025964157.1, read on the forward strand.
TACCGCTATATGACGGCGGTCCGTAAATAATCGAGTCTGGACAAGACAATCCAGTGATAGACACCATAAGCATCGACCCACACAGTTGTGATACGATGACAAACATCAACCAAGCGAGCCTGACCTCCCGATCCCGTTAGTCGAGTTTTATGGCAAGTATTGGTAGCTGAAGATCTATTCTACCCGGATCTTCACGGGCCTCTGAAATTTAATACGTTTATCATCAGTATTAACATACAGATAAATAAAATTTGTATCAGCATTAGTTTCTACGTTCTACCAGTGAGTAAGCGTTAGCCGCACTACATCTATCTGCAAGATATGGGGTTTCTAATGTTATCACGGTATAGGTTTTACGATCCATCACATGTCTGCACCAATTCTTGATAACAGCCTAGTGTTCGGGTGTTGCATTAGTTTCCATTGTTACTCTTGATATTGTTGATTAAACAATAATACAACGGGCTTTATCATACCTCCGTGTCAAAATGATGAGATCTTATTGGTTCACGTCATCTTGATAAAATACAAAGTATCCCGACTTGGAGGGAGAATAAAACCCTTATACCCCGCCACTAACAAGACAGGCTGCACGTGGATGTCTGAGAAGGAGAATAAATCCCTTATTCCTCGCTTCGAGGCGAAAAAAACGCACGCTTTTTCAGAGAAATGAATGTCAGGTGACATTGCATAAGTTAACCTCAGCTCAATCAAACAGATGTTTTCTATTAATTTAGAATTTGTTTTAATTCTTTACAATGTCATATTAAGACATGACGGTAGATGTGGCTTAAAGCGTCCCTCGGTGGATTTATACCACTCGCCCCCATCCCGTAAGTTTTATGTCAAAGAGAACTTTCAGAAGTTTATCATGAGAAGGGATGTGTGCCCGATGCCGGGATCTACAGACAGACAGACAACTGTTTATTAACGTCTCACTTCTGTACATACATAAAACAGCGTTGTACAACTTGACATAAATAGAATGTACAGAACCATTCAATAGAATTATGAGAGACAAATTATCACAGAATTTATACATAAATGATATAAAGATGATAAAGTAAAAAGTTATCCATATAAAAGATGTTTTCTACGATTAAGAATTAAAAAGCAGACTTTGGCAAGTATAAAACACACACTGGAGTCACTGAAAATTAAACAAAGTTTGTCGATATCAGGTATATCTAAAACATTATAAGATTTAGCAATACATTCATTAAAAAGAGTTGCCCTGATATCGTCATATAATGCGCAGTGAAACAAAACATGGACCTCGTCTTCTACGCTGTCATTACAGTGAAAACCTTTTCTATTGTTGACAGGTACACCTTCGTACCGACCGGTTTTCACTCGAATAGGAGCCACGCCACATCTAAACTTGGCTAGTGCCGATCTTTAGTTTCTGGGCATCTTATTTGAAACATAGTATTCTGTCCCATATACTTGTTTGTAACATCGGTACATTCTCAATTTATTAAGCCCATTTCGCCCCTCTTCCTTTCTTAACATATCACTCCAACGGGTAACATATTCATTCATACACCACTGTTCCACCTGTGTACAAACAGAAAAGTTATCAATAAAACCTGTAGCGTTTAATAGATGTCCTAAATCCATATTAGTAAACTTCTTTCTTACCCTACCATTCCAATTTTTACAACCATTTACAGCGTATCTATCAGCCCTGTTAAACACGTGTTTGTTTAACCTACTAGACATATTCTTAAGGCGAAACCATTGTCTTGCTACGCTTTTCCACTGTCTGACAACAGGCGGTATCCAACCCATGTCCCCATTTATAGCGACGTTATGCCCTACATGTGAATGTTCCGTTTAGACATCACACATAGTAATGGCCACTTAAGAAGAGGGAGTACAAGTTGTTTAACGCCGAAGTAAGCCCTATTCCAGCTTCTCTAACAGCGGCGATCACAGCCAGTCGTGTGTGAGAAGCTGATCCTCTTAGTCATTGTAAACGATACGGATAGCTTACATTTGCAAGCGTGTCAATTTTAAAGGATGAAAGCGGTTTATGTAGGATTCATTATTTGTGCACATCAAAATGTAATGAGTGGAAAAAATTGACTTCTACATACTCAACCATGAGTGAGTCGGTAGATATTTGCCACTTCAATGATACCCAGGAAAGGTAATTGTGGTGCTTTGGTACTATATTTATTTAATAACGAATTATTAATGCGGCATTTTAACGTGTTTACAAGTGTTGTTCGATATCAATAACAAACACGTTCGTCATGTGTTTGTGAAACTAAAGCTATCACTGAGAGAGATGACATTCATTATTGTTGTGGAAGTCAAGCTCCGTGCAGATTCTGAGGAAGAAAGGGTCTAGAGTATTCAATATGTTTTGAAAGAGCGGCGTAGACAAGGTGGTCGGGCGCGGTGACCTGTTAGTGCGTGTCAACATTACCGATGGTGTGATCGTTGCACAAGATATACAGGACTGGATTATTTATACGTATCTTTGTATATGTGTTGTTAACGCTAATAGCTGTAATATAAAGTATCAATTCACAGTCACCTTCCTGGTTGAAACAGCCTACCCATTGTTGACACAGTAACCCCAGAAGGCATTGTTTGACAAGGTATGTTAAGATGAGTCACTCAGGTGAAACGTTGGACTTTCACTCCCAGTCAGTCATCTCCAGTTTACTGTCCTTGACATGCGCAGTCTTTTGTAAATGCTTTGTGAAAAGTCCGAAATGGTAACCCTAGACTAACATTTAGTCCCATAAATTAATCTCATTTAAGGATATATATTAGTCACAGAAATTTGTCTCCTTTAAGAATATATATTGTGACGTGTCGATTCCCAAATTGAAACAATATGTTAACCAAGAAATCTGTACGTAAAAGAACCTGGTAGGAAACCAACCAACAAACAACAAATGGTGTACAATCAACCAATGTATTACATAATTCACAATATTACAAAACAATACAAATCACTGCACAGCAATTACAATGGCAGTACACAACAGAGTGGTAGTGCAATATTCAGTGGCAATATATCATATGATAGCAGTGGTCAGTATCAAATACAAAAACAGTGGTGATAGCAAAATTCTGTTATAATAATATATTCACTCAGCAGCGACAGTGGTCAACCTTCCGACACATGCCTAGGCTGGGAATCCGGGGTGATGAGTGATCGTCACCTGAAAGTTGGTCTGGATGTAAAATGTGAGATGATATGTGAGAGATGCAAGAGACACACTCTTGTCCCCTCAAACACAATCTAACTAGCTTTCAGAATCTCACCTAAGGCTCCACACTAGTCATCGGTATTCCGGAAGTTTATATATCACACTATCATCTAAACATAGTAACTTCCTCACCACTGCTTACATTAAACAGTACAGCGTTCCTGACAACTAATCATTGTCCAAATACAATGCAATGAGCTTCTACCGAATCTCAACTACAATGTAACAATGTGACGATCATTGTGTAACAATACAATACACTGCCATATAACAATATCTACAAAATGTTAAAAAAAACCCATCCAAATGATCACAGAACAATGCTTAGAGGTGAGGCATTCTAGACTTACCAAATCATTCCAGACTTGAGTTGGGTTCGTTTCTTTACTTATTCTCAAGGGTTTTGGATACAGACTTGGGAAATAATACACTGCCACATGTGTAGCTTCATTGTTAGATTTAACCTCAACCTTGACGTCCACTTGAAGTCTACCTATAAAAGTCATTGATACCGCTGCACTTTTGTCACTTTTGCATGTCTTTATGGCCCATAATCTATCTTGATTTTCCACTTTCCTTATTGTCAAGATACCACTGGTAGACGATTTCAGTAAATAGCAATTGTGACATGAATTATCAAGACCCACAAAGGTTTTCTGATTGGATGACAACATGGTTGATTTGTTAATAATCTGACATATCATCATGGACGATGGCTTATCGAGACCCCAGTCTGCGTTTGTAGTCAGGATGGGAAGCGATAGGGTAGCCTTGTAGCGAAAGCGATTGTTCGTCACTCCAAGACACGAGTTCCATTTCCAACATGGATAAAATGTACACTACCAGGTAGGGCTAATATTCGTGACAGGCTCCGGTGACTGTACCTGTACATGCGCCGTGAACCTGGTAAGCTTAAAACTGAAACAGGAGGCCTTCTGTTTGCTGCTCAGGACAAGTCAATCCTCGAAACCGTCAACATGTGATTTTGCATCAAAATGTAAATATGAAATGTAGATTATGCATTGAACAAAGTGTCTTAAGTGACATGAGGGCATGGCTGGATCCTTTTATTACCATGTTTGCCATGCTTGTGGTTTGGATCCATGGTACGACACAGACTATGTGGAGGGCCTCGTGGAAAAACGGTAAATACAAAATTCTTAGGAATATGCCCGTATACAGCCTCAGACCTATCCAGACTTCGTGTGGAGGCAGCAAGGGACCTGAGTTGATTATGAGCCTACCCAGTCTGACTGTGCAAATATCATCCTAACCCTCTTTGCTGCATTTTTATATTTTAATCTGTAAAATCACTCAATAAATTTACATGTAAATAAATTTGTATGGTGCTATTCATCATGAGGTGCTTAGTGGCGTTGATAAAAGTCATAGTCAGTTGATAAATGCTGCGACTGAGAAGGCTCAATCAGCCACTGCTGTACGGGGTGGTAGAGGGAGATTGTTCGAGAGGTTATGGACTGCGACTGAGAAGGCTCCATTGCCCACTGCTGTCCGAGGAGATAGAGGGAGATTGTTCTAGGGGTTATGGACTGCGACTGAGAAGGCTCCATTGCCCACTGCTGTCCGAGGAGATAGAGGGAGATTGTTCGAGAGGTTATGGGCTGCGACTGAGAAGGCTCCATCGCCCACTGCTGTCAATGGGTCAGGGAGGGAGATTGTTCGAGAAGTTATGGGCTGCGACTGAGAAGGCTCCATTGCCCACTGCTGTCCGAGGAGATAGAGGGAGATTGTTCTAGGGGTTATGGACTGCGACTGAGAAGGCTAAATCACCCACCCCTGTCACATCCAATCTGTTGTTTAAATAGTGAAATTTAAGGTTCGAGTAACAACCCTTACTGCTGCAGCTGCAAATTGATTCCGTTGCAGTATTGACAGTAAGGATAATGAAATGTTAAAGAAGAACGAGTTGCAGTAGTTCAGTCTAGATGTCACCTATTTCTTAGTCTCTTAATCCTTGCTGCTTGTCCCGATCTGCTGAATAATTGCGTGATCCTTCGATGGTTCAGGGGATCTGGCTTTTGTCGGCATAGAGATGGAAGTGTACATCATGTTTCGGAATACATTATCTCCAGTAGGCTAGATGTAAATGTTAAAGAGAAGGGGACCTAATACTGAACCCTGTTGCGTTCCAGAGGTCATAGGTGCACACACGGAGGATGGTATCAAACACGGCGCGAAGATCTTATGGAGCATTTGCTAAAAACTTTGCAGATTCAGGTCAGGGCAAAGTGCTCTTGTAGCGGTAAATTACCCTTATCATATGAGTAGGTTTCTCGGCAGGATAAAGCCAACGGATAAAAACGATATCCGTTGGGGTCATATGCGGATAGAGATGCAAATATCCAAGGTCAAGTAGGGACTACTTTCACTGTTTATAAACAAACATGGCGTCGCCCTCGTCATTTGGCGTACGAGTCAGAATTAACCATCGGGAATCTGGATAAACTACAGGGATAATTGCTATCATTATCAAAAGAACAGTCTTATATACTGAAAATCAGTGTCTAACTGTGACGTAGCTAAGGCATTTTATAAGTTTTGGCAACTTTGGAGATATAAATTTCGAAACAATTTTGCGAGGGCACGAGGCCTAGCCAAGCGGGATCAGTAGGCATATCTGTGCTTGTAGACCTCTGCGGCTTGAAACCTTCTCCACAAATTAAAATAGTTGGATTTGGAACCAAATATGTTTGAATTGTTACCTTGTTTCGTTTTGTCGCTGTGTGTACATCTGACTACACTTCTTAACGTTATGACAGACCGACGGTCAACAACGTCTGACCTTGGCCGTGACGTCTCATAGACTAGGGTTAGATCTAGAGTAGCTTCCCTTTGAAAAAGGGCAGTTACTCTAGCGGACAGACCGATGGATTGCCGCGAAAGGCAAATAAAACAATTGTTGTTTTGCGTATATGTTCCTTCGCCACTGTATAAGAAACAGATTTCAGTTGGAACTATATTAGCTACTGTCACTGTCCGACTGACACATCACTTACCCTATGACGTAATATATATTAATGCACGCATTCCAGGAAAACTCGCAATGTTTCGGTAATGTTTGTGAGAGAGGGAAAGCAATTTTGAAGCACAGAATTAAAGAATGACATTATATGATAAAGAGGTTATCACGCTTGTGTGTTTGGGGATGGTAAATATCCTGTATTAGGAATAAACACTATGTATTTAGCTCGCCAAGGCTCGCTAAATACAATGTTTATTCCTAATGCAGGATATTTACCATCCACAAACACACTCGCGTGATAGCCTCTATCTATCAATTCACAGATATCGTGAAAAGAGGTTTTATTTCATAAAATGGAGGGTTTACCTGAGAATGTTTTGTTATGAGATATTGATTGAGTGAGTTTTTTTAGAGCTTGGTACGAAAAGCATTTATTATGTATGTCAAGAGGTTCACATGTCTCGGTTTGTTTTGATGAAGAGGTTATTAAGATATTGAATATTAGTATAGTGACATACGTAAATCAAAGAAAACATTCAAAATGAGTGGTTCATGACCGGTTTTTTAAGCGTTAGCAATGCGCGGTGGAAATTTGGTTAAACGTTGCGTCCAAGATTATTGCACTTTTGTAGCGACGTGTGTGTGTGTGTGTGTGTGTGAGTGTGTGTGTGAGTGAGTGTGTGTGTGTGTGTGTGTGTGTGTGTGTGTGTGTGTGTGTGTGTGTGTGTGTGTGTGTGTGTGTGTGTGTGTGTGTGTGTGTGTGTGTGTGTGTGTGTGGCCGCTTGTACTAGTCCGGACTGATGCCGATTTATAGTGCTAGCCCACTGGGATACCATGCCGCACTCAGACACAGTATACTGACTCCGAGCCGACCAGTCCTTGTTTTAGCCCCTTAATGCCGAGTGCCAGACAGGGTAACAACAAGTACCACATTTTAGCGTCTTTTGGTATGACGCGGCCGGGGATCGAACATGTCGAATCTTCCGCTGTCCGGGCGGACGCTATACCACTAGACCACGGAGGCGGTCTGCTTCTTAAGAATGTAACACGTCTGTGTGTATTAACTGAAAGCCAGTCGTACCGCATCTGACCCGTTATGGCTTTGTTAACTGGTTGTCTTAACGACTTTAACGATTGGTCGGACTGCCAGAGTTGACGTCGGCGTGTTGCAAACGGCTGTACCGGGTATTATGTCCCATGTCTGATAGCGTCCCGCGTGCTGGTTAACAAGTGCAGGCTGTTTTCTACAGTGCTTACTGTCGATGAGTCAGACTGCCCGCGTTCATTAATGGGCTCTCTATCTGTCGGGTATAGGCAGGTGTTGGGTTCCCTGTCTGACGTCCTGGATGCAGAATATGATCAGGGATGTTTTTTGTGGCTCGTATTTACCCTGCGTGTCATGAATCATGTTTTGTAAGAGACGCAACACACGTAAATGTCAATGTGTCTCCTTGTGTAAATAAAGGTCACACAACTCTTTCCATAGTCATAAGAAATCCACAAGAGCACATTGCACGATTCCAACTATAAAAGAAGCATGTCGCTATGAACCATTATCAAATAGTGTTGATACGAGGTGTTAGCGATCCTAACACAGCGGTTGCACATGTCACAAACACACGCAAAGGCATGTCAATGGCTCAACTATACAACAAGGGAATGTCGTCAATACATCTGCCTTAAAGAATTCATTTTCATTGATAAGGAGAACTTATAATTTACACTAAGTTTTACGGTGGCCCATAAGGGACATGGAGTCTGTCTTTCAATATTTTGATGTTTCACTTACTTTTATCGTAACCTTTTGCAAATTAACACAACTTGTCATACACATATGTGATAAATCATGTATAAAAACAACCGAAAACATGGAAAATGTACTTTCAAGTAGCTATTGAGTCGCTGAAATATGAAGCCGAAATGTCAAAAACTAAAATGGAAATGTAAAAAACCAAAAAGAAATTGTCAAAAACAAAAGCGAAAATATCAAAAACTAAAATGAAACCACAGAAAACTATTTCCACCGCGGGGATCATATTCATGTAAGTTAATATTATCACCGCGGTGGAAAAAGTTTTCTGTATTTTCAATTTAGTTTTTGACATTTTCCATTTTGTTTTTGACATTTTCATTTTAGTTTTTGACATTTTCGTTTCACTTTTCAGCGATTCAATATCTTCTTTACACATGATTTATCACATATTTGTGTTAATTTGTAAAAGGTAACGATAAAAGTAAGTGAAATATAAAAATATGGAAAAACATACTCCAATGGCCTTTTGGGTCAGCGTAAGTTTCATATTTGGAAGGATATTTGAGTCTCAAAACATATCTTGTATCATATCCTTGATAGAAAAATCTCAGATACAGGTAATTTGATTATAACATACTGCTAACCGTATGTTATGGATATTGATATAATGGATTAATTTTAATGGTTAAATGGACTGCTTTAACTTTTACCGAGTTATTGTTTTACCCAGAAAGGCTTTTTTTGCAGGTCAGTATCCCCGTCACTGTGTAAGTAGAATACATTGATGAATACAGTCTTTGATAAGGACAATCGTTATCATCACTTATCTGCAGCATTGCCTCAGTCTATACTGATAACAAACCATAATACTGATTGTTAGTATTTATTCCAAAAGTGATGAAAGAAATGTAAGTACGCCAAACTGATTGTGTTTCAGTTGTTTGTTCCTTAATACCACGAGCGAAGTCCCACGCAACCAGGATACAATGGCACACAATTAACCAGCGCCCACTTGCACAAAGAGACCTCAGTGCTAAGATGATCGTAACTCCCATACTTTAACATTGGCTTACAATAGCCTTAGCGCTAAGATCTCTTTGTGCAAGTGGGCCCAGGTCACCACGCTGCTGCCACTGGCACAAATACAAACAGCCTTACTTTTGTTGACCTCAATCTTGTTCAGGCCTGTGCATTGCGTGATAATCAGCGAAGCGTATCCCTTCTCTACATATAAGCAAATACATGCACTGCTGAAAACAATCTACCTGCACAACTGGTAAGACCAGTTGGGCTGGATAAGTTTCTATCGCTATCATCTGTGGGAACATGTATTTCAAATCTATAACGAACGTTCAATTACAATAACGTCACGTGACATGACCGTTGAACCTCGTAAAACTTATTCAGGGACCATTTTGGAATGTACATTTACATGTATTTAGAACAATGCACTTGATTTGCAAAATAAGTCGACAAAATGTATGGATAACAACTTCTTGAATATACTGTTGTAACGATGCTTCGTTGTAGATCATTTTACCTCTGTCTAGCAGGACTATTCTTGTCTCCAGATAGGTATATAGTTTGTTACCGTATGGGATTTGGGGAGTTCTATTTCCAACTCCAATGTGCCTCAATATGTGTTGAGATATAATAACTTGTGAGTATATACACTTGGTACCTCAATGTTCATGTAGGTAACTATAATGGAATATATAAAGATGTGTAAAATATGTACAAATATCAAATAAACGAAAACTAAACAGCTCCTAGTTCGTTTTCAGATGTGACATTTTTCAGTAAAATGTTGATCGTTTATGTGCATTGTATAATGACACAACACATTTGACATTAACAAAAAGTGATAACTAATCTGTACCCATCTGACTGTGACGGTGGCGGTGACGGTGACGGTGGCGGTGACGGTGACGGTGCAGGTGACGGTGCAGGTGACGGTGCCGGTGATGGTCACTTCATCAGTTACCCCATGCTGCCACCTTGTCCGAGCAGAAACAGCACAAGGAACAAGTCGAGTGAAAGACGCGGAGCTGTAATGTACAAAGATTGTTTTTCAAACCATCTGATAGTGTGCAAGATTTATTGTTATTTCAAACGTTTGATAGTATTCATCAAAAGAAATATTGTTATTTCAACCATGGTATAGTCTGCGTGAGCACTGGAAGGTCCTACACTTCCCTTGATGTAAGGCCACTATCATATCATGATACTGTATGTATGGACGTGACAAAAAATAAATATGATATACAAGGTGTATGTTTGAAGTACATGGCGCTATCGCCAGTGTGAATTCAAATCGCAGTCTCATCTCCGTGGTTCGTACACAGCCTAAGCTGCTTGTGAGGCGGTGTTTACATGCACAATATAAAAGAGAAAAAAGTCCAGGCGAAGAAAGCATCTGTAATGACCTTTTAAAATCAATATCTTGTACATTGATAGACCTTGGCCAGTTGGTTAAACTGTTAAATGAAGTCTCAAAGAGTGATCAGTTCCTACGGAGCTGAACAAGTTCGGTTATCACCGCATTACATGAGAAGGGTGATAAGACTGACCCTAACAACTACAGAGGTATTGCACCAAGCAGCTACTTGGGAAATCAATTTCTTGTACATTGCTAGACCTTGACTAGCTGGTTAAACTGTGTAATGATGTCTTAAATAGTGATCACCGCATTACATAAAAGAATATAGTGTTTATTACATTGCGAACTAACGAGAGAGAAAATACGATAGTTGTTTACAGTCTTAGCACCCATAAGTACCCTTTTCTCATGATGGGTCACATATAATGATATCTCTTATAAAGTGAAAACTGGCATTTCACAATTCTCTTAATCCAACATCGGGGTAAGACAAGGATGCAATTTCACTCCCACATTATTTAATATATTGCTCAATGATCTTGAAAACATTGTATCAAATCTGATGGTAATAATATAACAATCAATGGTTTCAACAATTGTCATTTGTTGTTTGCCAAAGACTTAGTTCTAATTGCCGATTCCCCTGAAAAAAAACTACTACGAGTTCTACTTGTAACAAAGTGTAACAAAGTTAAATTGGAGAAAAGAATACTTGATCCGTGGGTGATACAAAAATACGGGTTACGGATAAATCTGATTACCTAGGAATAACGATTGAAACAAATGGTGGGAGGTGTCATACTAATCGCTGGACAACCCTTTTACTGCTTCTAGGAGATCCCTAATATATAAAAGATAGTTACTTTTCTTGCATTTGGCTTAGAACTAAAAACTATTGTACAGACCTTTGGTATTTAAATAGATAGTATCTCTTTTCTGTGGTAAGTAAACTGACCAGCAAAGGACAGTGTCCAGATGATCAGTCTTATACCAAAAATATAAGACTGATCTGAATCCATATGTAGTAAATTATAATATCATACATACTGATCACACTGATCAGGATCATGGCAATGTTGTCATTGATGATAACAGCATATGTTTGGTATTGAGAAGAAGTTTGAATGATATCTACCTTTGGCGCCGGACACTGGTGGCAGTTTGAAATCTGTGTAATCACCACAGACAGGGAATCCTTGAGGAGGCTTGGGATGTTTGGAGAAGGATTCATTGACAGCCATGGCCATTCCGTTAGTGTTATGGAGGTCAATGTGGCAGTGGAGAAACCAGACACCAGGGTTGTCAGCCTTGAATCGTGTAATGACATAGCCTCCACTTGGGACAATCAGTGTGTCCTTCAGGGGAGGGATACGCTTTGTTGAGTTACGTTGAGCGTTTATTTGTCTCTTCACTCTTCCTCTCCATTTAGCAACATTACAGTAGTCGTCCTCACACTCTATATCGTCACTGTCCGACATATACCTCCCAGTAGAAGTATCATACTGAGGGAACCCGTACGCCAAGACGTAGACTGAATGACCATGAATGTGAACCGGATGAGACCAACCTCTGCCCTTACCCATGTTAAACAAAATCAGTTCCACAATATCACCTTCAGTGATGTCTATAGTGTACGTGCAACTACATATTTTGTCAGCCCCACATTTGTCTCCAAGGTCTGAACACGCAGCATGGACTTTTGAAGGTTGAGTTAATGCTGATACTTTAGGGGACACAAACTGTCGCCCATTTACAGAGCCAGGAGTGTTTCCTGGTTCTCCGGGAAAGGCGAAGTTCAGAAAGAACTGTTTCACCTGTTTCTCCTTCAAGATTTCATCTCTGTCCTTGTCGTCTTCCGTCCCAGAAGCGTAGTTGTATGTGGTGCAGTTGCGATATTGCCCTGCGGGGTAGTATCTATATGGACAGTTAAATATTAGACATGGCTGAATCTCACTGCATGTTCTCTCATTTGATATCAGTGCATTGTTACTTGAGTCATTTACACCACGTGAATAGGTAAGAATAGCCTCTGCAATATGCATACTGGCTTTATTGACCTCTAAAGACTCTGCCACAATCATGTAGTCTCCTATTTCTTGATTAGTTTCCAAGTAGAATAACAAATGAGTCCACGGGAATAGGTTTCAGACCTCTTCCATCAGAAGCAATTATAGTGATGGGATGACCAGCCACATAGACTCGGAAGGGATAGAGAGTTGCTGCACTGATCACTCTAAAACGATATGTCTTATTTGCAACTACTTCAAATCTTGTAAGAGGTGCCCCATTATGTTCCTGTGGACCAGATCCATAGTGGTATCTTCCTCTCCCATTGATGAGTCCGCTGTGGAACTCAAATCGGCTAAACAACGCTCCATCAACAGTTTGTGTTTCTCTATATCTTTTACAAGCCATAGATCTTTCATCACAATCATAAATGCCATTTATCATTTTCTGGTATGCTGTTTCTGGGTCCATGTCATGGTTCCAGTCCTGAATAATGATGATGTGTTTGTCGATAACGTTTGGTGGCGACTCTCTTTTCTTGACAATCAGAGGACCATAGAGCCCAATGCTTCTCTGATCCCCAATATGAGAGTGATACCAGTGTGTACCAGCTGGTGAAGCCTTGAATTTGTAAGTGAATGTTGACCCAGGCAGAATAGGGCACTGGGTGATGTAGGCCACCCCGTCCATCCAGGGAGTGTTCCTCTGATGCATGCCATGGAAGTGAACCGTGACACTGTCTGTGTGGAGCTCGTTGGTTACCGACACCTCAACATTTTGATCCTCGTACATGATAAGCTCTGGACCAGGGAATGTTCCGTTGACGCTGATGACAAGTCTGGCGTAGACTCCATCAGTTGTAAGAACACTGTTCAGTACAGCTGTGTCCCGAATAGGTTCTGTGTCATTATAATAGTGAAGACCTCCATTTGTAGGCATGACTCGCCTGGACCCATCCATCATGGTAAGTCGGGGTTCAACCAGCAGCTGGATCTTGCAGGGGTCATCATCTTTACCACACTCAAATGTTCTTGCACGAAATGCCACCATAAGAAGGATGAAAACACTGACTATGTTGGCCATTCTGATAGACGAACAGATCTACAAATAAAGAGCTTATGTATAAATATCAAAGCATCTCTGAGCGTAACGACATACAGGACAGTTAGGATCTTTCGGTTTTCACATGTAAGAGCATTTAGAGTACACAGTTTATGATAAATCTCACATTCATTTTACTCTGCTTCGGTTTGGTTCAAATTCGTTTTGTCTTTGTCTAACTTTCATTTCAATCTGCTGGTCATCAAGGTAAATATTTTCAGAATTCCCTTCAGTTTCTTGATGTGATGTTTGACAGTTACAAGTTGAGTTTTAAATAAGTATTGTTTGTGTGGAAATTTGATACATAGCTTTTAGCTCTCAACTGTTTATAAAATTAGTTATTTGCCCTCGCTAATTCACTGGTTATATTTAATGACATTCGATCTATGAGCAAAGTAATAGCGAAAATATGTATTCGCTTATTCTTTACATATTTTGATCTGACCGGCACAGTTTGAGGCTCAGGTGTCATGGATTTTGTTTTTTAAGAGTTCGCGGATAAAACAACCTGAGGGTTAAGATGCAAACTTTCGTTTTAAAACAGGAATTTCAGATTTTGTTGCAGAAATATAAGTAAAATCGATAAAACATAAAATATATCTGCTCAAAGAAGAGTACCTTGTACAATTCCATAACACCATATACCAAGCATAATAACACACCGTCTCCAAATGTAACGGGATGTACTGAATATCGCAGATGTTTTACATGACCTAATCAGCATGCTATATTATCGCATGGCCACAGTTATAAGTCCCGTTGAGTTGTTAAGAGAAGACAATTTTTCGATAAAATAGACATAGAATGAAATGTACGTACCAAGTGTAGAGCAGATAAGACTGTGCTGTTGCACACCTTGTCGGCTGATTGAGTAACACTAAAATATTTATAGGTAAAGAATGTTTCTATGGGAGTACATGAGGGCCAACGTTCAGAAACACGGGTTTACAATACACTGTTCGCCGTGAAAAGCCGTAAGAAGGCTAATCCGGCGTCAAGCAATAATCACTCACTCACGAAAAACAGGGAACGGTTACAGTTTTTTACGGTTTCACATTTATTCGTTTCTGACAAGGTGGATTTATAGCCTTTACAGCCTACCATACCCCACCACCTATCACATTACCTTTGAATGCGTTTCTTAGAAAACGATCTTCTCAGAGCAGAGACCTCACAGAGATGACCAGTCCTTGAAACTATTCCTCTGTATTCAATAGTGCATACCTTACACAACCGGTCATTTCATCTAGGAGGAACATACTAACATATTTATTAAGCAGCATGAATACATCTACCCGTGTTTATACCCTTATGATCGGTCATGCATCACGTAATGTTAAAAACAGCCGGTTGATGTTGGCCTAGATAGTTATCTAGAAATATAAACAGCGAACTTGATTGCATTGTCGCCATGAGAAGCTTTTATGTAGCAATGCATATCTAAGTGAGGTAGAATCCTACAGTTGTAGCGCATGTTCCTTTGTTCAAAACAATCACTTTTATAGTTACGTTAAATGCAAATCAGCTTCTTTTACTACTATTGTATGACAATTGCGTGTCGTATGCGTGTGGTGAGGGGCATTCTATGTGCAGGGTAGGCTAGGTTAATCTGACATTTGAAAGACATATCTCTAAAACTATAGATACTCTTTCTTGAAACTGTGTACACAGAAAGATCAGGTTTCTTAACTAGCGTTTTTATTTTGCTATTTAGGGATGTTTTAAATTTATATATTTTTCTGTTTCCATGGCAACAATTTTGATTTTGACTCTGTTCATAGTTTCATAGTGATGTGTACCTGACATAAAAACACAAAGTTCCGAATCCCAGTTCCTTGGTATTGTCTTGATAGTTCAATAAATACTCTTGCATACAGACAGACAGATTAGATAGAAATACAGTGGGACTTACAGTACGAGTAACAGGCAGATTATTTGTTCTTTTTAATTTGTGGGGGCCAGGGGATTTGTCATCTTCTGATGACTCTTGTTGACGAGTTACGTTAAATGCAAATCAGCTTCTTGTAGGATGCAAACTGGGGATTCGCACCAAGAACGGGTCATTCTACATGTAGGCTAAAGTACAATGTACTGTAAACTACGGTTATAACGAACTCGAAGGGACCACTAACTTTAGTTTGTTATACCTATAGTTCGTTATAAGCATATATACAGCATAACTATAGCAAATAGTCGGGACCAAAACTTCAGTTCGTTATATCCGTCAATTCGTTATAAGCGTGTTCGTTATAAACGCCCTTTACTGTATATACAATGGATACGTATGTTAACTCAGAGGCGGTGTGGTGCCTGTCAAATTCGAACGTTGTACTGTCTCGTCGACCAAACACAGTTGAGTAACTTTAAATTTAATCCTTTGAGAAAAGCAGACAATTGTTTTTTTTACAACCGTTTGATATTGTTTACCTAAAATGTGGGAATGAGATGCTAAGCTGTAAGAACGAGGTACTTATTATATAAGTTTTTGGGACGAAATACTTAGCTGTCGGGACGAGATACTTAATTGTGGAAATTTTAGTCATATCACGGCATGTCAGTTTGATGAGGGAGGAAAGCCCGTAGTGATGTGGAGGGAACGTGATACTAAGTTGTGGGGAAAACATACTCAGTTTTTAGAACGATATACAATTTATTACTTGCCCGTGAAGAGATCACCCGTTTAATAAACAAACAGCTGTATTACACATTGTGTAATACCAAAACGCTTGCTTATGTACTCTCGGAACACGTTTTACGAACAAATATTGAAAGCTCTCGACATCCCTTGGCTTATTCAACGACATTGCGGGTGGATATGATAGATCACTGAGAGGAGTTTATGCACACTCGATGACCACAGCAACCTTGTTGCTAGGCTGACGTCACATGGCATTGTTTCGCCGATGGATCTTGCAACAAAATTCCACAAATAACGTCATCGGGTACTGTGACGTGATTGTAAACTTTGAGGTGCAAGGCCCCGTTCCACAAGGCGATCGTACTGTAGCGCAACGACAGTCATGGGCCTAAGTTAAAGTATGTGAGTTGCGATAACCTTAACGCTACGATAATTTTGTGGAACGGACGCCTGAATTCTAAAGGTGGACCGTTGTATGGTATTAAATTCATACGTTTCAACTTTTGACGTGTTTGAAGTATTACTGTGTTAAACTCAGTTGGATTATGCCGTGGATCGTGTAGGTATCAACCTATTCACACTCAACAGTATAATTCTAAAAACGTTATAAATGGCCAGTAATATATGAAATACTTAACTCGCTCCCAAGTAAAACCAATTTTATGAAACGCGTGAATAGTTGTGGTATCTGAACTATTGTCATACAAGAGTTACTTCCCCTTTAATTGTCACCCTTTGTCGTAAGTGACCAGCCCGTACACAATTGTTGACGTTCCTTTTACGTTAGGTCCACATTGACAAGGCAAAATAATGACAGATGGTCATTTATGGAGTTAATATCACTTCTATTCTTCACTCGAAAATGTTTAGTTATAAACTGTTAACTTCTCATTTAAGTCCTCAATCGAAACTGTACATGTTCTTTTCGCAAAGCGACATTTTTGCTACTTGACCAGCTTGTATTCTTTCTCTCAGCGGTCTCCTAGTATTTAAGAATATTTTTTGTTAAAGTTGATTTTGTATATAATCATATCAAAATGTATGATGAAGAATAATCGTGACCCTAAATATTTTTTGATACTTTTTAAAATATTTTGCCCACACGAATCTACTTAAGTCGCAAATACAAGGGGTGGTGAACCGTCCCTTTGTGTAGGGAGAATTTACGTTTCAAGGTTTTGTAATGAACTAGTTTAATTTTCCGGTAGACACCTACACAACAAGTATATATTAAATAGGATATTCCATGTGTCTCGTGAAATATCATGTTTCTCTCATCTCGTGAGTCGCTATATGGCTGAAATAATGCCGATGCGACGTTACATGTTTACTCGCTCACTCTCATCTCGTGACTGTGGAAAAGGTGATATTTTAACTCGTGTTTACGGCACTCTTGAACATATCACCTTTGCCCCCGTCACTGGAGGAGAGAAACATGATATTTCACTCGACACATGAAATATCCTCAATATCTTAGGAACGTAATAATTATAAATAGTTGAGGGAATGAGATACTTAGTTGTAAGAACGAGACACGAGTAACGGTGCAAGTAACGGTACAGTAACGGACGTAGGTCAGGTTCTGCATGATTAAAGTTCGGGGTTTGGAACAAAGCATTCTGAATATATATAACTGAGCTATTTTCAACCAACTGGTACGAGTTACAATTTCAAAATAAATGACATTCCGTTGTTATTATTAATAAAGTTTGTTGAGAGATAAAACCAGGTCAGTCATTTTTGTAACTATTTCTACAACCTGTCCCCCTGCAATGGGCGATGCCATGTTGATTTCAAAGACATTACTTAGCTGAGTGCAATCATGGCAATATTATGCAACAGGTAGCAATGAAATGAAATACACATGGCAGGTTATTGATCACCTTTTTTAAATACGAGTAACTATACATTTTGTAATCATTGCTAATATTCATTCTATTTTGCATAATTTCACATGAGGGACCTTTTTAATAAAAACAATATTCATAAAAATAAGGTTAAATGAACTATATCAGTAGACTTCGGTGAACAAATGCCTGAATTTGATAAAACCGGCGGTGTTAAACAAGGTTACACAAAGCCTTGTTCATTAAGAGGCACCATATACATACAGCGATCGTTCTTACAGGTGCCCTTATCCATATGTGAAGAAGTTCCTATCTATATACCTAGCCCCGGACCCGGGGTAGAATGTGTCCCAAGCACCCAATTGCCGGTCGTAAGAGGCGGCCGAATTGACCAACCCGGGTAGAATATGTCCCAAGCACCCCATTGCCGGTCGTAAGAGGCGGCCGAATTGACCAACCCCGGGTAGAATATGTCCCAAGCACCCCATTACCGGTCGTAAGAGGCGGCCGAATTGACCAACCCCGGGTAGAATATGTCCCAAGCACCCAATTGCCGGTCGTAAGAGGCGGCCGAATTGACCAACCCGGGTAGAATATGTCCCAAGCACCCCATTGCCGGTCGTAAGAGGGGGCCGAATTGACCAACCCGGGTAGATTATGTCCCAAGCACCCCATTGCCGGTCGTAAGAGGGGGCCGAATTGACCAACCCGGGTAGAATATGTCCCAAGCACCCCATTGCCGGTCGTAAGAGGCGGCCGAATTGACCAACCCCGGGTAGAATGTGTCCCAAGCACCCCATTACCGGTCGTAAGAGGCGGCCGAATTGACCCACCCGGGGTAGAATGTGTCCCAAGCACCCCATTGCCGGTCGTAAGAGGCGGCCGAATTGACCCACCCAGGTAGAATATGTCCCAAGCACCCAATTGCCGGTCGTAAGAGGCGGCCGAATTGACCCACCCAGGTAGAATATGTCCCAAGCACCCCATTGCCGGTCGTAAGAGGCGGCCGAATTGACCAACCCCGGGTAGAATGTGTCCCAAGCACCCCATTGCCGGTCGTAAGAGGCGGCCGAATTGACCAACCCGGGGTAGAATGTGTCCCAAGCACCCCATTACCGGTCGTAAGAGGCGGCTGAATTGACCCACCCAGGTAGAATATGTCCCAAGCACCCCATTGCCGATCGTAAGAGGCGGCCGAATTGACCAACCCGGGTAGAATGTGTCCCAAGCACCCGATTGCCGGTCGTAAGAGGCGGCCGAATTGACCCACCTGTTTGCCGTGGGTTGCGACCTTGTGTCGGTGGAGGAGGGGATATTGGATATGGGGCACTGGAGCAACTTCCTTTCCTTCAGTTCCTTTTGCCGAACACACCACTTTGACCCTAACTTCA
Source organism: Haliotis rufescens (assembly GCF_023055435.1). Classification (NCBI taxonomy): domain Eukaryota; kingdom Metazoa; phylum Mollusca; class Gastropoda; order Lepetellida; family Haliotidae; genus Haliotis; species Haliotis rufescens. Next base: position 1,769,250 of record NW_025964157.1, read on the forward strand.
CCCAGACGGATGGTAGAATGGGCCTGGTTCTATCAATCGACCGGCTATGTCAAACCCTATGTATGACGTTTTTGATAAGTCTTGACACTGTACATTTACTTTTTGAATAGTCTTCTTTTCATAAAGTTGTTTCACATACTTGCCTAGTTCAAATGCCCAGAAAGCGGTGGCTCATGAGCCAATCTGGCTGATCCTCTGGATCTACTCGAGTATAACATCCCTGTATCCCTTTTGTGTTAGTGCTGGAATTCCGCTTACATATGACATCGCCCTTGTTGGCACTCCATGGCGGGCAGGGAGCAGGTTTACAGAACTACTATCAAAACAACCATGGGTAGAAAAAATCCCCCCCCCCCCCCCCCCCCCCAAACCAAAACGGCAACTATCAGTATGAGATTCCGAACTTTGACTCTTCTGCGGATGAAACTGTGACGAGGTTATTGTATTCTGAAAGGGATACTTGGCCTTGGTTTCTTGGGTTTGAAGCAAAGGGTGATGACACTCTTTCTTCATATTGACCATTCCCTTTGGAAATAGGACTACAAGGCAAAGCTGGTGACTTGAAAGAGGTTACAAAGTTGTGGTTTGTAGGGCTTTTGATTGAATGTGCCACGAAATCAAAAGCAATAAATTTAATGACATTAGCAAAATTAGCTAACCGTCCAATTAACTGTTCTGCACACAAGACCCTTAACTTCTACAAAGGTCTTACCCGGGATATAGATATACAACAAAAGTTCCTGTGACACCATATTTTAGTGTATTTTTCAAACAAGTAATGTTTGGTTTTCAATATTGTAGTACATGTATGGAATCAAGTCACAAAAACGCAACTGCTACAGAAAAGCATGCATTCCGTGCAAAAGTTGACTTTTATGCAAGCCCAATGCATTTCACTACCCAAGAATGGGTATAAAAACATGTGCGTTAACTGGATTCCATATGCAATGTTTAGCATCGTGCTGACAAACAACCACTCAGAAAAACAATAAAATTACGCAATTATTCAACATTACGAAATGCCACGCCTGTCCGAAAATGAGCATCTGCGAGCCATTGGTATGCTTGAAGCAGGATCGAGTCAACGTGATGTTGCAAGACAATTTAACGTCCACAGAAACACCATTTGGTGTTTATGGCAACGTTGGTAACAGACGAATGCAGTCAGAGACCATCCTTGGAGTGGCAGGCCACGCGTAACCAAAAATCGACAAGACAACTGGATTCGAACAACACACCTACGAAATCGATTCCAGCCAGCAACAGAAGCATCCTTGGCCATCGACGAATATCTTCACAAACAGTACGTCGTCGCCTCAGATATGCAGGGATTGTCGCCAGAAGACCCGCCATTTTGACAGGAAACCACCGTCAAGCACGTCTACAGTGGTGCAGACAGCGTCTACGCTGGACGGCCATGCAGTGGGGACAAGTTCTATTCAACTCAGTCACAGCGATGGACGGATTCGAGTATACCGACGTCGAGGTGAACGTTACGTCAATCATTGTGTCATTGAAGAAGATCGGTACGGGGGCGGCAGCGTTATGGTATGGGGTTGGATTACAGCAAGACAGAGGACCCGTTTGATAGTGGTAGAGGGGAATCTCAATGGACAGCGCTTCCGCGACGAGGTCATCCGCCCTGTTGTTCTACAGTTTTTGCGTCGTCATGGCCCAGGCATTACCTTTCAACATGACAACACCTGGCCTCATATTGCTCGACTTGTTCAGGATTCTCTTTAACAAAACAACGTCAATGTCATCCTCTGATCTCTCACTAATCTAGCACATGTGGGATGAGATGGATCGGCGCCTTCGACGTCAACCACGTGTTGCACTCCAGGAATCTCGAAACAGACAGTCTCCAGCAGACATGGACAGATGTCCCACAGGACTTTTTGCGACGCCTGGTCCATTCCATAGAGACGAAGATATGTTGCTTGCATCGCAACAAGAGGTGGACACACACGCTATTGATTTGTAAATTGACATTTTGGCATGTTCATGTTTTTTTTTAATGAAATCACGCTTTTTCTGAAGTCAGTACGGCAAATTAAACCATTTGAACACTTACATGAGTCTTTTATCTGTTGCAAACCAAAATCGTTTCAAATTTTGTAAAAAAACATGACTTTGCATTAAATCTTATTCAATGTGTCACAGGAACTTTTGTTGTTCAGTATAGATATCTCGCTGATGAATCAGTTGCAGAAATTGTGTCTGAACTTCGAAGTCACGATGTCATTGTGCCAAAACGATTTATCTATTGTAAAGGTGGCCGCGTGTTCCCTTCGAACACCTATCTTTTGACTTTTGACACTCCAGTACTGCCCAGCTCTATTAAAGTTGGATGTTTTAATATGCCCGTGGATGTTTTCATACCACGCCCTCCACGTTGTTTCAACTGTCAGAAGTTTGGCCATGCGCAAAATTCTTGCACGAATACATTGACTTGCCTCAGAGAATTTGATCTTGCTGGAAAGAAGTGCACCTAGACCATACGTAGTTTACATTGCAAAGGCGACAATATGGCATCTTCAACAGACAGCTCCGTATGGAAATAAGAGGCCACTGTGGTAAAACGTAAATGCGAGAAGAGAATCAGTTACTCCGATGCTTGAAAACAAGCAACATGACCCGCCCCTGTGAACACCATACACCCATTATATGCTTCTGCAATCAAAAAGGTGAGAGCATCAATTCTCTGTTAAACAGACCTGACGTCTCTCACTAATCTAGCACATGTGGCATGAGATGGATCGGCGCCTTCGACGTCAACCACGTGTTGCACACCAGGAATTTCGAAACATTCTCCAGCAGACATGGACAGATATCCCACAGGACTTTTTGCGACGCCTGGTCCATTCCATAGAGACGAAGATGTGTTGCTTGCATCGCAACCAGAGGTGGACACACACGCTATTGATTTGTAAATTGACATTTTGGCATGTTCATGTTTTTTTTAATGAAATCACGCTTTTTCTGAAGTCAGTACGGCAAATTAAACTATTTGAACTCTTACAGGAGTCTTTGATCTGTTGCAAACCAAAATCGTTTCAGAACACCATACACTCATTATATACTTCTGCAATTAAAAAGTTTAGAGCATCAGTTCTCTGTTAAACAGACCTGACGTGGGTAACACCAGGCTACCCAAAGCAACTTTCCGAATCTAAATCTAATGAATTAAGTTCAAATACGCTTTCAGATTCAACCGAAACGTCATAAAAGCAAAGAGAAATATCATCATCTACACAAATAAATATCCTACCGAACAAATCTATCAATGTTCCCATTACGAAAAGAACAACCTCAAACTGACAGGGTGCCTCAGGCTCTCAAAGATACTGTGCAACTCTATAACAGATAAGGAGTGCTTGAAGATATTGATATTGAAGTATGTGAGCACTAGTAGCCATTTCAGTGGTCACTCACCCAAGAAAAATGGTAGATTATATTACTCCAACATAAATGGGTAATCAAAACTCCTTAATTCAATGGAATTGTCGAGGTTTCAGGGCAAATAATGACAACGTTAAGCTTTTAACAAGTACCTATAACCCAATAGCCTTCATCTTTCAAGAAAAATTTGAAAGAAAGTGATAAACTGTATAAAATATGTCACCATGTTAAAGCCATTAATTGGTAAAGCATATGGTGGCGCATCAATTTTTGTTAAACATGTCACAATACACGGTCCTGTGTTTTTACATACGAACCTTCAGGCACTGGCAGTACGTTTTACTATACATGATTCATTACTTTATGTTCATAAAAGGGGACGGTCGGGTAGCCTGACGGTTAAAGCGTTCTCTCGTCACGCCGAAGGCCCGGGTTCGATTCCCCTCATGCGTACAAAGTGTGAAGCCCATTTCTGGTGTCCCCCGCCGTGATATTGCTGGAATATCGCTTAAAAACGCGTAAAACCATACTCACCCTACTATGTGGAAATTGAACAAATCTGATTGGAATTCATTTAAAATTTTGTGCAAAGTTAACATAAATATATATTTATAATGATGATACTAAACCAATAAAATCATATTCAGAAGGAATTATTGATATTGCTACAAAATCTAACCCGTAAACCTCGACAAACCCACGTTTACATACTCCATGGTACACTGATGATTGTAGAAAAGCTAGGAATACCAGGGGGAATCAGGAAAGATGATTTAACATACAGCCGACTCAGGACAATTTAACACAGCTCCGAATGCTAAGAGTCAAATCTCGTAGAACTATCAAGGTCACTAAACGAAAAAGTTGGACCCTAAATAAGTACTTTTACTCCCCTCAATAAAGTTTTGAATATGATCAGAAGAATAAAGGGTTAGAGATTCCCAAACATTATTCAACATCGCAAACCTAGTAATGTTACATTACCGTCTAAAAAAGACATTGCTGGTGGAACCGATTAACACCGTTTCATCATCTCTCAATTAGGATCCTAAATTTCAAAAGTTTCAAAATTTGCAAGGAAAGAAAAGTCTGAATTTTCACTCTGATAATGCCGAAGATTATAATGAAGCTTTTTCCTTAAAGGAATTAAGTGATGCTTTGATCAAGGCTCATGATACAGAAACTGGGCAAGATGATATCCATTTTCAGATATAGAAGCATCTTCCAGAATCTTTTTAGCCCTGTTACACAGAGTTAACAATATTTGGGAAACGGCTAATTTTCCTCCTTTCTGACACGAAGCTACTATCATTCATATCACCAAACCAGGTAAGGATCACACAAACCCTTCTAATTATCGCCCAATAGCATTAACTAGCTTTGTCTTCAAAACTATGGAACGAATGATCAACAGGCGACTTGTCTGGTGTCTTGAAGCAAATAATCTTATAACAGACATTCAATCTAGTTTTAAACTTCAGAGGAGTACTGTTGATCCTCTCGTGAGATTGGAATAATTTGTCCGCAAAAAAAATGTTGTATCCGTCTTCTGTGATTTGGAGAAGCCTATGGTACGACATTGAAGTATTGAATCTATACAATTTGGGCTTTCATGGCTACATGCCTGATTTTATTGCACGATTTTGAGAAGACAGGAAGTCTAAAAGTCAGAGTTGTTTCCACATTGTCTGGTGTATTTGATAAAGGAAATGGGGGTCCCTCAATGTAGTATTTTATGAGTTTTTGAGTGTTAATATAAATTTCCTTGCAAAGGTTTTGACAGAAAATACTGATGGGACATTGTTGATGTTTCATACCGTTGCACAAAGATGAACACTACTGAAAGCCAATTACAACTTTGCCTGATCAAGATTCACAAGTGGTCACTGGAAAATGGTTTTAAGTGTTTCAAAGCCAAGCCATGTGGTGTCCGTTTTTGATAAACGTCACAATACATCATGACCCAAGTCTCAGACAAAACTCCAATCAAAGCTGGTCAAACAGAACAATTGTTTTATAATAACCTTTATCAATAAAGTGTCTTTTATTCCGGATATTAAATGCTTAAAAGCTCTTGATATACTTAAGGTAGTTTCAAATACTAAATGGGGTGGAGACCAACAATCTCTGTTGCGCCTCTATAGGACATTCATTCGATCTAAACTTGATTACGTCTGTTTCATATATGGTTCAGCTCGTAAATTGTACATTCAAGAACTTAACACCATGTACCATCAAGGTCTTAGACTCTGTCTGGGTGCATTTCGAACTTCCCCTGTTGAAAGTTTATATGTTCAAGCTAATGAACCTTATCTTGATATCAGATGTTAAAACTGGCACTGCAATACGTTACGGAACTTCCAATCCTTCCAATCCAGCATGTAACACCGTTTTTAACCCTCCTTATCAGACTTTATATGCCAAGAAACCTAAATCAATTCCCCACTTGGTATCCGTATTTAAAAACATATTAAAGATGTGGATCTAAAAAGTACTTCAATTGCTGATGTTAAACTGCCTGAAGTGCCACCGTGGCAGTGAAAACAGCCGGGCGTCAATTTAGAACAGGCAGATACTAACTCCTTATCACATCAACAAACCTCCGTAGAAATTAAACAGCAATTTACAGGGCATACCAACATATACACTGATGGATCCAAACATGGTGATAAGGTGTCAGCTGCAGCTGTTACACATGATGGTACTCTATCATTACGGTTAACTGATGGAAGTCCTATTTCTACGGCAGAAGCTAAGGCTATACTGTCAGCCTTGCAACTTATTGAACGTTCGAAAGAGATCAGTTTTATCATTGTTTTCTGATAGTTTATCCTGCTTTCACGAAATCAACAATCGTAAAATTGACCATCCTTTTTTAATTGAAATTTTGAAATGTCATTTGAATTTGTCCGTGGCTAATAATGACATCATCTTTTGTTGGCTTCCCAGTCATGTTGGCATCAAGGGAAATTCTAAAGCAGATTCTGCAGCTAAAGCTGCTCTTGGGAAATCGTTATCGATGGGTACTTTTCCATATACTGACCTAAAACCTGATATTTGCCAATAGGTTGGAAATGTGTGGGAACAAAGGTGGTATAAGGAAATATTAAATAAGCTTCACGCCATACAACCCCTGACTTAGTCTCATGCCTTTAATGGATTATGTCGTCAGGATGAAGTTGTAATCCGAAGGCGTCGTATTCGACACAGTCATTTTACTCATTCTATGTTATCGAAGGGAGATGATCCTCCTCAGTGTATTTCTTGTCATAGTCAGTGACTATCAAGCACCTTTTGTCAGAATGAGTGGATTTTTCACTAATTCGTCAACTTTTCAAAATATTTCTGAACTTTTCAATACTGTTTCTAACCACCAATTTTTGGCATATTTGAAGGAAATAAACTGTAAGAAAAGATGTAGATTTAAATTTTGAATGTCAGTTTTTACTGTTTACTGTGCTAAGGGACTGAAGGTTAAGTGATCTTCGTCATCACATCTATATTATGTTCTTTTCTAAAACTGGTTTTGTTTTCCTTGCCGCGAATAGCTGGAATATTGTTAATGCGGCTCAAAGCAACATTTACTCACTCACTCACTCTATATCTCGCAGGTGCCCGCATCGCTGTAAGAATGTGTGGCTGTTTTGTTCAGGTGCGCGCATCAGTGCTTAAGACATGCGGCTATTTATTACCAATCGTAGTGTCAATCCTCCTATTTGGGCAACTTATGTTAACACACCGTGAAGATCCTGGTAGGAATAGTCCTTCAGCAACCCATGCTTTCCGTAAAAGGCGACTATGCTTGTGGTACGAGGCGACTAACAGGATCGGGTGGTAAGATTCGCTGGTGAAGTTGATGAATGTCATCGTATCCCAATTGTGTAGATCGATGCTCACGGTGTCAATCACTGGATTGTCTGGTCAAGACTCGATATTTACAGACCGCTATCATATAGCTGGAATATTGCTGGGTGCGGCGGTAAACAACAAACAAGGGATGTAGGTGGATATGACAGGAAGTCTGTGATATTGTTTTAGTCGTGTGTACACCCCTTGAAACAAAATGTGATTTTTCTGCAAAGATGGCGAGAATCAAAGGAAAATTCATGTAAAGGTTACTATTATAACATGTTTAAAGAGTTACCATCTCTAGAACCTTATTTACTAGAACTACCAATCACCTTACGCATCTCTCTTGCTCGTTTTAGAACAGCAAATCATAGATTACCCATTGAAACAGGAAGATGGTATAATATTGTGAGAGAGGAAAGAAAATGTACATTGTGTAAATTTTTTATATGCGATGAAATGCACTTTTTATTAGAATGTCCAAAACTCTCAGAAATTAGAAACAAGTTTTTGCCTCAATACTACTGTATGTATCCTTCTGCCATAAAATTCTCTCATTTGATGTCCATTACTTATAAGCCAATTCCATTAAAACTTGCAAGTTATATAAGATCATGTATGGAAATGTTCCACTGACATGTTTTCTTCATTGTATCTAATTCCTGTGTCCAATTACATCTCTGTATCACTGCCGTGATTTACGAGAATAAACATCATATATATCATATATCCAGAGATAAACAAATTAAGCAACACAGGAATGATTGAATAAAAGATGGAGAAATCTACAGTACTTCTCAATATTGTCTTGACTGTGAACATTAAGTACTGCATATTGAAGCATCATATCTGAATTGGAAGGGGATATAATTAAGAGATAAACCTGATGAACGCTGAAAATGTCCCCTGTGTCTGCGTGAGGTAGGTAGGTAGGTGTTGAATATCCAGCGACAACGTTTCTATTCCCCATTTGCATCTTTAACGATAGCCGGCGGTTCTAGGAAATCATGCTGTTCTGAGAAACCCCCGCTGTAGTGAAGTATGTGCTGGCCAGGAAACATACACTGAGTGCAATAGGTCGTTTGATATGAGTGAGTGAGTGAGTTGGGTTTAACGCCGCTTTTAACAGTATTACTGTCATATCGCGGCGTGTCAGTTTAATGTGGGAGGAAAGCCCGAAGTGATGCAGCTCTCAGACATTTACCACTTCGGTGAAACCCACGAGCACGGGTATGGTGCTTACAAACCTAGAAACACAATCGGGGCGAACCGGGATTCAAACCCACAATCATAGGTTTCTGGCGTGCCCAAGGGACGCCACTCGGCACAGCTAATCGCGACGCCTCAGACGACTGGGCCAACCGTGCCCCGGCTCGTGTAATGTTATAAGTTTATTGAAAGAGGCTGAGGCAACATTTTGAGTGTGCGAATAACGTTAAATGCTTATTTTGATTGCGTTGTTTTGATGATAAAAAGGACAAACCCAATACCGTAGATTTTAACTCCGGGTAATGCTAAAAACGGATTGCGAATATTAAAACGAAGCCTGTATATTTGAGCAAACGTATTTTGAAGTGTGTGTGTGGTGTGTGTGTGTGTGTGTGTGTGTGTGTGTGTGTGTGTGTGTGTGTGTGTGTGTGTGTGTACACGTCAGTGTGAAACGGATACTTATAGAAAATATTAAAACGAAGCCTGTATATTTGAGCAAATGTATTTTGAAGTGTGTGTGTGGTGTGTGTGTGTGTGTATGTGTGTGTGTGTGTGTGTGTGTGTGTGTGTGTGTGTGTGTGTGTGTGTGTGTGTGTGTGTGTGTGTGTGTGTGTGTGTGTGTGTGTGTGTGTGTGTGTGTACATGTCAGTGTGAAACGGATACTTATAGAAAAATAACCTAATACGAAATGTAACTGTGTGAGTTACTTGAGGTTGAGAGTTACATGGGCTTGAGGTATTATGAGTGAGTGAGTAAGTTGGGTTTAACGCCGCTTTTAACAGTATTCCAGTTATATCGCGGCGTGTCAGCTTAGTGTGGGAGGAAAGCCCGAAGTGATGCAGGTCTCAGACGTTTACCACTTCGGTGAAACCCACGAGCACGGGTATGCTGCTGACAAACCTAGAAACATAATCGGGGCGAATTGGGATTCGAACCCACAATCATAGGTTTCTGGCGTTCCCAAGGGACGCAACTCTGCACAGCGAATCGCGGCGCCCTATAGACGACTGGGCCACCCGTGCCCCCTGAGGTATTATGAGCATGAGAGTTACATGAGTTTGAAGGTTACATGAAGTTTCATATGTTTAGGGCGAATCATTTACATTTAGGAGTATGTAAATAATCAGCGATCATGAGCAAAATACTTTACTAAGTATTGTCATCAACAGATGAGCTTGACGTTCTGTCAAAGAGGAAGGGCCCTGTATTATATTCTCACCGTCAAATGAAACGCAAACCATAGAAACATATAGAGAAGTATGTACGTTAAGAAGAGATGTTTCCAATGTGTACCAAGTAGTGACAAAACTAACCTTTAGTCACGTGTTACCACAGTGTCTTTATTCTTATCGTGACGTGCTGCATGTGATTTCGGAACTTTACATGCAAATCCTGCATGCGACAAACTATGCATCTCGAATCATGGATCTATGACGTCACATGTGATGCGTTCATGAGCATTGGTTCACGCAACATAACAGTACTAGTATGTTCGTTTGTGCATCGAATTAATCAAAATTTCTCGAGAATATGAGTAATTCTTCATATACCGTTTCTTTTGTCGGCGAGTATATATCGTATATACCATATAGTATATATTCCACTTACACTTTATTCCGATCGTACAATGGTCCGCACGGGTTGCGACCTGTGAAGATCCGAGTAAGAATAGGTCTTCAGCAACCCATGCTTGCCTTAAAAGGCGACTATGCTTGTCGTAAGAGGCGACTAACGGGATCGGGTGGTCAGGCTCGCTGACTTGGTTGATGCATGTCATCGTATCCCAATTGCGTGGATCGATGCTCATGATGTCAACCACTGGATTGTCTGGTCCAGACTCGATTATTTACAGACCGCCGTCATGAAGCTGGAATATTGCTGAGTACGCCGTTAAACAAGACACACCACCACCACCACCGCACGGGCTGCAGATGTCCACGTAAGGTTTGATATAAGAGTGTAGTGATGACATATCTATCTGTGTGAAATAAGCCTGGCGCTTTACGGAATGACTTTAATAATTCGGATTACGTTAAGGTGTACCCTTCTGATATTTATGAGTTTGTTAGTATACCTTGAGAATAAATTACAACTATATTTTTGTATACAAATGCAGATTCCGCAATCGTTGTTAGACTCCAGCGTGTGTTATCCGCATCAAGGCCTCGCGCTATTATCGATTTCCATGGCAACCTCATTCCTGGAGGTTCACGGTGATAGAAGGTCAGCGTAAAGCGCTTCCGCTTCCCAGGAATGCTGGTACTTGCATGCATTAACACCGCAGAAGCTGATTAAAAAGTCTTCTTTCTAGACAGAGGCAGCAATCGTCTCGTGTACGTTTCCTTGAAGAACCATGGAGTTTTACTTGTCACTGACAGCCTTGGTTCTGTGTGCTTATGGTAAGTATCACTCCACTAGTAATCACTGGAAGGGGACGTTGCTAGTTATGTGTTCCAGGGTTGGTCAAAGTACCACACCGTTTTCCTATCAATTTAGGCAAGGATAGAGTCAGCTTGTTAAATAAATGTCACCATGAACGCGCCTCGAAAATGTATCATTCATGTATTATGTATGTGGCTTGCCTTATAGCGTATGGAATATTTCTGTAATAATACATTTTGCAGATTATGACAAGTATTAGGGGGACTGATAAACAACGTTACAGTTTGGCCTCCAGACCTCCGCTGTGGTTCAGGATACTAATCCATTATATAACAATCGCTGCATTGTACATTTGTACTGATAGCAGCACCAAAGGCCAAAGTTCATATTTAGCCCACATTTTGTAATACTACTATTTCTCTATGTTTACATTTGAACTGATAAAATTGGACTAAAAATGTCCATTGTAATTTGCAATTGCGATTTGAGTTCGTTGTCAATACTTTACTTTGCAAATTACATTTAAACTCCGACCAGGGAATTTGCGGGATGATTGAAGAGTTGTATGTTTGCTCACATGGGCTCGGTTCTGATCGATGTTTTATTATGTCACAGTAGCGATGATCATGACTAATGCATCGCATTATATATGCCGCGACGGAACACCATTGTGTAGACGGATCACTTGTGGGACGTTTTCATTGATCGGGCGATGACGCCAATGTCTGCTTCGCCATTTTGGAAAGGATGATGATTAATGATTCCTCGTCGGGAAACATGAAGCAAGTTCATCTGATGCAGCTTCATTTAGGTTTTTCATGATGCGTTCTGACTGCAGAACGTACAGAGCGAATTGTTGCTAATAGTGGCGTCCACATCGACTGTGCTGCCATGAGTTTCGCTATGATATTGTTGTTACATCAGTCTCAGAGTTGCTTTTTTGCGAGCATGCTTATCCGGTTGATAATTGTATATAATTTGAAGCATAAATTGGTGACATTCCAAATGTCATAACTGGCAGCCAATAGATCAATTGTCACTCGTGGTAGATCGAGCATGCATCAGTGACGCAATACCGTGTAACACCAACAATATATGCACATATATTAATGATTGATGATTCGTCAGCCCAAGGCCATTGTGGACTTAAATATGCACGGTATCTACGCTGACAATGCATGATGGTCACGACGACCTACTATGTTATCGACTACAGTGTATTTTGTCTAAAGCAAGAGTTCCTACATGCCTCATGTGGTGTCGGATTAAACAGAATCCATTCTAATTTCGTTCGCTAAAAAGAGCGGCTTCAGTGCTGGGGTACGGGAGATCAATGGAGGGAGTGCGAGTTTAACATCCACGCAGGCACTGACAGCGCCCGTTCCACGGCCACATCAGCGGTAGAAACTTGTAAAAGCTGGTCTCTGTGTTCTACATTTGGTTTCAAATTCTAGAAATATTATTGTTTGCTGTTCCGATGAATCAGATAACACCGTTCTTTATTACTCAAGGGAAATTTGTTTTCCTTCTTCGGGCAGTTAATGGCATACCTCGGCTTCTGCAAATGATAAAGCTCTGAAACATTGCGTTACTCTTATACTAGCTAAAGTGGATCGAATGAAAACATCACCTAAATGTACCATAAAACTCAAACACCACCACATTGTTAGTTGTTTTAACGCACTGGTTTGTCTGGTCCTTGCAGGGTTGGTTTGCGGGCTTACATTATACAACTGGGTTATTTCCACTCGCTAGTTCTCTGGCGCCATCGACCGTCTGATGTAGATCGATCTGATTCCATGATCAGTGTTGTATTTTACCCCCTTCTCTGATTAAATCGCTATGTTCGATGTGGTAGTATTCAGTTTTAGGTAACAGACCAACAGATGTAAACATACTGGAACGTACATCTGTATATCGCAAGTCTTGATGAAAAGGTATTGCATTTGATATATATAGGTACATTTAGACTGTTCCCTACAAGACGTAAACACAATATGTTGTAATCAAAACATATTACTGGATTAACAAAGAGCGCAGTCTGGCTTCTAAAAGTAACTCAAACGTATATTGTCTTATTTTGTTTGTTTGTTTGTTATTTGTTGTTTAACGCTGCACTCCATTCCTGTGTTGCACAATTTGTTACTCTCTGGAGGGGTGTACACACGACTAAAACAATATCACAGACTTCCTCCTGTGATATCCACCTGCAGCCCTTGTTTGTTATTTAACGCCACACTCAGCAATATTCCAGCTATATGACGGCGGTCTGTAAATAATCGAGTCTGGACCAGACAATCCAGGGATTGATATCATGAGCATCGAAGTACGCCAGTGGGATATGATGAAATGCATCAACCAAGTCAGCGAGTCTGACGTTCGAACGTTCCTAGGCAAGTGTACTACTGTCAGGAACTATGTCAGAAACACATCTTACCACAACCACCCTCCTACTGATGATCAAGACAGTTATTATACTGAACAACAAAAGTTCCTGTGACATTGAATAAGATTTAATGCAAAGTTATGTTTTTTTGCCAAATCTGAGACAATTTCGGTTTGCAACAAATAAAAGACTCCTGTAAGTGTTCAAATGGTTTAATTTGCTATACTGACTTCAGAAAATGCGTGATTTCATAAAAAAACAACATGAACATGGCAAAATGTCAATTTACAAATCAATAGCGTGTGTGTCTACCTCTGGTGATGCAAGCAACACATCTTCGTCTTATGGAATGGACCAGGCGTCGCACAAAGTCCTGTGGGATATCTGTCCATATCTGCTGGAGCATGTTTCGAAGTTCCTGGAGTGTCACGTTGAGAGAATCCAGAACAAGTCGTGCAATATGAGGCTGGGCGTTGTGATGTTGAAAGGTAATGCCTTGGCCATGACGACGCAAAAACGGTAGAACAACAGGGCCGATGATCTCGTCGCGGTAGCGCTGTCCATTGAGATTTACCTCTACCACTATCGAATCCGTCCATCGCTATGGCTGAAGTGAAAACGAGACTCGTCAGTGAATAGAACTTGTCCCCACTGCATGGCCGTCTAGCGTAGACGCTGTCTGCACCACTGTAGACGTGCTTGACGGTGGTTTCCTGTCCAAATTGGACGTCTGACGGGTCTTCTGGTGTCAATCCTTGCACATCTGAGGCGACGACGTACGGTTTGTGAAGATATTCGTCGAAGACCGGGGATGCTTCTTGCAGTCACTATTGCTGGCTGGAATCGATTTCGTAGGTGTGTTGTTCGAATCCAGTTGTCTTGTCGATTATTGGTCAGAGTGGCCTGCCACTCCGAGGATGGTCTCTGACTGCATTCGTCTGTCGCCAACGTTGCCATAAACACCAAAGGGTGTTTCTGTGGACGTTAAATTGTCTTGCAACATCACGTTGACTCGATCCTGCTTCAAGTATACCAATAGCTCGCGGACGCTCATTTTCGGACAGGCGTGGCTATTCGTAATGTTGAATAATTGCGTAATTTTATATTTTTCTGAGTGGTGCTGAGTCAGCACGATGCTAAACAATGCATATCGAATCCCGTTAACGCACATGTTTTTATACCCATTCTTGGGTAGTGAAATGCAAGGGGCTTGCATAAAAGTAAACTTTTGCACAGAATGGATGCTTTTCTGTAGCAGTTGCGTTTTTGTGACTTGATTCCATACATGTACTACAATATTGAAACCACACTTTACTAAAATAATGGTGTCACAGGAACTTTTGTTGTTGAGTATAGTTTCATCAGCGCAATGAGAAAACGTACAAGAGAAGAAACTACGCCGATGCAGCATGAACGACAATGTTGTATCAATAATAATTACGCTCGCTTTACGCTGCGCATCTGGAACCACCGCCCTACTGTAGGACCATGGACACACAACAGCCTGGAAGGTTGCCATTCAAGACTGAACCATTGCAGCAGCAGCATCCAACATATACAAATTTGTGGAACTCACCAAGAAGATAGAGATGTCAGAAAGAGCCAAAGTCAATACACAGACTTTGAAGCTGCCCCTCATCCAAGGAAGAGAGTATACAAATATACTAAAAACCGATTGTTTACTAAGGAAAGACGTAGTGGCCAGAACACTAGCTGAGCTTCTTGAAACATTTACTTAATTAGGTTGAATTGTAAACTGTCAGTGATCTGTTTTCAAAATTCTACAGAATGCATACTATGGTTTCAAGTCAGTGTACTAATGGACAAATGCTTTTTATGAAAATGACAAATAAATTCTAAATGCTCAAACTTTTGTCTTTCTGTGAGAGGCTCATCCCATAATAATTTCAAGTAGCTGGCAAGAGATCAGTTGTGCACCAGACAATTACCACTGTGAACATGAGCGGTCTGCATTATGGGTGGTCTGTGTTTTGGGAGGATACCATTTAGACAAGTGTAGACGGGCAACGTGGACACTATGGAACACTAGATACCAATGAAGGATTGGAAGTGGACTTCATGATGAAAGCACGAAAATCACCCATCTCTTTCCATTTATGTACCAAAGTTGGTAAAGTCATCATTCTGTATTACGTCTTTTGTCGCTGAATCGATTAATCGTTTTAGTGTAAAGTGAATTGATTCTGTGTTGTATAAACCAATGCAAGGGGTTGATTCTGCAGGTGTCATTATAACAGTCATCAAATCATAACGTTGTGTAGATATGAAAATCGATTCCCATTAAAGAAGCAACGCTGTTTTTGCCATATTCTAAACAGCTACTCATTATCTTCCCTTTTTTATTTCTCTACCCACTTTTGACTTACGTCACCATGATTCACGAAATCTACTTACGGTATTCGCAGGTGTCTGGCTTAGTAGTTGGTGAACCAGAAGATGTTTCCGTATTGCCATGATATATTTAGCTCATGGCATCTCTGGCTAAGCATGGTTGAAGCATTAACGAGCTGACATTCTGTCTATTGAAAAGGACAATTTGAACACTATAAAACTGCAGTCCCTGTTTTACATGTCAGTAATGTTGCTGTTATGTGGCAGTGATGTTTCAGTGATATGTCAGTGATGTTCCAGTGATGTTTCAGTGATTTGTCAGTAATCTTTTTAGCGATGTTCTATTGATATTTCAGTGATGTGTCAGTGATGTTCCAGTGATGTGTCAGTGATGTTCCAGTAGTGTGTCAGTGATGTTCCAGTAGTGTGTCAGTGATGTTTCAGTGATGTGTCAGTGATGTTTCAGTGATGTTCCAGTTGTGTGCCAGTGATGTATTAGTGATATTTCAGTGATGTTCCAGTGATTTGTTAGGGGTTTTTTAGCGACGTTCAAGTGATATTTCAGTGATGTGTCAGTGGTGTTCCAGTGGTCTGCCAGTGATGTATCAGTGATACGTCAATAATGTTTCAGTGGTGTGCCAGTGTTGTGTCAGTGATGTGTCAGTGATGTGTCAGTGATGTGCAAGTTGTGTGCCAGTGATGTATCAGTGATATTTCAATGATGTTTCAGTGATGTGTCAGTGATGTTCCAGAGATGTGTCAGTGATGTTCCAGTGTTGTATCAGGGATGTTCCAGTGGTGTGGCAGTGATGTTTCAGTGGTGTGATAATGTTGTGCCAGTGCTATGGCATTGATGTGTCAGTGATATTTCAGTGATGTTCAAGTGATGTGTCAGTGATGTTTCAGTGATATGTCAGTGATGTTCGAGTGATGTGTCAGTGATGGTTTAGTGATGTGTGAGTGATGTTCCAGTTTTGTGGCAGTGATGTAGCAGTGATATTTCAGTGATGTGTCAGTGATGTGCCAGTGATGTTCCAGTAGTGTGCCAGTGATGTGTCAGTGATGTGTCAGTGATATTTCAGTGATGTGCACGTGATGTATCAGTGATATTTCAGTGATGTGCACGTGATATGTCATTGATATGTCAGTGATGTATCAGTGATATTACAGTGATGTGCACGTGATGTGTCAGTGATGTGTCAGTGATGTTCCAGTAACGTGCCAGTGAAATGTCAGTGATGTGTCAGTGATGTTCCAGTAACGTGCCAGTGATGTGCCAGTAGTGTGCCAGTGATGTATCAGTGATATTTTAGTGATGTTCCAGTGGTGTGTCAGTGATGGGTCAGAGATGTTTCAGTGATGTGTCAGGGATGTTACGGTGTTATGTCATCGATGTGTCAGTGATGTTTCAGTGATGCCTCAGTGGTGTGTCTGTGATGTGCCAGCGATGTGTCATCGATACGTCAGTGATGTGTCAGTGATGTTTCAGTGATGTGTCATTGATGTTCTAGTTGTGTGTCAGTGATGTTTCAGTGATGTGATAATGTTGTGTCAGTGTTATGGCATCGATGTGTCAGTGATGTTTTAGTGATGTGTCAGTGATGTTTCAGTGGTGTGGCAGTGATGTTTCAGTGATGTGGCACTGATGTGGCAGTGATGTTCCAGTGATATAGCTCATGGCATCTCTGGCTAAGCATGGTTGAAGCATTAACGAGCTGACATTCTGTCTATTGAAAAGAACAATGTGAATACTATAAAACTGCAGTCCCTGTTTTTCATGTCAGTGATGTTTCAGTGATGTGTCAGTGATGTTTCAGTGATGTGTCAGTGATGTTCCAGTTGTGTGCCAGTGGTGTATCAATGATGTGATAATGTTGTGTCAGTGTTATGATATCGATGTGTCATATGTTTCAGTGATGTTCCAGTTATGTGTCAGTGATGTTCCAGTGGTGTGTCAGTGATGTTTCAGTGGTGTGTCAGTGGAGTTCCAGTGATGTGTTATGGCATCGATGTGTCAGTGATGTTTCAGTGATGTGCGAGTGATGTTTCATTGATGTTCCACTGATGTTTAAGTGATGAGCCATCGATGTGTCAGTGATGTTTCAGTGATGTGCTAGTGATGTTTCAGTGATGTGCGATTGGTGTTTTTTTAGTGATGTGCTAGTGATGTTTCAATGATGTTCCAGTGATGTTTCAGTGATGAGCCATCGATGTTTCAGTGATGTGTCAGCGGTATGTCAGTGATGTACGAGTGATGAATCAGTGATGTGTCAGACATATGTCATTGATGTGTCAGCCATTGCATGTGGTCCTGTGCACAACGCAGACTTCACAAATAAAGTAGCACAGTTAGGCAAGTTATCTTGACCTAGCTTGACGGGTGATTGAACTCAGCAAGGAACATCACTTTGCTCGATTCGCCTTTGTTTACTCAGCATTGGATTAGTAACCGGTAGGATATGATGATATCGTGTGTTCATAGTTTAATGTCACAGCCAGCGATATTCTAGCCATATTACGAGATCCCGTAAATAATGAAATTAATGATTTTATTTTTTTAAATTATCACTATTACACTAATAAGTGCTATTATTGTTATTATATTTTACCATAACCATTTAATTATTGGGGCGGTGGGGTAGCCTAGTGCCTAAAGCGTTTGTCATCACGCTCAGAGCCCATTTTCGATTCCCCACATGGACACAATTTGTGAACAACGACACAAATTTCTGATGTCCTCCGTCGTGAAATTGGTAGAATATTGCTAAAAGCGACTCAAGCCGTACTCATATAATGATTTTGATTAATATTATCATTATTATTTCAGCAGGTCTGGCATACGCAGGGAAGTGTCCGACTAATCACACCAAAATCATCAAGTCGTGCGCACAGGATATTGCAGTGAATATCCAGTCGGCACAGGGCCATAAGTTTATCACCGACCCTGAAACCACCACGAAGCTATGCGAGTAAGTTGAGAAAATAAATTGGCATGATGTTTTCCGACATGAAAAAAAACTTTCCCTGAGATGATATGAAGAATAATGTGCTTTAGATTCTATAGTATTACATATAATTCGCTACATCTTTCAGTTTCTTGAAACACTGACTGTTGGCAAAGCAAGGACATGCTATCTCGACAATGGCATATTTTGTGCTCTCATGTCGCTATTGAAGTGAAATAATCTAGAAAGCGAAAACTTACTAAAAGCGACAAAATGCTTTCCATAATCATATGAAATCTCTGCTAAAACAGTGATGACACCAGGGCCCACTTGCACAAAGCGATGTTAGCGCTAAGATGATCGTAGCTCCCATACTTGAACATAGGCTAACGATAGTCTTAGCGCTAAGATCGGTTTGTGCAAGTGGGCCCAGGTGTTCGCGAAACCTCCATGATTATCCGGGTTAAAACTTGTTTTCACCAACCCATGTTTGTCGTAAGAAGCAACCAACGGGAAGAGATGGTAAGGCTCGCTGACGTCGTTGATAAATGTCATTGTATACCAATTGCGTTGATCGATGCTCGTGACTGATCCAGACTCTGTTATTTATAGACCGCCGCCATGAAGCTGGAATATTGCTGAGTGTGGCGTTAAGCAAAAACATCCTCTCTCTGTTTGCGACGAGGCGAGTATCCTGCTCCATCGGCGTTATCCTTCAAACGCACATGTGTTATTGTGTTTGTATGTCATGCAACAATGACTTTCAACAGGGGAGGCGAGATAGACAAGGCTATCGACTGTATGGAGACTGTCTACAATGACTGCACAGAATCAGGGATGGAGGAGAAGGACCTCCCCATCAAACCGGAATCCTGGAGATCCGCAGTGAAAGAAGTGTGCAAGAACAAAAAATGTTGGTACATTTTGCCACTAGAGATAGCTGTCACGTCTTCTCTCACTACCCCAAAACCGACACGCAGACACCTAATTCCTCATGCATCTTTAAGCGGTATATAGAAGCCGTTGTCTTACTGATTTATGCTTATGTTATATAGTCCAGTACATATGTCCATCCTATAATGACATAATCCCCAGTCACATTAACTGCCACAGACTCGTTTCAGCAGCCCTCCTCTCGTTTACCCCCCACGGTTATATCACATAATTTCTTTTATCACATAATTTCTCTCGCTCATGAACTTGAATTCAAAGGAAAACAAAGAATGTTTTGAAAATAGGACGGCAGGCATTACATTCGCAATAACGGCAAGTTATACGAACGATTTCTATTTTTTAAAACAGAGAGTTTTCAATTAATTAAGGGATTGGAGTCCGTTTGCTGTATTGTGTTATATTGAAAACACCATGCATTAATTTAAGCAATGCATGTGCGTCATGCTTTCAACGACTCTTTGACTGCCATGTCCAAAAGCACGAAATGAAAGTTGGGGTGTTCATAATGATACATAGACAAATCATGTATCACATTATGTATCAAGTGATAAAAAATTGTTTTTCTTTGAAATACACATTTCAATATTTGACGAATGAAATAAAGCTTTATGTGGTACTACTTTTAATTAATCGCCATGTCAAACGATCACAAACCAGTTACAAAATGCACACTTTATGAACAGAATGTTTGAGTTTTCTTATCAAATACAGTGTTTTGATTATATTATGACCAGATGAAGGTGACACTTTTTTTCTGGACATATTATTATTCCATTCCATTGCTGTTCTTACTATCTGTTGTTGGATATGGAGACTGTGTGCTGCCCTTGATAAGTAGTGAGTGAATTGGGTTTAATGCCGTTTTGCCTTACACTCCATGTACCAGTCCGAAGTGATGCAGGTCCTAGACGTCTACTACTTATCACGTTGGGGAGGTGGGGTAGTCAAGTGGTTAAAGCCTTCGCTCGTCACGCCGAAAACTCGGGTTCGATTCCCTAAATGGGCGCTATGTGTGAAGCCCCTAAAAGCGGCGAAAAACCATAGTCACTCACTTACTTATCTCGAGTTTGGTGCTCACGGACCTAGGATGACAATCATGACTGACTGGGCTTAAGGGGCTGAATTGTGTCACTGAATCTTCACAAGAATTAATTTTGAATCCACACTTCTTGCTAAAACGACATTGCTCATATATAGTCGCTGCCGTACAGTCAAGTTTTAGAGCTCACAACATTATTAACTGTCAGTCTCTCATTTATCCCCACGTGTATACATGTTCCTCCTCCTCCTCCGCATCTTCAGCATCTTCAGCATGATTGTCGGTATATTTCAGTCCTCGCGGACAACGCCAGCTGCATGAAGAAGTCGAGGAAGGAGATGAACACTTGTGTACAGAACTTCACGAGAGCAGCTCAAGTACAGAGAGGGCTGAAGCAAGTGGATATCGTATCGAAGGGCAAAACTAACCAGAGAGAGTTGTATAAGCTTATCTGCGGGTATGTATGTCCACAAGGATAGGATTCTAGGGATTCAGTCCTGTCCCACACCGAAACAAAATCATTTCCGTACTCATAAGAACTCACTGCCAAAGCTCTCAATTGTACGATCCCGACTTCATTTAATAAGCATGCGTTTATATATCAATAGCAAATAGTGATTATACCAGGTGTTCGCGAAAAGTCCCACCGGTATCCCCCGCTACAAACACGTGCACAGGCATGTCAAGCCTCACCTTAAAGCACGGGAAAACAAATACAACATATGACAAAAGTCGGAATAAGGAATTGTTACCGTCACGTGTCCTTTAACACGTCCCTGCCTCAATAAGTTACCGTGACGTGTCCTTTAACACGCCCCTTGCTTCAACAATTACCGCCACGTGTCCTTAACATGCCCCTTGCTTCATCAACGGTTACCGTCACGTGTCCTTTAACACGCCCCTGTCTCATCAACAGTTACTGTCACGTGTCCCTCAACACGTACCTGCCTCAATAACAGTTACCGTCACATGTCCTTTAACACGCCTTTTGTTTCAACAGTTACCGTCACATGTCCTTAAACATGTCTCTTGCCTCATCAACAGTTACCGTCACGAGTCCCTTAACACGCCACTTGCTTCATTAACAAGTCCATTACTTCACCAACAGTTACCGTCACGTGTTTGATAACACGTCCCTGACCCATCAACAGTTACCGTCACGTGTCCTTTAACATGCCCCTTGCTTCATCAACAGTTACCGTCACGTGTTTTATAACACGTCCCTGCCCAATCAACAGTTACCGTCACGTGTCCTTTAATATGCCCCTTGCTTCACCAACAGTTACCGTCACGTGTTTTATAACACGTCCCTGCCCCAGCAACAGTTACCGTCACGTGTCCTTTAACACATCCCTTGCTTCATCAACAGTTACCATCACGTGTCCTTTAACATGACCCTTGCTTCACCAACAGTTACCGTCACGTGTTTTATAACACGTCCCTGCCCCATCAACAGTTACCGTAACGTGTCCTTTAACGTGCCCCTTGCTTCATCAACAGTTTCCGTCACGTGTTTTATAACGCGTCCCCGCCCAATCAACAGTTACCGTCATGTGTCCTTTAACACGCCTCTTGTTTCATCAACAGTTACCGTCAAGTGACCTTTAACGTGCCCCTTGCTTCACCAACAGTTACCGTCACGTGTTTTATAACGAGTCCCCGCCCCAATAAACAGTTGCAGTCACGTGTCCTTGAACACGCCCCTTGCTTCACCAACAGTTACCGTCACGTTTTTTAAAACACGTCCCTGCCCCATCCACAATTACCGTCACGTGTGCTTTAACAAGCCACTTGTTTCATCAACAGTTACCTTCACGTGTCCTTTAACACGCCCCTTGTTTCATCAACAGTTACTGTCACGTGTTTTAAACATGCACCTTGTTACGTCAACAGTTACCGTCAAGTGTCCTTTAACACGCCCCTGCCTCATCAACAGTTACTGTCACGTGTCCCTTAACACGTCCCTGCCTCAATAACAGTTACCGCCAGGTGTCCTTTAACACGCCTCTTGATTCAACAGTTACCGTCACGTGTTTTTTAACATGCACCGTTTTACGTCAACAGTTACCGTCACGTGTCCTTAAACACGCCTCTTGCCCATTAACAGTTACCGTCACGTGTCCCTTAACACGCCCCTTGCTTCATTAATATGCCCCTTGCTTCACCAACAGTTACCGTCACGTGTTTTATAACACGTCCCTGTCCCATCAACAGTTACCGTCACGTGTCCTTTAACACGCCCCTTGCTTCATCAACAGTTACCGTCACGTGTTTTATAACACGTCTCTGCCCCAACCACAATTACTGTCACGTGTCCTTTAACACGCCCCTTGCTTCATCAACAGTTACCGTCACGTATCCCTTAACACGCCCCTTGCTTCATCAACAGTTACCGTCACGTGTTTTAAACATGCACCTTGTTACGTCAACAGTTACCATCACGTGTCCTTTAACATGCCCCTTGCTTCATCAACAGTTACCGTCACGTGTCTTTTAACACGCCCCTTGTTTCATCAACAGTTACCGTCACGTGTCCTTTTACACGCCCCTTGCTTCATCAACAGTTACCGTCACGTGTCCTTTAACACGCGCCTTGCTTCATCAACAGTTACCGTCACGTGTTTTATAACACGTCCCTGCCCCATCCACAATTACTGTCACGTGTCCTTTAACACGTCCCTTGCTTCATCAACAGTTACCGTCACGTGTTTTATAACACGTCCCTGACCCATCAACAGTTACCGTCACGTGTCCTTTAACACGCCCCTTGCTTCATCAACAGTTACCGTCACGTGTTTTATAACACGTCCCTGCCCCATCAACAGTTACCGTCACGTGTCCTTTAACACGCCCCTTGCTTCATCAACAGTTACCGTCACGTGTCCTTTAACACGCCCCTTGCTTCTTCAACAGTTACCGTCACGTGTTTTATAACACGTCTCTGCCCCAACCACAATTACTGTCACGTGTCCTTTAACACGCCCCTTGCTTCACCAACAGTTACCGTCACGTGTTTTAAACATGCACCTTGTTACGTCAAATGTTACCATCACGTGTCCTTTAACATGCCCCTTGCTTCATCAACAGTTACCGTCACTTGTCCTTTAACACGCCCCTTGTTTCATCAACAGTTACCGTCACGTGTCCTTTAACACGCCCCTTGCTTCATCAACAGTTACCGTCACGTGTTTTATAACACGTCCCTGCCCAATCCACAATTACTGTCACGTGTCCTTTAACACGCCCCTTGCTTCATCAACAGTTACCTTCACGTATCCCTTAACACGCCCCTTGCTTCACCAACAGTTACCGTGACGTGTTTTAAGCATGCACCTTGTTACGTCAACAGTTACCATCACGTGTCCTTTGACATGCCCCTTGCTTCATCAAAGTTACCGTCACGTGTCCTTTAACACGCCCCTTGTTTCATCAACAGTTACCGTCACGTGTCCTTTAACACGCGCCTTGCTTCATCCACAGTTACCGTCACGTGTTTAATAACACGTCCCTGCCCCATCCACAATTACTGTCACGTGTCCTTTAACACGCCCCTTGCTTCATCAACAGTTACCGTCACGTATCCCTTAACACGCCCCTTGCTTCACCAACAATTACCGTCACGTGTTTTATAACACGTCCCTGCCCCATCAACAGTTACTGTCACGTGTCCCTTAACACGTCCCTTGTTTCACCAACAGTTACCGTCACGTGTTTTATAACACGTCCCTGCCCCATGAACAGTTACCGTCACGTGTCCTTTAACACGCCCCTTGCTTCATCAACAGTTACTGTCACGTATCCTTTAACACGCCCCTTGCTTCATCAACAGTTACCGTCACGTGTCCTTTAACATGCCCCTTGCTTCATCATCAGCTACCGTCCGGTGTGTGCCCATGCTCTCGTCTCCTGCCCTCGTCACTAGTCAGGCCTCTTGCCGCCTGCCATTGTCCCTCTCTTTCCTTATTTCCCCTTTCTCCCCGCCCCTGACCATGTCTCCTGCCCCTGCTCTTGTCACCTGCCCCTCCCATCATCACGACTTCCAACTACCCACGCCTGTTCTGTCACTGCATCTTCCTTCCTTCTCTTCCCGGCCGGCGCGAGGAGAGTTAGTGCATGTGTGCTGAACACGGGAAGTGTGAACCACAGCAGTATCGCCGCTGAAACGTGCTAAAAATAGATTCAACCTCATGAAGGAGTCCAGAGTTCTCTCCCTTTTTGTTGCCTCCCTTCCTGGCATACAGCAAAGGCGTTTGATTGCAGACCATTGTGCCCCAGACGGCTGGATGCTCGCCGACTCGATGAAAAACCAAACTCACTCAGCACACAGTTTCTCTTGACCCTTTCTTGTACAGTGCATCCACTGATTAATTTTCTATTTTAAACAACAAACAAACTTGAAGCAATACCATACAGGGTGTAACTTCTTTGATAGGCATTTAGAAGTTGGAGTAGAAAGTAAGGTTAAGATATTAGATGAACTTCTTTATTACAATTAGGAGCGACGTTTCGTCACCGGCCAGTATGTGTTACCCTTCTGTATACATAACAGGGTCCCATGTTAAACTTGGCCCAATGCCAATGCTTGTCGTAAGAAGTGGCAAAATTGATGGGTGGTTTTATCAATCTTCGTCTGGTTTGATACAAATGTGCAAGGGATAAGAAGGATGGTGGCCGAACACTTCAACTAGTGAAGGAAAATATATCCTACCTGTCCCAAAATACCTCGCCAACAACTCTCCCCACAATCCGCAACACAATCTCCCCCCCTCCCCCATCCCACTTCTGCCCCCTCCCCCACCACACACACACACACACACACACACCACACGTACAGATACAGTACTACCATCCCCTCCCCCGCTACACACACACACATATACTCCCCCCCCCACCCCACCCCACACATACAGATACACTACCATCCCCTCCCCCACTACACCCCCCCCACATACACTCCCCCCACACACACACACACACACTCACCACACATACAGATACACTACCATTCCCTCCCCCATTACACACACACACACACATATACTCCCACCCCCACCCCCACCCCACACATACAGATACACTACCATCCCCTCCCCCACTACACCCCCCCCACATACACCCCCCCCCCCCACACACACACACACTCACCACACATACAGACACACTACCATCCCCACCCCCACTACACACACACACATACACTCCCCCCCCACCCCCACACCACACATACAGATACACTACCATCCCCTCCCCCACTACACCCCCCACATACACTCCCCCCCCACACACACACTCACCACACATACAGATACACTACCATTCCCTCCCCCACTACATCTCCACACATACACCCCCCCCCCCCCCACTCACCACACATACAGATACACTACCATTCCCTCCCCCATTACACACACACACATACACTCCCCCCCACCCCCACACCACACATACAGATACACAACATCCCCTCCCCCACTACATCCCCACACATACACCCCCCCCCCCCCCCCATCCCCACTCACCACACATACAGAAACACTACCATTCCCTCCCCCATTACACACACACACACACACATACACCCCCCCCACCCCCACACCACACATACAGATACACAACATCCCCTCCCCCACTACACCCCCACACATACACCCCCCCCCCCCCCCCCCCCCATCCCCACTCACCACACATACAGACACACTACCATTCCCTCCCCCATTACACACACACACACATACACCCCCCACCCCCCACCCACCCCACCCCCACACCACACATACAGATACACTACCATCCCCCAAACCCCACCCCACCACCAACCCCCTACACACACACACCGCCTGTGGAACAAATCACGGAGGAATACCTACATCCAATGAAACAAATATTTTGGAAGAGACTTTAACTGAACCTACAATAGTGTCTGCATACACACTCAGAGGCGATGGGGAAGCCTGGTGGTAATGGCGTTCTCTCGTCATGTCGAACGTCTGACATCGATTCCCCATATGTTTGGGTTTGATTGTTTGTTTGTTGCTTAACGCCGCACTCAACAATATTCCAGCTATATGATGGCGGTTTGTAAAAGATCGAGTCTGGACCAGACAATTCAGTGATCGACATCATGAACATCGATCTACGCAGTTGGGATACGATGACATGCATCAACCAAGTCAGCGAGCCTGGCCACCCGATCCCGTTAGTCGCCTTTTACGACAAGCATAGTCGCCTTTTACGACAAGCATAGTCGCCTTTTACGACAAGCACAGTCGACTCTTACGGCAAGCATTTGTTGCTGAAGGCCTATTCTAATTGAAGTGATTAGCAATGCTTCGCGTTTTTATCGTGGCGTCGCTTGCGGAAACCAATGTGGATCTAAATCTATCTTTAGATCTTCTCTAAACTCAATCAGCTTGTTTTGTTGTTTGTTTGTTTGTTGTTTTTTTGTTGTTTTTTTTGGGGGGGCAGATACTTTGATGTTTCACTCGGCGGTAATAAGAAATGTGTCAAGTTATTTATACCCCCCCTGTTAAATCCAGGGTCGGCGGATCTGTAAACCAATTTATAAAAACCAATCGCCTCCATTGCAGACTGTCCGAGAACCTGATGACATGTTTTGACAAGACTCTGTTGAAGCACTGCCCGCAGAAGCTCGAGAGAATCATGGATGACGTCGTGCACAAGTTTCTCCCTCCAGTCTGCCATCCCGCAGAAAACAAAACTAGCTACAAGACCATCAACGACACGAACACCGCCGCCTTGTCCCTCCCAGCCACTGTAACACTGGTCGTTAGTGTATTCATGTGCCTTCGGTCAATGGTGTAAATAAAACTAGAAATGCCATGTTTTGTAAGTGTATGTCGGAATAGTTTTAAACAGGCATGTTAAAATCCACGAATTTTTACGATGCATTCCGTTAACATCTTTGACATCTGTTGTGTAATATATTAATATAACATTATACTACTTTTGAAATTAAGGCCTTTTTCTTAAAAGGCCTCAACTCAGTCAGGTAATGAGAATATCTTTCTATACGTAGAACCCGAAAAATACTCTTACAAGCATGGTCTGAACTTGCTTTGGATATTATATATATATATATGTAAAATATAAGTTGTTAAATGTTTGTAATTCCTTTTTAAGATATATTGATAATACGGATGTTTCTAATTATTCGTGCTAATGAATGTTTTCCCGGGTGTCATACACAGTAAAACCTCGTTTATCTGGTCCGTGGTCTGCCTTGTGACAGTAGGTTGTTGGAAAAGTCTACACAAGACCCATCTCAGCGCGTGACAACGTCATCACGTTGAGGACGTCTTCACATACAAAGGGGAGTTACTCAGTGTAACCATGATTCGTTTATCCCCCCCCCCCCCCCCCCCTCAGATTTACATCTACAACATCTATTGCAAATTCGTTTATTCCGATTTGATTTCTACTGGAGCAGCATCTCCTGGAGCAGCATCCTCTTCAGTTGTAGTACTGTTGTCGAAGTCCTCCAGTATTGGACTGCGCCCAATGCCTCTGAAACCATTCTGAGCTTGAGCAATCAGAGTATGATAGTGTAGTTTAATGGTCATGATAACTACAGGAAGAATCCAGTAACTACAATAACAATAACTGCCCAGTATATTCAGATTGAACAAAGTATTATCCTTAAGAATCTACATAAGGCCACCAGAAACGACATGAAACTGCATGCTTGCCGTAAAAGGTGACTATGCTTGTCGTAAAAGGCGACTAATGGGATCGGGTGGTCAGGTTCGCTGACTTGGTTGATGCATGTCATCGATCCCAATTGCGTGGATCGATGCTCATGATATTAATCGATTATTTACAGACCGCCGTCATATAGCTGGAATATTGCTGAGTGCGGCGTTAAACAACAAACCAACCAACCAACCAAACATAAAATTTATTTGAAATAAAACATACCTCATAGAATCATCTAACGTAAAAACAGATGACAATGTTATGTAATACATGTATTGATGTCGAATTGTACACAAGGGCGTTACTTTCCACATGACGATTTGAAATCTGAGATGCTTACACGTATTATATGTTCACCGTGCATAATCACCTAATTGTGGGGGGCACATATCTGGTGAAGAAAACGTTGGTGGCGGAGAGTAGCTGGATGGGTGACCGTGTTCGGGACCTTGACTCCTGAAAGATTGTAGGTCTTCGGTCCGGCCCCACAATGGAGCATACGTGACGATCGTGGTGACACCGCAGGCAAGAGTTGGATAATCCCCAGGGAGCTGAGAATGCACATTGATTCACCTGGTAAATGGAATTTGGCGCATTACACATGGACACACTTTAAAGCAGTTCACGTGTGTATGCTTCTGTTAGGGTTTAATGCTTCGTACTATTTCAATATTATTAATGTACAATATGTAATTCCAGTTAGATCACACAGGGGTGCTTATCAGAACAACGTTGGTGCTTCAACGACACATTAGCACACCTCTTGTCGTTACGAGAAACGAGATATACTGTGAAATGACAAATTTCATAAGCGAACAGATTGGTGAGGTGTACGCCTTGACAAGCATTGTCAATTTTGGATAACCATTTTTTAAAAATAAAACATATCTTGAATCAAATGTCTATCGAAGCACATGTATGTTTGTGAGAAACTGCTCAAAATTCCGACACCGATAAAAAAGTCGTTTCAATAAATGTCATAGTGTGTTGCTTCCTCGGCTTTTTGTACCATGACGCAGTACTTGCGAAGTGCACCATTTTATTTAGGCAAAACTGGAATCTCAATTTTTTTATCAATATCATGTGTATATATTTCCAAAAGGTACATGGAGGTTTGGGAAAACTAAGTCAAGTCAAGTATTGTACACTGCCGGACAAAAGAAAGTATACACTTGAAAAATTTACCAAATCATTACAAACGTTATGACAACGCTATTAGGCTGGCAAGGTGTGACATTCCAATTGATATGATGCATGAATGCCTTTGACAAAACAAATATCAAATATATCACCATCGAAAAAACATTTTTGTTTCTTCCACCATGAAACATGAGTGTATGCTTTCATTTGCCCGGCAGTGTATATGTGTAAATGAGTTTGGATTGAAATGGCATTAAAATCAACATTATTTAAGGTCGTGAACAAACACAATAAACCTTTAGCGATAAATATGTATGTGTCTTGTTCATTAATGGGCTGCTGAAAACGGTTTTAGACGTGTTAAGCTGACCGTATTTAACATTTGTGCCAGCTCATTCTTGTTATGATACGTTTATGTTAATGTTGAGTTATAGTTACGTTAATCAACACAAGAAAGGTAAACCTTGTTCTTTTGTACTACTTTGTAAAAGAAATATTATAAATAATGTTATAAAGACACTGACCATATAACACACGTAGTGACATTTGAAGTGGTCCAGCTGTGAAAGAAGATTATGCTTAATGTGAAGGACAAACAGATTTATTGACTAAGATGGATTAAAAAGTAAAAATTTTATTAAACTTTTCTGCAGAATGTTATACGGAGATGAGGGATTTCTATGCAAGATAGCTCATGAATTTGTTCGATTCGTCGAGGTGTAATATTTTCATTTCCTAAAGTATAGATATGATTCAACATTTTTAGAACGAAACCATTCGCCCTTAATACTAAAATACTCATTCCTGTCTATACGTGCTTTCAATTTGTTGAGTAAAATATCACTTTATGATATATCAAGTTGCATATTGTCTATAGATGTATTGTGTTTGTCTATTTTACATCGTGTATGCCATACAATGTATGTGTGTGTTAAATATCAATTATAGTTAATGTTTGTAAGTAATTTCTTTTTTGAATGTACATGTAAAATTTGGAAAAAAATATCGTAAAGTTCCTTTATAATAAAATGGTCGTTGTGTTCAGAGTGTTGTTGACATTTGTTTTGTTGTATGACATACAGGGATGACTGCGTGACTGTGTAAGACGATGCCCAGAAGATGTTTGAACATTCAAGGTTACAACATTCAAGGCCCCAGTAAAGCTTTCAAAATCATTATGGTAGACACGTGGAGGATATTTCCAAATTTGACACATCAGTGACAAAAATGATGTCTGATGCAATTCCCTATTTTTACTGGCACCATATGTTCTCGTGTATTTTCAGGTGAACAATTGACTTGCCTTTGCATGTGTTTGCGACGGATGCCACCGATGGGGCAGGATACGCTCACATTTTCGCGAACACCTTTGATAGTGATTCCTAAACACATGCTTGTGATATAGTCGGAATCGTATTAAAGACTCTGCTTTAATATGCAGAGATTTCTATCGGATATGGAAAGGGTTTTTTCGCTTTATTCACATGTATATGTAGGGACAATCACCGGCGCATGTGAAGTTAAGCTGCGCTGGTGGCGGAGACGTGTGGGTGGGTGACACTCCTCGGCAAGCATCACGCTCGAGTGATTCATGGGTTCCGTAGTTATATAAAGGTGAGGTGAGGTGAAATTGGGTTTAACGTCGCGTCCAAGATTATTACACTTATATAGCGACGTGCATGCACGAGTATGTGTTTGTGTGGCTGCTTGTTCTAGTCCGGACTAATGCCGATTTATAGTGCTAGCTCACTGAGATACCACGCCGCAGTTTAACATGAATACCCCACTCAGACACAGTATACTGACTCCGAGCCGACCAGTCCTTGTTTTAGCCCCTTAATGCCGAGCGCCAGACAGGGTAACAACAAGTACCATCTTTTAACGTCTTTTGGTATGACGCGGCCGGGGATCGAACCCCGGACCTTCCGCTCTCCGGGCAGACGCTCTACCACAGGAACACGGAGGCGGTCAGTTATTTTATAAAGAAAAAAGTTACGAAACCCTTTCCATTGGTATAAGAATATCTGCATAAAACAAAATCTGCTAAACGATTCCAACTGTATCCTTAGCGTCATCGTAAGAAAGAAGTCAAACCACTAGTTTTTAGAATACAGTCACAGAAGTAAAAACCGTAAGGATTTCCAGAATGTGTTTGAAATTCGGGAAACGTTTCGCGCACTCTTCGGTGTATGAACGTGGACTTTTGTTGAAATGTTTGTCACATATTTTCCCTGGCCATTCTTGTCTTGGTCGAGATAACGTCCCAGGGCCTGCTCTTTCCGAAGATACTACATTGTTAGGGGTTTCCAACATTGAAGTAAAGGGGTTGCTGATAGACAGTTACTCGTACAGTGATTTTTTCACAACTTCAATTGGCTATAATGTCATTATTTTGGCGGTTTTCATATATCTTAGTGATACTGTCGAATGCACATATATTTCCACATGTATCCCTCACACATGGTCTGTTTCCCCAAATGGGTCACGCGATCAATTCCTCGTGCATTATGGTCGGAAATTCGGTTTGAAAACGGTTTGGACGTGCAGAGGATATCATAATCAAGTGTTTATGAATCAATAATGGTAGTTATGCTAATATGTCTTCACGTAAAGGTAAGCGTATCCTGCCACGCCGTCACAAACACATGACAAGACAAGTCAAGTGTTCACCTGGAAAATAGGGGAACAAGTCAAAATAGGGAATTACATCGGTGCGTCATATTTGGAAATGTGCGACACATGTCTGCCATGAAGATGTTTGGAAGCTATACTAAGGCTTTGACCCCTTTAACCCCTGTTTAAACATCAACAGTCTTGTGGACACATTATAGCCATTCTGAATATTTATGCAGAGATCTCAATATGAAACAGAAGAGCTGGGCGGGTTTCACTGGTCTAATCATTGGGTGGTAGCGGGTTATTTGACCTTTACTGAAATCTAAGTCAAACTTCTTGGCTAAAGTCACGTTTTTTTCAAATTTGGCAATCCGAACGGAAATTCCGATTCCTATGCATAAAGAAACAGATGGGTATAAAGTGTCCATGCTTAAAGAAACAGATGGGTATAAAGTGTCCTCCTATGCATAAAGAAACAGAAGGATATAAAGTGTCCTCCTGTGCATTAAGAAACAGATGGGTATAAAGTGTCCCGTGCATAGAGAAACAGATGGGTATAAAGTGTCCTATGCATAAAGAAACAAATGGGTATAAAGTGTCCTCCTATGCATAAAGAAACAGATGGGTATAAAGTGTCCTATGCATATAGAAACAGATGGGTATAAAGTGTCCTCCTATGCATAAAGAAACAGATGGGTATAAAGTGTCCTCCTATGCATAAAGAAACAGATGGGTATAAAGTGTCCTATGCATAAAGAAACAGATGGGTATAAAGTGTCCTCCTATGCATAAAGAAACAGATGGGTATAAAGTGTCCTCCTTTGCATAAAGAAACAGATGGGTATACAGTATCCTCCTGTGCATAAAGAAACAGATGGGTATAAAGTGTCCTCCTGTGCATAAAGAAACAGATGGGTATAAAGTATCCTGTGCATAAAGAAACAGATGGGTATAAAGTGTCCTCCTGTGCATAAAGAAACAGATGGGTATAAAGTGTCCTCCTGTGCATAAAGAAACAGATGGGTATAAAGTATCCTGTGCATAAAGAAACAGATGGGTATAAAGTGTCCTCCAATGCATAAAGAAACAGATGGGTATAAAGTGTCCTCCTATGCATAAAGAAACAGATGGGTATAAAGTGTCCTCCTGTGCATAAAGAAACAGATGGGTATAAAGTATCCTGTGCATAAAGAAACAGATGGGTATAAAGTGTCCTCCAATGCATAAAGAAACAGATGGGTATAAAGTGTCCTCCTATGCTTAAAGAAACAGATGGGTATAAAGTGTCCTCCTGTGCATAAAGAAACAGATGGGTATCAAGTGTCCTCCTATGCTTAAAGAAACAGATGGGTATAAAGTATCCTCCTGTGCATAAAGAAACAGATGGGTATAAAGTGTCCTGTGTGGTAAAAGAAACAGATGGGTATAAAGTGTCCTCCTATGCATAAAGAAACAGATGGGTATAAAGTGTCCTCCTGTGCATAAAGAAACAGATGGGTATAAAGTGTCCTCCTGTGCATAAAGAAACAGATGGGTATAAAGTATCCTCCTGTGCATAAAGAAACAGATGGGTATAAAGTGTCCTCCTGTGCATAAAGAAACAGATGGGTATAAAGTATCCTCCTGTGCATAAAGAAACAGATGGGTATAAAGTGTCCTATGCATAGAGAAACAGATTGGTATAAAGTGTCCTATGCATAGAGAAACAGATGGGTATAAAGTGTCCCCCTATGCTTAAAGAAACAGATGGGTATAAAGTGTCCTATGCATAAAGAAACAGATGGGTATAAAGTGTCCTATGCATAGAGAAACAGATGGGTATAAAGTGTCCTCCTATGCTTAAAGAAACAGATAGGTATAAAGTGTCCTCCTGTGCATAAAGAAACAGATTGGTATAAAGTGTCCTCCTATGCATAAAGAAACAGATGGGTATAAAGTGTCCTCGTATGCATAAAGAAACAGATGTGTATAAAGTGTCCTCCTATGCATAAAGAAACAGATGGGTATAAAGTGTCCTCCTATGCATAAAGAAACAGATGGGTATAAAGTGTCCGCGAGAAAAGATGTTAATGGATTTGTAGCTTCCATCTTGGTGGGAATCAGATCAGGGTCAGAAACACATGCTACATGTGTCCCTTTAGGCAAGTGGCTTCGAGATTGGCCTCTGTGCACAAAACAACGAACTGGCACCAGATAGAATGTTAAGGTGTTGAGAAGGTCGTGTACTCCAAAGGATGATGAGAAAGATAATGGAATTAACGCTGATCCGTAAAAAATACCCTCCGTTATCATTTTTATTTTTGATATTTTTATCATTATTTTATTAGCATTAGTAGTAGTCGTTGTCGTCGTCGTCGTCGTAGTAGTAGTAGTAGTAATAGTAGTAGTAGTAGTAGTAGTAGTAGTAGTGATCTGTCCATGACAACGAATATGGATGTTACATGGTAAGACGTCGAAAGACCAGGAACAACGCTTGTTTTGACGGATTGTGCTTCCGACATGGGCGTTCATTTTAACTCACAGTGCAGAGTTAAGTGTGTTAATGGATAAAACTCGCAATGTAAAGACTTATGCAGAATCAGAATGCCTTGTTTTGTTGAAATTGATAATACAAGAACAATGATATATAGCCAAGCAACATAGTTTCTTAACTAAACATATATCGATGTTTCCTTTGGGCTGCGCATGCTCCTCAAGTTGAAGCATCCTTACACAAACACGCGCTGATATATGTTACTCGTGGAAAGGAATTTCGGTGAATGTGTTTATTTCTTCCATACAGCTATCAAGTCATAAGGATGCGAGCGTGACATTACCCACGGAACGTGGTGGAGCCGAATCGTGCTAGCCATCGCAAACAGCATCTGTCAGTTAGCCCTTGAGTCTTGTACCGCAAACACTGGCCGGGGCAGTCTACTCCAGCACCGCAGTGGAAAAAGTTTTACGATTATAGAGGAATATTGTTTCAGATGTTGAGGCATCAAAGACGAACAAGTGTGCTTCCTCATGTTTCGCCACTGCATCATGCATCCATAAATTCCTCATCTTGTATTCACGGTTTTTTATGATATCAAAGAGTTTTGACTTTCCCAGGGTGCATATGTGCAACATTCGGACACCTACGACGAAATTATTGGAAACGATTAGAAGTACTTCTCGTTCTCCACATGCATTGCATGGCAACTACACAATCACGAACGTTCACATGAAGAGAATCGCCCGTTCGACTTATCAGTGAAACAGATCTTCAAGTTGTGCCAGTGTAGGCCGTCAAAGAAGGCCGTCGTTCTGGAGGCAGGACATGGTGTTATAAAGATTATATTTCACACGTTTACATCACTCCTCAACGTTTTTATATCGGCGGAATATCAAGCGCTTTCACGCGTTGACTCAATACAATTAAGCCACGTGGGCACTTTTGGCGCCCAGTCGGAAGGAAACTACACCGGCAATTTGAGAGAGGCTTGGTTCGCATAGAAAAGCTTGTGTCAAAACACACACCACGTAACTTGGAGTTGCCCAGCTTTATTAGTTCTTGTCGAATCTTGTTCAAAGATGAATCTAATTGAGATTTCAGGAATTCTTTTATGGATATGCGGTAAGTTGAATTTTACAATCCCTTTAATTCTTTTTGTCCTTAAATTTAGGAAATGAATTATCGTTCCTCGCCGCCTTTTGCCCATCACGTTAACTGCGCGGAATCTATTTCCTACATATAGACCAATACTGGGAATCGAACCCACGGAGTGACGAACGGTCACTTTGACTTGACTTTACACCACGCAGTAGATGAGAGAACAGAGAAATCATTTAATCTATGATGAACATACTGTCATAATATGTTTTATTAATTCTATTTGAAAATTCGAATATAACACACAAACTCACGGACCCCCAGTCTCAGCGTTTTACAAACACGTTCCTCCAGCGGCAACCCTCGTATGATGTTTTGATGTATGAGGAATGACTTTACATTTCTCTAACAGTAACTCAGTGTCGATCAAACACTCCCGTGGGCGCCTTCAGTCCAAAGCCAAAGAAAAAGTTATGAAAAGCGGTTAAAGTCCATTGAATTCTGAACGTAATGCACATACCGGCTTATCAACACGTTTCCATGCCGCTCTAGGGTTACGGGTGATGGCGAGTGATGTGGTAATCTTGAACCTCATCTTACGTTGGCATCAGACAGATATGTACTACAGCTGTGAATGCATACGCCATGTTATTCAGAATGTCCTACTCCAACAGCGAATCCATGGGAAGTCTTTCATGTGTGTAAATTGCCGGGTTTTCTTACATCTGGGACCCCCAGGATTGTTTGCGTGAAAGTGAAACATAGATCCTTTCTTTCAAATAGATCGGCATACACTGTATGTAAACATCTACATTTGAATATGACACAGTGATACATAAACGTAGTTTTTGTTTCATTATACTAACGTAAAGGTCAACACGTACACCATGAACTACGCTTTTGAGCTTTTCAGCAATATTAACGGAAATCTACATTTTATCATAAACCTATTTATAGTAAGTTTATTTTTGACCGGAAAAAATGCTTTGTAATGAACTATATGAGCTAGAGTATATAGTTGTAGTGAATTATTGAAATATGTGTTGGTAGATATGTGCGGACGTATATGTGTTTTAATTTAAATTTTAACTATACACCTATATACCCCAGGTATTCAGGTACTAGTTTCATTTGATCCCCGACCAGTGGATCCGTTTGCATTCAAGTTGTCATTCTCAACTCCTTGGGGATTGTACCACCCAAGCTGTCCAGGGGCGCTAGAAGGTTTTTACATCCACGTCACATATCGGGTACCCATCCCATATGAAACCACACCTTGCTGTGTAGGGTTGAGTAAACACATAGACACACACACACACACACACACACACACACACACACACACACACACACACACACACACACACACACACACACACACACACACACGGCCAGAGGTATCGCAGTAGATTTAACAAACAAGTTTAACATCCACTAACTCACCTACCTTAGCCATATCACACAATGAATGAAGAAAAAACTGAACAAGTCCCATTGCAAGGTCGTGTCATGTTGCAAAAGAATGTGTGTACATGAATCTAAATAATTGGTCTAATTGCTGTAATATTACCGTTATCGATGTATTATTCTATGCTGCGGGCATATTTGATCGCCTGACTTCCGTCTCGCGGGATCTCGTGCACCTCTTGTGTGGTTTCCCCCATTACAAACGGCATGCATCTAATTGTTTCCGTCACCTCTACAGTAAACCATTTAAAGGAACATAAGAAACACGAGAATGACGCCTTTTAAAACTGACCTCAGTTCAATTTTCTCACGGCTACTGCTACGATGTGTTTCCGTACGAATTGTCTTAAACTGCATCCAGGTAAGTAGCTCACACTTCATAATTTAATTTAAAAAATCAGGGTCGTGGTTTCTGAGAGTTGATATAGTATTTCTACGGTCGAGGCATTATGTTACATATAGCCATAGAGCATTTAATGTATGGTCCAGGCACTCGAGATTTGGCCAGCGAAGTCAAGTGCTGCCATCTGACGGGATGACGACTAATTAAATACAATGAGTGGTTCACGCGCGGTTGCCTCATGCCACGGACGTGTATAGAAGATGTAGAGTTTGCTGGGTTTAAATGTAATCAGTGCTTCATCCACAACTGTCAGTGGTCGATAACACTTTTGGGACACTCAAAAACACATGCTTGTCGGAATCTCACACAGTACAATCGTACAATCGTACAAAGGACACTTCTTTATAGTAAAGATTTCTTACGTCTATGAAACTGTTTTCTTGTCGCTTTTTATTTTCAATATACAGTAAACTACGGTTATAACGAACACGCTTATAACGAACTAACGGATATAACAAACTAACTTTTTTGTCCCGACTATATGCTGTAGTTATGCTGTATATATGCTTAAAACGAATTACGGTTATAACGAACTAAAATTAGTAGTCCCTTTGAGTTCGTTATAACCGTAGTTTACTGTAAGTGATGGGTCGACATTCAAGGAATTAAATTGCTGAAGCCGTATCTGGTATCACTACATGTTCCGCTGGAACATACATCATACATATTGTTACATCGCCTTAATATACTGACCCGGAAGATGCTATGTAGCTCCTAAGTATGGGTGTGGTCCATGTTTATCTAGAGTGAGTGACTGGGTGAGTTTGTTTAACGCCACTTTAAACAGTATGTGAGTTTCATCGCGGCGTGGCAGCTTGTTGTGAGAATGGAGAAGTTTTTGGATACTTGCCACATTGTTAAAATCTATGATCAATGGTATGATTGTGACAAACATAAACAGGTCGAACCTAAGAGTCTGACCAACGATTCTAGGTTCCTGGCAGGCACAAGGGACGCAACTCTGAAAGGCAAATAGAGGCGCCTTTGACGACTGGGTCAACCCTGTCCTCAGCCCTCTCTCTATCCCCTTACCTTTCTCAAAAAGTTTCGGATGCATGCGCATAGCCTTGAATAGAAATCAACACCGTCTACAGACAACTGATGTGGCTGTTTACTGGCCATGGGGTGTCTGACAAAATGTTATAAATGGCTGTTAGCAGTGTAATTTGTACACGCAAACGGTTGCTGTAAAAGCTGTATGTAATTCTAGTTGTAGACAATGACATTTGTTGAGGCCATGGCTTGTAGTCAGTGATATTTATACCGGCTAAGGGTTATAAGTAGGGCTATTTGTACATGTGAAGTGTTGCAGTAAGTGATGTCGATATACGTTTATGTTTGAAGGCAATGATACTGCACAGGCAAAGACCTTTTGGCAGGGATATTTCTACAATATTTCCACCATATTTGTTAGCAGGAATATTTTGACAAACTAACGTTTGTTGAAGGAGATATTTGTTCGGGCTGACAGTTGTAGACAGGGGCGCTTGTAAAGGCTACAAGATTGTTAGAGGCAATAGTTGACAGGGGTGTTTGTATAGGCTACAAGATTGTTAGAGGCAATTGTTGACAGGGGTGCATGTATCCGGTGCTAGTTGTAGTCAGGAGTGCTTGTATAGGCTACATAATTGTTAAAGGTTGAGGCTAGTTGACAGAGGTGCTTATATATGGTGCTAGTTGTAGTCAGGGGTGCTTGTATAGGCTACATAATTGTTAAAGGTTGAGGCTAGTTGACAGAGGTGCTTATATATGGTGCTAGTTGTAGTCAGGGGTGCTTGTATAGGCCACACGATTGTTAGAGGCTGAGGCTTGTTGACAAGGGTGCTTACATATGGTGCTAGTTGTATACTTACAATATTTATTATTATTTACGGATTAAAATAAAAAGCAGCAAAGAGGGTTTGGGTGATCCTGGCACAGTCAGGATGGTTAGGCTCATCGTCAGCTCAGGGCCCTTGCCCCCTCCACACGCAGCCCAGACAGCGAATGGGACTTCTCCCAGGGAGTGTTGCCTAGTCAAAGCCACCCAGAACTTTTCGGAGAATGTTAAGACTCCCCAACACTGCAGCCTTCTGCATTACCCAGATTGTCAGAAGGGCTGTATTCCTGGTAGCAAACCCGGGTACTCTCTCAAAGTCAGTCAACAGATTGGGAGGTACTAAACCTAAGACACCGAGGACAATGGGGAGTCGGACAACTTGGTACTTGGGATGCAAGTGTGATATTTCGAAAGCGAGGTCCGCATATTTGCCATGTTTTTCCTCAATCCTGTTAATCACATTAGTGTCAAAGGGGACAGAAAATTCAATGATATAAATGATTTCATTGGAATTATCAAAAAGGACAAGATCAGGTTTGTTGGCCTGGATACGTCTGAGTTTATATGCAGTGTTGGGAAGATTGGGCAGATACCTTTGCTTTGATGAAGTCGTCCGGCCT
Source organism: Haliotis rufescens (assembly GCF_023055435.1). Lineage (NCBI taxonomy): Eukaryota > Metazoa > Mollusca > Gastropoda > Lepetellida > Haliotidae > Haliotis > Haliotis rufescens. The sequence continues at coordinate 1,809,120 of NW_025964157.1, forward strand.
GAAAATTGAAACAGAAGGCTTTCTGTTTGCTGCTCAGGACCAGTCACTTCGCACTCGAAACCGTCAATGTGTGATTTTGCATCAAAATGTTAATATGAAATGTAGATTATGTAATGAATTTAATGAGACTGTCCAACACACTGTCAGTGGATGCCAAGCTTTGGCCCAAACACAGTATCTTAAACGACATGATGGTGTAGCTCGATCATTTTATTACCGTCTTCGCCATGCTTATGGTTTTGACACAGAGGCCCACCCATGGTACGACCCGGAATATGTAAAGGGCGTCATGGAAAATGATACATAGAGAAAATTCTTTGGAATAGGCCCATTTACAGCCTCAGACGTATCCAGGCCAACAAACCTGATCTTGTCCTTTTTGATAAATCCAATGAAATCATTTATATCATTATATCTGTCCCTTTTGACACAAATGTGATTGACAAGATTGATGATAAACATGGCAAACATGCGGACCTCGCTTTCGAAATGTCACTCTTGCATCCCAAGTACCAAGTTGTCCGACTCCCCATTGTTCTGGGTGCCTTAGGCTTGGTACCTCCCAATCTGTTGATTGACATTGGGAGAGTACCCGGGTTTGCTACAACGAATACAGCCCTTCTGACAATCTGGGTAATGCAGAAGGCTGCAGTGTTGGGGAGTCTTCACATTCTCCGAAAAGTTCTGGGTGGCTTTGACTAGGCAGCGCTTCCTGGGAGAAGTCCCATTCGTTGTCTGGGCTGCGTGTAGAGGGGGCAAGGGCCCTGAGCTGATGATGAGCCTAACCAGCCTAACTGTGCCAGGATCAGCCAAACCCTCTTTGCTGCCTTTTTTATTTTTTATCTGTAAATAATAATAATAATAATAATAATAATAATAATAATAATAATAATAATAATAATAATTTAAAAAAGCGACAAAACCCTTTCCATATTCAAAAGAAATATATGCATATGAATCACTATCAAATAAATGATACCAGGTGTTCGCGAAAAGGTGACGGAACTCATTTTGTTTATCTTTGCAGAATACCCATGGACAAATAGCACAAACATCCAAAATCAATCGGTTAGAGGATTCATTTGGAGCGTGTTTCCTTATTGATTAAAATATAACGTCAGCTGGGAATTCACATTTCAACATATCTAAACCGTGCACTAACCCTTTTGTAAATTATTTGCTCCGCTAATGCACTTTTCGAATGCATTGAAATATATGGGGACGTCAACATTTCCTGAACACATTGATAATTACATCATCGTTTTCACATCTTTTACATGTTTACTCAGCGGATTTCTGTTGGGATATTGATCAAAATGTTCATTCCTAGTCTGTATGTCATCCCCGGACACGTCCGGGATAAAATGCATTTCCAGCAACCCATGTATGTATGTTGATGTGAGCGACCGTATAGACCACGGAGCAGGATACGCTGACTTTTTCGAAAAAACTCTTGGTGTCATGACTATTTATTTGATATAGGAGATAAACATACTGTGTTTTCAATGTAGAGCTAGGTTACCTGTAGATTTAACCGTGCTAAATTGAATTTGGAACCGAACGTGCAGCAGTTTGTTTACAGGGTAATACAGTAAACTACGGTTATAACGAATACGCTTATAACGAACTGACGGATATAACGAACTTACTTTTTGGTCCCGCCTATTTGCTGTAGTTATGCTGTATATATGCTTATAACGAACTACGGTTATAACGAACTAAAATTAGTAGTCCCTTTGAGTTCGTTATAACCGTACTTTACTGTACTTCACTCGAACATATGAGGGGCATTGACAGCATATAAACACGGCAACTTAGTAAGCTAACATGAGGTAGGCATCCCAAAAGAAAACAAAGCAAGCTTTGCAAGGCTTTCGCTCTATATCGCACGTCATCATTAACACGTCATATCGCTCATTGTGACGCAAAAGATATGACGTCACAGTCATATATAGAAAAGCGCCAAATTTCAAAGCTCTCTTGTCTCCAAAACGTAAATACATTCCCTTTGTAGATTTCTATCGTGTTTCCTGCGCGAAATGAATTGCCACACATCCTTTGAATATTGTAGTAACCGCATCTGTGCATTTTGTAACCTGTAATTGTAGACATAATTATTTAAATATGCCTACCGACAATGACTGAAAATAGTACTATCCTATGAATATTAGCTTCCGCGGTGATGGGGCCGTCAAACCAGCTGTTTCAATCAGAGGGGTTTATTGTGATTTAATTGCCTCTGATTGTCCAATCAGAATCGAGTGAATTCCAAAATCATGGTAGAATTATACCTTTAACACATGCTCATGATATTGTCGGAAGCCCACACTCGACTCGCTTTCTGCGAGATTTCTTTTGATTAAGGAAAGGGCTTTGTCGCTTTTATGTAGACCTGTGTGTCGTGTTTATCTATCTTGAATTTCTAACCGCTATTCATATACTGTTTCGTCTATTTCTGTCTATCACACAAAAATAACAACTTTGCATACGTCACATTTTTGAATGATTAAAATATTGACAATCTACAACTGGTCTTTATGACTAACATCCTGTTTGAGAACAATAAATCACTTGCCGTCCTCGGTTCTATTCTATACAATGAATTCCTGCCAGAGATTAATCCTGACATTTTCAAAGTTGTTACTGACCGCCTCTGTGATCTAGTGGCAGAGCGTCCGAGGTTCGATTCACGGCCGCGTCATACCATAAGACGTTAAAAAGATGGTACTTGTTGTTACTCTGTCTGACGCTCGGCATAAAGGGGCCATAACAAGGACTGGTCGGCTCGGTCTGGGGTAATCATGTTAAACTGTGGCATGATATCTCAGTGGGCTAGCACTATAAATCAGCCACGCACACACGTCGCTATATGAGTTCAATAATCTTGGACGCGACCCCATTTTACCTCATCCAATGTTGTTACTAAAAGGCATTAGTTGATAAATATGAGACTGGCCGCTGGAATAATGTACCCAGAGACCAACGTCCTTGTTCACTCTGTAACTCCCCGGCAATAGCTGATGAATTCCATTATATATTTCGTTGTCAAGATTTGATAACAAATGACTCTCACGTATTCCTAGCAGATATTTAACTTGGTCAAATATGTTTTCATTAAAAGGCCTATTTTCAACGACCAAACTAAACGAGCTAAAACGTCTATAAAAATATGTATAATTTTTATTTAGCACTGTGAATGCTTAATCTACATGCACACAGCCTTCGCGATGTACATATTATATTTGTCTCTCTGCTGTATATATGCTCTTGTACCACCGTCGGTGGTCTATGGAGATATAAAGAATCATAATGTGTATAAGCTGTAAACACGGTAATCAAACGGATGAGCGTAATGCGATTAAAAATCCGGTGCGGAAAGCTACCACTAAAATTGTATTTAGTTGTAGGTCACAGATTTTAGTTATGTTTTCCTGAATAAATTATTATTAAACCTCATTACCTTACATCTTGCAGATAATGTGTGGCCTGGCCAATATCAAATATACAGTTCAAACCAAACCCAGACATTACAGACATACCAAACTTGTATTAAGTATTTCTTGGCACCATATGTTTCTAGTCACCAATACGCAGGTCGAAAACAACCATTGTTGCAGAAATGTGAACATAAAGTATTTGCTTCAAAAGAAAATACAAAGTTATGCCTAACTCGTGAGCTCTTAGAATCCTTGTCCGAAATCGAGAACCTTGTCAACATATTTACTTGGCACCACGCCTCAGGGCTAAGCACAATGTCTTGTTAAGATGTATGTCCACGAAGAGTATCGATTTATTCACACACTCTAGGAAAGGTGCCACATGTCATAAAATCAGTTCCATTTCGAGTCTTTAATGGACATTTACGTGACACTTTGTGGAGGATTACAACTGCTTTCATTCTTTGCAACGACGTTTCAGAGCAACGTCTTGCCCCTTCCCCACCTGATGAAATGAAGCACCATTTATTTGCACGTTACGACTCAGGATACGTAGAGGGCGTCATGGAAAATGATGCTTATAAAGCTAAATTCAGTCGTTATCGTGAATACAGTCGATCGAACACCTGTTTAAATCACACATTACCATCTACAGTAAAGTACGGTTATAACGAACTCAAAGGGACTACTATGTTTAGTTCGTTATAACCGTAGTTCGTTATAAGCATATATACAGCATAACTACAGCAAATAGGCAGGACCAAAAAGTAAGTTCGTTATATCCGTCAGTTCGTTATAAGCGTGTTCGTTATAACCGTAGTTTACTGTACTTATTGTCTGAAGTCAACTCAACAACGTGACGAACACCTTAGGGCTATAGGCATGCTTCAGGCTGGTACATGCCTCAGGCTGGTTAGGTGTATCATGATAGCTAGTAAACTGAATGTGTCATCTTTGATTAGCAGATAGCGGGATATTTTCTATGAAGCAGTACACATGAAAGTGATTTTATCCGTACAAGCGGATTTTAATTTCAATAAATAAAAAAGGAAGAAAAACCTAATCAAAACGAGTCGTATTAATATCCATCATTGAGGTCAATTTTATTTCAGTGCGATACACCCTGGGGAATGATGGCTGTAAACTTGACGCCTTTCAGCGCTGCTTCCAGTCTCAGTTGATGGACATGAGCGGACCAGACAGTGCCCGTAGTATGTGCGTGTAAGTAACAGGGTAGGGCATTCTTATATATATGATCCTGTGAGGAGTCTGGGGCAGAAAGGGTCCCCATGTCCCATGCTTATCGTAAGCCGACTTCGGTTTTTGGTTTGGTTTGGTTTGTTGTTTAACGCCTCACTCAGCAATATTCGAGCTATATGACGGCGGTCTGTAAATAATCGAGTCTGGACCAGACAATCCAGTGATTGACAACATGAGCATCGATGCACGCAGTTGGGACCGATGACAATCATCAACCAAGTAAGCGAGCCTGACCACCCGATCCCGTTAGTCGCCTTTTACGACAAGCGTAGTCCCCTTTTACGGCAAGCATGGGTTGCTGAAGACCTATTCTACCCCGGATCTTCACGGGCCTTGACCTAGGTCAACCGTCTAACAACACCCGGTGTCGCTGGTCCATGATATTCATGCACTGATTTACTTTTAATTCGCTTTCTAACGTTTATCAATTTGCCGTTTTGTTTCTCTGACATATGCCTGACATTCGAGTTCCTTTTAAGTTTGATGTTTTCATGAACTCAACTAATCAATGTTTACTTGAATCATTGACGTTGACATGAACACATCAATTACTGACGTTAATATGTACACGTAAAGCATTGGCGTTCATATATATACACTAACAACATAGACGTTTAGATGTACACAAATAGCACTGACGTACGTTTGCCTTGCATTTATCAATAGTTTCGATATTTCTCGTTTTCAACTCGGACATTGAAGCATCGTATAATACCAGCGAACGCCATAAATTCCGTTCAACTTTCAGACTGGCGTGATTTCTGTCCCCTGATATGACGCGCTAGAAAAAATTGAGCAGCTGCTTTGCATGGGCAGTTAGCTCTTTTCATTAACAAAATACATTATATACAATCTCTACGTTCAGATTCGTAAGTCTTATATAGTGCTCCCTCGTCAATTTTTTGGTTCGACTCCAAGCATGGTTACGAAGTGTGTACCCAACTCACTGCCGACCCCTGTCTTGATACGAATGTATGCAGTTGAATTAGTCGAAAATAAATCTTTGCATTTAAAAGTGCTTTGCATAACGCAAATATGTCTTAATCTTATTAGGTTTGGTTTTGTTTTGTTAAACGCCGCACTCAGCAATATTCCAGCTATATGACGGCGGTCTGTAAATAATCGAGTCTGGACCAGACAATCCAGTGATTAATATCATGAGCATTGATCAACGCAATTGGGATCAATGACTTGCATCAACCAAGTCAGCGAGCCTGACCACCCGATCCCGTTAGTCGCCTTTTACGACAAGCATGGGTTGCTGAAGACCTATTCTACCCCGGAATCTTCACGGGTCTTTAATCTTATAAAATCTAAGGGGGGCACGGGTGGCCCAGTCGTCTAAGGCGCCGCGATTCGCTGTGCAGAGTTGCGTCCCTTGGGCACGCCAGAAACCTATGATTGTGGGTTCGAATCCCGGTTCGCCCCAATTATGTTTCTAGGTTTGTCAGCACCATACCCGTGCTCGTGGGTTTCACCGAAGTGGTAAACGTCTGAGACCTGCATCACTTCGGGCTTTCCTCCCACATTAAGCTGACACGCCGCGATATAACTGGAATACTGTTAAAAGCGGCGTTAAACCCAACTCACCCACTCACTCACTATTAAATCTAAGAACCGAGTATTTTTCAGTTATCAGATCATTGAAAAAGACAGTTGTGTATAAAAACTGTCAATCATCAATATGGGTGATGAAACAGGAGCTCATGGTAGAGAGACAGATGAAAGCGCGTTAGCGTAACATAACACCCACACGGCTCTGTTTACAGAACACGTCCCACGCTGCAAGAGTTTGGCGTACAGTGAAACAATTAATGTTGAAATATAATCAGAAGAGGCATCCTCGATTAATCTGTGAATGTCTTAATCTAGGAGATTTCACAGTATACCGGATAAACGGGGTTTCATTGTACGGATGTATATAGTACTGCCTCACTCTAACGTTGTTGCGTGTGAGGGACGGTGGGGTAGCCTAGTGGTTCAAGCGTTCGCTCGTCACGCCGCAGACCCGGGTTCGATTACCGACATGTATACAATGCGTGAAGCCCATTTCTGGTGTCCTCCGCCGTGATATTGCTGGAAATTGCTAAAAGCGGCGTAAAACCCAACTCACTCACTCTTTCGTGTCGAATAAAAAGTGACGTAATTCTTGCGGATTTCCGTCTGAACTGAGCTCAGATTTCACCACCAGGCGAGAACGCTTTTGATAATTTAATTCATTTAAAAAAATATAGATGACATACAAATATAAGCCGCACATAAGTTTTGCGGAGATGTTTCTTTCTGCCTAAAGGGTGCACAAAGAGCATTAGTTAAGTATTGTCCCTTGAGATTTTTCTTGCATTTATTTCCACGGCCAAAAGAGCAATCAACTGTCGCAAAAGAAGTATATTTTCTTCTTAAACGTTGGTATTATTTATGGACATTTCAGTCGTCAAAGGTTGTCAAAGTCGTTACAATGCATGGAGAAGATAAAGTCAGAGTGTGAAACGGAGCTGAGACGGACCATCGATACGGCCGCGTGGAAAGAAGCTGTGGCATTATATTGTGACAACACTGATCGTAAGTATAACCTCGGAAACCCACTATTGCATGAAGTGCGTTGCCGGCAGTGAATAGGCGAGTATTGAAGTGAATGATGTCGATGATAACATTTTAATTGAATGGTAATGACGATAATCATTGAAAGTGATTGTTAATACCGATATCCATTAGAGTGATTGTTATTGACGATAATCGTTAAAAGTGAGTGTTAATTAACTATAACCATTAAAGTGATTGTTATTGACGATAATCATTGAAAGTGATTGTTAATACCGATATCCATTAAAGTGATTGTTATTGACGATAATCATTAAAAGTGAGTGTTAATTAACTATAATCATTAAAGTGATTGTTATTGACGATATTCATTAAAAAAATGTTTTTGACTATAATCATTTAATAGAATGTTATTGACGATAATCATTAAAAGTGATTGTTAATAACGACAAACATTAAAATGATTGTTAGTGACGATATTCGTTAAAAATGTTTTTGACTATAATCATGAAATTGAATGTTATTGACGATAATCATTTAAAGTAAAATTTAATGACGATAACCATTCAAGTGATTGTTAGTGATGATATTCGTTAAAAAAAGTTTTTTGACTATAATCGTTTAATTGAATGTTATTGACGATAATCACTTAAAAGTGATTGTTAATGACGATAACCATTAAAGTGATTGTTAGTGATGATATTCGTTAAAAAAAGTTTTTTTACTATAATCGTTTAATTGAATGTTATTGACGATAGTCATTAAAAGTGATTTTTAATGACGATAACCATTAAAGTGATTGTTATTGACAATAACTATTAAAAAACTGTTTTCGACTATGATAATTTAAGTTAATTATATTGACGATGATCATTAAAGTGAATGATGCTGACGAGAGCACCCTTGTATTTTCACCGTTTTCAAGCTAACATTCCTTGGTATCATTGACAGACTGTTCAAAGCTGCGTTAAAACTGAGATCAATTTCTCATTATTGTATATGTAAATGTAAATGTGACTTCAGAATATTGGATAGGGCCTGGCCTAGTGGTCTATGGCACCACGATTTACTCTAATGATTCGCCGGTTAACGGTACAAAGGTTCTTTTGTAAGCACCATACTATACAAAAAGGCTTACTTTGACATTAAATACGTGCATGGTGGGCCAATAGAAATGATGTTCAATTTGCTCACTCCCTCTGTTTGTTTATTTGTTGTTTAACGCCACACTCAGCACTATCCCAGCTATATGACGGCGGTCTGTAAATAATCAAGTCTGGACCAGACAATCCAGTGATTACCATCATGAACATCGATCCACGCAATTGGGATACGATGACATGCATCACCAAGTCAGCGAGCCTGACCAACCGATACCGTTAGTCGCCTTTTACAGCAGGCATAGGTTGCTGAAGAACTATTCTAACCGGGATCTTTGCAGGTGGTTCTAATATGCTAACATTAAGTTAGACCGTCAGCTCAATAAGCACTCTCACGTTACAGTGATCCGATCTACCTCCTAAACAGATCATAATAATATTCAAAAGGATGTTTTATGCCATGTTCAGTGATACACAGTGAAAGGCTAGTGATCCGTTAACACGCTTTCAGGACGAGTTGTTTGAGAAACGTATACTTATATGTCTGTCTTTTTAAGTAGCATGACGATGTTTTTAATGTTTAAATGTGGTAGTGTTGTTCTTGATGCAGTCTTTGCTGACAACGTCAATTGCACTCAACGGGTCCGGCCTTTTATGAGGACGTGCTCAACGTCGCGCATGATACACTTCGCTCAAAGGATAGCAAGGAGAAATATTACCATGACCGACCCCAAGACAGGGATGCAGCTCACATGCGAGTAAGTATGGGGAAGAACCAGCTTCTTATAATGCCAACTATATGATTGGCCTGACGGCGAAATGGCATCGTTAAACTGGTGGCCGACCATTTAGACATCAAACATGCTTACCTTTTGTGTGAGCACCTGGTGTCATCACTGATTTCAGCGATCCATTCGTATACTCACCCCCCCCCCCCCCCCCCCCTATTTTGCCTAGTTACGCCGAAGAGAATCTGTTTTGTTGGACAATCGAGACTGGTTATTTTCTGGCGTTGACGTTTTATCGTCATCACATTTTTGGTCTATTTGTTGTCCATTACTTGATTTTTATTTAGAGTTATTTAAAAGTTGGAGTATTAAGTAAAACAATAAGGAAAAGATATATGGATGAACAACTTCTTTATTACAATTTGGACCGACGTTTCGGTGTAGGTTCTTACCCCGTTATCAAGCAAGTTCTAACACTTGCTTGATAACGGTGTTAGAACTTAACCGAAAAATCGCTCCAAATTGTAATAACGAAGTTGTTCATCCAAATATCTTATACTTACTTACATCACTTGATTGTCTGGTTTGTTTATAGGCCGTGTTATGGCGGCGTTTTGCAACAAACAAACACTTACGTTTTTGTTATGTGAATTGTGTGAATGACGGGTGCTACCGGTTGGACAGGACAAGCTTACCCTCTTCGGGAACACCTGGTGTCATCACTGGTTTTCTGTGAACCATTCATATAATTGTCACCGCTATCTTGCCTTTTACGCCCAGTGGAATCTGTAAAAGCGGATAACCGAGACTGGTTATTCTCTGGCATTGACGTTTTATATTCTGTGTAATTAGGGTAATTGTTGACCTCTTGAGTGACTACTGTCTACAATGTTAGTACGAAGATACACAAATTGAATAATACAAATGAACTTGCCTTGACTGTTAAATTACCAGAGCCTAGCTCACAGGTTTATATATTCTAACCGCGACGTATCCGTTAAAGCAATCATTACCAGACAATCTTTGCGAACCCTGAAGCCCAAATGGTCCTTAGAGCGAATCACAAAATAAACAGACCACACTCAGAGGTATTCATTAACCAGATTATGTAAATATAACACGTAAGTCCTGTTTAGCACACCGACTGAATATTAACATCCCACTTAAAAGCCCTGGGACTAATGAAAAAATGCACATTTCAGATTTAACATAGCTCTGATTCAAATAATCATGTTACAAAATCTTTGATGAGCATCTAAATGTTTGAAGACATGAAACAGTTGTGGGTAGAGAGTGATTGTTTGTCAATATACACAGAAAGACCGTGTCCATACTCAAGCTCGAACGCCCTGCTTAACGTAGAGTCCCTGGTGTGATTCCGACCGTATCGTAAGGATGTGTTTATGCATCACTATCACATAGTAATGATACCAGGTGTTAGCGAAAACATAACACAATAACATCACTATAGCGTAACAATATAAGAACATGACAGCATGACAGCATAACAACATAATAACATAACGACATGACAGTAAAACAACACAACGTAACAAAATAAAAGCATAGCACCATAACAGCATAACAACATAACATCTTTAAAGAATAACAGTATAACAACATAAAAACATAATATAACATGACAGCATAACACAATAACAGCATAACAATTTAACATCGTAACAACATAAACGCACAACAATAACATAACAATATGACAGTGTTACAACATAACAACATCATGATATAAAAAACTCAACAACAAAATAATAACATAACAACATAACAAGGGTACGAAAATGTCAACATGGCAGCATAACCACAAAACAACACCACATCACAACTGCATACCAACATAACTGCATAAGAACATAAGAACATGACAGCGTAACACCACAACAACGTATCAAGTTAACAGCACAACAAAATCCCAACATCACAGCATAAAACACACCAACACAACATCATAAACAGCACAGCAAGATAACAGCATGACATAAAGGCACAAGAGCATAAGATCATCACAGTTTAACATCAAAACATTACCACAACATAACAACGTAACAACATGACATGACATAATAAAATCAGGTAAACAACATACCAACATAACAACATCACAGCATAACAACACAACATAACAGCATAATATCATAAGAACATAGCAATTTAACAGCATAAAAAAATTACAGCATAACAAGATGGCAACATAAAAACATAACAGCAGAACAACAGAACAGAATAACGGCTTAACAACATAACAAATGACAGCATAACAACATAAAAATATAAAAAGAACATAACAGAATAACATAACAGTATGAGAGCATCACAGCATAAGAGCACAACAGGCTAACAGCATTACTACATAACAACAGTCATCTCTGTATTTAATTGGCCTTTCTCCTGCTAGTCCTATTTACTTGCTCGTTTTATTGGTATCTTTGCACATTAATCCTACCTTACTACCACATTACTTTACTATAAGACTGTGAAGATCCGGGGTAGAATAGGTCTTCAGCAACCAATGCGTGCCGTAAAAGGCGACTATGCTTGTCGTAAAAGGCGATTAACGGGATCGGGTGGTCAGGCTCGCTGACTTGGTTGATGCATGTCATCGTATCCCAATTGCGTGGATCGATGTTCATGATGTCAATCACTGGATTGTCTGGCCCAGACTTGAATACCTATCAGCAGTAGTATAGCGTTAAGGTGTATTTATACGTTTTACGTCTTACCTTATCATGGGGGAGAAACAAGAGGTCAGCCTGATGAACTTCATTCGTTGTAAAAATATCAAACTTCTTCCTCGGTATATAACGCGGTGCCGGTAAATATATTTGCCACATCGCTTGTTTCTTTAACCAATCCTTGGCCACATCTTTAGATACCTTAGCCGCGATGGCTATTTTTTGTATTGCTCCTATACCTTTCCATTATCCTCGAGGGCTATAGTAAATTTTATCCATTATTAATTAATATTCAATTTTCTTTTAATACGAGTCATGACGATCGTTGAATTGCATCATCGTTTTTGCATAAAAAAAATTCCCTCTGTAGTAGCAGTATAGGGGTATAAGTCTGGCTCCAGTGGAAGTGAGCCAGAACCATAATTACCTATACTACTATATACAGTAAAGTACGGTTATAACGAACTCAAAGGGACTACTAAGTTTAGTTCGTTATAACCGTAGTTCGTTATAAGCATATATACAGCATAATACAGCTAATTATCGGGACCAAAAAAGTAGTTCGTTATATCCGTCAGTTCGTTATAAGCGTGTTCGTTATAACCGTAGTTTACTGTACGCTATATACGCTTACTCAGTATTCAAGGAGTAGCCCTGAAACGTCCACGTTATCTATCTTCACGTTTACCATTTGAGATTTTATTGGTCAATTTATTCAAATTCCTAATAAGGGAAAACCAATACTATTATTACCAAAGTTCTGCAAGGTATGATAGTAAGAGAACAACAAACCATAGTGGAACAGGAAAACGCAGTTGTTGAGAGAAATATCACTTCGTTATAACATAATGTCAATATGTTCCTCATACGTCGTAATTGTCATGCTTGTCATGTGAAAAAGGTCAAAGGAAAAGGATCAGTCAGCTTCTTTCAAGGAGAAGCATTGGTCTCTTTGATGTGCGTTAGTGTCAATACATCCAGGCTTGGCAGGGGAAGGCGGATATTTGTGTTGCGCTGTTTTCTTTATACGAGTGAGCTGTGAATATGTGACTATCATCGTGAGAAATATTGTTATGATTTATTTAATTAAACCAGGCTTGGCAGGGGAAGGCGGATATTTGTGTTGCGCTGTTTTCTTTATACGAGTGAGCTGTGAATATGTGACTATCATCGTGAGAAATATTGTTATGATTTATTTAATTAAACCAGGCTTGGCAGGGGAAGGCGGATATTTGTGTTGCGCTGGTTTCATTATACGAGTGAGCTGTGAATATCTGACTATCATCGTGAGAAATATTGTTATGATTTATTTAATTAAACCGAGAGAGGGAGGTCGGTGGTTCGCTGGTTCGCGTAATACCAAACGCAGTGTATGAAATTCCCCAAATTCTCGGTCACACCACCGGACTGGCAACTTTGCAAATTTACCAGATCAGATAAAATGATGCCAGTCCAGATTTTTCTAGACTGACAAACAAAAGATGCAGAAGCGTAAACATAAGAATAGTATTGGGACAGAAACTTGATATCAACATACGCTGAAGTGACTGAATAATGTGTTTTGTTAACAGTTAATTTACCTCTTACATAGAATTAAAACTAGAATGCTTAGGTTATTTAGGGAGTACAGTAATAGCTTGACCATCGGGCGTAAAACACTCCTTCCATTTTTTTACATCTGTCTTTTTAAATGGATGAAAGTGAATGTAAATAATATGATATTTGTAAGGTACAGAGATACAGTATTATTTGGAGTGAAAAAGAGTGCGTCCACCGACGAAACGATACTCAATTATCTTCCACTAATGGCACAATATTATGTGCGTAAATGTAAAATTCTTGAATGAATCTGTACATTTAATAACTTTTATAAGGTCTTAGTGTTTCATGTACAAATTATTAACAAATATCAGAAAATGAACCATGTAATGATAGGGCGAATATCAGAAGCTGTTCCCAAGTGATGTCTACTGAGCCTGCACATACAACGTACGACCCGTTAGGCCAGCCATTTTGTTGTAAAATCGTGGCACCTAATGTGAATTAGATAAAAAACAAAACAAATTCAAAACACTGCTGCTTGGCATCCCAGTTGACTAGCATTAAAACCGACATTAGTCCAGACGATATATACTGAAGGGCAAAAGTGAGTGAGTGAGTATGGTTTTACGCCGCTTTTAGCAATATTCCAGCAATATCACGGCGGGGGACACCAGCATTGGGCTTCACACATTGTACCCATTTACCCTATCAAAAATATATATACAGGGTACAAAACCATTTCCATAATCACAAGAAGTCTCTGCTGAAAGCAGTCCCCGTTTTACGATTCCAGCGTTGTGTTTGAAACTATCAGTTAGTGATGTTTCCCGGTGTCCGCGTCATGGTAAGCGTTACCTACCCTACCGGTTGGAAAGAAAAATAGTGTAAGATTCTAACTGCAGCATAAGAATATAGTTTGAAATCCCTATCAGTTAATGATGTTTCCTGGTGGCCGCGTCAAGGTAAGCGTTACCTACCCTACCGGTTGGAAAGAAATCATTGTACGATTTTAACTGCAGCATAAGAATATTGTTTGAAATCCCTATCGGTTAGTGATGATACCAGGTGGCCGCGTCAAGGTTAGCGTTACCTACCCTACCGGTTGGAAAGAAAAACATTGTACGATTTTAACTGCAGCGAAAATGTCAGCGTAGCCTGCCCTACTGGTGTGAAAGAGTGAGTGAGTATGGTTTTACACGCTTTTAGCAATATTCCAGCAATATCACGGCGGGGGACACCAGAAATGGGCTTCACACATTGTACCCATGTCGGGAATCGAACTCGGATCTTCGGCGTGATGAGCGAACGCTTTAACCACTAGGCTACCCGTCCGCCCCCGGTGGGAAAGAACTCCAATTCCAATTATGTCATAAATATTTATGAATCACAATCAACAAGACAATGTGGTCCAACACTCCCCGGCAACGTAAATGAAATAGCCATTCAAGACACATTCAATGGGTATCAAGACTCGAATACAAATGCCACATTAAGATACTATTAGGAATGTACAGAAGCAAGGGGGCTTATTCGCCTAGGGTGGCGGAAACAAAATGATGTGCAGAGTTGTGTACATTTGACCCTTGATTGTAGGTTCGAAAAAGGGTTAGCCCCAATGGTGTGTATAGTGAGTGAGTTAAGATTTAACGTCACATCGGCAGTATTTCAGCCAAATCGTGACGAGCATGGTGTTTATAAGTATCTCAGAACCATTCCCGTGCTCGTGGGTTTCACCAAAGTAGTAAACGTCTGAGACCTGCATCACTTCGGGCTTTCCTCCCACATTAAGCTGACACGCCGTGATATAACTGGAATACTGTTAAAAGCGGCGTTAATCCGCTCAAATTATTATGCTCAAATCTGTTTCAAATGACTCAATTGTGAATATATGAACTGTGGCTATAAGGCTGAAATAATGCTGATGCGACGTTAAATTTTAACTCACTCATAAACATCAGGATCTGTGAAAGAGACAAACAGATTGTTGTATGTCCTCTTTCAGACATATAGAGGACACATTGGAGTGTGTGGACAGTAAGCTGACCAGGAAGTGTCCAGACAATGCCCGGAACGTCCTCATGAAGGTCATCCGTCTATTCAGCCAGCCAACGTGCATGTTCGGACCGTACGTGGACACGACCGTGCCTCCAACTCTCTCTACACCATCACAGCAAGAGACCATCACCAATACTAGCTCCAGGATGACAGCGGCATATATTATCGTGTTGGCTTTAGGTCTAGTGCACTTGTTGTGGTAGCTGATGATAATGAAAGAGTCAATGTTATTATATGAATGGTTTTAATATTATAAGCAGCAGTGTAGATTATACCAAATTGTCCTTCTTTGAATATAGAATTCACCCTCTTTCATAAATTTGCGCGAGACAAAATTCGGTTGTATCAAATTCGACTTTTTTTTATTTAATAAGGAATTGTGGTATCCTTAGAACAATACTCATATGCAAATTATGATTCATGTTATTTTGCATTTTATGTTTACATCTGATGTAAGGTGTGTGAAGGTGTTTTGAAAATATACAAATGGCGTCACAGAAATTCAGTTGTTTCTTTGTCAGCGTCTCAATTCAATTACAGCACGAAAGGATGTTGCATATGACAAACTTCAGTTCACATATGGACAGACACTGTGTCACTACACAGGGGATAAAATGAATAAAATGATGTAAATAAATTCTTCTAAATACCTCTCAAAGAACTATTATCTCATAGTTTTAACGAAATGAACATTGTGCTGAATGTCAAGGTCACTGTAATAGTAAAGCCGTTGTAAAGTATGGTATTACTGTAATAGTAACGCAGTAGTGAGATTGTAGTTAAGTAAAAGTAATGTAGTTGTATAAAAGTAACGTAATAGTAAAGTCTTTCTTTCTTTGTTGTTTAACACCGCACTCAGCAATATTCCAGCTATATGACGGCGGTCTGTAAATATTCAAGTCTTGACCAGACAATCCAGTGATTGACATGATGAGCGTCGATCCACGCAATTGGGATACGATGACATGCATTAACCAAGTCAGCGAGCCTGACCCCTCGATCCCTTTAATCGCCTTTTACGACAAGCATAGTCGCCTTTTACGGCAAGCATGGGTTGCTTAAGACCTGTTCTACGCCGGATCTTCACGAGTCTAATAGTAAAGTAATGTGGTTGTAAAGTAATGTGTTAGTGTAAATTGAGTGAGTGAGTGTGGTTTTACGCCGCTTTTAGCAGTATTCCAGCAATATCACGGCGGGGTAGTAAAGTAATGTGATAGTAAAGTAAAGGTAAAGTGGTTGTATGATAGTAACGTTGTAAAATTCTAATATGGTTGTAAAGTCCATCGTTGTAGTGACCGCATCCGTGGTCTAATGGTATAGCATCCGCCCGTAGAGCGGAAGGTCCGGGTTCGACTCCAGTCGCGTCATACCAAAAGACGTTTAAAGATGGTACTTATCGTAACCCTGTCTGGCGCTCGGCATTACTGGGCAAAAACAAGGAATTGTCGGCTCGGAGTCAGTATGTCTGAGTGGGGTATTCATGTTAAACTGCGGCATGGAATGTGCTAGCATATAAATCGGCATCAGCCCGGACTAGTACAAGCAGCCGCACACACCGTACACATCATAAGTGCAATAATCTTAGAACCCCATTTCACCTCACCTCATTGTTTATTCTCTGGCTTTGATGTTTTACAATGTATATATACAAAGCAAAACAGTTAGAATGTAAGTTAATGAATTACTTTCATGTCACACTGTTTATTTAAAATACATCTTCTTAAACACTTTGTGTGTTTAGCTTGCAGTTAAACTCAACATTACAGTCATGTGGGATGTACGGAAGACTGCTGAACCCATTTCTTATATACGCGGAACTCAAACTCATTAAAATCAGATCTGGTTCCTCGATACGATACCTCTGTGTGTGTAAAGATGTGCCAACTCTTGGAGGTTGGAGTGGAACTAAATGTTATCGTACGTGAATAATGAACTTCGAATAATGATTTTTTCGGGTAAATAATTGACTTGCCTTTGCATGTGTATGTGACGGGTGCCACCGGTGGGTCAGGATACGCTCACCTTTTCGTGAACATCTTGTATCATTACTTGATAGTGATTCATACACACATGCTCATGATCTTGTCGGAATTGTACAATCGATTCTGCTTTATGCAGAGATTTCTATTGGATATGGGAAGGGTTTTGTCGCTTTATTTATTATTATTTTGTTGATATCAAAACTACACAGAGAGTAGATTTCTGCTGACCTCTCATATTCTGAATAATTTTCACTATAAAATGAAAATTACAAGGGGTCATAGGTAATATCAACATTCTTCATTCCAAATTGATCACATTTGACTTGTTCTGCAATGCTCGTCTTTGGTACCAAGGGATACGTGTTTTTGTTTGTTGTTTAACGCCGCACTCAACAACATTGCCAGCTATATGACGGCGGTCTGTAAATAATCGAGTCAAGGACGGACAATCCAGTGATTAACATCATGAAGCATCGATCTACGCAATTTGGATAAGATATAATGCTTGACGAAGACCACACGACCCCGTTAGTCGTTTCGTACGAAGTGCATGGGTTGCTGAAGACCAATTCTTACCCGGGCCTTTACGGGGCTTGCATTAAAATGAGTTGCTGGGATAGCCTAGGGGTTAAGCGATTTCTCGAAATGAGGGGTTCCGATTCCTAATGTGAGTACAATTGGTGACTCCCAATTCTAGTGTCCTCCTTATTGATACAGCTTGAAAAGAGCTAAAAGCGTCTTCTTTTCAGAATGTAGACGACATTGGAAGCATTGATTCCCTTGATAATCTACGTTAGACTCTCAGTGCTTTTGAGGGGGCACGGGGGGCCCAGTCGTCTAAGGCGCCGTGATTCGCTGTGCAGAGTTGCGCCCCTTGGGCACGCCAGAAACCTATGATTGTGGGTTCGAATCCCGGTTCGCCCCGATTATGTTTCTAGGTTTGTCAGCACCATACCCATGCTCGTGGGTTTCACCGAAGTGGTAAACGTCTGAGACCTGCATCACTTCGGGCGTTCCTCCCACATTAAGCTGACACGCCGCGATATAACTGGAATATTGTTAAAAGCGGCGTTAAACCCAACTCACTCACTCACTCACTCAGGGCTTTTGAACTTGACGGAAAGCCAATTAACGGCAACGTTATCAACTTCTAACCCAGATCTTCACTGGTTAGGATAGATGTCCGAACAGCTTAAGAACTGCAAATCTTTAAACTATTTGAACAAACAACAAACATTTTTTCTGTTACTTAGTAAACATTTTTATTGGTAAAGTGTAACATATATTAACGTCGAAACATAAGTAAGAACATAAGCGAATGTACATTTAGAGTCAAAATTATCACATGACTTAGAAACAAACATTAGATACACTATGACATCGCAAACATACTGCTCAAAGAATATGCAGGTTGGCTGCCCCACATGATATTAACAAAGCCCATTGAACATCGATCCTCATCATCCTCAGAAAAATAATTTTGCAAAACCACACGAAAGGTATGACATGGTCGAAAACGCCTCCGTGGTCTAGTGGTGGAGCGTCCGCCCAGAGAACGGAAGGTGCGGAGTTCGATCCCCAGCCGCCTCATACCAAAAGACGTTAAAAGATGGTACTTGTTGTTACCCTGTCTGGCGCTGGGCATTAAGGGGTTAAAACAAGGACTGGTCGGCTCGGAGTCAGTATACTGTGTCTGAGTGGAGTATTCATGTTAAACTGCGACATGGTATCACAGTGTACTAGCACTATAAATCGGCATCAGACCGGACCAGTACAAGCAGCCACACACATCCACATCGCTATATAAGTGCAATAATCTTGGACGCGACGTAAAACCCAATTTAACCTCCTTCACCTAATTGGCCGATATTAAATTTAGAATAAACACTGTCTAGTTGAAACTAAATCATATTTTCTAAGACATCTTCTGTAATTGCAGTAGGAATATGACTAAACGTTCTAGGCATTTTGTAAATTTCCTAAGTGAATCACATTTTCCTCATTGACTGTAGTGTATATACCTTAATCATCTTTTCTCTTTTGCAGAAATGTCTCCTATTTTTGTGGCGACAAACCTTCATTTCTTTGAGTGAAAAAGTGAATTAGTATTTTGGTTATGTACCTGTGGGTCAGCTTTAAGTGGGACCGGAAGTCTGCAGAGACTCAGGACTTACACGTTAATCCCTTTGTGAAACCCACCAGCACGTTCATGATGCTGATAAACTTTATTAACCATAATTAACCAGGACCAATCTGGGATTCCAATTTTCTGGCACCCTCTAGGGACGCAACTCCGCACAGCGAACTGCGGCGCCTTAGATGATTGGGCTTAGCGTGCCCCTTCAGTTATTGGGAGTGTTTGGTGATTTCATGTAAGCCTTGTATGACATGCATGAACATCGAGATACTGTAAACTACTGTCACAATTCGTCCAAACTGAATATTTGCATTCCATCTGGTACCGTACTACGATAGCCTAATGGTGTCTCTTTGGTAGCATAATTCTTTTTTTAAAACTGAAATTTCGAGAATATTTCTCGTTATTTCAGTTATTCATCTTTTTTGACTAAATTTAGAGATCTTTCGCGTAACTTCGATTATTTTCTTGTTATTTCGATTTTTTTATCGTTATTTCGAAATAACGAGAAAATACTCGGAAATACGAGAAAAACAAGTGAAATTTCGATTTCAAAAATAAAATAAAACTAAAATAACGAGAAAAAAGTCAAAATTACGAAAATATAATTGAAGTAGCGCGAAATTTCGATTATGCTACCAGCATATTAAAGTGCGCCATTAGGCTTTCGAACTGTACAATCTATGTTCAGTGTATTCATCAGTAGCTTGCAATGAGAATACCTGAAAGACAGATACCTGAGATATATGGTATCACTAGTGCATTATAATAGTTCCTTCGCGGGGTTGTCGTACCAACGAGCGCATACGACCTTAAACTGTGCAGTGCAATATGTTCCCAGTGAACTCAGTGAAGGAGATGCTCCATCCGTCCCCAGATCAAGAAAACGATTTTCACTATACGCCTCGTTACATTCATTTTGTACCTCAAAAGATAAACAGGAACTTTGAAAAGATTGAGGCACCACGGGATCATATCCAGACTGTAACTTACAAGAACGACACTGTGGTAACAGCGGTTATTATATAATGCTAGGACGCTCGACGTACAATGAACTGTATTGATTTTTGGGCCCTTTCAGATAACTTCTGCGAGCTATCGGTTATCTTCCTTAACGCTGGCTAGACAAGTCAATACAATGCCGGCTATGTTTTATTTGCTAGGGACATGGACACCACAAGTCGTGAGCAGTCATACTCAGCTCTCTGTATAACGGTGATGCAGCGAGAAACTAACTACGCGTTCATTGTCCCGCGACTAACCACAACGTGTACTGCTTTGTCAGACTTTAGACGGCATCGTATGAGAATAGTTAATGGACTGTGCGGCCACTGATCAAAACTCTGCTTCATCACTGAACGGAACAAGTACCGATTTGTCACTGGATAGAACATGGGCGGCCAAGTCAGTAAAAACAATTAACCCTGCGTTATCACTGAATAAAACACGATCTGCTTTGTCACTGAACACACACTGCTTCGTCACTGAACTGAACACACACTGCCTCGTCACTGAACTGACCACGGGCTGCCTCGTCACTGAACTGAACACACACTGCCTCGTCACTGAAGTGACCACAGGCTGCCTCGTCACTGAACTGAACACACACTGCCACGTCACTGAACTGACCACAGGCTGCCTCGTCACTGAACTGACCACAGGCTGCCTCGTCACTGAACTGACCACAGGCTGCTTCGTCACTGAACTGACCACAGGCTGCCTCGTCACTGAACTGAACACACACTGCCTCGTCACTGAACTGAACACACACTGCTTCGTCACTGAATAGATGAGCTGATGTTGGCTGACATGTGTTGTATTTGATGCAATACTAGTTAATGTTTATTGTCTGCTTTTAATTTTTCTTCCCGCATATAAACTGGTTAATCATTCTTCTCTGCATTAACAATAGGTTCAGTTTTAATCTACAGAAAACAAACTTGATTAAAAGGGGCAACAAAACCTTTCCTAATCCTTAGAAATATCCGTGTTAACGTTGCTCTGCTACTAGGGGCTCGATATTGTTATGCCCAAATATGTTTGACAAATTTGTCTTTAAAAATATAACTTGTATTCACGACTCAATTGTATATGTATCAACTTGTTCGGATCGCTATATGGCTGAAATAGTGCCGATGCGACGCTAAATATTAAATCAGTCACTCACAAGGGGCGCATAATATATTAATCTCATATGCGACTGTGTCATGTATACTTTGTAATGTGTTACATATGTGTCACACATGTATACTGATATGTTACACATTGTACCTTGTTACATTTGTGTCACACATGTATACTGATATGTAACACATTGCACCTTGTTACATTTGTGTCACACATGTATACTGATATGTTACACATTGTACCTTGTTACATTTGTGTCACACATGTATACTGATATGTAACACATTGCACCTTGTTACATTTGTGTCACACATGTATACTGATATGTAACACATTGCACCTTGTTACATTTGTGTCACACATGTATACTGATATGTTACACATTGTACCTTGTTACATATGTGTCACACATGTATACTGATATGTTACACATTGCACCTTGTTACATTTGTGTCACACATGTATACTGATATGTTACACATTGTACCTTGTTACATTTGTGTCACACATGTATACTGCTATGTTACACATTGTACCTTGTTACATTTGTGTCACACATGTATACTGATATGTTACACATTGCACCTTGTTACATATGTGTCACACATGTATACTGATATGTTACACATTGCACCTTGTTACATTTGTGTCACACATGTATACTGATATGTTACACATTGCACCTTGTTACATATGTGTCACACATGTATACTGATATGTTACACATTGTACCTTGTTACATTTGTGTCACACATGTATACTGATATGTTACACATCGTACCTTGTTACATTTGTGTCACACATGTATACTGATATGTTACACATTGCACCTTGTTACATATGTGTCACACATGTATACTGATATGTTACACATTGTACCTTGTTACATTTGTGTCACACATGTATACTGATATGTTACACATTTCACCTTGTTACATTTGTGTCACACATGTATACTGATATGTTACACATTGTACCTTGTTACATTTGTGTCACACATGTATACTGATATGTTACACATTGCACCTTGTTACATTTGTGTCACACATGTATACTGATATGTTACACATTGTACCTTGTTACATTTGTGTCACACATGTATACTGATATGTTACACATTGCACCTTGTTACATTTGTGTCACACATGTATACTGATATGTTACACATTGCACCTTGTTACATTTGTGTCACACATGTATACTGATATGTTACACATTGTACCTTGTTACATATGTGTCACACATGTATACTGATATGTTACACATTGCACCTTGTTACATATGTGTCACACATGTATACTGATATGTTACACATTGCACCTTGTTACATATGTGTCACACATGTATACTGATATGTTACACATTGTACCTTGTTACACATGTGTAACATATGAATAAAATGTAAACTTAGATGAATTAAAAAGACTCCATGTGAAGTGTCAAATTAAGTTGTAACCGATGATATGAACCTGAAGGACGAGGAAGGACACTGGAAACGTTGCAGTTGTTAATATATGGAAACCTTCCAAATATTCGTATGAAAATTATCAGACATGTTCAAAAGGCTGCCAAATAGATGTTTGTTCTGTAACGTTGGGAAGGTTTGAACTCCATCTAATGCATAATTTAGTCAAGAATGAGTGATAAAGTCCATTTATCGAATTTTAAGAACTGTGGGAAAGTCGACCCTTGACCCACGATGATCGTTTCACAGGTGATATTATAAGGGTAACGCTTTTTTTCGGGGCATTATCATATGCAGAAGCCCGAGGTCTTCCATTAACTGCCCGACGAAGGAGGGCGGTTGAAAAAGACCGAGGGCTTCTGCAAATGATAATGCCGTGAAAATAGCGTTACCGTTATTATAGCTAACATGAGTGGAATTTGCTATAAGATAAAAAGAAACAATAATATTGGTTTGGAAACATTTACTGTAATCAACACGAATGACCGACCCACTTTTACAAATATGGAAACGCCAGGGAACAAACCAGATGACGTCACTATTGAACGTGACGTCACCGTTCCCTATCCTATGACGTCACTTAACAACGGGCGTGATAATGGCCCGTCGTCAAGCAATATGAGGGCATTATCATGTTACAGTGGCCCGCACATTTCTGATAACATGCGGGCGGTTTAATGATAATTCTATCCATTTTAGCTATAATATATCTATATACATCTCTTAAGAGAACCAGAGGACAAAAACTTGCACATGTTCAAATATTAGAAAACGCTTCACTAAAACCTTTCCATAAATTTTGACATAGACCAACTACCCCGCCATCTCACAGAGATCTATCAGATCGAACGAAAAAGGACGGAAACGACTGTAACATACACAAACACGTATTTGACATTCCAAGCTTAAAGCTGACAGATCTTTCACTCTTATCATGACACACAGCTATTACAATACACTAATTACCGGCGTATAATCAACTTGTGTCATGTTATGTGCATCAGTGACGGTCCACATTCTGTACTGAGGTTTCAAACAGTATTTGAAACCTGTTCAGTTTCAATACAATATGTAAACGGCTGCCAAATGCATTGGTTACGTGAAACATAGACAAATATAGGCAATTCATAACATGTATATGGTAATATTAATGCTTCAATACAATTCAGAGGTACAGCTGAAGTGACAGTCTAATCAAAGGACCATGTAACAATAAAAAAAGTCGCAAAAAAATAATCATAGACGAGACCAAAGGCCGGGATTTTTTTTGCGACTTTTTTATATTTTTATTGTTACATGGTCCTGTGGTCTAATGCATTCAAATCAGTTCAATCTAACGTTATCATTGAGATAACTAACATGGCGCGATAATTTGGCCTTACATAATCATGTCCGTCATGCATGTAAATATACCCATTTAAAACAAGGAACAAAATGGTATAAGGTTATTAATGGTCACTGAAATAAAGTGTCTGTATGATTCATTGAAGCGGATGAAAGATAGCCCCTTGTCTGCATAGGGGGATACAGATCCAAGGCGGACTCTATCCGTCACCGACACCCTGTTCAAGAATGAAGCATGTCCACGTTTCCATACTGTTATGTACGATGCGTGCTGATTATTCTGCATATATGTTGACGTGCGCCCGAATCTGTTAAGTGGATAGATAAAGGCACCTCATGGAGATTTGCATCATCACAAAAGCTGATATTCAGGTTCTTGAAAACACAGTGTGTATCCATTGTCTCTGCCAAGGAGAATCAAGAAGTAGAGTGTACATATCACGATGCCAACATCCTAGTCGAGAGGACGCCACCGAGGATCAATGTTAAATGGTGCCAAACCATCGATGACGAGCTGATCGCCTTTGCGTCAGGTGCTGGAAAATATGAACGCAGTGTCTTACTTACATGAAACGTTTCAGGCAAAAATACAACACGTATAATTTAGATTGAAATACTGATAACATAATGCATTTACCAATCTCTCTCTCTATATATATACACATCCACAGATAAATGCATAGTTACAATGTATATGCCACTATTTGACATTTGACAACACAGAAGTAAGACATACAAAGAGGAAAATGGATTATTGAGATTTCGTTGGCATGTCAGATATTGACTATATAACATGCATTGAGCAATACAAATTGAAATCTTTCTATCGCATATACAGTTCCACGTACTAACTGTTTGATTGGCATTCTTCAAGGTGGTGAGTAAGTAAAAAAACGTACAACAATATGGATAGCAAAGTTCTGGTTTATTGCATATATATTGCAAGAATTGCAAAATAAAGAGAAACGTAAAGGTTAATTATCAAAATCTAACTAATAGCATATATAAAGAAAAACAATCATGTCTCAAGAAGGACTAATCTTTTGGAAGGACTTGGGAAGTTGATTTGAGCATTTTAAGAGGGTTTTTATTAATAATGAAATGAGATTTTTTTCAGGAATGTATGCTGAAGTCGCACATCACGGATTAAGAGATCAGGCAGCAATTAACCCTGTCCCCTGAACATGACGATAATATCAACGAAATGTTGAAATGTTCTGAAACGG
The DNA here is from genome assembly GCF_023055435.1 of Haliotis rufescens. Classification (NCBI taxonomy): domain Eukaryota; kingdom Metazoa; phylum Mollusca; class Gastropoda; order Lepetellida; family Haliotidae; genus Haliotis; species Haliotis rufescens. The sequence goes on from NW_025964157.1 coordinate 1,834,754, forward strand.
TCACATTTCCATTCTCAAGACTTTTATTTAAAAAAGTTGGTTGATTCTCGGGATAATAGGGAACCTCCACATGTCTACCATAACACGTTTTGAAAGCTTCACTGAGCCCTTGAATGTTATAGCCTTGACTTCTAAACTAGACTCGTATGACGCTCTATGACATTTCGTAGAAAGAGCATGCTCAATTATACCTCAAAAGTTGTGACGCCAAGGTCTCGAGTTGCTAGAATATTGCTTCACATAAAGGGACATTTGGAACTGGAAGTCATCTGTCCAGTCATATAGTCTTTTCGAGAGTGTTCTTTCACTCCGAATCTTTATGCATAGATCTAAATATGAAACGGAGGACGCGGTCTCACTGGTCTCCTTTATTTCTAGTTCATGTGGGTAAGTCATTGGAAGATGATTTGATGGTTATCAGATCATCGATATACCTGAAGCTTAAGTTAAACTTCTTGGCCAGATTACCTCGTTTTGATATGAGAAGAGGTGAGGTGAGGTGAAATTGGGTTTAACGTCGCGTCCAAGATTATTGCACTTATATAGAGACGTGCATGCACGTGTATGTGTGTGTACTAGTCCGGACTGATGCCGATTTATAGTGCTAGCTCACTGAGATACCATGCCGCAGTTTAACATGAATACCCCACTCAGACACAGTATACTGACTCCGAGCCGACCAGTCCTTGTTTTAGCCCCTTAATGCCGAGCGCCAGACAGGGTAACAACAAGTACAATCTTTTAACGTCTTTTTGTATGACGCGGCCCGGGATCGAACCCTGGACCTTCCGCTCTCCGGGCGGACGCTCTACCACAAGACCACGGAGGCGGCTGATATGAGAAGAAGTTCTGATTCGTATGTATAAAGAAACAGATCAGAAAGAAGGGGAGCACAGTTAGCGCCCATCGGGATGACCCCCAAATTGTACATATATATGTCATCATTGGAAGCTCACATATTGTTTTCTCAGTAAACTTCAGATGACATTGGATTTCATTTTTGACAAATTGACCTTAATCTCGCAAGATAGATTTGTAAATATACTCACCGCCAAAAGAAACGCGAATACCATACATGTTGGTTAATTTATGAAGACTTACTCATATTAGAGACATTAGATTTGTTCGATGCACAAACGAACACAGTGGTATGTTGTATGAACCGATGCCCATGAACGCATCATATGTGACGTCATAGATCCATGACTCCAGATTTACTATTTGTATCGTTCAGGGTTAGCATGTAAAGTTTGGAAGTCACATGCAGCATATCGTGATAAGAATTAATTGGTACACATTGGAAACATTTCTTCTTAACGTACATACTTCCCTTTATGTTTCTGAGGTTGGCGTTTCTTTTGGCGGTGAGTATATATCTATGGACACAACGTTTTGTAACAAAAGCACCACGTGTCAAGGAATAAAGTTAAAGAAAGGCAACGAACAAAATCCAGATAATTACAGAGTAATATAATATATCTCTTGGGTATATTAGTAAGTAAAATGTATACCTCCCTATTAAATACCAGACTTTCCAACTGGGGAAATTTGAGAAATACAGTTACAGAAACACGAGCTGATTTTCGACATGGATACTCTGCAATGGATAATGTTTTCACTTTAAATGAAATGTTCAGTCGGGTTTAACAAAGTTTGTCTTGTTTTGTCTTTGTTGACTTTGAAAAGGCATTCGACTCGGTTAATCGTGTTAGGCTTTGGAATTATTTGTACACATCAGGTTTAATCGGGAAAATGTTATGAGCCCGTATAAAGCCATCTATATCTTCTTCCCCTCGGTGGTAGCATGTGTCAGATGCAGTGATGGTGTGTGGCCTGATCTTTCACTGTACTATTGGTTTAAAAACAAGGTTTGGACACAAATACTGCATTAAAGAAAGATTAGAGAGCTCAGGTGAGACTGTGGATGAGGCAACTCAACAATACTAATGGCTCTGTGCGATTTGACGACATTTCACTGTAGAGTCAAATCTAAGAATTACCCCCGACCGACGCACACAGAAGAATTGCAACAATTGCACGTTTCGGGTGTGTTGGTAAATATCCAATGTGTTGGTCCGACCTATTTCCTCAAAGTCAAATAAAAAACCTTCCATAACTATTTATCCTGTTGTTGGGCCTGGAGTATTTTTGCTTGCAATGAACACATTGATGGCTCAATCGCTAAAGTCTTGTTATATGGCAATGTAATCTATTGTTAAACAATGATTGTAACTGTATTACATGGGTTCTTTTGAGATTCAGTAGAAATTCATTGCATTGTATTTGGACAATGATTAGTTGCCAGGAATGTAGTACTATTTAATGTAAGCAGTGGTGAGAAAGTTATTATATTTATATGCTACAAGTATCTGTAAACTTCCGGAAATACATGGATAGACGTCAAATGTTAAGAAACATGTTGAATATTTTGTGATGTTCAAGTGGCACTGTACTGGTCAAGCACTGTGTGGAAAGTGCTGGAAGCTAGATAGATTATATAAGTGGAGCAGGCGCGGGCCTGTCATCTCGTATTTCATCTCTTAATTTATGAAAAATAACATGAAGACAAGCTTTTTTGTGAAGATCAGATTTCACGCTGGATTTCCGAAGATTGACCACTGTTGCAATGAGGCAATTATTCTTGTCATTGTCATTTCCGCTTCTGTTACATTTTATACTGCCATTAGATATTGTACTACAACTCTATTGTGTACTACTATTCTAATTGCTGGGTGTGCAGTAATTTGTTTTGATTTGTTAACTTTTTCAATTTTAACTTGTTTTGATTTGTTAACTTAGTTAATTGTTGACACAAAGTCAACCAAGTCACTGAGCCAAGCTGTGGCCTAGTACAATCATACTACTCAACATTTGTTAAGGCTTTTCTGTGAGGGGATAAACCTGGATATGTTTTCATGCGAGTAGGATGTGATTTGTGCTTAACCTGATGCATGTTGAGCTTCATTTCACTTTTAGAATATCCCTACCAAATGTTGAGTAGCATATATGATGCGGTGGACCTATTGCAACATGGAAACCACATTGGGTTCCTAACGAATTATAATTTCCTGCGGAAACAGACAGGCCTCGCCTGAGTGATCAGTTCAATATGGAGACTGCAGAATATGATCATATTGAAAACGTAACAAATTTAGGATATTTATATGCAACACAACAGCTACACAGCATAGGCAATCATTCAAGCAAGCACATAGACAAGGAATATATTGTAAGAAGTAACATGTCCTACTTGGAATGTCATAGAAGCACTGACCACAAATTTGTTCGCACTTCTTGTCAAATGCAGCCTTCAGTTGATTGGTCACATTCTTCAGGACTTCTATTGAACCGAGGCCTGTGTCTCCTTGACATTGGTGGAGGATCTGCTGCAGACATGCCGGGGCTTCCTTCAGGGTTCTGCGTTCAGACATATTACTGGACTTCAATAAATCAACATTGATTCCACAGTTTCATTGTTTGAAAAGGTCACTTGCAATGATTGCAACATGCATTTAACATTTGATATAACGTTGGATTGCATCGGACGCATATTTAAAATAATATGATATAAAATATAACGGAAAACTGTAAATGTGCTTCATACAAAGTTCAAATATAATATTCTGAAATTTAATAATGTACCTGGCAATAAATATTCATGAGAATCTTCTCGAGTTTAAGATCATGATTCACAATTTGCACGTGCAAATTATGATCTCTGCGTGTTTGTTGGGAGCACGATACTCTTGCACTATGCTATGATTGTTTAGCTATGATTGTTTAGCTATAAGGTGCTCATAAAAATATATTACCACGGCTTTCTGAAAATCAGCCTCTACACGCCGTCGGTATGCTGCAAATAGGAATGGCGCAAAACGTCACCACACACTTTTATGTTCCTCGAAAGACAACGTCATCTCTTTGGAGACAGCAGAGTTGCCTACAGCAGGGCAACACTCATGACCTCCCACGGTCGGATGTCCACGTGTGACGTCATGTCAACAAGTCACCCATTTTCGGTTCATCTACGGAATCGACACCAAACTGTCACATTAACAGCTCGGACAATCTCTGGGTTAAGACCAATCAGTGGCAGAACCGTATACAGCCGTTGAAAGGGCACAACACTCGGCCCCTTCGTCCAACGATACGCACAACGTTGCTTCCACGTCACCGTCAGGCACGCCTAGCTTGGATTAGACAACGTCCGAGATTCTGAAGACGATACCAGGACAGTATCCAGTTCCGATGTGAGTCCAGGTTTCATCTGAACACCTCTGATGGTCGTGCTAGGGTCTACAGATGTCCAGGAGACCGTTATAGCGACACTTGCGTTACTCCAAGTCGTGGAAGGGTGGACGTTAATCATAGGGTGGACGTGTAATGGTATAGGGTGGTATCACCACTCAATCATTGTTAATGGTAATTTGAATGGCGTGTACGCTACTGGTACGACATCGATCGAGAACATGTTGTGCTCTTTGTGTAAAAGCAGCGACGTTGCAGCAGGGTAATGCCTATCCTAACCAGCAGGTAAATAAAGCGACAAAACCCTTTCCATATCCAATAGAAAACTTTGCATAAAGCCGAGTCGATTGTACAATTCCTACTATATCATGAGCATGTGTTTATGAATCATTATCAAATGGTAATGATACAAGGTGTTCGCGGAAAGGTGAGCGTAGGCTGCCCAATCTGTGTCACCTATCACAAACACATGCAAAGGCAAGTCAATCATTCACCTGCCAAAACACGGGAAGATATGGTACAAGTTAAAATAAGGAATTGCATCGGACATAATTTTTGTCACTGATGCGTCAAATTTGGAAATGTCCTCCACATGTCTACCATAAAACGTTTTGAAAGCTTTACTGAGGCATTGAATGTTGTTACCTTGATCAAACAACTTCTGACAAGAGTCGTATGACGCTATTTGAAATCTTGGTAGGAAGGGCATGCTCGATTGTATCTCAAGTGTTGCGAAATGTGACCACCAAAGGCTGGAGCTCGACATGAATTCGAAGGAAAAGCTGACTGTTGGAAAGTTGAAGTTATGCCTCTTGTCATACAGTCTTGAAGAGTCTTTATGCATAGATGTAAGTATGTAACAGATGAGTTGGTCTAAGGCCAACTAAGTTGAGAATCTGTGGGGAACAACATCCCCCTGACTAGTGTCGTCAATTAATCATCGATGTCTCGCCTGCATCAACGCCATTGGTGGTCACACCCGATATTGACTATAATATTGAATTGTTACACCACACCTCCTTTAGGGCGTGTCGCTCTGTCATTAACAGAATTCGAGTTGAAGAAGTTTCATATTGGTTTAGGGTCTGAATTGTGGCACAAGGCAATATAATAACAGTTGCCTGTTTACTTAATAACGAGCAAAAACAAATACCCAGACCACTTAATTTTAAATTAAATGTTTGTTTCATCCCAAAGCTTCTTTCAATTGTACAAATACGAATCGAACTATAACCCTCGACACATGATCTCATTTGACATGTTGAATCAAATATTCGAGTTATGGTAACTTTAAACTCTTAAAAGATATGCGACCTATCAAAATATTCTCAAACTGACCGCTCTTTTAGCAACGTTTTTGAAAGATTTCATTTACGTCAGCCGATCCTTGCATGAGGTCACGAAGTTATTTGAAACTTCTACTTTCTGTGTAGACAATAGTGTCATGTCACTGTATTTAATGGTCAAGTATCGTATCGTCATGAATAACTATGAAAGGTGTACCTGCAATATTTGGTGAGGGCCTCTTTGTTATTGTTGTTGTTGTTGTTACCAAACTGATTGAGATGCTTGGTGCACATTTGTATTCTGTTCTCAGCGTCGGCGGGACACTCTCCTGACACCATTGTGGACAGGCCTGAAATGACATACCATCGGTAATTGGTGTCTGTGGTAAGGACAGTACATAATAAAACACATCTACACACTGATTAAATTGCATGGCACTCATAGATGGTCATATATCTCAAGATATGTCTCATAGATGGTCATATATCTCAAGATATGTCTCATAGATGGTCATATATCTCAAGAAATGTCTCATAGATGGTCATATATCTCAAGATATGTCTCATAGATGGTCATATATCTCAAGATATGTCTCATAGATGGTCATATATCTCAAGATATGTCTCATAGATGGTCATATATCTCAAGAAATGTCTCAAAGATGGTCATATATCTCAAGATATGTCTCATAGGTGTCATATATCTCAAGATATGTCTCATAGATGGTCATATATCTCAAGATATGTCTCATAGATGGTCATATATCTCAAGAAATGTCTCATAGATGGTCATATATCTCAAGATATGTCTCATAGATGGTCATATATCTCAAGATATGTCTCATAGATGGTCATATATCTCAAGATATGTCTCATAGGTGGTCATATATCTCAAGATATGTCTCAACGATGGTCATATATCTCAAGATATGTCTCATAGATGGTCATATATCTCAAGATATGTCTCATAGATGGTCATATATCTCAAGATATGTCTCATAGATGGTCATATATCTCAAGATATGTCTCATAGATGGTCATATATCTCAAGATATGTCTCATAGATGGTCATATATCTCAAGATATGTCTCATAGATGGTCATATATCTCAAGATATGTCTCATAGATGGTTATATATCTCAAGATATGTCTCATAGATGGTCATATATCTTAAGATATGTCTCATAGATGGTCATATATCTCAAGATATGTCTCATAGATGGTCATATATCTCAAGATATGTCTCATAGATGGTCATATATCTCAAGATATGTCTCATAGATGCTCATATATCTCAAGATATGTCTCATAGATGGTCATATATACAAGTATTAGCACTATTCCAGTAACATAATGGCGGAAAAGGTGTTCGCGAAAAGATGAGCATATCCTACCACTCCAAGGGTACCCACCACAAACACATGCAAAGGCAAGTCAATTGTTCACCCGAAAGAACATGGGAACGTATGGTACAAGTCAAATCATTATTGTCATTGATGAGACAAATTTGGACATGACCACATGTCCAGCATAAACCATTTTGAAAGCTTTACTGAGGCCTTGAATGTTGTAACTTTGATCGAACAACTGAGCAAGAGTCATACACAAGTTGATATAAACCTGATTAAATTCATTTAAGTTGAATTGCGTTGCTTATAAGAGGTGTTGTTTCTTGCGAGAATATTATTTTACTCCATAGTCAGGAATATTTCACCGACACAATGGCGCTCTGTAAATAATCTATAAACCAGTTATTGATAAAATATGCAAAAATTCATAGGGGCGAGCTAATGTCCCTTTGTATTAATAAAGACGTTTCTAATGAGATCTCCCGGTGGTGACATTTCTGGAAAAAACCAGGGTTCGACATTTGTATTATCCAAATCGGCTGCCAATATATCCTCCGTGTGCGATTTTTAAAACCAGCAAAATATTTATTATCTGAAATTATCAAAAAGTGAATGTGAAAAAGCCCCCAAACCATTTCCATAATCATAACTGATCTCTGCAAAAAGCAGAGTCGATTGAACGATTCCGCCTATATCATTAGGATGTATAAATCACTGGCCAACAGGTGGTACCCGCCACAAACACACGCACGGGCAAGTGAACTGTTCACTCGAAAAAAGCCACAGGAACATATGATACAAGTCAACATTGGGAATTGCATGAACTAATGATTGATGTTCAATAACAAAGACTGAGAAAACTTGTATTTGAATGTTGAAACTTGTTGACATGTGCCACTCCTTTGGTGCAGCAGACTAAGTATAACAACGCTAATGGACTGTTCACCTGTTCAAACAACCATAAAAAAACGGGTCACCAGCTAGTCAAGCGTACCTCAGAGGGAAGCACCTGACGCCGTCGACTCGTACATCGACGCCGCTACAGCTGGTCTTTTAGTAACCTTGGTAGACAACGAAGGGCAGATGTCTTTTGATCACCGTGGAAGATTAGGCGTGATCGATGTTGCAGTGGCTAAGTGTCAGAACGCCTACACTCATTCACGAAGGTTGTATATAGATATACCTCTTCCCATTAATGGTTGATACCATATATGTATATGTATTCTGATATTTTAGTCCCGAGTCTTGATTCTACTGAAAGGTGAAGCCTTAGAGCGCGGTACAAAGAGAGCGAAACTTGTGAAGACTACTTGGCGAGCCATATCTCCAGACATGCTCTTAATACTCACTCTTATGACATACATGGTGCCGCATATTTGAATGTGTAGGCTAGCCCTTACTCTGAACAAACAAGAGCGCCCATGGACAAATGTTAATTCCAGAATGTCCCTCCTTGTCGCCATGAAGTACATTGCATAGTGTAAAGTCGGTTCATGTGTCTAACGAATCTACGGCTCTTAGTTGATTATATCATATGTTTGATTTCAATTGAAAATACCGCAAGTTAGCGATATTATATTCCAATAATGCTTAGTCATCACTAAAAGAATTCTTCTACATGGTTTTATAATTTACAATATAATTTGATTTAAACCTTTAAAAAAATAAAAGAATAATAATACACAAGTGCTAATGGGTACCTAAGACATCTTATTTTTGAAAATCAACAAACTTGCATTTTTCGGCAAAAATATACAACAAGGTACATGTAGAAGTCATGCTGGTACGAATTCATTTCTTACCCCAGTCTTCATTAAACCTTTTTATTGTTACACAAAATTATATACACACAGTTTACTTTTTACAAACTGTTCCAGGAATGAGTGATGAATCGATAGATCTAAAACCAAACTCGGTTTATATTCCTTTGTCCCCCGGTTATGTTCTTATTTTAACTTTGCGTACCCTTAAGTTTTCAGAGGTTTGTCTTAACAATATTTTCTGTATGAATACATGTTATGATAAAAGACCTTGACCATTGCTGTCGGCAGTATATTGAATGGATCAGGTTGGTCTTCATGCCGTTTATGTTCAGGGCTTTCCATATATGATGCTGAGGTCTGAGACTGACACCGGAAGGAAAAGGTCCATAGTCAGACTAACGTATTTCGAAAACGCATATGCACTAGCAAACATCCTTTAAGAATTGACCTTCACTTTCCGTGAGTTCATTGGAGTATGAACCTTCAAAGAGTGAAGGCCAAACTGTATGAACGTCGGAGCTTGCAACGACGTTTATACAATGTTTGGCCCTCACTCTATGAAGGTTCATACTCCAATGAACTCACACAAAGTGAAAGTCAATTCTTATAATTTTTCATCACAATTTCTTACCTCAAAGGATGTAGGCCAAGATCTAAACACAATTTCATTTAGTACGTGTGACTTCATGTTTACACTGACAACCATGCAACAACCAGCTACATCGCGGAGTAAAATAGTTCCTCAAAAAAAGAGGTGACATGGGCGTATGGATGCACAACTTGCTCTTCAGAAACATCTTAAGCAGCACATGTGTTCAAATCATATCCTCATTAAATGAGAAAGGTCTGTAGAGAACTACCTCAGTAAGTCAGTCACAATGACAGCGCGTCGTAATACATTTACATCAAGTACAAGACGTCAAAATGGCCGACACGATAAACGTGACGGGAGAGATTTCCGAAGTTGTTAATGAACATGTGGCGGTTACATGTGTTAGTCATCATTGATCAACTGGCCGATCATGGAAAGGTGAATAAAGATGCGTCAAACAAACACTAAGGTAAATTCGTAGATTGCTGGAGACGGTCAGTGTCAGCCAAGACACGAATCGAGTCGATACTACGATAGTTTAGATGTGCATTTCTTCGTTTGTTCATTAGGATAGGCCGTAGCGAGGATATTCGTGAACAATCATGAAGTCACGCTCTCTGACATTTCTCAATGTATACTGAAACGCTGAGACCAAGACTAAAGGACCTAAATGATCAGAAAGAACGCTTATGTATGTTTTTGTGCTAGGGAATTCCCAGGGGTTGCCCCAGGAATGTGGAAGTAGTCCGTCAGTGTTTACGCCATTTCAAGAACACGGTCTCGTGAAAAACGTATGAATGTCAAATTGTGTCGTTCATACACTTATGAACGTCAATTTCGCGGTCATCTGACCGACCTCTCGTCTAATGGAAATGCCGTATATCGCGTAAACTTCAAATTAAAAAATTATTACAAAATGACTGCCTGTCTTAGGCGTGTACCACTTTGATAAAAAAAAAAACAGGCATGGTGCTGACAAACCAGAATCGTAGTAATGGCAAATTTGGGAACCCACGATCACTGAATTCTGGAAGGGTGGGACACAACGACTGGGCTACATGAGCAATCCTGTGTAAAAGTGTTGTTTATATGTCTTAATAGAATTAGTTGAGTTCTTTGATCACGTTTACAACATTCAAGTACAGCTTTCAAAAAGGTTTATGGTAGACATTAAGAGGACTTTTTTTAAAGTTAAGGCATATGTGACAAGAATGTTGTCCGATGCAATTCCCTTATTTTACTTGTACCATATGTTCCCGTGTTTTGACAGGTGAGCAATTGACTTGCCTTTGCATGTGTTTGTAACAGATTCCATCCGTGGGGCAGCATACGCTTACACTTGGTATCATTACTGTTTGCCAGTGATTCATAAACAAATGATTATGATTATGATTATGAATCGTACAATCGACTCTGCTTTTAGCAGATATGTCTCATGAATAATGACAGGGTTTTCTCGCTTTTAATTAAATTAAGGGTAGAATTGCCATATAATCCAGACATTGAGCAAAGATATCATTGTTTTAATGCACGAAGTTAGGGAATAACCCACAGGCGTCACGTCGTAAGGATATGCTACATAGGGGAGAACACATGTGCCTCAGTGGATGCACAACGGACGGTTCCTACTTAGTGTTACTGTTCCTCTCTGCCGGATGCAAAACATTGTTACTGTTTATCCATTAGGCTAATGATACTGTCAGCAAACAGCGGGCGCTGGCGGTAGATCGTGACTTGCTCATCCTCAGAAAATGGTTTTGTTTCAAAAAAATATTTTGGTCTCAGCTGTTATAAGATAAATGTTGACTGGAAATGCTGGCTGTTTTGTGAAAAAGGGAAGCTGTCCCCACCAAAACGAGTTCGGATCCTTTTTTAAGGGAAAGCAATACAGTTTGTGATTATCTGTAAATCAGTCTCCTAGGAGAATGTGTGTAGTGACTGTCCGTGACAAGCTACGTGTAGGGACTGTCTACGACAAGCTACGTGTAGTGTCTGTCTATTACAAGGTACGTGTAGGGACTGTCTACGACAAGCTATGTGTAGTGACTGTCTATTACAAGGTACGTGTAGGGACTGTCTATGACAAGGTACGTGTAGGGACTGTCTATTACAAGGTACGTGTAGGGACTGTCTATGACAAGGTACGTGTAGGGACTGTCTATTACAAGGTACATGTAGGGACTGTCTATGACAAGCTACGTGTAGGGACTGTCTATGACAAACTACGTGTAGGGACTGTCTATGACAAGGTACGTGTAGGGACTGTCTATGACAAGGTACGTGTAGGGACTGTCTATACCAAGCTACGTGTTGGGACTGTCTATACTAAGCTACGTGTAGGGACTGTCTATGACAAGGTACGTGTAGGGACTGTCTATACCAAGCTACGTGTTGGGACTGTTTATACCAAGCTACGTGTAGGGACTGTCTATACCAAGCTACGTGTAGGGACTGTCTACGACAAACTACGTGTAGGGACTGTCTATGACAAGGTACGTGTAGTGTCTGTCTATTACAAGGTACGTGTAGGGACTGTCTTGGACAAGGTACGTGTGGTGACTGTCTATGACAAGCTACGTGTAGTGTCTGTCTATGACAAGCTACGTGTAGGGACTGTCTATTACAAGGTACGTGTAGGGACTGTCTATGACAAGGTACGTGTAGGGACTGTGTATGACAAGGTACGTGTAGGGACTGTCCGTGACAAGGTACGTGTAGGGACTGTCTATGACAAGGTACGTGTAGGGACTGTCTTGGACAAGGTACGTGTAGGGACTGTCTATGACAAGGTACGTGTAGGGACTGTCCGTGACAAGCTACGTGTAGGGACTGTCTATGACAAGGTACGTGTAGGGACTGTCTATGACAAGGTACGTGTAGGGACTGTCTATGACAAGGTACGTGTAGGGACTGTCTATGACAAGGTACGGGTGGTGACTGTCTATGACAAGGTACGTGTAGGGACTGTCTATGACAAGGTACGTGTAGGGACTGTCCGTGACAAGGTACGTGTAGGGACTGTCTATGACAAGCTACGTGTAGGGACTGTCTATGACAAGGTACGTGTAGGGACTGTCTATGACAAGTTACGTGTAGGGACTGTCTACGACAAGGTACGTGTAGGGACTGTCTATGACAAGCTACGAGTAGGGACTGTCTTGGACAAGGTACGTGTAGGGACTGTCTATGACAAGGTACGTGTAGGGACTGTCTATGGCAAGGTACGTGTAGGGACTGTCTATGACAAGGTACGTGTAGGGACTGTCTATGACAAGGTACGTGTGGTGACTGTCTATGGCAAGGTACGTGTAGGGACTTTCTTTGACAAGCTGCGTATGTGGACTGTCTATGACAAGGTACGTGTGGTGACTGTCTATGGCAAGGTACGTGTAGGGACTTTCTTTGACAAGCTGCGTATGTGGACTGTCTATGACAAGGTACGTGTAGGGACTGTCTATGGCAAGGTACGTGTAGGGACTGTCTATGACAAGCTACGTGTAGGGACTGTCTATGATAAGCTGCGTCTACTGACTGTCTATGACAATCTGCATGTACGGACAGTTTATGACAAGCTACGTCTACTGACTGTCTATGACAAGCTGCCTGTACGGACAGTTTATGCTGCCTCATGTACGAATTGTCCACGCGCAGCTTTGTGGACTGAGAGTCGACATCATGCATTAGGAACATCTTTGGAGATATCGAGATGGAGATAGTGTTCCTATTTGTGCTTTAGACTTTACTTTCCAGTTGCCTACAGAGAGTTCAGGGCAGTATACGTCCAATTACGAGCAACATTTGGCTGTCTACAAAAAGTTGAAGGCAGTGTACGTCTAATTAGGAGCAAACATCGGCTGTCTACAAAGAACTCAAGGCAGCGTACGTCCAATTAGGAGCGGAACAGACCGTCTATACTTACTTCAGAGCAGAGTACGCCCATTTAGAAGCAGAAACCGAATGTCTAAAACGACTTCTGGGCAGGGTACGGAGGTGAGGCGCAGTTATAACCGGTTGCTTTTTGATACGAACAGTCTACTCATGGACCGGGCATTCGTCAGAACAACTAGGAAACGCCGCGAGTAACAACGACCAGTATACGACAGTTCCTGTCAGTTTAGAGCTACGAGGTCCTGTGAGAAGTTACGAGGAACTGATAATTAGACCAACGGTTGTTTCGCTCTCACTCACCAAGGCATTCCATCAGAAAACCGATAGTGTTGACGAAGAAGAAAAGTACTGGGGACTTTTATAGACTACACTATAGCACTCTAGAGATATAATCTCTACATGCTTCATTCGTTGTATGAATACTATATTAACTGTGGCTCCCGAGGACTACCAAACTGTGTCAGCTAATTTCCGGCCAAGGCAATAGGCTTGGGCATCCGCAAGGTATTATTCATATATATTATCATCCTCGCTTTGTGCAGTTGGCTTAAATAAAAGCGGCTGAACCCTTTCCATATTCATGAGAAATGCCTGCTAAAAGCAAAGTCGATTTACGATTCCGGCCACATCATGAGCAACGGGATCGGGTGGTCAGCCTCGCTGACTTTGTGGATGCATACCATCGTATTCCTTCATCGTAAGACCGCCTCCGTGGTATAGTGGTAGAGCGTCCGCCCGGAGAGCGGAAGGTCCGGGGTTCGATCCCCGGCCGCGTCATACCAAAAGACGTTAAAAGATGGTACTTGTTCTTACCCTGTCTGGCGCTCGGCATTAAGGGGCTAAAACAAGGACTGGTCGGCTCGGAGTCAGTATACTTTGTCTGAGTGGGGTATTCATGTTAAACTGCGGCATGGTATCTCAGTGGGCTAGCACTATAAATCGGCATCAGTCCGGACTAGTACAAGCAGCCACACAAACACACACACGTACATGCACGTCGCCATATAATCTTGGATGCGACGTTAAACCCAATTTCACCTCACCTCACCTATATTGTAGATCAATGTTCATAATGTCATATTTACAGACCGTCGTCATTTTACTGGCATATTGCTGAGTACGGAGTTAAACAACAAACAAAGTATCTGAACGCAATATCTGATCATAATGACATTTCACATCATGCATGCACAGCATGTGATGCACGTGCACACAGAAGCCAAAGTGTGTGCGCCTATAGGGGAAATCACAATCACTGATGCAATTAAGCTAAGCACACGCTTACAAATGCCTCCGAGACAGTATCTCACTGGACAGACAAAATGGCGAGGGGGCCTCAATATCCGAGGTTGCCCGAATGTTTGGTTGATCAAAAAATGGAATTTATCAACTGTGTGTGCCCTCAAACGGATGGGGTTGCATTGAGACATGGGCGTGGCAGGTCTAAAAACACGACACCAAGAAAAGAATTAGATTAATTCCGTCACGCAATAGATTCAAATCTGCGCCTTTTATCAATAGAGAGTACAACAACCTACGCGGACTTGACATTGCCTATTGCCAATCAATCCAAATCATGTATATCTTTTAAGATATCCTGTTTCCATGTTGTGTCATATACTATTTGTAGATCGAAAAAGATAGACACTACTTGCGACATATGTTCCTGTGTTTTATTCTGAACGATTGACTTTCTTTTGCATGTGTTTGTGACGGATGCCACAGGTACAGCAGGATAGGCTGGTATCATGACTATCATTTGATAGTAAATCTTACACACATGCTCATGATATAGTCGGAATCGTAACTTGACACTGCTTTTGGCAGAGCTTTCTGATGAATATGGAAAGCATTTTGTCGCTTTGACTTCACATAAACATAATGGTCAGTAGTACTGCGGTTTTTACGAAAACCACATTGAACGCTAGATATTTATTCATTTGATTCCAAGTACCATGTCAATCTATTGTTCCATGGTTTTGCAAATGCAACTGGTCCATAAATTGGTCCATAATTTGAGGGATGGGTATGGGAACAACTATGGTGAGTGAGTGAGTTTGATTTTACGCCGCTTTTAGCATTATTCAAGCAATATCACGGCGGGTGACACCAGAAATGGGCTACACACAACTATGGCATTACACAATGAAGAAGGAAATATCATCATATAATAGCAGAAGGGTTTCTATGGTATGGTAAATGTTTCAGGAGTTGATGATGTATGTTATCAGCTCATGTAGCGGTATAATGAGCTCCAGGGCCCACTTGCACAAAGCGATCTTAGCGCTAAGATGATCTTAACTCCCATACTTTAACATAGGCTTACAATAGTCGTAGCGCTAAGATCGCTTTGTGCAAGTGGGCCCAGGAGGGTAGTTTGAAGCTCACGAATGGAAAAGTTTTAGTGTAGTTTTCCCCATTATCTGTTTTAAAATTAGTGTTTTCTTTTGCTGCTAATTTTGAAATGTAGGTACATAATTAGTCGAGGAAGAATGTTTTGCCGAAGTTTCACCCAGTTTATTAGCAATATCTGAGCTATTAGTTAGCAATTCATCCCAATTATCAAGATGACGGAGGCTGAATCTAGAACTCTTACTTTTGATCTTTTGGATCATGTTCCATACGTGAATTTATTTTTGAAACATAATTTTGCTAAGATAGGATTTTAATTTGTTTAACTGTGAGTCAGGAACATCAATAAACAGATGATGTTTTAACTTGTTTGATGAAGTAGATCAAATTATACTTGTGTGGTATTATTTGTTATTTAACGCCGCACTCACCAATATTCCAGCTATGTGTCGGCGGTCTGCAAAAAACCGAGTCTGGACTAGACAATCCAGTGATTGACATCATGAGCAACGGTCCACGCAATTGGGATACATTGCATCAACCAAGTCAGCGAGTCTGACCACCCGATCCCGTAAATTGCCTCTTACGACAAGAATAGTCGCTTTTTACAGCAAGCATGGGTTGCTGAAGCCTTATTCTACCCCGGATCTTCACGGGTCGACAGTATGCCCGCAACCATCAGGCTGCTCTACATTGTCTCGTCGCAGTTAACAGTCCCTTTATCTACACAATAAGCAACACCGACTCAACACGGGTCGAAGTAGATCAAAGTACGGCCAGTTGGCGTTAGTAAAGTTCCATCTAATTTGGCAAGACTTCACATCAAATCAGCAGATTACTTAAGCACTGAGCAGACATCGATGCCGTCTTCACTGGCTCCCCATCCCCCAGGGCCATCCTCCAAGATAATAGCCGTAATCTCCCCCAACAAGTAACCTCCAAAAGGAGTCATCTATAAGAATAACTGTGCCTGTGGTGACATTGGCGAAACCTCCTGCACAGTAGACAAATCCAAGTCCCCCCTACCAATCATCAGGACTTCACGAAAACCAGAAACCATAGAAATACGCCGTCACAAACCTTTGATTAACAGAGATCAAGGGTATTACATCCTGTCTGCCTATTGAGATCTAATCAAGCAACATACTTTTTAATTAGTATCCAATGAGCTTGTTAATTCAAACACCTTTTTTAATTCATACTATTGTTAATCTGCTTCCTATCACTACGCATCATGCATATATACCACTCTTCGCATGGTTGTAGTCACTCCAGCTTGATAAGAATAAGTGTAAGAATCTAACGCCGCACTCAGCAATATTCCAGCTATAGGACGGCGGTCTCTAAATAATCGAGCCTGGACAAGACAATCAAGTGATTTTCATGCATCGATCTACGCAGTTGAGATTCAATGACATGCATCAACCAAGTCAGCGAGCCTGACCACCCGATTCCATTAGTCGCCTCTTACGACACAGTCACCTTTCCCGGCAAGCATGGGTATCCATAAAATTTATGAGACATATTGTGTTATTAGAAATCAAATTTTCCAATACTTTCCCCTTATTGCTTGTATGTGCGTAGGGAGTTATGTACATTAAAATCACCAATTATGATGCAGGGCTTGGGAAGCTTGTCATAAAGCGCCTGACGATCAACATGTTGAAGCGAAGAAGACGAAGGAACATGGAGGAAGCACAAGGTGAAAACAATGTGTATGGTAACATGAACAGCAACAGCTTGAAGTGTGGTATACAGCAACTGCTTGAAGTGTGGTATTCAGGGATGGCCATGCTTGAAGAGTGAGTGAGTGAGTTGGGTTTAACGCCGCTTTTAACAGTATTCCAGTTATATCACGGCGTGTCAGCTTAATGTGGGAGGAAAGCCCGAAGTGATGCAGGTCTCAGACGTTTACCACTTCGGTGAAACCCACGAGCACGGGTATGGTGCTGACAAACCTAGAAACAAAATTGGGGCGAACCGGGATTCGAACCCACAATCATAGGTTTCTGGCGTGCCCAAGGATGTTTCCTGAATACATCCAGCTGATGGTTTAAAATGTTGTTTAAGTAACTGTAAATCATTAAGATTATGGCGCAGTTTTCAGTAAGTCCTTTGAATGATATCACCCGAACAGCTCATGAGTCTCAACTGGAGATCTTGAGGGAGAGGAAGGGTCACGTCCCAGGACTGGGTGTGAATGACAGACCCCAATCTTTTGAGGCTCAACTGATTATGAACACCTACAAAGGTTGCAACAGGAGAAGTCACCTCCAAGTGTTGGTGAGATCTGAATTTTCTCTTTTTTTCTTTGACTGATTCATGGGAATCGGCCTGAAATGTTCCTGTTTCGATTCTTCTAGAGTCTGGTTCTGGGTGTTACATTTGATCTGTAAATGGAGTTGAGATGTTCTCTATTTGGGTGGCATCAGTAGATATGGTTGGGTGGTCTTGAGATACCAGAATGGTGTCATCAAGGGTAAGTTGATCATTCTTAACCAAGAGATAGAAGTGTGGTATTGTACAGCGACCTTAGTTTCTTTAATTTTGCCATTGGAAGTGGGAAAGAGACGCCAAGCGGTTTACTTTATTGGGTGTCTAGTGTACGGTATGTTATTAGTATGCTTGATTTTCGATGTTTTGTTTCCCAATAAAAAAGGACAAGATTTTATAATTGTCGTCGCAGTTGGCACATGTGATCACTTCTGCACTCAGGTTTTGTTCCCATGATAAGTTCTCACACGTGTAACATCGCGGTGGATTTGGGACATAAACCTCGATTCTGATGTTAAAGTAACCAGATTTTGTGGACTTTGGAAAAGTTGTTTGAGAAAAAGTGATAGGGTAAGTTTGGGTCTGATGTTTCCATCTTCCGGTTTCCTGGTAAACCGCTTCATTGCGGTGACACCTTTTTTTTTAATTCAGCTGCTATCTCTTTTTCAGTCATGTCAGACAGACAGCGAAACCGATAACGAATGATGCCTCTACTTGAATGTAGTGTCTTGTGCAGAGATATATCAACCTGGGTGTTTCAAACTGCTGAAGGCCAAGCATATTGACAGATTGCTGTATCCACAAGGATTGATCAGCCATAGCACTTTCAATGTCCTTTGATATCTCAAACAGGTTAAGTTCTGGAGGACTTTCATCCATAGATGAAATGACCAATGTGAACTATTCCTCAGATATTTTTTCATCGGATGAGGGCGAAAGGTGTCTTTATTGTTAGCTTTTGATGAAGCAGTGCGTGCTAGGAGCCATAGTGTAATGATATATACTAAACAACAAAGGTTCCTGTGACATTGAATAAGATTTAATGCAAAGTTATGTTTTTTACCAAATCTGAAACAATTTCGGTTTGCAACAGATAAAAGACTCCTGTAAGTGATCAAATGGTTTATACTGACTTCAGAAAATGCGTGATTTCATAAAAAACATGAACATGCAAAAATGTCAATTTACAAATCAATATTCGTAAAAGGCGACTCACGGGATCGGGTGGTCAGGCTCGCTTGGATTTGGTCGATGCATGTCATCGATCCCAACTGCGTGGATCGATGCTCATGATGTCAATCACTGAATTATCTGGTCTTGACTTGATTATTTACAGACCGCCGTCATATAACTTGAATATTGATATCATGAGCATCGATCCACGCAATTGGGATGCGATGACATGCATCAACCAAGTCAGCGATCCTGACCACCCGATCCCGTAAGTCGCCTTTTACGACAAGCGTAGTCGCCTTTTACGGCAAGCATGGATGGCTGAAGACCTATTTTACCCCGGAATCTTCACGAGTCTTTTAGTAGAGATTTCTTATGATTATGAAAATGCTTTTTATCGCTTTTATTTAAATCTTACCCGTCCACTTCGTGGCAGCATCCAAGCCAACATGAGCAGCTATGATAGGCTCCCCCATTGCTGGTTTGCACGGAAACGTTTATCAAGGAGACTGATGAGCCCTTTACAATTCACCCATCATCCAATATGTCAATTACATAGCCATGCTTCCTGGATCTCTGAAAACGTAATCGTGAAACACGAGCTCTGATAAAGGAGAGGTTTAGCTATTTTATGTTTACTTTTTGTGTTATGGTAGTTGGTCTGATCTTAATTGGATTCACATCAGAAACAATAATCGCGGAATTCATTGGAAAACGTTTCAGTCCTATAAAGGATAACGATCTATTATAACATTGTGTGACGATGCAAAATGATTTTTATTCAAAATAACCTCAAGTGGTTAAAATGATAAAGAAGTGGATGCAGATTAAGAATACAAGGTGAGTTGAAATGGGGTTTATCGTCGCGTCCGAGATTATTGGACGTGTGTGTGTGGCTGCTTGTACTGGTCCGGACTGATGCTAGCTTTGGTATCTAGCCCACGGAGACACCATGCCACAGTTTAACATGAGTGAGTGAGTGAGTGAGTTGGGTTTAACGCCGCTTTTAACAGAATTCCAGTTATATCACGGCGTGTCAGCTTAATGTGGGAGGAAAGCTCGAAGTGATGCAGGTCTTAGACGTTTACCACTTCGGTGAAACCCACGAGCACGGGTATGGTGCTGAAAAACCTAGAAACAAAATCGGGGCGAACCGGGATTCGAACCCACAATCATAGATTTCTGGCGTGCCCAAGGGACGCAACTCTGCACAGCGAATCGCGGCGCCTTAGACGACTGGGCCACAGTTTAACATGAATACCCCACTCAGACACAGTATACACTCGCCGACCAGTCCTTGTCTTAGCCCAATAACGCCGAGCGCCAGACAGGGCAACAACAAGAACCATCTTTTAACGTCTTTAGGTATTAGGTGGCCGGGGATCAACCCCAGACCTCCCGCTCTCAGCGCGGACGCTCTACCACTGGACCACCGAGGAGGTAATTCCTTACAAGGAAATATTTTAAAGATATATAATAAAAAGATGCATATGCTAGGTCTCATTAGAGAAGGTCTAGGTAGTAACCATTGAATTTTCTGAAGTATCATGATCGACAGCTACATTGAGGTGTGTTTAACATTTTGAAAGTACATTTAGGCCTCTCCAAAACGACTTGAAAAACAACTTAAACGTTATAGCTAAGATTAATTGTCCTTCTCAGTTTTGTGGAACACATAAATCTTTGTTGCAATTAGCAAATTTGTTGAAACTTGGACAACACATTGCTCCAAGAAATGTCTCGAAGCATTTCTAATGATACAAATAGCAAAACATTCTCATTTGTGAAAGGGATAATGGCAATTCATTTTGAGTGGATATCTCGAGTATCAAGAACAAATCTAACCATGCTAATGTTGAAGTCATACAAATAACAGACTTGAGGGAATCAAATCAACGCCATATCACTGTAGCTCACCTTTCATTGTTGAAACACCTGTCGTGGTATGGTATATAGCATTTTCTCCACATATTATATTGATCAATAAGGTGAGGTGCCGTGTGTGTGTGGCTGCTTGTAGTGGTCCGGACTGATGCCAATATATAGTGCTAGCATACTGAGATACCATCCCACAATTTTAACAAAAATACCCCACTCAGACACAGAACACTGACTCCAAGCCGACCAGTCTTTGTTTTAAACCTGAGCGCCAGACAGGGCAACAACAAGTATCATCTTTGAACGTCTTTTGGTATGACGCGTTCGGGGATCGAACCCCGGACCTTCCGCTCTTCGGGCGGACGCTCTTCCACTAGACCACGGATAACGTTTCATGAATTGATATAATAATTATATAATATAATAAGGCCTTAGGGTTAAGATGATTTTGGATAGGATATTTTTTTCCTCAACTTGAACAACATTAAAAAAGCGACTATGCTAGTCGTAATAAGCGACTAACGGGATCGGGTGGTCAGGCTCACTGACTTGGTTGATGCATGTCATCGTATCCCAGTTGCGTGGATCGATGCTCATGTC
This sequence comes from Haliotis rufescens, assembly GCF_023055435.1. Lineage (NCBI taxonomy): Eukaryota > Metazoa > Mollusca > Gastropoda > Lepetellida > Haliotidae > Haliotis > Haliotis rufescens. The sequence continues at coordinate 1,856,157 of NW_025964157.1, forward strand.
AATTACCGGATTGTCTGGTCCAGACTCGATTATTTACAGACCGCCGTCATATAGCTGTACTATTGCTGAGTGCGGCGTTAAACAAACAAACAATTGAACAGGGGTATTTGTGTGGACAGCAACAGTGTATTAATGTCGTGAAACCTTCATATTGAGTCATGACAGATATTTCCTTTAAACCTATATGACATTTTTATGTAGTTTGATCAAGCTTGTACTTTTCAACAGTCGAAAGGTTAACGAAAGTATAAATGCTAATTGCCAGTCACATTTACACTCGTATTATATTTGAAAGGGCATTTTCAAAGCTGTACCAACCTCTTTAATTTTGTCTGGTTTGTTCTTTGCCAAAAAAGATCTCATTATTCACCTTCACTTGGGCACCAGTTGTGCTCCCTCCCTGCCGATCTGTTTTTTTAAGCAAATGAATTGCAATCAAAACACGGGAATCTGGCCAAGACCTTTAACTTCAGGTATATCAATGATATGACATCATTCAATAATTGTTACATAGCCAATTCCCTTCCAGTGGATTTCCTACTTGAACTTTTTGGCAGATACTTGAGACTGATTATTATCTGACTTGTTTCCCTTTAGCACTATCCCAGGAGCTCCAGTCTTTGGTGCCTACATGGCAAAGATTGTGAGAAAAAAATCGATCATGATCTTTCTTCGCAATATCGTACGACTCATGCTCAAAAGCTGTATGATGCTGGTTGCAAAATTCAAGGCCTAAGTGAAGCTTTCAAACGTTTTATGATAGACACGTGGGGGACAGTTCAAAATTGTACGCATCAGTGACAAAAATGATGTCCGATGCAATTCCATATTTTGACTTGTACTTGTTCCCCGGATATTTATTCATGTAAACAATTGACTTTCCTAATCATGTGTTTGTGATGGGTGCCATCAGTGGAGCAGGATACGGTCACCATTTCGCGACCACCTGTTATCATATCTACTTCATATTTTTTCATTTGCTCAGAATAAAGTTGGAATCGTACAATCCACTCAGCCGATAGCAATGATTTGTTATGACTATGGAAAAAGGTTGGTTGGTTGGTTGTTTTACGCCGCACTCAGCAATATTCCAGCTTTATGACGGCGGTCTGTAAATAATCGAGTCTGGACCAGACAATCCAGTGATTGATATCATGAGCATCGATCCACGCAATTGGGATCGATGACATGCATCGACCAAGTCAGCGAGCCTGACCACCCGATCCCGTTAGTCGCCTTTTACGACAAGCAGAGTCACCTTTTACGTCAAGCATGGGTTGCTGAAGACCCCGGATTCTTCACGGGTCTCCAAAACTTGGTAGAAGGACCATGTACCTCAACATTTGTGAAAGGTAAACAGCAAGGGTTGGATCTGCTGGAAGCGAGCCTGACCACCCAATCCCGTTAGTCGCCTTTTACGACAAGCATAGTCACCTTTTACGGCAAGTATGGGTTGCTGAATTCAACCTATTCTACCCCGGAATCTTCACGGGTTTAAGGGATTTGTCGTTTTTCTTAATAAGGATGCAGCGGCAGGTCCCATATTAAAGGACCGTGAAGAATAGGTCTTCAGCAACCAATGCTTGCCGTAAAACGTGACTATGCTTGTCGTAAAAGACGACTAACGGGATCAGGTGGTCAGGCTCGCTGACTTGGTTGAAGCATGTCATCGATCCCAATTGCGTGGATCGATGCTCCTGAAAAACAATCACTGGATTGTCTGGTCCAGACTCGATTATTTACAGACCGCCGTCATATAGCTGGAATATTGCTGAGTGCGGCGTAAAACAACCAACCAATCAACCCATATTAAAGACTCATCAACCAACCAACCCATGTCATTGGCCCTGAATGATTCTCGAGCTGTCAGTTCCCTGTCCGTACTCGCGCATTTCACCATAGTGGTAAACATCTAAGGCCTACATCACTTGGAGTTTCGCCCAATGTGCGACAAAACCCTTAATATTATTACTGAAAAAACGTTTAAAGCGGTGTAAAAAGCGAACTAAGTTTGAGAGTAGATATTGCAATTACGACATTTTCACTTTAATCCAACAAGCATTGGCGACATGTATGACAACGACGTCGAATGACATTAATGCATTCTTATAGATGGCTATTTTGACAAGTGTCTCTATTAGATTGCGCACCATGTGTTACTCAAGAGCAGCGGTTTGAAAGACTACGAAAACAACATGACAGAAGAAAGCATTTCCTTTCCGCCTTTTCGATTGAATCAATCGGCCTTGTATGTCGTCTTACACTCAACGCTACCCCGTTGTTTGAAGACTGTAATTGTTTTTAAACGTATGGGCACTAACGGATGTAGTTCCAGACAAATTGTCCCCTTTCTTTCAGCGCATTGATTTGTGTACCATCCATGAGAGGCTGAATTGTTTTAGCGTCCGCAATATGTTCAGAATGACTCTTGTCAAGTTAAGCGATGTTTAAAGTGAAGTGCATTAGATCAAAGCACTGAGTTACACAAGTGGGGTATGTAGTTGACTTCATCCATGATGACAAGATGCAGTGAATGTTTTGGTATAACAAGGACGGGTTGCTTCCCACGGAAAGATTGAAGTAAAATATTTGGGTTTCCAGTTTCAAATAACCACATTGTCAAATTGTTCTTAAATGAAACCACCAGTAAGTGAATGTAAAACACTCTTTGGTTCATTCAATAATTTTATATTGTTGTGGTCAATACACCTGTATTGGTGTGGTCTAGTGCATGTTTTGTTTGTTCGTTGATTAACGCCGCACAATTCCAGCTAAATGACGGCGGTCTGTATAATAATCGAATCTGGACCAGACCATCCATTGATTGACATCATGAGCATCGATCCACGCAATTGGGATGCGATGACATGCATCAACCAAGTAAGCGAGGCTGACCACCTGATCCCGTTAGTCGCCTCTTACCACAAGCATGGTTTGCTGAAGACCTCTTCTATCCCGGATCTTCACGGGTCTCCATTGACACGATACCACATAAACTGATTTCGTTGAAATTAAAAAGATAAGTTATTTTTTAAATACGTTTGCTGTGTACAAGTACGGAGATTCCCATTTTCATAGTAAAGAAAATAGTAAAAGTAAAATATGTGTTTGTTTTTTGTTTGTTGGGTTGCTGAAGATCTATTTCTATTTCTTTCAAAACTCAATACAATGTGTGTTTGGGTACTTTAAATTGTGTAGAATGTTGAATTGTTAACTTAAATTATCATAATACTAAATGCACTCTTTCCAAAACGTGTTTTGTATCGGTCGTTTAACGGAGGCAATGTAAACTTTCATGTACAGCAAATGTACATGGCGCACGTACACTTTGTACATCTCAACCTTAACAATTAGCATTCCCCTTATAGAAAAGCATGACTATTTAAGCATTTCAACAATACTACACTATGTGCAGTTGTAGGTAAAAACCTTAATAACTGTCGAACGGACATGGCAAAATATATTCCTATCGAAGAATAACAACTGATACACCACTAAACTTTAACTGTTGACACAACAGACGATATCGAAAACCTATTCGCTGAATATCAACCGGAATGGAAATACAGTAAACTACGGTTATAACGAAATCGAAGGGACAATTAATTTTAGTTCCGTATAACCGTAGTTCGTTATAAGCATATATACAGCATATATACAACAAATGGCCGGGACTTTAAAAAAAGTTCGTCATATCGGTCAGTTCGTTATAAGCGTGTTCATTATAACCGTAGTTTACTGTAATCACAGGAACACGCTCATCACTGTCACGTCTTCGTAAAGGCTCAGAAATTAAAGATACCTCAAGCTCTCTGGCTCTTACACCTACATTATTTGGTGTGTACGACAGGTTGTGACTGCGAGAGCGCGACAATGTCCTTTACAGTATTCCATAGGTAATATCTCCATGTGGCCGTGCACGTATCTCACACCAATACAGTCATCGTTGATACTTCAATACGTTCCTTCATCACTCGTGACTACATGCAGCTTAACAGTATGGACACTATGTTTAACCAACGAAGTCAGAGAGTGTTCAGACCAATTAACGTTCATGCAGCTAACGGCGCACTGGCGGCAATGCTTCTCGCTTGACATTGTGTGCAACATGTGTTACGGCCTTGCGGTCGTCTGATGTTTGCATTGCCTCAACGTCAGCAAATAGTAGGCTTTGCACAAGTCTCAACCATGAAGTAGGGTTTTTAACGTCCTTTTGTTGAAATCGTCCAATATATGTCAAATAGCCAATCCCCGTCCACTGATTGACCCACTAGAGACCAGTGAAACTACCTCATCCGCTTCATATTTATACAAGACACTATTCACAAGGCTGTACAACAAGATGGATGACTTCGACTTTCCAGTTGTCCACTTTCCCTTTAAGTCGAGCATTGTTCAGCATCTCCAGCCTTTGGTGCCTTTGATGTACAAGATGAGCATGCTCCTTCTAGGAAGATTTCAAAGACTCCTGCTAAAAGTTGTTTGAGAGGTGTACAGTCGATTCTGCGTTTGGTAAAGAGTTCTTACGATTATAGAAATGGTTTTGTCCTATCTTTCAGTAACTGCTTTGCCATTGATATTGTTGAGTGTGGCGAAAGAGCCATCGTTGCCGAATTATCTCTGGATTTTTTTTGGGTTGTAGTGGGAATCTTACAATGGATTTCCTCATTGATGACATCTATGTGAAATTTCGGGATAAGACATTTAGGTAAGAAGTAGGCATCCCCATGGGCACCAATTGCGCTCCTCGTCTTTCTGATCTGTTTCTTGCATGTGAAGTTCTGCACGGATTGGCTAAGTTGCAACAAGGTAAGAAGTGGAACTTAAGCATTAGGTATATCGATGATCTGATTTCGTTCAATAACCATCAAATAGCCAATTCCCTTCCACTGATTTACCGGGGCGGTCGGGTAGCCTAGTGGTTAAAGCGTTCGCTCGTCACGCCGAAGACCCGGGTTCGATTCCCGACATGGGTACAATGTGTGAAGCCCATTTCTGGTGTCCCCCGCCGTGATATTGCTGGAATATTGATAAAAGCGGCGTAAAACCAAACTCACTCACTCCACTGATTTTTTCCAACTGAGGTAATGGTGAAGGAACACCGCCTCATCTGTTTCATATTTAGATCTATGCATAAAGATTCAGAGACAAAACACTCTACCTAAGATTGCATGATAATGAGGGATGGCTACAACTTTCCAATGGCTAACTTTTCCCTTTATGTGGAGGAATATACCTGCAGCCCAAGCCTTTGGTGTTTACATTTCACAACTTTTGAGATACAATCGAGCATGCACTTTAAACCAAGATTTCAAAAAGCGCCATACGACTAAAGCTCAGGAGTTGTTTGATCAAGGTTTTACAATCCGTGGCCTCAGTAAGGATTTCAAAAAAGTTTTATGTTAGAAATTCGAAGGACATTTCCAAGTTTAAGTGTCAAAAAGATGTCCTTTGTAATACAATATTTTGATTTGTACCTTAGGTTCCCGTGTTTTTTTCAGGTGAACAATTGACTTGCCTTTGCATGTGTTGGTGACGAGTGCCACCGTCGGGGCAGTATACGCTAACATTTTCGCGAACACTTGGTATCATCTCTATTTGATAGTGATTCATAAACAGATGCTCATGATATAGTCGGAATCGTAAAATCGACTGTTTTAGGCAGAGATTTCTTATCAAGATGGAGAAGGTTTTCTCGTTTTCATTTTGTAGAGATTCCTTATAATTACAAAAAGTGTTCTGTCGCTTTTAAATATACACGAGCTCATTTCATTGTAATTAGTTTAACACTTCAATGTATTACGACTGTGTTTATTCACGAGTGGGGCGGTCGGGTAGCCTAGTGGTTAAAGCGTTCGCTCGTCACGCCAAAGACCCGGGTTCGATTCCCGACATGGGTACAATGTGTGAAGCCCATTTCTGGGCCGTGATATTGCTGGAATATTGCTAAAAGCGGCGTAAAACCATACTCACTCACTCACTTATTCACGAGTGGTTGAAAACTGTAGAGGCAACAATACGTGAAGTATTGACCATCATATCAAATATCTAAATGTGCATATGCAACCAGTTGTTGAAGAGTTACGTTCACCATGTCTCATCAGGGCAGTGGTGTAGCCTAGTGGTTAAAGCGTACGCCTGTCATGACAATGGCCCGGGTTCGATTCCCACATGGGTACTATTTTTTAAGCACACGTTTTCTGGTGTCTGGAATCTGATAGCCCTATCATATGATAGCCCCGATAGAGCTGGAATATGATACGTTTTTATCTGACTTCATTCGCCCAGTTTCACGTGAATATTTTGAGATGGTTTATAGGAAATCCTACAATCGTCACTTTGTACAATACAATGAACCAGTATGGTAAAACGACAGTGAATATGTACAACATTCAAACTGGATATAACACGTTGTAAAATGGGAAATATGTTTTACTAAATTATGTATTTCGTCAATCACTAATTTGGAAACCCGTTAGATTAGGCTTGGTGAAATAGATACTGCACTTATTATAAATACATACGTTTGATAAATCTGCAGCAGAACAGCTTAGACTTCGTTCATTTGCCTTTGAATTCTGCTAACAAGGTGTGTTCAGTTAGCAGCATCAGACAGGATCCAATGTATTATCATAAGGAGACACTATGCAGACTCAAATGCAACTTGACATGTCACTGTGGCAGATTAATCAATAATGTCAAAAAGGTTACCATAGTATACTTCCTGATGGACATAAAGTATAGAAGACAGTTAAAACATACAAACAAAAATAATCTATACCAGTGGTGTGAATCCCATTTCTGGTGTCCCCCGCCGTGATATGGCTGGAATTTTGCTAAAAGCGGCGTAAAACCATACTCATACACTATTTCAATGGTATTAAAAATCAAGGATGAATAACGAAACACAATTTCACAGTAAAGATAATAAAATCATTATATTCTTAGGAACAAATTCCATTTCAGTTCTCAGTGAGTCATAATACGACAATATTGATTGAATTGTGACAAGTCAAATAACATACCCATGCGATAAGAACGGGCAGTTACATCAAGGTATGACGCGTCTAACAATTCGTGATCGGCTTTTCCTCCCACATCAAGCTAACACACACCGTTAACTGAAATATCGGTCAGAGTGCCGTCAAAAGTAATCACTTACGCACCCACGCCTTAGAAGGATACCAGCTGTTAATACTAAACAAACGTCTCGAAAACATGTCTTCAACAGAGATATTCGTTTGACAAAAACAATATTGGATAAACCTGTAGATTATGAAGTAAGTGTTCGTGGTCTTCTGTGTATTTAATCACATTACTACATGTATAGAAAGCTACCTCAGACGTTCGCACTGATCAGGTTATATTTGTTTAGCATTCAATGCGTCTCAGAAATCTCTTCACTACCCTGGGCAGTGTTACACACTGAAGCCCCCATCTCTCAATCAATAAAGAAGTATAACCATGCTTGTAGTAGTGCTTGGCTGAACTTGATATCCTGAATTGGCAAAACGTGAATCTTGTGGAATAATGCTCCTCCAACTTTCTATATATCATCTTCGAGGGGGGGGGGGGGGGGGGAGCCTAGTGGTTAAAGCGTTCGCTCGTCACGCCGAAGACCCGGGTTCGATTCCCGACATGTGTGCAATGTGTGAAGCCCATTGGGTGTCCCCCGCCGTGATATTGCTGGAATACTGCTATAAGCGTGTTAAACCATACTCACTCATTCATCTTCGACAGTCTCATTAAAATCATATCTTAGTTCTCACTACCACTAAACAAAGATCTGAGGACATCCCGTTAGGGGTCATGTCAGAACGACCTTTCATCCGACCAATCAGAGCGTCGCTTTCCAGATCATGAAAGTGACAGTCGGAAGGTGATTTCTAATCATGCAGCCTCGAAAACGTTAAAACGGGGTATTCTTAACGATAGTTACGGGCTCAACGACTAAATCTATACAATCTAGACCATATATTAGGCATTCTAGAACGTTCTTTTGTTCAGGATTCAAATTTGTAAGCGAGAATTTGTCAAAATATGTTTCGAAGCGTAGTCGCCAATTTGAAATTAGTGCCGTAAAGCACGAGAAAGCTGCCTCCTGATTGGCTAATGTCGATTTCCTGTCAGTAATTCCATTGGTCGGTCAGAGTTTGCGAAAGGTCGGTCTGACGTGACCCGTAATGGGATGTCCTCAGATCTTTGTTTAGCGGCAGCGAGAAGATCTGATTTTAATGAGATTGTCATCTTCGAGGGCATGCCGCGACGGACACAATAAGATAGATAAACTGATAGAAGGGATCTGTTCAACACGATATGGTCCAGTTCTGCTAAAATGATTGGAGAAAAAGTGTGACGTTGCATGCGTGTTTACACACCTCTTCACTTTGACGCTTGTTTTGGAACCATTTACAATCAATGAGCAATTCGAGACTTGACTACACCACAACCCATTGTTTCACGTGAAGTGTTTCGAAATAATAAAGATGATATGATCGATTGATCAATAGCGGCGGCTGAATGCTACACAATTGATGCAATGTAACATTTCATTTTGGACATGTATTTACGTAGAATTTAGAAATAAGGACAGGTAAAATAATCGACAAAACCATTTCCCAAATCATAAGAAAGCGATTGCAAAATCCCCATTGTACGATTCCCAATGTTTCATTAACATGTGTTTATGAATCACTATCAAATAGCGATGTTACCAGGTGTTCGCGGAAAGGGACGTGCATCCTGTCCCACCGCTGGCACCCGTCACAAACACACGCAACGGCAAGTCAATTGTTCACCGGAACAAACACAGAAACATATGGTTAAAGTGAAAATAGGGAATTGCATCAGACATCGGACAAGTTCAATTCCATTTCCCGTGTAATAACCTTTCCAAAAGCAGAAAATCGACTCTGTTTGAAACCCTGGATCCTATTGGAATATTGCAAGAGTATCCGGAAACATCCGGAAGCCGCATTGCGGTGCATAAATCAAAATATGTAATGCTGCATTCTATCTTTAGGTATAAAGTTACATGGACTAGATAACTGTGCTTGAGTCTTTGGTGCTTATTTTGTAGATGGAGGTGCTGCTAATTGCGACGAGACAATGTACAGTAGTTAGATGGTTGCGGACATATTGTCGATCCGTGAAGATCCGGGGTAGAAGGGGTCTTCACTAACCCATGCTTGCCGTAAAAGGTGACTATGCTTGTCGTAAGATGCGTCTAACGGGATCGGGTGGTCAGGCTCGCTGACTTTGTTGCATCAACCAAGTCAGCGAGCCTGACCACCCAATCCCGTTAGTTGCCTTTTACGACAAGCATAGTCACCTTTTACGGCAAGTATGGGTTGCTTAAATCAACCTATTCTACCCCGGAATCTTCACGGGTCTAAGGGATTTGTCGTTTTTCTTAATAAGGATGCAGCGGCAGGTCCCATATTAAAGGACCCGTGAAGAAGAGGTCTTCAGCAACCCATGCTTGCCGTAAAACGTGACTATGCTTGTCGTAAAAGGCGACTAACGGGATCGGGTGGTCAGGCTCGCTGACTTGGTTGAAGCATGTCATCGTATCCCAATTGCGTGGACCGATGTTCATGACGTCAATCACTGGATTGGCTGGTCCAGACTCGATTATTTACAGACCGCCGCCATATAGCTGGAATATTGCTGAGTGCGGGGTTATACAACAAACAAACATACTGTCTGGACACTATCCATTGTTGAACGTGGGAAAGGCGGCGCCGTGTATAGCCATTTTCTTGGCCGTTGAGACAATATGGAATCACGTACTGAAGCGACGGTACAACATCGAGGATTGGGCCAGTCAGCTGCAGATCCTTTGCTGCCGTCATGTTTATTTGCCTTTGTTTGGTTCCTCACATTACTATTTAATCAACGCATCATGTACAGACCCGAAGGAAATTCAATCTTAAGCTTGTCGGAAATCGTCCGTGCTCCCCCTGTGGTTCTGATGTGGAACTTCCTGGGCCACACGAACGCTCCCATCTATCAAGAGGGATACTATGGAGAGAACAATGACTATCCTCTTTAGTTTTATATTAGGGATCTGAAGAGGATTACTCCTGCCTCAGAAACTAAAGCTTGAAACGGGAAATTGGCTGACTTTGAATAGGTGCAATGTTATTCTGATTGATGAGGCGGATCTTGTCTCCCTCGTCGCCAAGTAAATTAGGACTTGCACGATATATACGTGTCCTTGACGCGAGGCACGATGCACAGGGTTGTATGTTCGCAGGGATGAATATTGCGGTCATTTGGTATTGCATAAGTTTCTATTACCATTATCACCTCGCCAAAGTGTTGTCGTTACAGCAGGGAGCTCCGGGAGTCCGTTATTCTATATCGATATACAGGGAATTAGTTGTATCATAATTGTGTATGGGACTTCAAACACAAACATGGGTGCTGTGTCAAACACAAAATTGTAAAGGTTATACATATACTGATCGACATAAATAAGATTGGTTTGTTGGTTGGTTGGTTGTTTAACGCCGCACTCAGCAATATTCCAGCTATATGACGGCGGTCTGTAAATAATCGAGTCTGGACCAGACAATCCAGTACTTAATATCATGACCATCGATCCACGCAATTGGGATCGATGACATGCATCAACCAAGTCAGCGAGCCTGACCACCCGATCCCATTAGTCGCCTTTGACGACAAGCATAGTCGCCTTTTACGGCAAGCATGGGTTGCTGAAGATCTTTTCTGACCCGGATCTCCACGGGTCGACATAAATAAGAGAACACGTCCATAGATTATTGTCGTGTTCATGAAGTAAGTCCCTGAGTGAAATATACGTTTCTGGCTGCATGAAAAGAAGTGTGACTTCAACTTTTAATAATCAACTTTTCCTTTATGTAGAACTTCATTCCAGCGACACCTACCTTTGATGTCTACGTTTCACAACTTTAAGGTACAAAGGATCTTTCTGATCTTTCTGCGAAGATTTCATTATGTTTGATGCAATTCCCAATTTTGAACATAATAATGGTCAAGTGTTTTTCGGGTGAAGAATTTACTTGCCTGTGCATGTGTTTGCGATGGCTGCAACCGGTGGGGCAAGGCACGCTTACCTATTCGCGAACAAATGGTATCACCACTATGTTAGAGTGGTTCAAAAACACATGTTATGATATAAGCGGAATCATACATGGACTCTGGTAAGGATTCTTTTGATTATGGAAATAGTTTTTGTCGTTAAAATTCACGAAAAGGTTTGCCAGTGATATTGTTGAAAACCCAACAACATTACACATTGCCGAATAAACTTTGGATTTCTTGGGGCTTCATTAAAATCACACCAAATATGTTCTGCTTTTATATGTTCCCTTATTTCTTTCCGCCAGTATAATTAAATCAAATGTAAAATCGCAAGGATCTATCACACGCTTTGTGCATACCCAACATAAAAGAGACAAGATCAAAATACAAATTTTCTCTGATCATGAGTTAACTACACCCACGAGGACATCATCCTAGCCGTCCGTGGAAGACCCATGATCTTCAGCAATGAAACCCAGCCAAATAAATACATAACAGATGACACATCTTTTCATTGAGAGTTTTCAGACGTCATAAATACAGCACCAGTTGTGTTTGGTCCAATTACCAATGGATATCTGATCATGATAGAGACGCAAATGACCTTTGTGATGTGCTGTTCCCTCTGGTAGGGAAATCCTAGAAGACACTTACCATGTTGTGGAGTTTTATCATTAGTAATTATGCTCCTCTTAACACATCGTGAAGACACATTTACTGACATTGTAGGGCACTGATATCATAATTTGTAGGGTCTCCTGTCCTTTCATGTCGAGAAATAATCCTGCAGCTCTATCCTTTGCAGTCTATATTTCACAATTTTTTAGGTACTCTCAAAATGTTTTTTCTTCGAAGATTTCAAAGAGCATCATATACGTCTCTTGCTCAAAAGTTGTTTGATCAAGGTTACAACATTCCAAGGCTTAGCAAAGCTTCAAGAACGTGTTTTGGAGGTCATTTCCACTTTTGACACATCATTAACAAACATGATGTCCGAGCTATTCCCTTGTTGACGTGTATCATATGGTCCCGTGGACAATTGACTTACCCTTGCGTGTGATTGTGACGGGTACCACAGGTTGGGCAAGACACGCTTACCTTTTCGGGGACACCTGGCATCGCCACTATTTGACAGTTATTCCTAAACACACCCTATGATAAACTCATATGTGCAAGGGACACGTCTTTTCGTATATTTCTTATGATTATGGAAATGGTTATTGTCGCTTTATCTATTTTAGATACGGTCTGTGGTTATACGTGCTTGTCTAATGTGGCTTGGTATGGATTTTGTCCTGTGCTAAATATTTTGATCTCTGTCGTGTTTCTACAGCGGGTGTGTTTGGTACCATATGAAAGTCACAAATTGGTTCAGGTGTTATTGCTTTGTTGAAACCAGCGACCACGGGGATGGTACAGACAAACCAAGGAGCACTATCAGGGCGAATCTGAGATTCGAACCCCCGACGCATCACTACACGGTAATTTTGGGCGAATTTGTCGCATGTGACCCGTTGTAGATGACATCTATTGCAGTAGGGATATGACGGGCTATGGAATTATCCGACCATGGTAGCTGACCACTTAACCTATCCTCGTTGCTTCATGCATCCATAACCAGTACAAACGTATCTTGGCAAACCCTTAAGTCGAGAGTCAGTTGAGTGTCATGTTTGTCTATAAATACAAATACAAATAAAGATGTCATCTGGCATGGCCATTCTCTGCGCAACTGTTGTGCGTGGAAAGACATTTCACGACATATCCTCATCAAACATGGATCAAGAATATTCTTTTGGATATTTTTATGAAATTGTATGCTTAGTCTTCACGAGAAAAATACTAAAATACTAATGATTAGTTTCATTTGTTCTGCACATGCAGTTTTTCGCAAGTATAAAATGATGCTACCGAGAATCAATTAATATCAATACGACAGGTTGCGTGTTGCTAATATAACCTTTTCAGTAATGCCTTCATATGATTGTAATCAATAGTCTGCCTTTTACATTCAGCGGAATCTGTTTCGGCAGATAATCGAGACTATTTGTTTGTTCTCAGGTGTTTCACAGCGGAATCTGTTTCGGCAGATAATCGAGACTATAATTAATGTTTGTTCTGAGGTGTTTCACAGCGGAATCTGTTTCGGCAGATATTCGAGACTATAATGTTTGTTCTCAGGTGTTCCACAGCGGAATCTGTTTCGGCAGATAATCGAGACTATAATGTTTGTTCTGAGGTGTTTTTAACAGCGGAATCTGTTTCGGCAGATAATCGAGACTATAATGTTTGTTCTCAGGTGTTTCACAGCGGAATCTGTTTCGGCAGATAATCGAGACTATAAAGTTTGTTCTGAGGTGTTTCACAGCGAAATCTGTTTCGGCAGATGATCGAGACTATAATGTTTGTTCTCAGGTGTTTTTAACAGCGGAATCTGTTTCGGCAGATAATCGAGACTATAATGTTTGTTCTCAGGTGTTTCACAGCGGAATCTGTTTCGGCAGATAATCGAGACTATAATGTTTGTTCTCAGGTGTTTCACAGCGGAATCTGTTTCGGCAGATAATCGAGACTATAATGTTTGTTCTCAGGTGTTTTTAACAGCGGAATCTGTTTCGGCAGATGATCGAGACTATAATGTTTGTTCTCAGGTGTTTCACAGCGGAATCTGTTTCGGCAGATAATCGAGACTATAATGTTTGTTCTGAGGTGTTTCACAGCGGAATCTGTTTCGGCAGATGATCGAGACTATAATGTTTATTCTCAGGTGTTTTTAACAGTGGAATCTGTTTCGGCAGATAATCGAGACTATAATGTTTGTTCTCAGGTGTTTCACAGCGGAATCTGTTTCGGCAGATAATCGAGACTATAATGTTTATTCTCAGGTGTTTTTAACAGCGGAATCTGTTTCGGCAGATAATCGAGACTATAATGTTTGTTCTCAGGTGTTTCACAGCGGAATCTGTTTCGGCAGATAATCGAGACTATAATGTTTGTTCTCAGATGTTTTTAACAGCGGAATCTGTTTCGGCAGATAATCGAGACTATAATGTTTGTTCTGAGGTGTTTCACAGCGGAATCTGTTTCGGCAGATAATCGAGACTATAATGTTTGTTCTCAGGTGTTTCACAGCGGAATCTGTTTCGGCAGATGATCGAGACTATAATGTTTGTTCTCAGGTGTTTTTAACAGCGGAATCTGTTTCGGCAGATAATCGAGACTATAATGTTTGTTCTCAGGTGTTTTTAACAGCGGAATCTGTTTCGGCAGATAATCGAGACTATAATGTTTGTTCTGAGGTGTTTCACAGCGGAATCTGTTTCGGCAGATAATCGAGACTATAATGTTTGTTCTGAGGTGTTTCACAGCGGAATCTGTTTTGGCAGATAATCGAGACTATAATGTTTGTTCTGAGGTGTTTCACAGCGGAATCTGTTTCGGCAGATAATCGAGACTATAATGTTTGTTCTCAGGTGTTTCACAGCGGAATCTGTTTCGGCAGATGATCGAGACTATAATGTTTGTTCTCAGGTGTTTTTAACAGCGGAATCTGTTTCGGCAGATAATCGAGACTATAATGTTTGTTCTCAGGTGTTTCACAGCGGAATCTGTTTCGGCAGATAATCGAGACTATAAAGTTTGTTCTCAGGTGTTTCACAGCGAAATCTGTTTCGGCAGATGATCGAGACTATAATGTTTGTTCTCAGGTGTTTTTAACAGCGGAATCTGTTTCGGCAGATAATCGAGACTATAATGTTTGTTCTCAGGTGTTTTTAACAGCGGAATCTGTTTCGGCAGATAATCGAGACTATAATGTTTGTTCTCAGGTGTTTCACAGCGGAATCTGTTTCGGCAGATAATCGAGACTATAATGTTTGTTCTCAGGTGTTTTTAACAGCGGAATCTGTTTCGGCAGATAATCGAGACTATAATGTTTGTTCTCAGGTGTTTTTAACAGCGGAATCTGTTTCGGCAGATAATCGAGACTATAATGTTTGTTCTCAGGTGTTTCACAGCGGAATCTGTTTCGGCAGATGATCGAGACTATAATGTTTGTTCTCAGGTGTTTCACAGCGGAATCTGTTTCGGCAGATAATCGAGACTATAATGTTTGTTCTCAGGTGTTTTTAACAGTGGAATCTGTTTCGGCAGATAATCGAGACTATAATGTTTGTTCTCAGGTGTTTCACAGCGGAATCTGTTTCGGCAGATAATCGAGACTATAATGTTTGTTCTCAGATGTTTTTAACAGCGGAATCTGTTTCGGCAGATGATCGAGACTATAATGTTTGTTCTCAGGTGTTTCACAGCGGAATCTGTTTCGGCAGATAATCGAGACTATAATGTTTGTTCTCAGGTGTTTCACAGCGGAATCTGTTTCGGCAGATGATCGAGACTATAATGTTTATTCTCAGGTGTTTTTAACAGCGAAATCTGTTTCGGCAGATAATCGAGACTATAATGTTTGTTCTCAGGTGTTTTTAACAGCGGAATCTGTTTCGGCAGATAATCGAGACTATAATGTTTGTTCTCAGGTGTTTCACAGCGGAATCTGTTTCGGCAGATAATCGAGACTATAATGTTTGTTCTCAGGTGTTTTTAACAGCGGAATCTGTTTCGGCAGATAATCGAGACTATAATGTTTGTTCTCAGGTGTTTCACAGCGGAATCTGTTTCGGCAGATAATCGACACTATAATGTTTGTTCTCAGGTGTTTCACAGCGGAATCTGTTTCGGCAGATGATCGAGACTATAATGTTTGTTCTCAGGTGTTTCACAGCGGAATCTGTTTCGGCAGATAATCGAGACTATAATGTTTGTTCTCAGGTGTTTTTAACAGCGGAATCTGTTTCGGCAGATAATCGAGACTATAATGTTTGTTCTCAGGTGTTTCACAGCGGAATCTGTTTCGGCAGATAATCGAGACTATAATGTTTGTTCTCAGGTGTTTTTAACAGCGGAATCTGTTTCGGCAGATGATCGAGACTATAATGTTTGTTCTGATGTGTTTCACAGCGGAATCTGTTTCGGCAGATAATCGAGACTATAATGTTTGTTCTCAGGTGTTTCACAGCGGAATCTGTTTCGGCAGATGATCGAGACTATAATGTTTATTCTCAGGTGTTTTTAACAGCGAAATCTGTTTAGGCAGATAATCGAGACTATAATGTTTGTTCTCAGGTCTTTCACAGCGGAATCTGTTTCGGCAGATAATCGAGACTATAATGTTTGTTCTCAGGTGTTTCACAGCGGAATCTGTTTCGGCAGATGATCGAGACTATAATGTTTGTTCTGAGGTGTTTCACAGCGGAATCAGTTTCGGCAGATAATCGAGACTATAATGTTTGTTCTCAGGTGTTTCACAGCGGAATCTGTTTCGGCAGATGATCGAGACTATAATGTTTGTTCTCAGGTGTTTTTAACAGCGGAATCTGTTTCGGCAGATAATCGAGACTATAATGTTTGTTCTCAGGTGTTTCACAGCGGAATCTGTTTCGGCAGATAATCGAGACTATAATGTTTGTTCTCAGGTGTTTTTAACAGCGGAATCTGTTTCGGCAGATGATCGAGACTATAATGTTTGTTCTCAGGTGTTTCACAGCGGAATCTGTTTCGGCAGATAATCGAGACTATAATGTTTGTTCTGAGGTGTTTCACAGCGGAATTTGTTTCGGCAGATGATCGAGACTATAATGTTTGTTCTCAGGTGTTTTTAACAGCGGAATCTGTTTCGGCAGATAATCGAGACTATAATGTTTGTTCTCAGGTGTTTTTAACAGCGGAATCTGTTTCGGCAGATAATCGAGACTATAATGTTTGTTCTCAGGTGTTTCACAGCGGAATCTGTTTCGGCAGATAATCGAGACTATAATGTTTGTTCTCAGGTGTTTTTAACAGCGGAATCTGTTTCGGCAGATAATCGAGACTATAATGTTTGTTCTGAGGTGTTTCACAGCGGAATCTGTTTCGGCAGATAATCGAGACTATATGTTTGTTCTCAGGTGTTTCACAGCGGAATCTGTTTTGGCAGATAATAGGGACTGCACAAGAGAATGAGAGTATCAAAGCAACCCATGCTTGTCGTAAGATGCGACTAACGAGATCGGGTGGTCAGACTCACTGACTTGATCGATGCTTATGATGTCAATCACTGGGTTGTCTGGTCCAGACTCGATTATTTATAGACCGCCGTCATATAGCTGGAATATTGCAGAGTGCGGCGTTAAACAACAAACAAACAGTGTAAATGTTTTAGACTCTAAATACTGTGAATTACGTATAACTGTTAATATATCATGGTCATGTGTTTATGAGTCACTGCCAACAGTGATGATACCAGGTGTTCGCGAAATGGTGAGCGTATCCTGTCCCATCTGTGGCACCCGTCACAAACACATGCAAAGGTAAATCAATTGTTCAACACGTGTCTACAACAACCTTTTTTAATGCTTTACTGAGACTTTGAATGTTGTCACCTTAATCAAACAACTTCATTCTCAGCATCCTGGGGGTATACAGCCAAAGCTAACTGACCCGTGAAGATCCGGGGTAGAATAGGTCTTCAGCAACTCATTCTTGCCGTAAAAGGCGACTAGGTTTGCAGTAAAAGGCGACTAACGAGATCGGGTGGTCAGCTCGCTGACTTGCATGAGGCATGTCATCGATCCAATTTGCGTGGATCGATGCTCATGATGTCAATCACTGGATTGTCTTGTCCAGACTATTTACAGACAGCCGTCATATAGCTGTGGCGTAAAACAACAAACAAACAAACAAACCAAAACTAACTGTAAGGCACAGGAAAGTTAAGAGTCACATTACCATCCCATCCTACCGGGTACCCATTCACTGTGTTGAACAGAAGCAGCTTACGAACAAAGTCATGTGCCACAGGTGGGGCAGGAAGCGAACCGAAACCCTGGAAACTCTCTCAGAAGTCAAGATGCTGAACTGGTCAGCCAAACATTGTTCATTTTCACCTTATTTGTGACTTGTGCACATGACACGAGCCAACAGCTCATTAAACATTCACTGTAGCGTGTCCACCATAAAACCTATAGAAAACATTGCTGAGGCCTTTAATATTGTAACCTTTATCAGTACAACTTCTGACAACGAGTCGTATGACGATCTTCCAAATCTCGGTCGAAGGACCATGTACCTCAACATTTGTGAAAAGTAAACAACAAGGGTTGGATCTGCTGGAATATCGCTCGACATGAAGGAAGATCTGATGATTGGAAAGTTGAAGACGGTGACATAACCCGAGGAAAAATTAATTAATTTTATTAGTATTAATTAATATGCTGAAAACGGGCAATCGGATACCACAAAGTAAGCAGTGCAACTTTTTCTAAAACCCATACTACTCTCAGCCGCTAACCATATGCTACATGTACAATATGACAGAAAAAACGGTATGTAACATCCACCAGTTTTTAATAAAACACAATTACGAAACTGTAAACATTATTGCACGTAATTGCACGTATTTACAGAAAAGATGATGTTTCAAATAGCTTCGAGACATCTTCAACTTTTTTATCAGATGGGAAGGGCAGGTCTGTCTCCTGTTTGTCAACACCGTAAAGGAGGTCCATAATTGTTTATCATCACCGTATTTCATGTGGAAAATGTAGTGAAAAGTTTAAAATGTCACTAATGGCAGCCAAGGAACTTTTTCTCAGCGTTGATACTGGCATATTTTCTACATAACAGTGAGGTCAACAGTCTGGCAATGTCTTAGAAGGTTTTTACAGAGCAAAGTATCTTGAGAGAATATTTAAGAATGGTCAAAACGAGGTCAAATGGCCAGGCAATGGCCAGAATAGAAAGTGTTTTCAATATGGCAGACATGTAGAAAATCAGATTCAAACGTCAAAGAATTCCAGGTCTCATCATTAGTGGGAACAAGTATGTGAAGTTTCAAGATGTATACACCGCAGATGGAAAACGGTCAAACAGGCAATGACATAAAAAAAACAGGCAATGACATAAACACAGTGAGGCTACCTCATATGGAATTGACGTTGAGTGGTTATTCTCATATTCTCTTGCAAACAGGCAACAACAGAACATGTTGGCTGTGTATAGCGAGGAGGCAAACAGGCAACAACAGAACATGTTGGCTGTGTATAGTGAGGAGGCAAACAGGCAACAACAGAACATGTTGGCTGTGTATAGTGTGGAGGCAAACAGGCAACAACAGAACATGTTGGCTGTGTATAGTGAGGAGGCAAACAGGCAACAACAGAACATGTTGGCTGTGTATAGTGAGGAGGCAAACAGGCAACAACAGAACATGTTGGCTGTGTATAGTGAGGAGGCAAACAGGCAACAACAGAACATGTTGGCTGTGTATAGTGAGGAGGCAAACAGGCAACAACAGAACATGTTGGCTGTGTATAGCGAGGAGGCAAACAGGCAACAACAGAACATGTTGGCTGTGTATAGTGAGGAGGCAAACAGGCAACAACAGAACATGTTGGCTGTGTATAGTGAGGAGGCAAACAGGCGACAACAGAACATGTTGGCTGTGTATAGTGAGGAGGCAAACAGGCAACAACAGAACATGTTGGCTGTGTATAGCGAGGAGGCAAACAGGCAACAACAGAACATGTTGGCTGTGTATAGTGAGGAGGCAAACAGGCAACAACAGAACATGTTGGCTGTGTATAGTGAGGAGGCAAATAGGCAACAACAGAACATGTTGGCTGTGTATAGTGAGGAGGCAAACAGGCAACAACAGAACATGTTGGCTGTTTATAGTGAGGAGGCAAACAGGCGACAACAGAACATGTTGGCTTTGTATAGCGAGGAGGCAAACAGGCAACAACAGAACATGTTGGCTGTGTATAGTGAGGAGGCAAATAGGCAACAACAGAACATGTTGGCTGTGTATAGCGAGGAGGCAAACAGGCAACAACAGAACATGTTGGCTGTGTATAGTGAGGAGGCAAGCAGGCAACAACAGAACATGTTGGCTGTGTATAGTGAGGAGGCAAACAGGCAACAACAGAACATGTTGGCTGTGTATAGCGAGGAGGCCAACAGGCAACAACAGAACATGTTGGCTGTGTATAGTGAGGAGGCAAACAGGCAACAACAGAACATGTTGGCTGTGTATAGCGAGGAGGCAAACAGGCAACAACAGAACATGTTGGCTGTGTATAGCGAGGAGGCAAACAGGCAACAACAGAACATGTTGGCTGTGTATAGTGAGGAGGCAAACAGGCAACAACAGAACATGTTGGCTGTGTATAGTGAGGAGGCATGCAGGCAACAACAGAACATGTTGGCTGTGTATAGTGAGGAGGCAAACAGGCAACAACAGAACATGTTGGCTGTGTATAGTGAGGAGGCATGCAGGCAACAACAGAACATGTTGGCTGTGTATAGTGAGGAGGCAAGCAGGCAACAACAGAACATGTTGGCTGTGTATAGTGAGGAGGCATGCAGGCAACAACAGAACATGTTGGCTGTGTATAGTGAGGAGGCAAACAGGCAACAACAGAACATGTTGGCTGTGTATAGCGAGGAGGCAAGCAGGCAAGAAAGACGAACCTTTAATTCGAGATGACTTCATCAATTATGTGTCATTCTCCCATGATTGATTGACTGTTTTGGCTCGATTTCTTAAACCTATTTGCTGATTGTTTGATTGGCTTTCTGCAGAAGCCTGTTCCAAAGTCTGTAAATTACAGACTGAGACACATTGAAAATATTGGCTCCATCTCGCTGAATTGCAGTTTATGAGTTTGAAACATGCCAGTAGCGCCACGGCGTTCACCACAATGGAGACGACGCATTCCTCATCTGATCACAGTACTACAATAGAGCGGGATAAAGAGCTGACGTGTTATAGTTGTGAATGTAATCAATGCTACTCGTGACTCGGAGCGATTAGACGAACTCTCCCTGAAAAATCAAGAATGTTTGTTTGTCTGTTTGTTTGTTGTTTAACGCCACACCCTTCAATATTCCAGCTATTTGACGGCGGTCTGTAAATAATCGAGTCTTGGCCAGACAATCTAGTGATTGACATCATGAGCATCGATCCGAGCAATTGGGATACGATGACATGCATCAACCAAGTCAGCGAGCCTGACCAACCGATCCCGTTAATCGCCTCTTACGACAAGCAAGTCCAAACCGGATCTTAACGGGTCAAAAATCAAGAATGACCCACGCGCACGGAACAATTGCATGGTCGACATTCAATGTTTCGGGTGTTTTTGGCGTCAGGTAGGTACAACTGGCAGTGTTTACAAACAATCTCCTCGGTCGGCTATCGAGTCAGATTACTGGGATAAATATTATCATTATCAAAATAATAGTCTAATATACAGATGACTAGTATCTAGCAAGGGCGAAGCTCAGGTCTTTTCACAAGTGTGGGTAACTTTGGAAATAAAAATAGCGATGCAATAATAGCGAGGACTCAATTTCCATATCTGCACATGCAGACCTCTGGGGCTTTGGGTCTTTTTCAGAATTTAAACCACTTGAGATGGTTTCCCTCTTTTCATTTTGCTGCTTGGACGGACATCTGACGAACTTCATGACTCCAGACGCAACGTCTCATTGACAAGAGTAAGTCTTTACAAAGTGCAATTACTCAAGCGAGCGGGCCGACTGATTACATAGTATGTATTCAGCTCTTTCAGTGTAGCCCACTGAGATACCATGCCACAGTTTAACATGAATACCACTATCAGACACAGTATACTGACTTCGAGCTGACCAGTCCTTGTTTTAGCCCCTTAATGCATATGCCGAGCGTCAGACAGGGTAACAACAGTGCCAACATTTTTTGGAATGACGTGGCAGGGATCGAACCCCGACATTTCCGCTCTTCTGGCGGACACTCTTCCACTACTAGACCCCGGAGGCGGTCTGATATGAATGACGGTATTTTTGTTAAATATATCGATAACTGGCCATGTTTTGAATAATCAATGAATTGACAAACACAGAAATACATTTTAAAATAATTATAAAATATGGTATGTACGTTATTGCATAGTCCCGCGTTTTAATGCTTTATCGGAGGACACAGTATTTATACCTCATATTTGAATGATTCTGTACACATCGATGTTACTTGATGTGCGTATCCAGCCTCCCAACAGTTCACATAGATGACAAGGTAAGACGAATAACTTTTCTGACCCACAGGATAAAAAAAAATTACAATTGAAAGAAAGAACAAGTCCGATTATGTTCATACCGAACGATTTGATTTTTCAGTTAACATGTTCAGTTAGCCTTGCTCCAAGGCTGTGCTGACAGATAAATCCATGGACATGTAGTAATTCTGTCCTCCAAATAGGCAAGTCTAGATATGGGGACAGTAGAAGGACTCCAGTCTCTTATAGGGACAACTTGTACTTATTATTTACATAATCTAAAAATAATGATTTAAACTAATACTTTTTGCCTTAGAGACTTGTGCAAGTCAAACACACTCCAGTCTCTTATAGGGACAACTTGTTCCTATTATTTACATAATCTAAAAATAATGATTTAACCTAGTAATGATTGCCTTAGAGACTTGTGCAAGTCAATGACACTCCAGTCTCTCATAGGGACAACTTGCTCCTATTATTTACATAATCTAAAAATAATGATTTAAACTAATACTTATTGCCTTAGAGACTTGTGCAAGTCAAAGACACTCCAGTCTCTTATAGGGACAACTTGTTCCTATTATTTACATAATCTTAAAATAATGATTTAAACTAATACTTATTGCCTTAGAGACTTGTGCAAGTCAAACACACTCCAGTCTCTTTTAGGGACAACTTGTTCCTATAACAGTAAACTACGGTTATAACGAACACGCTTATAACGAACTTACTTT
This sequence comes from Haliotis rufescens, assembly GCF_023055435.1. Lineage (NCBI taxonomy): Eukaryota > Metazoa > Mollusca > Gastropoda > Lepetellida > Haliotidae > Haliotis > Haliotis rufescens. The sequence continues at coordinate 1,879,090 of NW_025964157.1, forward strand.
TTAGTCCCGACTATTTGCTGTAGTTAGGCTGTATATATGCTTATAACAAACTACGGTTATAACGAACTAAGAATAGTAGTCCCTTTGAGTTCGTTATAACCGTAGTTTACTGTATTAATCTAGAAATAATGATTTAAACAAATGATTATTGCCTTAGAGATGTGAGCAAGTATTATATTCAGTGGGCCAGAAAGGTTCCCTTTCGTAGCCTCATGTTTTGTAAACCTATCCTGGTAGATTAAAGCCTAAAAACATCCAAGGGAAGGAGAGAACTTCTTTGTCTTGTCATTAAAACACGAACACTACCAGCGGCACATTTCTTTTAGTAATTTATCGCCCAACTGATTAATCAACGTTTGAAAATATAGGTTTTTGCAAATGTTCTTTTTTATTTCTCTATTGAAAAAGAAACAGGATCTGCCTAATCTTCAGCGAGTGAATGAGCCATGAGATAATAGTCGTGATGTAACCTATCGTGTCGCTGAAGACTGTGTACAGATAGGCTGGCACTGACAACCAAATGAATGAGACAGTTGCTGACTCGTGATTAATGCCGAAGGAGATGGTGTTTTTTTAGTGGGGACACTCCTGTGTAGGAGTGATAGAATTAGTGGAGACAGGTTATCTGCCCCAGCAATTACGACAACCAGTAATAACAATACTGATAAGAAGTTATGACATTAGACGTTACCTGATCGAGAATGCAGACGCAGACTCACATCAAGCCAAGTAACGGGCACTTTAATAGGCAGCTGCACAAGCGAAACCGGGCAGAGAAACGGGTGGTGAGGGAGGGGAAGGGGGAGTGAGGGAGATGAGGGAAGGGGAGGGGAGATGAAGACGGAGAAGAGGGGGAGGGGAAGAGGGGGGAGGGGGAGTGAGAAGGAGGTGAAGAGAGGGGAAGGGAGAAGAAGGGGGAGTGAGAGGGAGGTGAAAAGAGGGAAAGGGGAGGGGAGGGGAGATGAAGGAGGAGGAAGGGGGAGTTTGAGGGGGGTGAAGAGAGGGAAAGTCGAGATAAGGGAAGGGGAGGGGAGATGAAGGGGGGAAGAGAGGAAGGGGGACGGAGAGGGAGGTGAGGAGAGGGAAAGGGGAGGTGAGATGAAGGGGTTGGGGGAGAGGAAGGGGGAAGGAGAGCTGAACTACGGTACTGTTGGAAATGCTAGAAAAATGCTTTTTGCCTGTTAAAAAAGGATAAAAACTTCACAGACTGTTGCTATTGTAATATCCGATCGACCTTCCTGTGGTTCGAAGTATTTCAGTCACAAGAAGTCCTATCGATAAGCATACAGGAGAAAAATTCGAACTTCTCATTATTCGAAGTCTAATGATGGCAGACTAACACGGACTATAGAAGTATGAGCACGCGACTCCATTATAATGGTAATAATGTAGTCTTAATAAAATATCTAATCCACAAAAAAGAAATCATACTGAGTATCATACTGAGAAAATTCGAGATGTGCATCTTCTAAAATAACAAAATGACGCTGCGTTTGTTTTGCCAACACTGCCCCCTTGATACATATTACATTTTACTTGCATAGCAATAGCTAAGGTACACGACAATGAGTCTGTGTTAGGAAAGTTCATTACACTTAAGAGAGCTAGAGGGAAATAATTTTTCAATTTTGGGGCACGGGTGGCCCAGTCGTCTGAGGCGCCGCGATTCGCTGTGCAAAGTTGCGTCCCGTGGACACGCCAGAAACCTATGATTGTGGGTTCGAATCCCGGTTCGCCCCGATTATGTTTCTAGGTTTGTCAGCACCATACCCGTGCTCGTGGGTTTCACCGAAGTGATAAACGTCTGAGACCTGCATCACTTCGGGCTTTCCTCCCACATTAAGCTGACACGCCGCGATATAACTGGAATACTGTTAAAAGCGGCGTTAAACACAATTCACTCACTCACTCATTTTTCAATTTAGATAGCGCGAAATACCGAACTGCCCAAGCTATAGGGTTTTCAATACCATCAAGTCTACGGATTGATAAATAAAACAAAAAGGTTTAAGCAATTTTTTAGCATTTCCGACAATGCTTTAACACCAATAAGGCCATCACTCAAGGACAGCTCCGGTGTAACGAGTGTATGCCAGTATAACGCACAGTCCCTTCGTGATGTATTGCTGGTACTATACGGGAGAATTGGTTGCATATGGACCGACATAAACAGTAAGCTGTCAACATTGTTTTTGAAATAGCGTTGTCAGCTGTCTTCAAGCGTCCTCAGCTGTTGCATGTCCTTGCTTCCACGTTCTAGAATTGATTTTATGACTTCCAAAGAGACGCTTTGACAGGATCGTAGTGTAATAATAACAGTTAAAGCCATTCGAGAATGCAAATACTCCAAAAAAGTCAAACTACATCTTAGATTGACCTCATCACCTTATTCGTGTAGTAATTTGTTTGGCATCATCATTAACACATGTATCGTACTGTGGACTTTGCCTTAATTTAGCAGATATTTCTCACGATTATGGATAAGAATTGTCGCTTATATTAACTACTTTCGTGGCTTGTCCGGTGTAGGAAAGCATTTCAAATACTCACATAAATAGTTTACCATGAAATTATTGCTGTACTTGCTGAGATTATAACAACTTCTGATGAACACATGCTTGCCGTAAAAGGCAACTATGCATGTCGTTAAAGGCGACTAACGGGATCGGGTGGTCAGGCTCGCTGACTTGGTTGATGCATGTCATCGATTCCAATTGCGTGGATCGATGCTCATGATATGAATCATTGGATTGTCTGGTCCAGACTCGATTATTTACAGACCGCCGTCATATAGCCGGAATATTGCTGCCAACCAGCCAACTCTGCAGCCCTGTGACTCACAGGATGGTCACTAACTCCTCACCCACGTGTACTGACTGACCTTCCCTCTTCTACCTTGCCATGTTTCAGTTGAAGAATGCCATAATTGCTCTTCGCTAGGTTAACAGCTATTTCTGTACCGTCAAGCAGTACAGACTCGTTTAAGAAAACTGTGGAATGCCTTGTTTTCATCACGAGTCTTGACGTGCTTCATAAGAGGATCTTCAGATATATAAATGTGTTCAAAAGTGCACAATACAATTCTATCACAAAGTGACTCCACCCAGCAATATTCAAGCTTTTTGACGGCGGTCTGAAAATAATCGAGTCTGGACCAGACAATCCAATGATTGCCATCATACGCATCGATCTACGCAATTGGGATACGATGACATATAATTCATACAGATGTTCAAAAGCAATCATACGACGCTTAACAAATCATTAAAACCATTAACTGTAAAAAGAAAATGCATGTGACAATTCTTAAATACCTTCGCGCCGGATAATACAATGAGATCATCATATCCTAGTCTTACGCTTCCAGATTCCTGTGGGGCGGTCGGGTAGCCTAGTGGTTAAAGTGTTCGCTCGTCACGCCGAAGACCCGGGTTCGATTCCCGACATGGGTACAATGTGTGAAGCCCATTTCTGGTGTCCCCTGCCTTGATATTGCTGGAATTTTGCTAAAAGCGGCGTTAAACCATACTCACTCACTCACCATATTCCTGTATTTGTTGCCGTCAGTAAATACCTGTATAAACCTGTTTGTGTATGCAATTTCCAAATCGGAATAACTGTCAACTGCATTTTAACTTTGTACTTTTCACTTTAATTGAGAACGTTGTTAGAACAAAGTTAATTGTGCGTGACCTCTGCTGGCATGTGAGATCCAAAGATGGTATTACTCATGAACCTTGTCCAAACCTTACATCCATACACGCCTGTTCCTATAAACTGATACATTGTGCAAACAGAATCAACTTCGGTTCCTGCTTCGGAAGTTACCATTTACCATGGATCCACATGATTAATGACAGAATGCAGGTCGAAATCGCATAACTAATCATTGCTTTCGTCCAAGGCAACACAACTCCTCGTTCGTAAGAGACCCTCCAGACCTGCTGAATATCTCCTTACCACCTTCCGTTAAGCTTACAGTGTGTTTACTCCGCGGTTCCAGTGTGTTTACTCCACGCTCCCAGTGTGTTTACTCCACGCTAGCTAAATACAACGTCATCTCCACCTGGAGTTGGAAGCCTCTATCACACACTATATATCATGGAGACCCGACCGGGGGAGGGAGTTGGAGAGGCAATTACGTCTCATATAACAGTTTATGTTCACCATCGGAAGACCTAAACAGATTTCTGCTGATAAGTCTGGTTCTGAAGATATGTTTAGGGTACGTTGCGAAGACAGACACATCGACCTGGATTGGATTGTTATACTAAATACAGAACACATTTCGGTCAGTTTGTAGGTAGAAATTGAGCATGTTTTTTTCGGCACAAACACAGACATTTTACAATGTTTACTCAAGTACTTGTTTGATCTGCGAGATACAGTAAATTAAGTTGCTGAACGTCTGTTGTGGCCATTGTATTTCGGTCACGTGTTGCTTTAGATCTTCCAGGATAACTCAATGACTACCTTTGAGATTACGATTCTTTGAGACTAGAGGTAAAGTGAGGTGAAATGGGGTTTAACGTCGCGTCAAAGATTGTTGCACTTAAATAACGACGTGCATTGACGGTGTGTGTGTGTGTGTGCGTGCGTGCGTGCGTGCGTGCGTGCGTGCGTGCGTGCGTGTGTGTGTGTGTGTGTGTGTGTGTGTGGCTGCTTGTACTAGTCCGGACTAATACCGATTTATAGTGCTAGCTCACTGAGATACCATGCCGCAGTTTATGATGAATACACAGACACAGTAAACTGACCCCTTCAATTCTGTAAATAGTTGATGTCAATCAACATTTCCACATAAAAAACGGCCAATCGGTTCCATCGGTAAACCTTAATTTGATCTGCTCGGGCCGAAGGGTTCGGATGACGCACAACACTAATCTTATACTCTCTCTTGATTGACATTTTAAAAAACAAGCGATTCGACATAAGGTTATATGACACGTTGTCGTTTCCGTTGAGCTTAAGTGAAGAGGGTTAGTTTCCAATCGCTAATTAGAACTAAGTGAAATAGGTAAATATGTCTTTCAATTAGTGTCCATGTGGTTTTTTCCAAGAGAGTTTTTTTCGAAAAATAAGCCAATTTCCCTTGAACTCTACTGGCCAAATGAATCTGAAGACAGAGGTGAAAACAGCTTGTGACTTATCCGCAGACATAATTATTTGATTAACAGATGGGTTCCTGTTCAAGTAAGACGCACGTGGTGGGCATCGTGATAAACACATGGCTACTAGTTAGTTTTGTTGTGCCATTTAAACATTGTACATCTTTTAACAAGCACATCAAGTAGAGTTAGTATATACACCTTCCAAAGCTTTCTATTCATCGCGTAACAAAACACGTAAGATCAGTATCTACTTCATCATGCTTTTGTATTTGGTGAGATATCAAGATGTTTTGCAATTTCATTTGCGAGGAGGTAATAAATTATTTTCGTCATGGAATCCGAAGTTACTGTAACACTGCTGTTTCAATGTTCTGTTTTATAGAAATGTGCCTTTATCAAGTGTAGCGATAAGGTTTGACTTTTTAAGTTTAAAGATGGTTCCACGTGATCTTCAGAAATTCACCATCAAGACATTTGTAGAAACGGGTCATGGTCACAGGTTATGACCTTGACATCTAGAGCCGGCCACAGCAACATACAATCCCTGAAGTCAGCACCCAGTCTGATCACGTGACAACACCCTGGATGGACGTACACGGAGAAGGACGTACAGGTATGAACTACACTACTGGACAAAAAAAGGTCTTTCCATACCAGATGTTGATCTATTCAAACTGATGGAATGACAATAGTTTCCCTGCAGAGTAAGAAATCTTTGTAATCCTTCGGTTGCCTATAAAATACCATTGTTCTGCACGTCATATTGTTCAGCACGTACTTTTGTTCTCCTATTGTCCTATTGTTGTGCACGTGGCATTATCCTGTTCGTCATTTTGTTCAGCATGACTTTTAGCCTAGACGAAACATGAAAGTACAATCATAAAGGGCACAAATTCTCAAAATAATTCAACAAACCACTACCAGTGAAAATTATAAATTTAAAAACCCATCTCTTGCATTATCCACCAGCCCATACAAAGCTGTTTCTTATGTGTTTTTCATGTTATTGTCATACGGCTTACTTATGTGTATCATCCTTGTGATTGTACGAGTATAACGACTGTATCTTAGTGAGCTAGCAGAAATAACTTCCAAAATGTTTCTTGTATATGGATAGCCGCCTCCGTGGTCTTGTGGTAGAGCGTCCACCCGGAGAGCGGAAGGTCCGGGGTTCGATCCCCGGCCGCGTCATACCAAAAGACGTTAAAAGATGGTACTTGTTGTTACCCTGTCTGGCGCTCGACATTAAGGGGCTAAAACAAGGACTGGTCGGGTCGGAGTCAGTATACTGTGTCATGTTAAACTGCGGCATGGTATCTCAGTGAGCTAGCACTATAAATCGGCATCAGTCCGGACTAGTACAAGCAGCCACAGACAAACACGTGCATGCACGTCGCTATATAAGTGCAATAATCTTGGACGCGACGTTAAACCCAATTTCACCTCACCTCACCTTGTATATGGATAATTATAAAGGTGATAAAGACATCTTCATAAAGTCTATTGGACGATTCCAACTATATCGTGAACATGTGTTTACGGTTCACCATCAAATAGCAATGAAGGTTTTCCGGAAAAGACATAATCCGAACTGCTCTACACTTCCAGAGCATTCCAATGCAATTCAAAGCAATCCGGATATTCATGGAACATCATTCGTTACTGATCGCTTCCGTGGTGTAGCGGACATAATAATAATAACTACATATTTATAAAGCGCTGGTATCCAGTTCGAAGAACTGCTCAAAAGCGCTTCATTTGAGTCTACAAAAAAAGAGACATTACACAGCTAGGAAAACACAAAGCCTCAATACTCAAAGAAAGATTTGGTGAAAAGATAGGTTTTGAGTCTTGATCGGAACAAAGTAGGACTGTCAATGTTCCTGATATCCAATGGCAGCCTATTCCATAGCTCAGGGGCATCTTTGGCGAAACTCCGACCTCCAAAAGTCGCCGTTCTAACACTAGGCACAGAGAGTAGGGACTGGCAGCTTGATCTGAGAGATCTCCCAGGCACGTACTCTTCAAGAAGCTCCCTGATATAAGTTGGTTTTTGACATAGCGTCTGTCTTGGTTGTATTTCCACTTCATTCCGCGTAATCCCAAAAAGGGCGGCGGGGTGGCCTAGTGGTTAAAGCGTTCGCTCGTCACGCCGAAGACCCGGGTCCGATTCCCCACATGGGTACAATGTGTGAAGCTCATTTCTGGTGTCCCCACCTTGATGTTGCTGGAATATTGCTGAAAGCGGTGTTAAACCATACTCACTCACTCACTCACACAAAAGAGGTTAATGATGGTGACGCTTTTACCCTACCTGGCGTTCAGGTCGGCGTCAATGCAATGTGTAGGCGTTGGGTATCTATTTTAAACTGAGGCATGGTATCTCAGTGGCTTGGTCGTGACTATAACACCGGCATAAGTCTAATACAACCAGCAACGCACGCGAGCATTCAAGGCACTTTAGAAGTGAAATACAAATGTAAGCTTTAAGCGTGACGTTAAAACCGTTCGGGCTGTACTGGAGGGGCGGTCGGGTAGCCTAGTGGTTAAAGCGTTCGCTCGTCACGCAGAAGACCCGGGTTCGATTCCCGACATGGGTACAATGTGTGAAGCCCATTTCTGGTGTCCCCCGCCGTGATATTGCTGGAATATTGCTAAAAGCGGAGTAAAACCATACTCACTCACTCACTCACTCACTCACTCTCAGTACTGGATATATTTGTTTCAGGGTCTGCAGACCAATACAGTCCATGCAAGTCTACAATATTTGGCAAATCTAGATGAAGAAAGTCTCTCCTTTGTATTATATTTTATATATTTAACTATAATTTAACAACTGGTTTTCTTTCTGTAAAATATGTTCATTGCAGTCAGTCCAGTTAAAACCTATTTCACTTCACCTCTTTCGACTGAAGAGTTATTCCAAACATGGTGAAGGAGGTGCAATGAAAAATTTGAAACAGTGATGTCCTACACAGCAATGTGAGGTGAAAAATGATAAACCGTATGTCTTGAAGTTTTGCCCCGAGAACATATTTTAGTTATGAATAATAAACAGATTCAAACCCTTTCCACATTCAAAATAAATCTCTGGTAAAATAATTCAGCAGTTTTAGGGAACTGGGCTATCCCATATTTATTACACTTAAACTGAATATTGAACCCGTTGCTAGATAGTTTTAGTTTAAGTACGACATAGGCGAAATGCCGTTGAATGAACTTATATTTGCTACATGTTTTGTACAAAGACATATAAATGAGTTATATTGATATATTGTTGTCGTTTAATATACAGTCTGAATTTGGTGCTAGCTTGTTTAAGTTAAGTTAACATCGGGCTTCTGTGAGGTATATACTCGGGGGTACACCAATGAGCGCTCAGATAACATGGCCTAAACGTCAATGTATATCGCATTACGACTTATGCACAGTGGGGCCTACAGGTTACACACAACCAAATGTTTTCCCATAGACTTCTATAGTAACGTTATCTTTTTCTTTTAAAAAAAAATTAACTAAGCAGTCAACAGCTATTACATGTACGTGTGTGCACATTTTGGCCTTAGAGCAGCAATAAAAAGAAGAAAATGACAAGCTTAGCCAGCTCCTTTTCCGAGTACAGGAAGTTCAACACACCACCCCCAGTTTCGCACCAAATGTCACCTACTTGAAAATAGCTGGGGTCACATTCAGCATGAGTCATCATGTTGAAAAAGACAGTACTAAATATAGCCAAACCTGGTCAGTTGTAATAACTGGATGGATGTACATTTAAAAGACATAAAAATCTTACACAATATCCTCCAATCACAGCCTGCAGATATCTCTCGATCTGCACTGAAGGGAGCGGTACCGCAGTAAGCAATATTAAGACTGCATAACCAAGGCGACATTAAACTCGTCGAATCTGAACCAGGCAAACAACAGAATATATAAGCAGCTTCCCACGCGTAAGACAAGCACAGGGAACGCATGCCCCGGTAAGGGGCTTATACATATAAACAATGTGTTTGCATTGCATGAAACGGAAGCGCCACAAAACATGTTATTCGACTGTCGCGTCTACGAGTTTTAGGTAATTTTTTACTATCAATAGTATCGTGTTTGAAGTTTGTGGACGAATTGAGGCGACAACTTAAAAGCGATGAAATATGAGATCCACTGAACACAACTCTCTTTAAACGGTGCAACTTAATGTCAAAGGTTGCATAAGCAGTAAAAACGTACAATCTAAACACGAAGGTATCATAATGGGTGATTTCAAGACGCAAATTGCCGAGTGAATTACATCTTAATAGCTCAGAAAGAAATGATGCTTTGAGTTCTCCTATGCACATACCGCTCAATGTATTCTAACTACCGATTATTACTTTCCGTGATTGAAAACTGGAATCTAAACATGATCAATATACAAAGGGTTAAAAATATCTTTTAGTTAGATATCCGGTGACTTTGACTACAGACGTAAGTAAAATCAAATTTAGAGATAACATATATCTGAATCTATTTTGCAATAAATTGGAAATTGAATTAATATTTCCCCAAGATTTATTTTCCGGGTTCCCAATGCTCCATGAAGAGTAATACAATAATATAAATTGGTGTTTTAAACCGACAACCTTCATCTAGCAAACGGCACCATCATACCAATGTATATATGGATGTTTGAATATTTTAATGATAAGAATTGCTTTTGTAAGTTCTTCTTAAGGAAGTCCAGTGTTAGTTGAATCCTAGTTCAACTTGATTCTTTGAATGTTGCCATCAACCAATCTTTGTATATGATTAATTTCATTTGAAGATTTCATGCATTTACGGTTATTGCTTTCGTTCCATGTGTAATCATCATAATTAATACAATTCTCATAAACAATGTGTAATTAATTGTTGAATGGTTAACTGTTTAGCGCACAGAGCACTTATGCACAGTAAATGTTGCGCTATACAAATGAATAAATTACTATTATTATTATTATTATTATTATTGTTGTTGTTGTTGTTGTTGTTGTTGTATGCCGATTCCAATCTATTTGGATGGTTATGTTCACTAATACGTTAATACTTATTTTCACCCTTGGAGCAGGATACGCTCACCTTTTCGCAAACACCTGCAGCTGATAGTGATTCATAAACACATGTTCATGATATAGTCGGAATCGTACAACAGAACAAAAGTTTTCGCAGAGATGTCGCGTGAATATGGAGAGAGTTTCGTCGCATTAATTTCATTCACAAGTTTTCAAAATACCACATTTTTCTTCCAAAACTCTTTTTCTGATTTATGTGTCTGTCAGTAATCAAGATGGAAAAGCCTTTTATATGACAACAAAAAGTCAAATAATCAAAGTGGTATATTTGATGAACGTGTCAATTCCCTTTTAACCCAACGAGAATTGAACAGAACCGAGCAAGCAGTACACCAGATCTTGATTTCCGATCAGATATAACGTCTAAACCTACAACGGGGGCACGGGTGGCCCAGTCGTCTAAGGCGCCGCGATTCGCTGTGCAGAGTTGCGTCCCTTGGGCACGCCAGAAACCTATGATTGTGGGTTCGAATCTCGGTTTGCCCCGATTATGTTTCTAGGTTTGTCAGCACCATGCCCGTGCTCATTGGTTTCACCGAAGTGGTAAACGTCTGAGACCTGCATCACTTCGGGCTTTCCTCCCACATTAAGCTGACACGCCGCGATATAACTGGAATACTGTTAAAAGCGGCGTTAAACCCAACTCACTCACTCACTCACTCTAAACCTACAACACGCTTTCATTAAAATATCGCGTTCCGTTTCTGACGGAAAAAGCATCCTACTCCTGGAGGGGATGGAGGAGTACGTTAACAACTAACTGTTGTGCCGCAACATTGATGTCACAGCATGGTATGTGAGGAGAGAGGGGCAATACAAAAACCTCATCATGAAGAGGTAAGGGTATTTTTTCCAATGCGACCATCATCATTATAATATTCCTGTTTTTAATGTTTTTGACATGGACTACACAATGTCAATTATTAACATCTCAATGTGTAACTAGAAACTCCATTTCACATTCATGATCAAGTGATAAGAAGGCCAAGTGATAAAACACCATACTTTGAACTGATTCAATCCATTATTATAGATATAGAGGTATTATAGATCTATTAGATTATAAGAATTAAAGCTCACACTCAAATTAGATACAGAATTTAACATTTCCAGATTTCTAGTTATTCTGTAATCTGATGTTTTGATGTGTAAAATCGACAGTACATTCTGATTACACACAATAGAAATCAATAACTCGTTAATTGAAACGTATGAGTTACTCAGATCAAAATGAAGCCAGGTTTAGAACCGTAGGAGATCTTTACGAGAACATCATTTCAAGTGATCTTGTTTCACCTAATTATAACACAAAGGGCCCCTCTACAATTAGTTTATAGTTATACGTCTTCCAGAAACACTATACTCTTGATGGAGAGTTTCACTACACCAGCAATCAATGTTTTACCTGAAGATATGTCTTGTATTGATTAATCCACGACAGGTTGGTGATACTGAGGGGTTGTTGTCGTGTGTGTGTGTGTGTGTGTGTGTGTGTGTGTGTGTGTGTGTGTGTGTGTGTGTGCGTGCGCGCGCGTGTGTGTGTGTGTGCGTGCGTGCGTGTGTGTGTGTGTGTGTGTGCGGGTGTGTGTGCCTGCGTGTGCATGCGCGCGCGCGCGTGTGTGTGTGTGTTGGGGGTGCGGGGATGGGGCTCGGTGTGTGTGTGTGCGGGTGTGCGGGTGTGTGTGCGTGCGTGTGTGTGCGTGACTGTGTGTGTGTGTGTGTGTGTGTGCGCGCGTGTGTGTGTGTGTGTGACTCTGTGTGTGTGTGTGCGGGTGTGTGTGTGTGTGTGCGGGGGGTGTGCGGGTGTGTGTGTGTGTGTGTGTGTGTGTGTGTGTGTGTGTGTGTGTGGCGTTTAATGACTCATCCAGCTGTTCCCTAAGTGAGGCAAAGAAGTGGCTTATCGTTTCTGATTTAGGGTACACTTATTGTTTCTGACTTCTCCTGGGAATATTTCTGGTAAGGTAGCTGGGGTATACCGTCAAACGTGAAATGAATGCGTCTCCAAAAGAATGCGACCGCAGGCCCCTAGCCAAAAATGCGACTCAATATGAATGCGACACCCCCTCCTCTCTAGCATCAGTGGATTTATATCTAAACAAAATGTCTTCTGTCAGGTTTACAGGAGAATCCTCACCTTAATCCAACCTTACATCAATCCAATCAAACACCAAATAGCAGCGCTTATTAGCGCTGAGTTGATTACCTCAGCTAAAACAATAGTATATCTGTAGTACCCTTAACTACAACGTCATTTCTGTTAGAATTAGTCCCCAACATCTCTCAAATTGCCTGACTATTGTTATTAGCCCCGATGTTCTCATGATGGAACTGTCATGTTAATTATCCTGTCTAATGAGCTGAAATTCGTTGTGCAGGCTCTTTTGACGGTGGGTTGAACCCCAGAATCGTCAGAATGTTTCAAGGTGTGTTTCCGACATACTGTTTGTGCTCATTGCACCTGCATCACCCGTGACATGACTGAAATACAGTAAACTACGGTTATAACGAACTCAAAGGGACTACTAATTTTAGTTCGTTATAACCGTAATTCGTTATAAGCATATATACAGCATAACAACAGCATATAGTCGGGACTAAAAAGTTAGTTCGTTATATCCGTTAGTTCGTTATAAGCGTGTTCGTTATAACCGTAGTTTACTGTACTGTTAAAAGCGGCTGTCACCCAAACTCACTCACTATCAATATCGTACGTACTATATCCTGTACTTTACATAAACCTACTGGTATGCGAGTATGTCCTTCCATAATAATCTCTTGTTCCTATGTTGACGGTACCACTGACTATTTTCGTTTTATATTTACTACACAAGAGAATGAAAGTATCATAGCAACACATGCTTGTCGTAAGAGGCGACTAAAGGGATCGGGTGGTCAGGCTCACTGACTTGGATGATGGATGCCATCGCATCCCAATTGCGTGGATCGCGTTATGATACCAATCACTGGATTGTCTGGTCCAGACACGATTATTTACAGACCGTAGTCATATAGCTGAGTGTGGCTTTAAACAACAAACAAACAAACAATCAAACAAACATAATAACATATGAGAACAGTTACTTCTTTAATTGGATAGATGTTATAGTTACAATAAAGAAAGCCGCTTGTACCGGACACTTGTTGGATTTGTGCCCCAATTACAAGCCCTGCTTTATCCAGTTTATACACTAAAGTCACGTGATAAAACACAGGTACTGATCGAGATAGAAACTTAGCAACGATAGAAACCAAAGTGGCAATTCAGTTTTAATCGTAAGTGACGCCATTGTCCAATGGATGACATCATTTCTTTTTTACGGTTTGACATCATATGTTCTCCGTTTGTTTGTTACTGCTTGTCGACCGCACCCGTGGTCAAATGTTAGAGCGTCCTCCCGGCCGAGTCATACCAAAAACATGTTACTTGTTACCCTGTCTGAATCTCGGCATTAAGAGGTTAAAACAAGGACTGGTCGACTCGGAGTCAGTATACTGTGTCTGGCTGGGGTATTCATGTTAAAATGCGGCATGGTATCTCAGTGGATCAGCACCATAAAATCGGCATTAGTCCGGACCAGTATATGCAGCCACACTGTCGGAAAGGTACGCCCGGATTAACGATGTTCACTGTGTCGGCATTATAAAGTCAGCACGGATTAACATCAGCACGGGTTAGAACTGCACGGGTTAACATCAGCACGGGTTAGAACTGCACGGGTTAACATCAGCACGGGTTAGAACTGCACGGGTTAACATCAGCACGGGTTAGAACTGCACGGGTTAACATCAGCACGGGTTAGAACTGCACGGGTTAACATCAGGTGGACTGTAAGTTGTATCAGGATCCTGAGGGGTACATGAGGTTTTATGCGTCCCGCTTTAGGTTTTATACCACGAGCCACGAGGGAACCCATGTACCCCGAGTGATCCTGCTACAATGAATTTATCTTACCGACATGTTTTAATATGACATTGTAAAATATTTCAAATAAATTCCAACATGATAGAAAACAGCTGCTCGATTGAGCTGGGGTTAACTTGGGCTATGTCACGTGACATCCACTGGCTCGGAAGAAGCGTGCAGTTTTTTGCTTCGAAGCGGGGTATAAAGGATTTATTCTGTCTCTCAGAAATGCAGTGCAGCCTGTAGCGCTCGTGGCGGGGTATAAGAGATTTATTGCCCCGCTGAGAAATTTATTACCCTCCCTACAAGGCGGGTTACACAGTATTTTATCAAGATCACGTCGACCGTCAGATCTCATCATTCTGACTTGGAGGTATGATAATACAGTCTACACCATGTGGGGCCTCCCCTTCACCCAGACCTGGGACGCCGTGCTTTAACGGAATTACTTTCAAATCCACGTTAAATGTATTCACTTCCTCAAGTGATAATTTTAATAGTGAAAGGGGAGACGTTTGTGGGGAAAATGTCTTGAGAGTCTCTTTGCAAATGTTTTACAAAATGACCGACATCATGTTTAACAATGAATGACCATCAAAAAATTATGATGCCCATTTTTACATCATATTTTGTTTTCCTTCTTGGAACTTTGGTAAGGGCTTGCATCCCCATTAAGGCTATTTGTAGAACAAACGTCATCTCACTGCCAATAATTTGAGCAATTAGTGTCCTTGATACCAACGAAACAAATAACAAAATCAGATGTTTGGTCTGTAAAACAATAATGTTATTATGACAATTTGTGTTGATATCCCAACTCACTTGGTTACGATATCTGTTTCTAAGTCCATTACTCTTTCAGAGACTGTCTGACAAGGGATTTAAACGCATTATGAATATCAGTTCTGTTAAAGATAATTCCCCCCTATAGGATCTATCAAAGCACCATTACTCATTCTGAAAGCAGACAGGTATTGCCAGTGCTGTAAACCTTCCCTTGGTTTCACAAAACCTGCACTTCCCAGAGACGTCCCCGGAGAGGACATATCAATGAAACATCGAGACAGTTTTGACAGGCCGTCATAAACCACGTTTTGTATCTCTCACACTAGAGAGACACATGAGGATTGCTACGATCTGTCTGCGATGATGTATTTGAGTGTCAGTGAGAACGGCGTATAAGCAGCATAAATAGAATCAGGTTTGTTTGGAGATGTCAATCGGAAGAAGAATTATCTTCGTTTGAACTCAGACTTGTCAGTTCTCTGGAAGTATCAAGTTCAGGTTTTGTGAAAATGTACGCGCTTACCTCGTATGCTATGGGTTTTCGCTTATATTATATACTTCAGTGCATATTGAGAAAAGTAATATTTTTGCCACTTGAGCAGCGTGTATTCTTTCGCATTCAACAGCGTTCTCGTATTTTTCAAGAATATTTTGTTGCTATAGTTGATTTTGTACATTATCATATCTATATCTATGGTACAGACTTTCCGGTAGACAACTACACAAAAAGTATATATTATATAGAATATTTCATGTGATTTTTTTCCGCAACGACGATGCACAATACCGGCAGGGTATCTGATCAGATGGGTTTTAAGGTTGCAGCAAATATTCATTTCGAGAACCCCAATAGCGTGTTAGCTAATGTGCTGATCTGGGGATGAGAAGCTTTTGGCGTGGGCAGATCACAGATGCTGCTGATGTTGCTGAGATGAAAGACGCATGTGAAGTTGATGGGATTCAAATTACTTCAGGGCTCCTTCTTGGTCAGTCTGGAAAGTCTAAGACCCGCGGATTGGATCCGTGATTAACGTATCGTAAAAGTGAGTGAGTGAGTTGGGTTTAACGCCGCTTTTAACAGTATTCCAGTTATATCGCGGCGTGTCAGCTTAATGTGGGAGGAAAGCCCGAAGTAATGCAGGTCTCAGACGTTTACCACTTCGGTGAAACCCACGAGCACGGGTATGGTGCTGACAAACCTAGAAACATAATCGGGGCGAACCGGGATTCGAACCCACAATCATAGGTTTCTGGGTGCCCAAGGGACGCAACTCTGCACAGACGACTGGGCCACCTGTGCCCCTCCCCCCCAGTTTGTTTCTTATGCAATTGAAAATTGAAAAGAACTGTTGTTAAATTTGATTATGTCTATTAACCATCACTCATTTCTGCAACAGTTTGTAAAAGGTATTCTGTGGCTGGGTAATTTTGTGTAAAAATAAATTGGTTCAATAAAGGCTGGGGTAAAAAATAACAAACACCCCTACCATGTTTGAAATGTAAATTTGTGCCAAAAGGAGAAATTTATTGATTTGCAAAGATAAAATGTCTAAGATACCCATCAGCAGTCGTATGTTTTGTGATTTAAAAAAATAGTTTAATCAATCGATATCAATTCAAAGCTACAACCACGTAGACGTATTCCTTGGGAGCTTACTAAGCGCCACTGCAGTTCATGTAATAGCGTTAACCTCAGATATTATGCTAATCGAACGTATAATAAATTCAGATCAGAGGTACAGTTTTGTTTGCCCTCAGTTTATGATTAGATTTAACAAATCTTCAGAACTGATTGTATATGGACATCTTAGTTTTGTAAGGTAGATGTATGTGGACGTTTCTCCTCAGTGACTATACTGAACACTACATTAGTATTTGGATTATGACATGAGAGATATAAATATTTGAAAAAGGCTGTAAAAAGCCTTTATATAGTTTTATTTTCATGCACAATATCTTTTCAAGATGAGAACGAAAAATCATACTTCATTCCACTCATTGTTTCAACAATAGTTACCATCGTTGGTTAGACTTTGAAATTCGGATTTTTTAAAAACTAAACTATATTATGCATCTTCCAGAGGCAAGGGAGTTAACTGACTGTAAAAGTCTAGTTTTCACCCTTGCCGAAATAGGCTTGAATTTCGTGGCTCGGCCGTAGCGTCACCAGTGGCCGTTTCGAGTTATGTCCCTTCCTTTCTCTCCTATTGTCCAATCAGACTCCACCTCTCTTTTCACTTGCATTTTTCTTCAAACAAAATGGCGGCGCCCAGTCCAGACGATGTGAGCGATAATAAAGATCTTTATTGTAATACAATGGGTCTTACCTCGCGAAGTAAGAAAATGAGATCTTTTCCCACGAGTGGCGTATAAACACATCTCAAAATAAGTGCATAATCTTTGATTCGACGTCAAACCCAATTTCACCTCACCTCTCTCTCTCTCTCTGACATAGTTTGGTTTAATGAAATGGAATCTGTCACGGCCTTTACTGGAGCCTTGATCTTCTCTGGGTCTATGGTCTATATATTTAAGAATAATATATCAATATTACCCAATTGTACACAAATAATCCTCTAATAATTTCTGTATCTTACTGATCCTGCGGTTCGTATCGTAACACTTCCACCTATATGTACTAAACAGAACAAGATTCAATAACTCCATAATAAGCCGTGACGCGAGATAAAGCACTCTCTTAGTACTGTTGATGTATCATCAACCAATGGCTGCCCAGCTCTGATGGTATTGACGTTTTATTCAATATATCATCGGGCTAAAGAGACATCCAGACTACCATCCTTCATTATAGCATGCAATCCTACGCGTGGTGAGATGGTATATATACCGCGGTGTAATTAGCATGCATTCAGAGTTCAGGTATCGCTGTTATCGCGGTTCCAGACGGGTTCAGTTGCAAGACATTGTCTAGAAATGTCACACGACAAGCAGAATCCATGTTAATTAAAATCATTGTTTGGAGTCA
The DNA here is from genome assembly GCF_023055435.1 of Haliotis rufescens. Classification (NCBI taxonomy): domain Eukaryota; kingdom Metazoa; phylum Mollusca; class Gastropoda; order Lepetellida; family Haliotidae; genus Haliotis; species Haliotis rufescens. The sequence goes on from NW_025964157.1 coordinate 1,896,964, forward strand.
AATATACATGAACAGGGTTTTGTCGCTATTATTTATATGGAAACCTGTGCCTTTCATTTCGAAAGGTCATGAAACGACTGCGTACAACGAATATACGATACAGAAGAAAACAGCCTTCTTTGCAGAACTAGGTACACAATAAGTCACCAACGTCCATTACGGAGTAATTCATTGCATTGCTTATATAACCACTTCACCTCCCTCCCTAACATTGGTTTATTTGTTGTTTAACGCAATATTACAGCTATATGACGGCGGTCTGTAAATACTCGCATCTGGACCAGACAATCCAGTGTTTGACATCATGAACATCGATCTTCGCTACTGGGATACGCATCAACTAAGTCAGCGAGCCTGACCACCCGATCCCGTTAGTCGCCTCTTACCATAAGCATAGTCGTCTTTTACGGCAAGCATAGGTTGCTGAAGACCTATTCTACCCGGATCTTCGCGGGTATCAATGCCAAATAGAGGTCGTTTATTCTAATATGATATATACCCAAGATAATCGAAGATTGATTTGGCCTGTCGACATGGACATTGTATTAATAGTATTCTGAGTTATATTTTCGTCATGAAAACAATTTCTTCTTGTATTTTCATTGAATTCTGTTGAGCAGGATGAATCCTGTTAAAGCATCATGACGTCCTAGCATTCAGCATGATGTTATGCATGCCTCCAACTACTTGTAGGACACGTAGAAAAAAGAACCGCGGACATCATTTTTATATTATCCATGTCAACAAAGAATTGTTATTAATTTTTCAAATTTTGAAGTATTCGCCGTCGGTTCTCATTTTTTAAAGCCCTGTTTCACCAAGCAATCTAAACGCTACGAGTGTAGTAAGCCTGTAGTAAAATATGGGAGTTACTATCGTCTTAGTCCTAAGATCGCTCTATGGATCGGGACACAGGATTGTAGTACAAGCTTTAAATTTATCGCACACAACATAATTAACGAGGGTATACCCCGGACTGCCAAGATGGATGCAGCTACTCTGGAAATAGAGATGAAGTTAGACAGCTGGCGATGAAGGCCATGGGGTAAGCCTAAGTAGTTAACTATTCATACGGGAGGAATGACGCAAGCGAATCTTTTTCGGGAGGGCGTGAGTGGTCTCCGTCACGTACAACTGTCCCAATCTGTAACGACGAGTTCCAAATCTGTTGTACTGAAATAAGCGAGTAGGATGCGACAAGTTATGAATCATTTATCTACCTCTTTCTCGAAATCTGTTTGAACACTACTTCTCGGAATTTTACTCCCCAATTAGTTGCTTTGGAATAAAATCGACCTTAACAGCTGGCATTGATTGGTCTTCTAAATATGTCAAAAGTTCGGCTTGAATTATGTCAGCCTCGATGGCATACTTAATGATTAGTAAATGGGAGTATGCTATTGGCCTATAAACTCAATTAAGGTATTATTTGTTTATTAATACATGTATGTTTAGCCTCCTGTTGTTTGTATTTCGAGGTAAGGCGAATCACAATACTGACACAATTCCGCAGGCATCAATAGCCTTATTGATTTGCCTTTGCATGTGTTTGGTTTGCATGTGTTCGTCCTGATTATCATCCTTGGTACCTAAGTACCAAACAGCTATTTTGGGTTTCACTGAATGGCAATCGTCTAACAGAGGCTTTTCTCCCACATTGAGCAGACACGTCGTGACCTTTCTAAGCTAATGGTGACTGCTGGAGAGAAATAGGTGAAAGTGCAACAATGGAGACGTCTACAGCGCGCATGGTACGTACAATGTATCTCGTGGGACCCTTTGATGATCACCCTGTCTTTGAAATGATATTCAAGAGGACCATCCTGTTTCTGTTGCCTACAATCACCAAAGGCGGTCAGCAGAAATAGACGACACTGGAAACATGCCCATCACAGTCAACGTCACAGCCAACGATCACAAAGGACGCTGCCAAAACGCCACGGGCCAAACTGGTCGACTTCTAAAAAGACTGTGCTGTGGCCGTACGCTTGTTTGATCTTATGGAAGCTTTAACTCGACATTCAAAGTGCGTGTTTGTAGAGCTCCTCATTAGATCAGTTATTTCTATGTACGTACACATAAAGACCTTGTTATTCCCAATGTTGTATGTCCAGGGCACATATGTATTTATGTGTATATCCTTAGCGTGGGTCAGTGACTTCAGCAGAATCAATGTCCGACTGGATTGACCACTGACTTAGGTGTACATCCGAAGGTGTGTACATGTATTTGTACATATAAGAGCCAATGTCTTTAATTAGGCAACATGTATATTGATTGACAACTTCAGCCAATATATACTGACTGATTCATCCGGGCAATGTACAGTGAATCTCCTCATTTCAATTTAGATCTATCTTGGTCTTATGCTGATCAACGAAACTTCTCTAAGTATACAGTTTCCATATATTGGAAGCAGTCTGACGTCATCTTCCCCAGGCAAGGCAGTTAACTGACTATATATGTCCAGTTTTCACACTTGCTGAACTAAACAAGAATTGGATGGAAACTTTTTAAATACCTCTGCGTGTGTTTGTGAGGGGTGCCTCCGGCCAGCAGAACACCTGGTGTCGTTACAATTTAATAGGGATGCACATGCTTATGGTCGAGCTGGAATCGTACAACCGACTGTGCTTTCAACAGAGATATTTTTCAGAATATTGAAAGGGTTTTGTCGCCAAGAATCAAGAAACTGAATTATCAGAGATATTACAACCACGAGAGGAGCACCATATACTCCCTGTAGTGCAGATACACGTCTTGCACAAAAATATTTCGGGTTCAATAACTCACAAGTTATTTAGATGGCAAAACCGCTCAAGCCACGCACATTAGCTTAATATCCTATCTCGATACAAAATACAAAGTACCAGCCGATACGTACTAAAACAGGATCAAGCTAATGCTCCGGGGTGTAGCAGATATCTGTTTTCATGGAAAGGGTTTTTCTGCTCTTATTTGCTCGCAGCCGCCCCTTATTGCTCATCATAAGAACTACCTCAGATTCGGTGCACACGCACCCAGGACACTTGCTCATGGAAAAAGCCACGTGTACTGAGGTAAAAGACGCAGTTGATGCCATAAAATGTAATCTTGTATATTTCCAGCAAAATGGAAAGAGAGAAAATAACACCAGCAATTATGGCTGATGTTGGCCGAGAGCTTGAAGCAGGACTGGAGATGAAGACGAGCTGACGGATACAAATGGACTGTGGAGGGACAGTCGCTTGTAAGTAATTACCTTGATAGCTATCAGCCTGCAAGGATTAGTCTGGAATAGTAAACGCAGTCCCCTCTCTCCCCCTTCCATACACGTCGCTGTGTAAATGCCATAATCTTGAACGCAGTGTTAAACCTCATTCTACCCTCACCTTATGAACGTTACTGTATTTTATAAAGAAGTGTTTCATTTTTCCGGCAGGTCGTGACCATGCGATTAACAACAAATGCTTGCGGCTTAGTTTCTTGTGTCATTAGAGTTTAGATTAGTATAAAATATAAATCGTTGTGTTAATACAAAGGGCTATATTTATGAAAAATATGAACCATTGACCATGAACTTACGTTCCTAGATATCACAAGATCGACATAATTTAGATGGTATTATGTTTTTGAATAAATCAGTATTATCAGATGAACGTACAAAAATACACGCGGGTAACCATGGTAACTTATCAACCGAGAGACGTCTGGGATGAATTAAGCAAGGATAAGATAAATGGATGAACAACTTCTTTCTTGCAATTAGGAACGACGTTTCAGTATGGTTCTAAGACCGTTGTCAAGCAACTGAACTAAGACGCCGCTCCTAATTGTGATAACGAAGCTGTTGATTCATATATCTTATCCTTACTAGTGCTCTAACTGCCAAATACCTCTCAACGAAGTTGGAAGGAATTAGTAGCTGCTTTGAAATAGCCAAGACTGGATGACACGACTGATGCATACTGTCGTTTCTGAATCTGTAACGAAAACAGGATATGTGCAGACATGTAAATGTTGTTTTCGTGTGAAAATCGTAATACACCTCACGTGACCTTAATGATTATTAAATCGTCTGAAAACAAGAATGTTTGAATAAGAATATGAATATCACGCAAGTGCAGTTTTTCAGAAGTTTGCACTGACGGCGATGAATATTGTTCTGGTAAATGCATCAAGCATATATATGGTATAAAATGTTTTTGGTTTATTGATATTTTCTAATGTAATGTGTTGTGTTTGTTTGGTGTTGTTTATGTCCGCTATGATGTTATCCCAGGGCCATACGTTTAATATGGCTTCGCTCGTAAAATTCAACATTCCTTGTTACTCCGTTGGCCTGAACTTGAATCATACATTCAAATAACATTTATGCGCACAGAAGCGGGAACATACTTCTCACTGAACTGGAATATGACATTTAGGGCTCACTTTATTGATAATTAGAAATCAGTTTCTCTGGAGAAATGCACTTTCATAACTAGAAGAGAACAATTACATTACTGGGTTTCATAGCGCCGTCTCCCATTACCCTTCATTTCCAAATGGATCCTTTCTAATGTCGTTAACCCTCTCACTGCCACATACATATGTACAGAGTGTATTTCAGAGTGACGTTGTGAAAACAGCATACATTCGTCCGGAAAAGAAGTAGCGTAACAATTATATTTTTCATTTTTTTCGTAATTTTCAAATTTCACACAATAAAATTTCTCAAACTGACTGTGTAAAAACTATAAAGGATTAACGTGACTACGAGTAAGTATAATAGCTCGGCAAGCGTATTGAATATGTGAATTCGTACAAAACGTCCACGACAGCTGGTTTGTTCACCATACGTACTGTGTCATTAACGAGTCTCTACAAGTTGTAAGTTTCCTTTAGTGTTAAACCCAAAAGCATCATATGAAAGCACGTTGTTTACCCTGGGGTTATTTCTTCAAGGACGATGATGATATGGTAGACATATATAATATCTGAAACGTCATAACTGTCATTAGTATGTTACAATTAAAAGATTAAAAAATGAATTGAACGTAATCATACACCCGCCATCTCATCTCATTGACATTAGCCATACTCAGTGTAGTCTACCGTACAATGAAATGATGCTACTTACCGCTTATTTCTTAGGAATGGGAGCCGAATTCGGAGAATCGACGGATATGTCTGACTCCCCCAAATCATCGTCTTTGCCAAAATTTATCAATGACATCGTTATCGTGTCTCATTGACAGCTTCGATCGCAATGTTGTCTTCTCTCTATAACCACGTGTGTGTGTGTGTGTGTGTGTGTGTGTGTGTGTGTGTGTGTGTGTGTTTGTGTATGTGTGTCAGCTTGTATTAGTCTGGACTCATGACGATTTTATAGTGCTAGCCCCCTGAGATACCATGCCGCAGTTTAACATGAATGCCCCACTCAGACACATTATACTGACTGACTCTAAGCCGACCAGTCCTTGTTTTAGCCTCTTAATGCCGCGCGTCAGGCAGGGTAACAACAAGTACCATTTTTTAACGTCTTTTGTTTTCACGCGGCCGGGGATCAAACTCCAGACCTGCCGCTCTCTGGGCGGAGTCGGTCCACAAGATAATAGTATATATTTAGTCAGGAAAAGGAATGGAACGTTTTACAGTGAGAGAGTTGTCAAACTGGATCCAAGATTAAACAGCCTTTGTAATATTTTAACCACATATATTATTCTTGAATGGTTCAATTAATAATCTAAATAGTAATAGCAATTACACACAGGATAGGTAAGATTTCATAATGTTTTCAATGTAAATGTGATTTCGTTTTGTTGTTGTTAAATAGTATGCATTATCTTAATTATGAAATACTTCGATCAATGCCATGTGAATACATACGTATTTAGTCATATTTGATTTAGTTTGTATCATTAATAAAATGAAGTCTTATGCAAGACCAAGAAACAACCAGTCTTGTGTTTGTAGATGGGTTTTCACAATCTTGAATTATATGTTTCCTCCATGTTCTAGTTTAGTTTAGCTACAATAAAATTTAAAAGTTAAAAAAGGGATGCGAGATAAAATTACTGAACACTGATTTATATAAACGAGTTTGCGTAGTTCAATACAGAAAAACTATTTAATATTCTGATTTTTCTGTTCTGACAAATAATTGCATTCGTATCATATATCTATGATCATTATCTATTTGAAGCCTTTCCTTTTGTAGAATGGGGTTAAATGGGAAACTTTACTTGAAATTAACTATCCCGTATGTCTTTAAATGTGCGTGTATACCACGGCGTAAATAAAGTAATTAAAGTCGGATTTATATAAAAACTATGAAAGAAATAGTTTTATTTCATGGATTTGCCAAACACGTATATTCTGAGCAAAGTTCTAAGTAAGGCAGCCAAGTGCCAAATGGTGAGACGATGATGTATTTCTTCTCGTGGTCATAGAGAAACAACTTTCTTAAGATTGTTCAGCACATGCACTGTATATACTTTGAACAAAACTTTAAACGCAGAAATTCATATTATCGTAATTTTCTCTTTCACTTAATCTCTTGATATTAATTATGATTTTACTGTCAAAACTATAATATTTTTTGACCTGCGTAAGTGATCGTTTTCCTTGTATTAAAAATAGCAAATACTCTACACTTCCTGTGCTTTCAACTTCAAGTAATAAAAGTGTCCAACTATTTTCTAGCGTTTCAAGCTATGTATGAATTAGATTTTACCCATTAACAACACATCATTTACAAGACCCGATGTATAAATAACGAAGTGTGTTTTTGCACAACGAAGCGATGCTTGTGTCACATGGCGCCCGAGTTACGAATGATCGAAAAGAGGTTTGTTGAATATTTTCGCGGCCGATGAATACGTTTCAACGATTGTGATGGGAATTTACGTGTACTTTCTCTTTGGTAATAGTACGCTAGTATTAAGAAATAATAATGATCTCCAATATTGAGCGATGTTAATTGTTTGGATTAGGTAGCCATCTTTTACTTATGTACGGCAAAGTTGATTTTGTCACTTATGCAAGAGCACGGACACCGAATGTATACTCTGCATAAAAAGAAATGCAAAAGTGATTTTAGATGTATATTTTATATATATATAAAAAAAATCAACTGATGGTGATCGATTCTTCAAAATTGGCACACATCATTGTCATTGAACCAGATTCCATATGGCACACAGGGAACAGTAGATTTTCAAGGTGAAGGTCATGTGGGAAAGTCGTCCCATTGAGGCAATAAGATCCCGAATTATGGCCTGGGGAATGTTCACCCACTCTGCCTGCAGTGCTTGTTCCATCTTCCCGAGGCAAGAGAGTTAACTGACTATAAAAGTCCAGTTTCCACCCTTGCCGAACTAGGCTGGTATTACTGGGCTCGATCGTAGCGCCACCAGTGGCTATTACCATTTATGTCCCTTCTAAGCCTCTTGATTCACACAAAATGGTTGCGCCCGGTCAGGACGATCTGATCGATAATCAATATCTATATTGTGATATAACGGGTCTTACATCGCGAAATGCATGAAATCACGTGAGCACCTTGATTAAAAACATGAGAAGATTTTGAAAATATCTGCTGAAAACGAGTTGGTGGTGCACATGCTTTGCAAATCCTGCACAGCGAGGCATAAAACGTTACTCCATCGCAGTTGTGACCATACTCTGTGACCGTGACACCATTCACGTTGCAGCCGACGATGCAGGTCCGTCAAAATGACACCTCGAACTGGTAGTCTAGCGCGAATACCTTCAGCGCGTTAACGGTTCCTCACTGTCTGGGCTGATTTCCTACGCAATCTTGGTATTGCCTTAGTTTCAGAGGTATTCGCTGTAGTTCTTTCACGTAGATGACGTAGCCGTATGAGCCGTCCTGTGTTTTTGTAGTGATGAGTGGGCGACCGGATCTAGGAAGGTCACGTGTTGTCCCGTGTTTTTGAAAACGGTCTCACAGTCTTGTAACGGTGCTTGGTGCTACGTGGAAAAGTCTGGCTACAGCTGAAGATAATTCTCCTTTTTGCAGTCGACCGATGGCGTTGTTGCTTTGGGCCTCTGTCAGTCGTGGCATGTTGCTGTAAACCCAACGTTCAATAACCGAACAAGTGATGTTGCACGTGCATGTCATGTTGGTGTGTTTCCGTGCCAGGCTTTCACGTGGCTGTGTTTTTGCGATTTGCTCATCTTTTCACCAAAATTCTGTAGTACCTCAATCTTTCAGCACAAATCAATCCCATGAAGTACTGACCAATTCAATTTTGTTATTAGTTTTGTATGGATTCGCTAACACTTTACAAATATTTACGATTTAACTGCTTTTGCGTTGTTGTTTTTGTAGAGTATATATAGACGTAACCGGGTTTTCATCAAGATATATAATCCAAAATGCCATTCGTTTGCAACATTATCTTTCAAACAGTCTGTGTATGAACTAATCACGACAACTTCCGTCAATTTTGGTTTGACGTAAAATACACAAAATTCCATTGGGATTGTTATTGGTAAGTTAAACGTACGGACAATTCTCAATGAAGGCATATTTTGACATGAATGTCATGTGTCTGTCATCGTTAGGATATGCACTTTACAATGATATGACTTATATTGACCTCAAGATTTCAAACAATTGCGTTTACTTGCCACATTCGGGTGCTTCCAAATTACGGTTTATGTAGAAAACTAGCAAATTCGGAATACCGGCACATTCACCGATGGCTTGGCAGTGCTTATATATCATTATTTGCTGAATTTAGCTACGGCTTGAAAGGCAATCAACTAGAGTTAAATGTCATACAAATTAATTTCAATGTTTGCCGAAATAACGACGTTGAATACAATGTATTCGTTTTTTGAAACCGCGACGTCATCACAGTGCAGCACTGCGTGGTAAACGGAGCCATTTGACAGCCAGGCACCTTGAGGGTTAACTTCCTTAGCCATCACTTTGTCTGTTTAGAAATGATAAAAGTGTACCAATTAGAAAAATCAATTTTTAGATGTGCTCTTGCTTCCCAAATGTCAATCTGACAAAAACGTAATTCCCATCTTGTATTATTTACTGGATGATCCATGATTTGGCCTTGGTGCATACTTGGCGCAGGATATCACGTCAATAAAGTGGTAGAGACGTTCGATGATTCATTGAATCTGGTTTTTGTTAAAGCTATTTGTATTAAGCTGAAAAAGACAAATAAGGTTATTTTTTAGATATTTTAACATTTGTGTACATACCGATTAAGCCCATATAGTTTCACGATTTTTTCACTGAACTAATCACGTGGTCACTTCAGTGACGTCTAAAAACGTTTGAACTCCATCATTTGATCCGCTAAGGTTTGAATCCTTAGTTGAAATCACTGTGCACTCGGACGCCAATGGCACTGTGTTCGGGTTGGTGGCATTACTCGCTAAAGTATCTACCTATCGGATTGGCCGATCTCCCTCTTGACATAACGTTTGATGTGACTTCACTTCATTGTGACGTGACAATTGTTAAGTGACCGTACCGCGGATTACCCAACTGAAAGGACGATGACTCCAGACAGATCGTATTATCACACACAGTAAAACAATTCCTTTAGGGAGTTTAAGAACTGAATGACCATACTATCATTACGAGTAACGATAGTGTGGTCATTCAGTTCTTGAACTCCCTGGCCTATCGCCATTGACAAAAGTAACCACAAGTCCTGGGAGGGTCACACAACCCTGACCAGAGTGCGAATATCGACCTATCGAGACGTGATTTGAACTGTCTGCAATATGTCAGTACATCAACTAACAACACCATAATGCTCCCGTCAAAAAAGAAGCTTTAATTTGACGTGATTCTTACATTCCCTTGAGACTGTAGCTTCTATACTGTCGCTTAAATAAGTGGGATGATATTGGAGTTTGTGTAGGTTGTGTATGACATCCTTTCAAATATTACTAAAGCATAAATTATATAATATATCTGCAAACATCAAGATCCGGGGAGGAGTAGGTCTTCAGCAACCCATGCTTGTCGTAAAAGGCGACTAACGGGATCGGGTGGTCAGGTTTGACCTAACTGCAAGAGCGTCATGATTTCTTTAAATTCTTTAACCCGCAAGACTTATTACATAACCCAGACTGTAGCATCATTCATACATGTCTTAAAAAACAATTAACTGTGAAATCAATGAAAAATGTCCAATCCTTTGTCTTTTATGAGTTTTCAAGAGCCATATGATAGTGAATGTGGCATTTGTAATATACCAGTGACTGTTCCCAAGGAAATGTATTGATCATATTACACGCCAGTGTTATGAAGTTTTGTAGTTTTGTGGCACTATCGCTGGTCAGGAATACACTGACCCAAAGGATTTATGAGCATGTTATGCGTTTCCTCGAGGCCAATAACAACACAGAGATTATCTCATAAACCATCTGTTTCATTTCCCAAAACCTCCACACAAAACAGGGTGTAGCATCCTTTGTTGTAAAAGCTTTCATGGAAAGAGGAAATGTCATCTGTACCAGGTTTCTTTGAAATGTGAATTTCCAGCCAATGTAAAGTTTCACAAGAAAGCGCTCACTGTTTATAGTTTGTTTCACAGAAGGAACCATACGACAACTTAAAGCTACAAAACCCGTTCCGTCATCAGGGGTGCGTTGCAAAGCGCCAATCGCTTGCAAGCGATGCACAGCGATTCGCTTCATAACGGTGCGCTAACTTTCAACAATCGCTGGCTGAGGTCCCGAGGTCGCTTCGCTCTCAAACCAAAATGGCGGGTGAATTTGACAGCGGGATAAGAAATTCTTGAGTGTATCAACTGGGAAATTAGCAAAGGCAGCTAACATCGCACCACCCTCAGTCTTCTCCACATCTACAAAGTAGTCATAAATGCATCGACTTCTAGTCATCGAGCCTCTTCTATTACGTTCTTCATTAGAGCAAGGCAACCAAGCGGTAGCTGCGCCGCCATTTTGGAAGAGTGCGTAAGCGCTTCGAGCTGTGCGCAATTACTTTGCTTAATCTAAACGATTCGTGGCTTGCGACGCGCCTCAGTTCAACCTTAAGGCCACGTGTGCATTTGAGTCACAACAATCATGTATCTGCAATGTTACATTGGCGTGAACACTATTCGAATATCCAAACTGAATTGTCAAATTTGAGCAGGGTTCAAACAACAGAGATAGCCATCCAAACTATACACCCGTAAGGACCTTGTATTGTTTGATGGGCATTACTTAGAAGTTGACCGATAACAAAGTAGACACAATGTTATGGAAAACAACTTCTTTAATCACTGTAGATGTCCAGCCTTTCTTGCCAACGGTATAAAGATCTATATCTTTACCTATACCTACACCTTTACAGTAATTAAAGAAGTTGTTATCCATAGATTTGTGTCTACTTCAAGTAGGCCTTATCGTCATAATAATGACCAATATTCACTTTAACGGTTAACACCTAGTTCGCCAAGCCGGTATGTTGTTATCTTGTTATCTATTTCCCTGAACATATTGTTCACGTTACTGACACGTTTCTGCTGTGAATAAACATGGATGTGCGTATAGCCTCACGATGTCTCGTCATGTATCCTGGAACTCAAGGCTTAATCATGTAAACTTCCGTATGCTCATGAGGGAAGGAGGCCTCTAGATGCAGATTTAGAGTGGCGTGCATGACCAGAGAACGCACCGTTCACGTGTTGCTCGGTTGGTGAGAGATCAGAACGTATGGATTTGTATAGGAATGTCCGTATGGTATGGTATGGTATGGTATGGTATGGTATGGTATGGTATGGTATGGTATGGTATGGTATGGTATGGTATGGTATGGTATGGTATGGTATGGTATGGTTGTTTAAGGTCGACTTCGACCATTAAAGGTCTATTTGCGCCAAACACATCAAAAAAAAATTCACACCAGAGCAAAGTGAGTAGAGGAAATGAAATGCTCATCTAATCTGCTTCATTGTCTAATTTATGTACTAACATACCAAGTAATCACTATGTTATTTCTGAAAAAGGAAGAACTAATTCCATAAAATAACTCAGATCAGACAAAAAAAGAAAACTGTGGAAATGGTTGAAAAGTCAATACACAATGTACGTATACATTTAATTTCTACAATATGTCAAATTTACCTGATATGGCCACGAAGTCTTATATTGCCCGCTGAATTGAACCGTAAACTATGACCCGGTCCGTATAGCCAGCATCAGTTAATGTCGCTTTGCAACGTACAGATTCTCCAGTATCACGAACCGTAAACTACGAACCGGTCCGTATAGCCAGCATCAGTTAATTTCGCTTTGCAACGTACAGATTCTCCAGTGTCACGAACCTGTCCGTATAGCCAGCATCAGTTAATGTCGCTTTGCAACGTACAGATTCTCCAGTGTCACGAACCGTAAACTATGAACCGGTCCGTATAGCCAGCATCAGTTAATGTCGCTTTGCAACGTACAGATTCTCCAGTGTCACGAACCTGTCCGTATAGCCAGCATCAGTTAATGTCGCTTTGCAACGTACAGATTCTCCAGTGTCACGAACCATAAACTATGAACCGGTCCGTATAGCCAGCATCAGTTAATTTCGCTTTGCAACGTACAGATTCTCCAGTGTCACGAACCGTAAACTATGAACCGGTCCGTATAGCCAGCATCAGTTAATGTCGCTTTGCAACGTACAGATTCTCCAGTGTCACTAACCGGTCCGTATAGCCAGCATCAGTTAATGTCGCTTTGCAACGTACAGATTCTCCAGTGTCACGAACCGTAAACTATGAACCGGTCCGTATAGCCAGCATCAGTTAATGTTGCTTTGCCACGTACAGATTCTCCAGTATCACGAACCTGCCCCTCGGGGAAATTAAATTACGTTACGTATGAGTGAGTGAGAACCCGAGCGAGGGAAACAATGTGACGATCAGATCAACGATCATCGGATCATTGTACGACTGAGTGACTATGCACAATGAAAGCACACTTTGATGAATTACTCTCAGCCTTCACTATCAGAAGTGTCTCTGAAGTAAGAAGGGGCACGGGTGAAACTTCACTGTGCATACACGTAGTTGCGTCCCTAAACCTGTGATCGTGGGTTCGAATCACGGTGCGTCCCGATTTGTTTGTAGGTTTGTCAACACCATACACGTGATCGTGGGTTTCAAACAGTGGTAAACGTCTAAGACCTGTGAGATAACTGGAATACTGTCAAAGCGGCGTTATACCCAACTCACTCACTCACAGTAAAGTTTTACAGCAACATGGATCAATCTGGTTTTCCCTTTCTGCAATAATAACCACAAGCATACACACATAAAAGGAGTTGTATGGTCAGATTTAGACCGTTCTGTATTTTCTAGAAGCATGTTTATGCCAGAGAAAAACAAAAACAAAAACAAAATTGTAAGAATATATTTTGAGATTTTAAAAGCCGCGGGGCAACTCATCAGCCCACTTAGACAACAGTGCACTTGAGATTTTCAAAGAAAAGGGGGGGGGGGGGGGGGGGGGCGTGCGGGATTATGTTCTACGGAAACTGACGGTGCTGTCTGCAACTGATGAGGCTTGTTCAGGATGAAAAAGCTGAAAGCGCCAATCAGTAATAGGCTCTCATTTCTACTTCAAGTCATGTTCTCGCTATATTGTGACTGAGAATTTGATCTCTACACTCATTAATTTCCTTATCCTGAAAGTAATAAGATATCACATACGTGATAACGTGAATATACTTGGTCAAAATGTTCCTTGCGCACTTCATGACATCAAATTCCGTAATTTGCGGAAACTGTCTCACAGGATCTTTAACATACACGCGTACAGTACATGTTCATTGTGCACATTATTTCTCCACGTATTTGACATTTGTTACATTTGTGGTGTTGAAGTCATCTTGGTCTCGTGTTTCACAAGAAACAAAACGAATTGAAGGGTGATCTGCCTAGTTCCTAATAATTCAAAGCGACAACAGCAGAGAAGATCAAGTCTCAAATATCAGTCCATACTCATTCCTTAGGCGAAGATTAGTGTTGGAAAGAAGATTTATGAATGGATTACTGAAAATAAGTGATGACACCAGGTCCTGCTCTACAGGTAAAACAGAAACCACAATGTTCATGTTCATGTTCGTGTTTGTGTCTTCACGACGCAGTCAGCAATACTCCTGCAACAATCGAGTCCAGACAACCAGTGGTTGATATAATGAGCAACGATCCTCCGGATCTGACCACCTGATCACAGAATGCAAGCAAGTAAGGACGCTTGAAATCCGTTGATTGAGCAATTTGTACTGGCAGAGGAAGAAAACTATCTATGGTAATTATTAACAGGGTTGTCAAGGTTATTGTGTATCTTAACTTACATGCCATTGTACCCGAAATATTGAACGACCGCCTCCGTGGTCTAGTGGATTGAGCGTCTGCCCGGAGAGCAGAAGGTCGGTGGTTCGATCCGCAACCGAGTCATACTTAAAGATGTTAAAAGATTGTACTTGTTGTTACACTGCTTGGCGCTCAGCATTGAGGGGATAAAACAAGGACTGGTCGGTTCGGCGTACGCTGTGTCGGGTCTCCATGTTAAACTGTGGCATGGTATCTCATCCAGCTAGCCAGAAATGGGATTCACACATTGTATCCATGAGGGAAATCGAACCGGGTCATGGGCGTGACGCGCGAACGCTTTAACCACTAGGCTACCCCACTGCCTAACGTAGGGAAAATATTGTGAATTTGATGAATGAAAAGGAATATGTACATATTATTTCATCAATGGTCGTTGAATTATGATTATCAATGCTATATTTAACAGAAACAGTGGTTCTAAATGTAGGTGAAACAAAGTATCTGGATAAATCATGTGTATAATAGAACACGTCATCGCCACATAAATAATCACTCTCCATTATAGGCCTCAATTTCATTAGGTGTAAAGGCAAACTACTGCTTCCGTTATATATGTTGGCTTAATGTGGAAGGAAAGATGCAGGCCTAAGACGTTAACCGAACTGGTAAAACCAACGAGCAGGATATGGCAAGCACAGGATCATAATCTGTCTTTCTAACCTAGGATCACAGGATCCTGACACTTCTAAGGGACGTAACACTGCACATCGAATTGTGACGCCTTAGACGACCGAGCAACCCGTATCCCAATATTTCTAACAAGAAATACTGGTCCTTAATTCTCAAGGGTTTGTTTGGTTTTGACTGAATGAGTGCGCCATTTTGGTTTCTATAAAAAAATGGAGTCTGTAAAATGAAGTGAAAGTGACTTAACCAGGACATTTTTTACCAATCGCCTGTCACATTCTGGGACTTAGTCATGTCTCCTAATGTAGCTAACCCATGCAGTTTGTTCATTTTGTCTTTAAAAGAGTTAAAATTGTTTCGGGGAAATATATCTCATTTCGCTAAAGTTAACCAATCTATATTTTGTCAGAATAAACTAAGCATTAAGCGATTATCTCCTTCAGTTATAGGCATATTATATAGCTTTATCACGCACTGACCTTGCAATGCTGTACCAGTGATGGACATCATGAGCATCGATCCACGCTATTGGTACACGATGACATGCATCAACCAAGTCAGCGAGCCTAGCCACCGGATCCCGTAAAGGGCAACTAACAGGAACGGGTGGTCAGGCTCGCCCTCTCGCTGACTTGGTTGATGATGCATGTGATCGTATTCAAATTGCGTGGATCGATGCTCATGATGTCAATCACTGGATTGTCTGGTCCAGACTTGATTATTTACAGACCGCCGTCATGTAGCTGGAATATTGCCGAGTGTGTCGTGAAACAAAAATAAATGAAAATAACATAGTGTCTGACTCAAGCTGTAAGCTGCCGCGTGTTTGGAGGGTGAGTGATTATCTCCCTTACCCAAATAGCTCTATTGCGCACCACCTTTGAAGTGTAAGGTGCACTCATTCTTTCTCCCTTCACACTGCTATTGCAACGTATTGTTCAACACGATTAATTACCAGACCTCTATAAAGTATGACCTTTTCAATAAACAACACATGTAAAACAACAGGTTTGATATGAGACGTTTGTAATTACTTGTCTTCATAATCATATGTATGGTGCTTGCTGTGCTTAGTTGAGCACAGTATTGTTTCAAGTAATTCACTGTATGTAATGCATGATTCATACCGTGTCATGCGGGGGTTTACGGTTGTGCATGGTTTATTGCTTTGACAGTTTTAACTTCCGTCAGAGATTATACACCCGCAAATGATCTTTGCTTCTGGATACATAGGAAATTTACGGCCAGGTGTGCAGTTGGCAATTATTTTCCTAAAATATAATACGGCTGCATGATATATTCACGATGGTTGGGTTGAACATAGTAACATTCTTCAAATCTGAACCAGAAGTAATCACAACACAGACCCAGTTAACCAAACGGTACCGTGAGTGAGGGATTTGGGTTTAATGCCGCTTTGAATAGTATTCCACGTATATCACGGCGTGTCAGCCTTATGTGGGAGGAAAGCCCGAAGTAAGCATGGGTATGATGCTGACAAATCCTGAAACATAACCTGGGCGAACCGGAATTCGAACATAGGTTTATGACGTGTCCAAGGATCACAACTCTGCATAGAGACCTATGAGGTATTTTTTGTTTAAAATATGTAAGATTATTCTCAATATTTATAGAAGACTTGACCAACCTGTATGTTCTTAAATTGCTATTGGATATACGAGAATTCCTGAATGAGTGCTTGAACATATTTTGACATTTGGACCGAAGTTTCTTCACAGTGGATTCATCACGTTTATTTGTGTTTACAATTTCAAAAGTTTGATTTGTTTAAACCATCTAACATTTAGACCAGAAAGATTGATATTTGCTGTCAAAGGATGTTTAAGAATGACATTTGTTGTATTCGGTGTTCGAAATAGACATCGGCCCTTAGGCCCGAGGCCCGCAGATTTCTTCTCGGGCTGATAGTTTTATATTTCAGCGGGCCCATACGGCCTGTAGTTTATTTTAAGCTGTAAAAATGGTATATGAATCATGATACTGAGACTGCTTGGTGAAACAGGGCCCAACTTCAAGGTACGCTTGTTAACTCTTTCAACACAGCAGACGTCAAAATATTAGTAGTTTCATGAACCTACCTGTCATGTTTTTCTTTTATCGAAGTTCCACATTTTAAATATAGGTAGCGATGTCCTGCTTAAAACGTTCAAAATAACACGACATAACAACAAACTTTCGCCTAAATCTTTCGTCTAAATAACGCAGGGGCGGTCGGGTAGCCTAGTGGTTAAAGCGTTCGCTCGTCACGCCGAAGACGCGGGTTCGATTCCCGACATGGGTACAATGTGTGAAGCCCATTTCTCGTGTCCCCCGCCGTGATTTTGCTGGAATATTACTAAAAGCGGCGTAAAACCATACTCACTCACTCTCTCACTAAATAACGCACATGATGATGGTATCCATTGCTGTTACTTGATTGGCTGCCTTATGTCATGTGCTTGATTTTGGCCAATCACGATCCTTATATGTTTAGATTACGGCAAAAACGTTATAAGAAACCAATTTGTATACAATAAAATAACATGTTACAGCTACGAACATACTCCTGGTGAGGTCACTGTAATATTATTGATGCTCAGAGCTTTCTAACGATATCAAACATCGAACGAATCTTCGCACGTGTTATTTATACAAATCCTCGAAAACGGAGTTATATCCCGGTATTTTCTCAACTCAGTGGGGTAAAGCCATTATTATCGGGAAACATGTGACAGATTGTAATTTAAATTCTTTTTATCGTCATTTTCCGATTACTTCAACAAGGAAAATAAAACAGAAAGAAGTTAGTGTACAGCTCCATTACGAAATCTTAAAACTGTCGAAAATCGCCATAATTTTCGCTTTCTTGGTGCTTAATATGAGCGTTATGAATGTGTTAGCTTAATTTTGTATTAAAAACGAACTTACTTACGTCATCAATGCATTATTTAAATAGTGTGATAAACACAACTTTCAGATTAGACCTTTCAAATGTTGCATGACATGTAGTAGCAAAGATGTTTTACAAACTGATTGTTTCCTTGATAAATGTAGGCTCCATCTCTCACCACAGAGTCTCTGGTGTGATCGCAGTACAAGCGTCTGGTTAACTGGTTGCGTTTTGTACTTTATTGCAAGAATGTTTCCCTGCTTCGGCTAAAATGTTTGGGCCTTCAGTTTTTTGCACGGGTCCAGCACTTTTTGAACTGTGCTCGCCCTGAAGGCTCTCAGGTTAGTCTTCTGAGTTTCAGACTCTGGTTTTGTTATCAACACAGGACTTTTTTCTATATTATTAATTATTGGTACAAATAGTGGGTACATATCAAGTTCTGCCTGACAGGCCAAGTTATGTGTTTTCTTGCTTACTCCTAGTAATGATTACAAAACTGAAGCTGTAGTCTTGCTGGAAGAAGTGTATAAATAATTTTAACATTGTAAGGCCCCACCCCAAACCTCACAATTGTATTTCATTATTGGTTCTCTAAGGGTTTAAACAATATTATTGCTACCTTTACCGGGATATCATATCAAAAACTGAAGTTTTAAATCTATGGTAAGCACTCGCGATCGTGGCTTTCCGAGTGAGTGACTTTTGAACCTTCCATTTTTATGAAGTTGTGTACATGGATATGTGTATCCGTATGGTTTTCCTTGTGCTGACCATTTACAGACAATGTTGCTTTTATTGTGCGTTCAAAAGATAACTATATTAATAAAAAAACAATTTGAACTTAAAACAAATCCTCTCCTTCCATTGCTAATAAGTCCTTCCTCTGCACCTGCCATTATATGGCGATAAAAATGCACTGCAGCAATCTCTACTTGTATATTAATATCTTTACTTAAATCAAGCAGAACATTTCACGAATAATTAAAGCAAAAAAAACCAATTCCATAATCATAAAAATATCTTGTACGATTACAACTATATCATAAGCGTGAGTTTGTGAATCACTGTCGAATTATAAGAACTTTAACCGATGGGATTCTGCCGAAAGCATTGGAAGAATTTTAAATCATAACACCTTAAGTGTTCCCGATTGCTTTTGAAGTAAGAATAAATTGTCGTTGTGTAAATAATATTGGGTTAAGTTTCAGATCACAGGTAGCAACAGGTAAAATGATCACATCAATATAAAACTTACCTTGGCAAATGAACGCAAAACATATTGCTCTGAGAACCTGGCTTGATACTGTATCCATTGTTTGCTACTGACTATATGAAGCTGCCTCAAGGCCTGGTGAGTAACATCTGTTTCTGGGAAGTGTACTGAAAGGTTTCAAATCAGGAAACTTCTACTCAGTCCATGTATTGTTGACCCGTGTCCAAACATTGCAGTGTCACTCTTATCTTAAACCAAACAGTGATGATTAATCATCTAATGAACTATCCAAATGGTCCTGCTTCCAAACCCCCATAAATACAGATGCAGTTGAGGGCACATTTATGCATGTCCTCCTATATTGGAGAAAACCGTACGGAAACGAGGCTGTGACGTCACTTTGGCATGACCATAAATATCAATATACACCAGACGCCCGGCACAGCAAACAAACGTCTAGGGTAAACTGCGGACTCCTGACATTGTACATGCTAGTGTTCTCCGGCTAAGCCGCTGCGCTGGTACCAATAACCACGCGAGACGGTTTAGGAGAGACTACACAGCCCCTCAGGTAGCCTGTAACATCAAGATACAATCTTATTCTTACTACACTCAGTCTCCCGCGATCTTGACGGAGCTGTGACAACTTAATGGTACCATGTTAAGACCGCTATTTACATCAAATTAGTGCTACGTTTTACTTTTGTTTCTAACAAGTTACAAATGACATTTCAAAATAAATCGTTACTGCAACAAGGCGACCCTTCTGTTGGGTCCGCTGGTAGCATATGATGTCGTTTCTGCATGAACCTAAATGTGTCTAGTTTACAAGAATAATGGCATGTATATAATGGCATTGACTTATATGTGTAAGTGCTTGTCAAGGTTGGATCGTTGGATTGGAGGGTTACTCTAGCTGGGCTACATTAATTGGTGTGTTCAGAGAGGCCATATTGATCCGACACTATGATGTGGAGCTCCATCAAACTACAATTGATATGATGGATGCTTTCGTGAAAAAAACCAATCCCACCAATCCCTCGTGTTTGTTTGGCTTGATAGTTCAAGCTGCTGCAGTCATAAAGTTAGGTTAATATCCTTGCTGTTTCTGTCTGAACACTTGTCTCTGATTTTCTGATTTTGATGTTGAATTATTGGGACGTGTCTGTATGTTTGCGTGTGGCAGTGGTGGAGTGTGGTTGTGCGATGCAGTTGTCGTGTACATATGTACATCTGTGCCTGAGAGCGTGCGTTTGCGTTTAGGCGTGTGGTTTGCGTTTAGGCGTTGAGGCGTGTGGTTTGCGTTTAGGCGTGTAGTTTGCGTTTAGGCGTGTAGTTTGCGTTTAGGCGTGTGGTTTGCGTTTAGGCGTGTGGTTTGCGTTTAGGCGTTTAGGCGTTTAGGCGTGTGGTTTGCGTTTAGGCGTGTGGTTTGCGTTTAGGCGTTTAGGCGTGTGGTTTGCGTTTAGGCGTGTGGTTTGCGTTTGGGCATGTGGTTTGCGTTTAGTCGTGTAGTTTGCGTTTAGGCGTGTGGTACACAGATCTGGTTGCATGGAATGTGATCGTGCACTGAAACGTTGTGTTTTTGTGATCAACTTATACTTAAAAAAATATATTGTGTTATTATGCGTAATTGTATATTATATATATACGTGCGGTCGTACGCGCGTGTGTTGATTTGTTATTATTTGTGTGTGATCAACTTATACTTAAAAAAATATATTGTGTTATTCGTAATCGTATATGATATATATACGTGCGGTCGTACGCGCGTGTGTTGATTTGTTATTATTTACTGGGACTCAACATTACGTTTGCTTGTTTATGTTTATTTGTTGTTTAACGCCGCACTCAGCATTATTCCAGCTATATGACGACATCTGTAAATAATCGAGTCTGGACCAGACAATCCAGTGATTAACATCATGAGCATCGATATACGCAACTAGGATACGATGACATGCATCAGCCAAGTCAACGAGCCTGACCACCCGATCCCGTTAGTCGCCTTTTACGACAAGCATAGTCGCCTTTTACAGCAAGCATATACACTGTAACATAATCCTATTGACGCAGAGGTGTGAGCCTTGGAATTCGCTGTGTAGAGTTACGCCCCTTAACCGTGCCTGGATAGAAACCAAGACTGTTGCGGTATTTTAATATTCCTGGTCATGAATGACAGTTCATCTTGGGTTCGATCAGGACTGTGTCAGGATAATTGAATGATCATATTTTCCTGAAGACAAATCATATATGTGTAAAAAATGAAAGTGAAAATAGATAATGATAACATAGTACAGTAAACTACGGTTATAACGAACACGCTTATAACGAAGTTACGGATATAACGAACTTACTTTTTGGGTCCCGACTATTTGCTGTAGTTATGCTGTATATATGCTTATAACGAACTACGGTTATAACGAACTAAAATTACTAGTTCCTTTGAGTTCGTTGTAACCGTACTGTACTGTATAAAATATATTGGAAACGAGGGGAGGTGAAAAGGTTATTACACGTATGGAGCGACGTGCATCCACGCATGTATGTATGGCTGCTTGTACTCGTCCGGACTAATGCCGGTTATATAGTGTTAGCCCACTGACACAACATGACATCCCCACTCAGACACAGTATACAGACTCTAAGCCGACCAGTCCTTGTTTTTCCACCTTAATGCCGAGCGCAAGGCAGAGTAACACCAACCATATTTTTGGTAAGACACGTAAGGGTCATATCCCCGACCTTCTGCTCTATCCACCAAACCACGGAGTTGAATGAGTGAGAGAACATTAAACGTCGCATCGGCATTATTTCAGCCATATAGCGACGAAATACATTGTTCTAGAAGCATGTTTTAGTCATAATGGACGTTAAACATACGTATTTCACATCTGTGGGCACGGGTGGCCCAGTGGTGGCCCAGTGGTGGCCCAGGCGCCGCAAATCGTTCAAATCCGTGATTGTGGTTTCGAATCCCGGTAATGATTCTAGGTTTGTCAGCACAATCATGAGTTTCATCAAAGTGTAAACTTTTGAGACCTGAATCACTCCCACAGTAAGCTGACACACCGTGATATAACTGTAATACTGTGCAAAGCGACGTTAAACCCAACTCACTTACTTATTGCACATCTGAACGCTTGATGCCCGGTGACATTGCAAACAGGTTGGTTTGTTGTTCAACGCCGCACTCAGCAATATTCCAGCTATATGACGGCGGTCTGTAAATAATCGAGTCTGGACCAGACAATCCAGTGATCAATATTATGAGCATCGATCCTCGCAATTTGGATCGATGACATGCATCAACCAAGTCAGCGAGCCTGACCACCCGATCCCATTAGTCGCCTTTTACAACAAGCATAGTCACCCCTTACGGCATGCATGGGTTGCTGAAGACCTATTCTACCCCGGAATTTCACGGGTCCATTGCATTGTGGCATTGCAAACAAGACTACGGTGGACACGTGACTGATATGAAGACATTACACAGGAAATAACGATGTCCGTAACAGTAAAACCTCATACCAGGTCTTACTGGGAAACAGTAAATCTTCCCAAGAGGTTATTACGAGATAGGAAGATGCCTAACATGAAGACATTACACAGAAAATAACGATGTCTACCATGTCCGCTGTCGGAAGCTCTGTCTGGCACCTCCTGTCCAAGGATGAAATGAGAGTACGAATCGCACTGTAGTGCAAACTAGTGTCTGTGTCCGGGGTTCCAGATGACGCTGTCGTACACGGCGAACCAATTTGTCCCATATTTGTGGCTTCAAATCTGGCGATTTGGATGTATAGGAGAAAACACGCCTTCGAAGTTTAGGTTGAAAAGGTAAACACGGGGGAGAAGGATATACCGACTCCCGAGTGTGTACATTTACCGCCAGAACCGAGGGGTTGTGTATTCTCAGGCTTATAAACCGTCAAAAGAGCTAGTTGAAACAAAAATCTAATTTACATTTGGCGCGTTATAACGAAACAATTGTAAAGCCTGTTCATGTATACGACTGTTTGCGAAAGCAGTCGCTGCACGAGAAATTGTTGAAATGCAAAACCGCGAACCAAAACCTAGGAATGTTTTGTCAAACTTATGAACCTTCTAAATGCAAGAAATACCAGAATAAAATAAGAAAACACCGGAATACCTTTTAGTGAAACAATAGGCGGTATAAAGGGAATTCGATCAAAGTGTGCGAGAGAAAGACAACGTGCAGCATGCAGCACAAACTGAAGTCATGACAAGTAAAACTGAACAACTTTTCATCATCTGCCCTGGTGGCTCACTGGGAAACGGTGGGTTACAAAACTAAACACGATATGTGAGGTTGCAGGGTCGAACCCGTCATCTCTAATGGAAACTTTCATTTCCTGTCTTCGAGTGTAGAACATTTGTCGTTTGAAACACAAAGTACCAATTTCATCTAGGAAACAGTAAAATCTCATACCAGGTCTTACCAATTGAAAGTAAAACTTCCCAAGAGGTTATTACGAGAACGGAAGATGCCTACACTTCAATAAGTGGCAGTAGGTTTATAAATATGGATCTTGTGCGTAACACATCCTAAGTGTCAGTGTGATGTAACAGTGGACCTTGAAGTTCAAACACGGTTTTCACTTACTGTACATTGTATTACATTCAGACAGACGGCCAACGAGACAGCTTAATATATTGTATTTCTTTGTAATTAATGTGTACATCAGTTGTCCTGAGTAATCCAAGTAGTTTCCTACACCTCGACATACCGGACCCGTGAAGATCCGGGGTAGAATAGGTCTTCAGCAACCCATGATTGCCGTAAAAGGCGACTATGCTTGTCGTAAAAGGCGACTAACGGGATCGGGTGGTCAGGCTCGCTGACTTGGTTGATGCATGTCATTGGTCACAATTGCGTGGATCGATGCGCATGATGTCAATCACTGGGTTGTCTGGTCCAGACTCAATTATTTACAGACCGCCGTCATATAGCTGGAATATTGCTGAGTGCGGAGTTAAACAACAAACCAAACCAACCAACCAACTCGCACAAATTGATGTGCAGAGGGGCGTTCCCGAGGCATGCAAGAACCCTATGAACGTGTGTTCGAATTGCCAGTGCGTCCTGAGAATGTTTCGTGTGTTGGACCTACGTCACTTCCGTCTTTCCTCCCACATCAAGCCATAATGACATGCCATAAGTGAAATACTGTTCAGAGCGGCGTTAAACAATTCTCACTCACGAATTTCGCAACAATGTTTCTGCGTATATTTGAATCACATATACTGAATCCGAGTTAATTCATCAAACTTCAGTTAACCGACGACCCTTTAACTCACAGACTTATTTCCGTTACAGACGTATGTATGCACATTTGTAATTGTCGTGACTGAGTTCGACTCTGACTGAGTTGGATCACTGATAATTACTGATGACACCAGGTGTTCACGAAAAGTGTAACCATGTCCTGCCTGTAACACATGCGGTATTGAAAATAAATATAATTCACAATTTTGATAGGTTCTTGTGACCAAATCATACTTCTGATTTACATCCCGTTATATGTAAAAAACAAAACAACATTTATGAACCAGGGGCGGTATTCATAAAACTTAAGTCTGAAAAAAAACTTAAGTCTTGAAAAAAACTAAGTTTTTTACCTTTTCTGACTTAAGTTTTAAGATTTTACTTAAGTCATATTCATGAAGCGACTTAGGCTTGGAATATTGCTGAGTGCCGAGTTAAACAACAAACAAACAACCAACCTCGACATACCCTTTTTACTGTTTGTTTGGTCACGTGTGCAAACAAACAATTTTATAAGTGACTACTTAGCTATCATTATTTGTTGAACTGAATCATGAATAATTTAAAACTAGGGAACGAACCATGCGTTAGATGTGTAGCCTTGTCCTGCACATTCCATAATGATATCGAAGTTAGTACGTTAAATAAAAAATAATCGTGTACAGTGCTCATGACATATTACACATATTGTCTTTTAAGCTGTATGTTTGTTTCTTTTGTTTGTTTAAAGCCGAACTTTGCAATATTACAGCTATATGACGGCGGTCTGTAAATAATCGAGTCAACCAGATAATCCAGTGACTGACATCATGAGCATCGATCCACGCAATTGGGATACGATGACATGCAACAACCAATTCAGCGTGTCGCCTCTTTCGACAAGAATAGCCACCTTTTACGGCAGGCATGGGTTGCTGAAGACCTGTTCTTCCTCGAATCTTCACGGGTCTTAAGCTGTATGCAAGGGTCAGATAAGTAATCGTTGTGGTTTTCTTTTGATATTACACAGCACATTCAAAAAATGTTTTCGCGAATGTGTAGGGTGGTTGTTTAAGCATTATTTTGTCACGCTAGAATACGGTTTGATGTCCCACATGAGAACAATGTTATTCGGTGCATCTATACGTTGATACATGATGGGATATTTCCTAAGGCGGAATGAGTGAGTGAGTTTGACTTAACGCCGCTTTTAGCAATTTTCAAACAATATCACGGCGGGGCCACCAGAAATGGGCTTCACACATTGTACCCATGTCGGGAATCGAACCCGGGTTTTCGGCGTGACGAGCGAACGCTTTAACCACTAGGCTATCCCACCGCCCCTGACCCTCAAGTAAATACAACTATGTAATGATTAAAAATAAATGTGCGTAGATATTGAGTGTTAGTTCATGATAATTAATGATCCAGGTTTGATTTTTCGGATGTTTGGTATTTACGTATAGTTTAAACAGTATCGATTTCCAAAAAGGAATGAGATTATGAACATACAATTGCCTATAAAGAAAGTGGTCAAATATATCAAATGTTATGTACGTTGTATGCTGGCGATTAGGTGTCCCGCTCTGGCAGTCTGGGTTCGAATCCCAGATGAGACTCAACCCCAACTAGTACTGGAATCTGTACTTTTCAACGAAAGTGTTATCCGTAATACAACATTTGTTAGGTATGAGATTGATGAACTACCAAAGCCTGTTTGTTGGCCAAATCTGGTCCATACATCAGTACGAGTGGTCTTCAATTGTTTGCTTGTTTGTTGTTTAACGCCGCACTCAGCAATATTCCAGCTATATGAGGGCGGTCTGTAAATAATCGAGTCTGGACCAGACCATCCAGTGTTTGACATCATGAGCATAGATCCACGCAATTGGGACCGACGTCAAGCATCTACCAAGTCAGCGAGCCTGATACCCGATCCCGTTCGTCGCCTCTCACGACAAGCATAATCGCCTTTTACGGCAAGCATGGGTTGCTGAAGACCTATTCTACCCCGGAGTGTCACTGGTCTGATCTTCCATAACCTTGTAACCATCTACAGAGAATGTGCCATTCCTGTTACCGATGAATAACGTTACTATTTTAGATCTCGTACCACGTTTCTGTAAGTAGTCTTTTATCGTAGTTTTTTCATTCATGGTGCCATACCACTGACAAAGAAACGCTTTACTTTTGACCTTCAAACTCCTCTGAAAATGTCCTTTTCAACGAGGTCTTGAAATAGTTCTGTGGCAACATGGTTGGCTTCTTGTGACTATTCTTTTACCAGCAGCACAGTCCTTTGGGTTGCTTCCTACCTTTTGATGGTATGGAAGATTCACTGATGAAACTAGTGTCCCAGAATTCCTCTCAGCCATGGGCCCAATGTTACTGGCAGAAAACATCAACAGAGTAGCTAACAGAACACTTCTGTCTCAGTACTCAAGATCTTGTCAATCCTGTGTTCAATATCCTGTACACATGGAGAAGAGAATGAGCATTCGGGATCATCAACTGGTCCTCATGAACTGGTCCGTAAGGCAAACCGGATATATTTGGTCTGTTCATTTTCACAACGAGATTTGAATATTTCACAGTAGCACTTGTGAACTGGAGGTCAACAGGAGCACACGCACAAGGCTGGTTAGTGTTGTGAACATGACAATGCTGTGATACTGATAACTCGTTCCTGATATTAATATTGTAAACTTACATATATTCAGGATCCAACTTCAACTCAGCAATATTCCAGCTATATGACGGCGGTCTAATAATCGTGGCTAAACCAGACAATCCAGTGATTGATATCATGAGCATCGATCAACGCAATTGGGATGCGATGACATGCATCAACCAAGTCAGCGAGCCTGACCACCCGATCCCGTTAGTCGCCTCTTAACGACAAGCATAGTCGCCTTTTACGGAGAGCATCGGTTGCTGAAGACCTATTCTTCCCCGGATGTTCACGGGTTATTAATGAGTATCCATTTAGACCTAGTCTTAAACGCCATCTCCGATAACATTTACAATAGTTACAGGATTGACACATACGAATCAAGTGTTAATTGTAGTGTGAGCAATACGTGCTCAAAGTAACCTTGTAATTGCACCCAACATATATTGTAAATCAAATTTGAACGAAATCGGATAATCATCTCAATTCAGAGGCCTCCGTTGAGTTTCCATGGTAACTAAGGTTCTTAGAATCTATGGCATTACGGTCGGGGTACCATAACACTAACACACACACATATATATATATATATATATATATATTGATCAAAGTCGGACAATATCTACATTTCAATTTATCAAAGGCTTCCTTTCCGTCGTTATCCGTTCTTGGGATAGTAACGGGACCTTGTTTGTTTGTTTGTTGTTTAACGCCGCACTCAGCAATATGAATCAGCTGTATGACGGCGGTCTGTAAATAATCGAGTATCGACCAAACAATCCAGTGATTGACATCATGCACATCAAGCCATGCAATTGGGAAACGAAGTCAGCAAGCCTGACCACCCAGTCCCGTTAGTCTCCTCATACGACAAGCATAGTCACCTCTTACGGCAAGCATGGGTTGCTGAAGATCTTTTCTACCCCTATCTTTTCTATTTTCGTCATGTCACTCCAACTCTTGGTTTAAAACAGACTGAGAGTTGCGTAGTAACCCCTTCATGAAAGTGTTATCCTGCTACTCTAAGTAGAATTATTTTCACAATAAGGGTTAATACGCAACTCACAATATGAACATGTTTACACCAAGGGTTGTAACAAAACAGGAAACATGAGTTCGGCTGCAGTTAGGGTATTCCAGATATATTAACGGGCACAATCCCTACTTCTAGGTTCTAGGCCTATGGAATCCTAGCAGATTTGGTTGGTCGGTTTTGTTGTTTTACGCCGCACTCAGCAAAATGCCAGCTATATGACGGCGGTCTTTGAATAATCGAGTCTGGCCCAGACAATCCAGTGATTGATATCATGAGCATCGATCTACGCAATTGGGATCGATGACAAGCTTCAACCAAGTCAACGAGCCTGACTTCTGCTAATACCAAAATGAGTATGACAATGAAAAGAGGAGTTATAACTTGTATACCAAAATCAAACAAAGACAAAACATTGATAAAAAAAACTGGAGACCAGTAACTTAATTGAATGTACTCTATAAAATAATTAGTACTTGTATTGCAAACCGTATGAATTCAAAGTTTGAATTGCTCAATCATAATACTCAAACAGGATTTATTCCAGGATGTTCTATTTCAGAAAACACAAGGTTGTTATATGATATTATCTTTGAATCAAAAAGACAAAATAAACAAGGATTACTTCTTCTGATCGATTTTGAAAAGGCATTTGGTACGGTATCAAAACAATTTATAAATAAAGTTTTACAAAAATATGGATTTTGACCAGAAATGATAACTTACGATACCACATCAAGCATAATACAAAAAGGGCATATTTCAGAATTTTTTACAAATGAAAGAGGCTGTCGACAAGGAGACCCATTGTCGCCATATATTTTTCTCCTAGTAGCTGAAATCCTAGGATGTATGATCAGAAATAATAATAAAACTGAAGGGATTACAGTCAATGACAAAGAATACAAACTTGGGCAATATGCTGATGATACTGAATTATTTCTAAATGACAAAGATGAAAGCTTATATGCAGCAATAGAAACACTAAATAAATTCTACAAAATGTCTAGCTTAAAAAATAATTTAGACAAGACAAAAACAATATGGATAGGCTCAAAAGCGGGTAGCAATGATCGTTTATGTCAAGACTTACACATAGAATGGCACAATAAGGAATTTGAAGTATTAGGAATTACGTTTAATCCAAACTTAAGTGAACTCTGGGTAATCAATACAAAAAGAAAGCTAGAAGAAATAAATAGATTGCTTGCAAATTGGAGAAAAAGAAATCTAACGCTAATAGGAAAAATTACAGTCATACAAACTTTAGCATTGTGAAAACCAGTTCATATATTTTCGACACTACCTAACCCTCCTGAGGACTTTGTCTTGTCACTTAAGCTTGACAAAATCTTTTACAATTTTATCTGGAATAATGAAAAAGACAAAATCAAAAGAACACTTTGACAAGAAACTATGAGGAAGGTGGATAACGCATGATTAGCATCAGAGCCTTTACTGACGCACTAAAACTCTCTTCGCTCAGATTATATTGTAAAAAACAACATATAGTAACTCTTGTAATATCAAAATTAAAGATATACTATCTTTGGGTGCTAATGCTGACAAGCGATCTTATATTAAAAAACCCATACTGGAAAGATGTATTTAAAGCTTGGAACAACTTTTGTCAAAATAATATTATTAATGTTGATCATAATATAGAAGAAACTTTGTCCAAACCATTATGGCTCAACCACAACTTCAAACAAGCAGCATACTACATAAAGCAATGGGCTAATAGTGAAATTTACTCAATTAAAGATATATGCAATGAAAACGGACTGATGTCATTTGAAGAACTGAAACTAAAATACCCGATAAAAGGTACAATACTAGACTATAGATATGTAATCTTCAATATACTAGAATCACGGAAAACACAAGAAAAAAACAAGAAAAATAATTTTCCAGAATTTGTATATAAACAGTTGCTTAAGTGATCTGATGAAGCCTGTAAAAGGCGCTAGAATCTTTTAAGATAAATTAATATCAAATGAAAATATTCTTCAAGTTTGTGATAAATGGCAATCAATTTTTCACTGTGATTTTCATTGGAAAACGATATTTACTGTTTAAAGATATAAACTGAAGGATGTAAAGCGTTTAGATTTTCAATACAGATTTCTAAATGGAATTATCTACACAAAGAAGGAACTATTAACAATGAATCTTGTGGACAACAGTGTTGTAGCTTTTGTAAGCTGTCAATGAGGACGCCACCCATGTTTTTTGGGAATGTAATGTAACTTAACCATTTTGGAATGATCTCGAACTTTGGCTTCAAATTATCTTTCACAAAAAATTAAATTGACACAATGTCTTATTTAGTTTGGTTCTAACTACTCTAATACATTAATCAATCATATAGATTTATTGGGAAAAAGGCATAATCATGTAAGTGGAATTAAAGGAACCAAACCGAAATTTAAGATATACTTTTAAAACTATTTAAAAACATATAATCAATCGAGAAATTTACTGCTATAAAAAGGATGACAAAAATAACTTTAACAAAAAATGGTAACCTTTATTCTCGGGATTTGATTCATAGCTCTCTGTTGATACATGAATCAGATATGTTTGAGTCTGATTGTGTGTTGCAACCGTTTTGGTTTGAAATAGGACAATGTTTGTTTCAAACCCTTTACTTTTTTAAAGAGTGTATTGTGCCATTCTATGCAAGCCGAAATATGTCTTTGACGGAAAACTGTATTAATCTACAACTCTGGGAACATTAAAAAAAAAATTTAAAAAGAAAAAAAGTCAGCGAGCCTGACCACCGGATCCCGTTAGTCGCCTCTTACGACAAGCATAGTCGCCTTTTACGGCAAGCATGGGTTGATGAAGACCTATTCTACCCCGGATCTTCACGGGTCTCTTAGAAGGGACATTTGGTTAAGTTTGACACGTTTCGCGTTTTTTTTGTTATTTTTTTGTAAGGGCGACAGAGCAACAATGTCCCTTCTTGGATTCTATTGCCAGGTGACGTGGTCATGCGTTCCTCCTTAACGTATCCTACCAACGCCTTCTCCCAGTTGTAGCGTTAATCTTGGCATTTGTCACTGTCCCATGGTTAGGGGGCTCGGACCTCTCTGGAGATTAGATAGTTGTTCAGCTACAGCTGCAACAGATGCTTTTAATTAAAACTGAGCCTGGATATTTTGTATGAAAAACACCTTGCAACAATGTATTTTTTGTGGCAGGCCATTTCTTTTCTTTTCAACAGTCTGAAGCATAATTACTTCTTTTCAATTATTTTCTGGGAGAATATATTTTTTCGATAAAATCCCCGCTATGATATAGTTGGACTGCTAGCATTCAGTTTGACATCTTTTCTCATCTTTCTTCTTGTAACATCACTATGTAACTGTCAAAAAGCACTGCTCCATATACTTACTACCACTGATCAGTCTTTGGGAGAGAGTCAGAACTTCATGTACACTAACGCTTAATGGGATTCTCTGTTAAAGAAACGTTGTTTTTGATCGGTAAATTTTGCAAGCAACGTACAGAAGCAGATGGTAGATAATAAACTTGAGAAATAGCGCAGTAAGCGTACACAGTAGGTCATATCTCTGAAGAGCTTTTACAGAACGATCTCTTGAGTGTCGTGAATGCACAGTGTGTAGCACTTATTGTGTTACTGGACGTAACTGCGGTATTCGCCATCACCGACCATAGGACTCCAATGATACGCCTTAAAGATTGTATACATGTAACAGGAGGTGCTTTGTTTTGGTTTGTCCCCTACCTCTCCGACAGATTCCAGACAGTTGGTTGGAATAATCTTCCAATGGTAGTCAACAGATTTAGAGGTACCAAACTTAAGGCACCGAGAACATTGTTTGTTTGTTGTTTAACGCCGCACTCAGCATTATTCACGCTATATGACGGCGGTCTGTAAAATAAATCAATTGGGATACGATGACATGCATCAACCAAGTCAGCCAACCTGACATCCCCGATCACGTTTGTCGCCTCTTACAACAAGTGAGTGAGAGAGTTAAGATTTAACGTCACATCGGCAGTATTTCAGCCATATTGTGACGTACAGAAGTACATTAATAATACATATATTTATACAATATAAAAGCTGTCAACGATGGACAGTACAATAACTAGAATATCACAGAGTCTATTTAAAACTAGTTCAGAATATATAAAAGTCATAAGTATTAGTGAACAACACAATATAAAAAAATGGGCTAGAGATCGTCAGTAACTAAAGGGAGATCACCATACTAAGGACCATGGGGACTTACAGTGCCTTTGCGTCCTGCATGGACCCCGGCAGGATTTATATCATCCCTTCAGTCACTGGCGACAGTGTACCAATAAAGCCAAAGTTTAAAACGACGAATATTCTACGTTTAAAAGCCTGGCATGCAGAAAAATACCTGGAATTATATGGGACTTACATACCCTCTTAGAGGGACAATAATTTTACGCTACTTCAACCCCCCTC
The DNA here is from genome assembly GCF_023055435.1 of Haliotis rufescens. Classification (NCBI taxonomy): domain Eukaryota; kingdom Metazoa; phylum Mollusca; class Gastropoda; order Lepetellida; family Haliotidae; genus Haliotis; species Haliotis rufescens. The sequence continues at coordinate 1,929,489 of NW_025964157.1, forward strand.
GAGGGTACAGCCACTAACAATCTAAGTTATTAATTAGCACTACCAATTTTTACAACAATACAATACATCAAAATTTATGAATAAGTTCTATTTCTTTTAAAAAACATACTATTAAATGAGAATGAACTTTACTAAAATGGTCCTTCACAGTTTTTACACTAAAATATTTATCCCTTGTGATGGAAAAATCAATACAGTCAAGCAGGACATGCTTGACCGTGATTCCTTCATCACAAGCTAGCGATACAAAACGGAGGATCCTCACCTTTTAGTACGTACTCATGTGTATATCTCGAGTGGCCAATACGACATCGTCGCATAATGAAATCTTCAAATCTGGACTAACAGCCCCAGAAGGTGTTACCAATATTTGGTTTAATTTCATGTAATTTATTGATACCTACTTGAGTGTCCCACTTCTTTTGCATCAGATCACGGATGTAAGATCTAATAATAGGTTTATAATCACTGTATGGTAAAAGAAGTGGTGTCACAGATTTGTTGAGAGCTGCTTTTGCAGCAGCATCAGCCATTGTGTTACCAGTGATACCAACATGGCTTGGTAACCAACAAAAGACGATGTCATACTGGTCAGTCGCAAGATCATTAAATAACTCAAGAATTTCAATTAAAAATGGATGTTTGCAAGACATATTTTTAATAGCCTGAAGGTACGAAAGTGAATCTGAAAAAATAATGAATTCTTTATATTTGGATTCGTTCTTGATATATGTCAGTGCTATTAAAATGGCGTGTGCTTCTGCTGTGAATACAGAACTAGTATCGGCTAATAGTGAAGATACTGTTCTGAATCCAATGACAGTGGCACTAGCAACTGCGCCACCATCCTTGGATCCATCTGTAAATATAGATTTATAAGTGTCATAAGTGTTTGTAATTGATTGTATTCTTCTTTATAAATTAGTGAATTTGTATCAGATTTCTTAAGTCTAGTTAATGTGAGGTCTACATTTGGCCTTACCATTTGCCAAGGAGGCGATGAAAAAAGTTGTGTTGGAGCTATATCTTGAAAGTTAATCTTCGCAGCAGAAGCGACAGATCTTATTCTTATTCCAAGAGGTGGAACAAGAGTTTTTTTCTTATTGTAAATGTCTTCGTAAAGAGGAAAAAATACGCAATTAAAAAGTGGATTTGACTGATTAGAATATAATTTAGTGATGTATTGTAAAGATAGTTTCAGACGGCTTTGTTAAAGAGAAGGCTCATCCACTTCAACAGACAGACTTGGAATAGGAGAAGTGCGAAAGGCTCCAAGGCAAAGCCTTAGTCCTTGGTGATGGATAGTATCTAGTTTTTAAAAATTACTTTTACATGCTCCACCATAGACGATGGAGCCGTAATCAAGTTTTGAACGGATCAATGACCTGTATAAGTGTAAGAGGGTTGTCTGATCCCCTCACCACTTTGAATTAGATACAACTTTCAACAAATCGAGTGCCTTCAGACATTTAGCTTTAAGTGATTTAATGTGTGGTAAGAAAGTTAAATGGCTATCAAAGGTGAGTCCCAAGAATTTGGCCTCCTTTACAACTTAGATAGGGGTGCCATTCAAAAATAATTCAGGGTCTTTGTGCGGCTTATATTTTCTGCAGAAGTGTATACAGTTAGTTTTAGATTTAGAAAATGTAAACCCGTTTTCGAGAGACCAGTTGTGAATTTTATTTAGACAGATTTGTAACTGCCTCTCTATGGTATGCATATTTTTACTACGACAAGATATATTAAAATCATCCACGAACAGTAGTCCATCCACTGAATCACTTAAAACCTTGGACAGACTATTTATTTTAATACTAAACAAGGTAACAGACAAAATACTGCCTTGTGGGACACTCTGATCCTGATTTAACGGTCAGACAGGGTGGTACCCACTCGGACTTAAAATTGCCTGTGTGTTAAAAATTGTGATATAAAATGAGGTAAACGACCTCTCACAAAACACAAATGGCACTTAACTTTGCGTTAAAAATACTCTATACTCGTGACTTCTTTGCACAAGGACGTATAAAAACTTTCAGACATATTTAGTAAAACGATATTGAAACGTTAAGTTGACAAAGTAATCATTAATCCAATAAAATAGTGGATTAATAAAAGAACGGAATCCAACTTTTTCCAAATGTTTCACCGTGTGATGTTATGCCAACATATTTTATTGATCATTAATTACTGTTACATGGAAAAATGTTAAAAGCCTTAGAGTTGTCTTGAATTTTTGTCTCCTTTAATAATAATAATAATAATAATAATAATAATAATAGTTACAAAAACAATTCCAGAGTCATAAAATAACCGATTATCCTACGAAACAGACTCCTTTGCGCGTACAAGTCAAAAGAGAAGTGGATATTAAATGAATGGATCACTGACAATCAGTGATGGACCCGTGAAGATTCCGGGTTAGAATAGGTCTTCACCAACCCATGCTTGCCGTAAAAGGTGACTATGCTTGTCGTAAAAGGCGTATAACGGGATCGGGTGGTCAGGCTCGTTGACTTGGTTGATACATGTACATGTCATCGATCCCAATTGCGTGGATCGATGCTCATGATATTAATCACCGGATTGTCTGGTCCAGACTCGATTATTTACAGACCGCCGTCATATAGCTGGAATATTGCTGAGTGCGGCGTTAAACAACAAACAAACAAACAAAACAAACAACAATCAGTGATGACATCAGGGGGAAAAGGTAATCCCGACCGGTAAAACTCGCCCGTCACAAAATTTGCATGAAAAAGGGATGTGTTTTCTGTCTGACGCTGCACAGCAGACCTCCCGTAAGAAATCAGTTGTTCTCTCGGGCACTCTCTAATGTGTTCTATACGGACTTTTCGCATGTGTTGTCAAATAGTGGTGACACCTGGAGATCGTATCCTGCCTCCATTGCTACCGCACACACACATGCAAAGGCATGTCAATTCTTCACAAGATAGAATTATTATATGGTTGTTCGCTAACACTAAAATTAATGGAAAATGTATTCAATAATGTATCGTACCATCAAATAACATCCATACTTTGTCACTCTAGATGTTGACGGACTGATATTGATTTAGTGCATTGTGTACTGCGTTTACATAGTTTCTTGAAATACGAATGAACCCTAATGAGCAAGCCATGACTGGTTGTCAATATATTTGTACTCCGCGTGTGACTAAGTGTCGGTGAAGGAAGTCTGTATTTGCTGTGAAATTGATTTTTTCTACTTTCTCGTGAAATCTATAACCTGAATCTGAAACCAGACCCTGAAACTCTTACGAATTACAAAAAATAATCTTCTGGTGCTATTTGTTGAGTATGCGTCACAATTCCCAACAATACTTGAAAGAGAAAAGGAGAAAAAACACCTTTCCATGATCATAATTCAAAACGTCCAAACCAGAGAACAATCAGTCTCTATTACATGCCGAAACACATACAGGATCGAATAGGTCTTCAGCAACCCATTCTTCTACAGGTCCACAGGTTAACAAAAGATTGCAAATCAAATGAACATATGTAGTGTTTGACGTATCTTTGTGAGGCCAGTGAAGATCCGGAGTAGAAAAGGTCTTCAGCAACCCATGCTTGCTGTAAAAGGCGACTATGCTTGTCGTAAGAGGCGACTAACGGGATCGGGAGGTCAGGCTCGCTGACTTGGTTGATATATGTCATCGTATCCCAAATGCTTGGATCGATGCTCATGATGTCAATCCCTGGATCGTCTGGTCCAGACTCAATTATTTACAGACCGCGGTCATATAGCTGTAATATTGCTGAGAGCGTTAGAGGCAAAATAATGGTGACTGGATCTTTGAAAATCAGTGATGACACCAGGTGTTAGAGGCAGTCGCGCCGAAACAATTCCCATAAAAAGTAAGTGTGTGTTGACTGACTCCGCGCCCACCAATACTCCTGCCATACGCCGGCGGCAAGTATACAATTGCATTTTTTGGACCATCCAGCGATCTATCCTGTGAGCCTGGACGAGACAATCCAGTGATTGATATCATGAGCATCGATCTACGCAATTAGGATCGATGACATGTATCAACCAAGTCAGCGAACCTTATTAGTCGTTAGTTAGTCTCTTACGACAAGCACAGTCGCCTTTTACGGCAAGCTTTAAAATACATGTAGAGATTATACATAGTGTAGGATAGCAGAGCGCAATAAGTTGGAAAAAAAAGAAAAAGCGACAAACTCTTTGCATATTCACAAGAAATCTCTATTGTACGATACCGACTATGTCATGAGCATGTTCATGCATCACTCTTATACCGTGATCATACCAGATGTTCGCTGAAAGGTGAGCGTATTCATCACAAACACATGCAAAGTCAAGTCAATTGTTCACCTGAAAAAAGCGGGAACGTATGGTACAAGACAATACAGTGACTTAAGTTTTGTCACTGATGCGTCATAACATTTTTGGAAAGCTTTAAAGGGGAAGTGTACACGCAAAAATCACTTTCTTTCTTTTTCTAAACAAAACGCAATTTTAGAATTAATTAGTATCTGTGTTTGAAAATATACACTCATTTTTTTCACAGTGAAAGTAGGAAGCTCACAATAGTGTGAAAATGATATGCCGTTATGAGGCCTTCGTTTTTCGAGCTAAACAGGCCTGAGTTATCCCCCTTAGATTATGACGTAATTGGTGCCAATTCAACTGGGTCCCTGTCTATTCTCAACGCAAAAAATATCAAGTACCAGTTTGCGGTAAAACAACATGGCCTACGACACACCCCGGATCAGTGGTGACTCAGCATAACACTATGCTGGCTGGCATCTGAGACGCTAGAATCACACACCTAGACCTACACCACGTGAAGCGGCTCTAACAAAGCATGATGACGTCATAATGTTTATCAATTGGCACCAATGACGTCATATTGCAAGGGGCATAAGCCATGGTGTTTTTGTTGTGGAAATAGAACACTTGGTAAATGTGAAAAATATAAATCGTTTTAATGCGAAAAATATGTAAATTAATTGTGATATCTTTATATTTTTGTCTATGACACTTCTAGGTTAACACTTTTAATGTGGAAAAAGTACAAGAAAAATAGGTTAATTTCCGTGTGAACTTGCCCTTTAAATGAGGCCTTGAATGTTGTATCCTTTTTCATACACCTTCTGAGCAACGAGTTACATTTAGTTCGTATGTCGTATATTTAGTTCGTATGTCCAGCCACACACGTTCGACTAACTCACTCTACGCCATGCCCACGACAAGATTACCCACTGCCACCAAACACCAACACAACATTAAGACGAACACTTTCTACCATCGGCAACATCATCTACATAGGGCGTTACTCACTCACTCATTCCCTCTAAATTGGACACAATCCGCCCAGTTCGCTTTCGCTCAGTCTGTGATCAGCAAAACAAATAATTATACTAAAAAGCTGATAAGGATCCCGAGAGATAGTCATCGGCAAATCGGTTCCCAAGTTAAGTCCTAATAATAACCGTGCTGATATCATTGGCCTTTTCTGCAACGCCTTTGACCGCACAGCATTTGATCATAAGACTGTTATTTTTTCTCTTTCATCTTTGCCACTAATAGGGATAGTTGTTGGGCATACGCAAAACCAATGAGTCTGTGTATGTTATACCGGGCCTGGAGGAAAAGACTCAACAACACTCTCTGGCTTGTGAGCAATTGTTCTTCGAACATTAATCCTGAGGGAAAATCAAATGTGACATGTTTTCATGATCCGTTGCCTGATAGATCTGTCTCATAAAGACTTCACTTACAGACTACCTCATCGTATGGTACATACCGTGTGTTTTAAAGGTACTGGGATTAAATTGAGCTTCAGCAATCCACCTTTGCGGTAGCGGGCGAGTGGAAGACTATGTAAAACATGCTAGAAATATAAAAAACAAGGGCAAAAGTGAGCGTGGCTCACCAATACCCCCAACCCGCCTAGTGTGTCAGTAGTTTCAAATTAAATAATGGATAGGGTTAGGGTTTGAAAAATTCATTAAAAAATGGTAAATTAATAAAAACAATTTTTTCTTTTGACTCCATATGACACAGATGTACTAAGTTTGAGATGAATCCACTGAATAGTTTAAGACAAAATCGCGCGGACAAAGTTTTCGGACAGACGGACGGACGGACGGAACCTTGGTATAACTATATACCCCTTAAAGGTCGGGGGTATAAAAAAACTCCTTTTGGTTTAGAAAATAATTAGTAAGGTGGCAGTTGTAATGCTACAGAATATGAACTTTTCGCGTTATTCTGCTACATTCGAAAGTTACTGTATTGGTGTTAAACAAGTAGACACAATTTATGGATTACAACTTCTTCAAAAATTTAAAGATCCTCATATCGATGTCAAGCAAGACTGTATAGGTGTTGAGAGGTACTGAAAAATACTCGTCAGTTCAGTCCGTCTATCATCGAGCCCAACGCAACTTCAACATGGATCAGGAGGGGGTGAAAAAAAAACATAAAGCCGTAGGCAGGGTTATAATTACTTCCTAATTCCGAAAGCATTTCCGACAAAAAAAAACAGAATACATGTTGACTTATGCAATGGTGTATGTACAAGTGTAGATCATTCACTATCAGAGCTATTTCCAGGAGCATTGACACACAATTAGCCAATGAAATCGCAGAGTGACCTTTTTAACTGACAGGTTATTTGTTGAGATGTACATACCCTGCACGAATTCCTTCGGACATGCGTGCTTCGTGTTATTCAAATAGGCATTTTCATTTATCACTTTTGGCAGGTTACGGTCTTTGGGAGATTGTGTGTGTGCCATGCCACGGAGCGAAGGAGACACAATGAATTAATATTCCGATGTCACATTAACTTTTTGTGTGTACTGTGAGTGAGCGTAGGCACATGTTTTATTTCAACATATGATTTGAAATTTGTCTCTGTAGCACAGAGACAGTGATGGCCCCAGCATCATGTTGCATGGACGAGTCATAATCTGATTGGTTGATATGATTTACAGCTTTTGGACATTCCACTGCGCATTAACACTGTACTTACGAAGGATAGCGTCTTCTATTTATATGCCTCTGTATGTATTTGTGACGGGTGCCATCATTTTCTTGAACACCTGGTATCATTACTATTTTTAGTGATTCCTAACCACATGCTTATGAGGGGCGGTCGGGTAGCCTAGTGGTTAAAGCGTTTTCTCGTCACGCAGAAGACCCGGGTTCGAATCCCGTCATGGGTACAATGTGTGAAGCCCATTTCAGGTGTCCCCCGCCGTGATGTTGCTGGAATATTGCTAAAAGCGGCGTTAAACCATACTCACTCACTCACATGCTTATGATATTGTCTGAATCGTAGAATGAACTCTATTCAGATATTTCTTATGATATATGATGGCGGTCTGTAAATAATCGAGTATGGACCAGACAATCCAGTGATTAATATCATGAGCATCGATCCACGCAATTGGGCGAGTCAGCGAGCCTGACCACCCGATCCCGTTAGTCGCCTTTTACAACAAACATAGTCGCCTTTTACGGCAAGCATGGGTTGCTGAAGACCTATTCTACCCCGGAATCTTTTAGACGGGTGGTCGATTTCATTTTAAAGTATTGCTAATGGCATATCTTGTTGATAACTCATATTCAGTCCAATGGTGAAGGTGAGGTGAAATGGGGTTTAACGTCGCCTCCAAGATCTTTGCACTTATATAGCGACGTGCATGCACGTGTGCGTGTGTGTGTGTGTGTGTGTGTGGCTGCTTGTACTCGTCCGGACTGATGCCAATTTATAGTGCTAGCCCAGTGAGATACAATGCCGCAGTTTAACATGAATACCTCAATCAGACACAGTATACTGACTCCGAGCCTACCAGTTCGTGTTTCAGCCCTTTAATGCCGAGCGCCAGACAGGGTAACAACAAGTACCATCTTTTAACGTCTTTTGGTATAACGAGGTTGGGCTCGAACCTCGGACCTCCCGCTCTCCGGGCAACAAGTACCATCTTTGAACGTATTTGGGTATGACGCGGCTGGGGATCGAACCCCGGACCTTCCGCTCACCGGGCGGACGCTCTTCCACCAGACCACGGAGACGGTCTCAATCCAATGGTAATTTGACTTATTTTCATATTTGAAAAGAGGGGAAATTACACGAAGGTCTAAGGTCCAGTTATTCATTCGCTCAGATTTAGTTAGAATATCAATATCATAATACAGCTGAGGGCATGGCTTGATTAAAACATGATTTTCTTTCAAACACTAACAATCCTTTGAACAGTTATAAAAGCGAATGGATTTATTTTTTTAGGTAACTTTAGCAAGACATTACTGAAGAGTAAATTTATAGGGAGTGATGTTTGTCCTTTAATGAGTAAATAATGCTTTTTTCGCAGCACGCTGCTTTCCATTAATAATACCGAGCCCTCACAGAGAAGATGTGACAATCATATCAAATAATCCAAAGACCCCTACACACAAGGGGCATATGGCTTTACATCATCCACAGAAAGAAACAAACTGGTTATGACCACCATATACATTCAGAACATTTCCACTGCAGAGAAGGACGTCTTTGACAGGCATTTAGAAGATGACGGAACAGGAAGGCACGGACATTAACGGATGGCCTGATGAAGAAACAGGAAATGGGCCTGTAACGTCATGCATAAAAATAAACTTGTCATCAATACAATTTCCTTTGCTGTGCAAATATCTTATTAAATACGTGCTACGAGACCTAACAGTGTCGTCTCAACATGTTGGTTGTTTTGTCTCACGACAAGACTAGTCGCCTTCAACGCTGTTCAAAATCTTTCAAAATCCCAAATCATCAAAAGGCAACAGTTCACGACTGGGCTCATCTCCAAAGCAAATTTTGCAACAAGAAATATTCAACGGTTTTGCAGTTCTTTTCCGGAAACGAGCACTACCCTCAACTAGTATGAGTCCAACTTGTCATTGAAAAAAACCCTTATACACACAAATCTCAAATCATCAAAAAGGCACTAGTATCCCCACGAAGCCGAGAATGAAAATTGAGATCGCACTGATTCATTGATCGGAGAAAACAATAATGCAGCGCCATGAACCTTCACTTCATTTGAATTAGGCGCATTATAAACGGACCGTGGTTTCTGTAATGATAATCCATGTAAATCCTACGGATATGGTCGGCCTAATATCTCGTCAAAGATATATAGGTCAGTGTGCACGTCTTATGGGAAAACATTTTAAAGAAACAAATCAAAGGTTATCTTCAAATCACTGTTCATGACAATGTAAAGTAACTGTCATTGAAAAGCAGAAATGTCGCCAATGTTTTAACATGTTACAGCCTGCTGGGCGATCAGTATCTATATGCTTCTCGTTTTCTTCCTTAACGATCTTGGAAATATTTAATAGTAAGCCAACATGATAGCCTAGCATTAGAGTGAGTAGGTGAGAGAGTTGGGTTTAACGCCGCTTCTAACAGTATTCCAGTTACATCACAGCATGTCAGCTTAATGTGGGAGGAAAGCCGGAAGTGATGCAGGTCTCAGACGTTTACCACTTCGGTGAAACCCACGAGCACGGGTATGGTGCTGACAAACCTAGAAACATAATCGGAGCGAACCGGGATTCGATCATAGGTTTCTGGCGTGACCAAGGGACGCAACTCTGCACAGCGAATCGCGGCGCCTTTGCCTTTGCATAATAATTATTCTTTCTAAAGCCCCATTCACATGGACACTTTTACTTACGTGAGTATATATACTTACATAAGTAAATTTACTTATGTCGGAATGTGAACGCATTTGCTTACGTGAGTAAATATACTCCAGGAGTAAAGAGACATGAGTAAAAGTATATTTGCTACAACCGATGAGGTCTAGTAAAAGTATATTTACTCATAAGTATAAATGCTCCTTGAGTATTTCTGGTCATGTGAACAGATTCTCTATTTGCTTACGTAAGCAAATTAAATCCAAGATGCTGATAATCAGTAAAGAATTCCGAATGAAATTTCATAAGGGCTATATTTAGCAACAGGGATTGCATCATAGCTATTCTATGCAGATATCTGTTTGTTTTTTGTTTGTTTGTTGTTTAACGCCGCACTCAGCAATATTCCAGCTATATGACGGCGGTCTGTAAATAATCGAGTCTGGACCAGACAATCCAGTGATTTACATCATGAACATCGATCCACGCAATTGGAATCGATGACATGCATCAACCAAGTCAGCGAGCCTTACCACCCGATCCCGTTAGTCGCCTTTTACGACAAGCATAGTCGCCTTTTACGGCAAGCATGGGTTGCTGAGGACCTATTCTACCCCGGAATCTTCACGGGTCCTATGCAGATATCATGCACACATTTATGCACGGTTGAGATACCAACCCCAAACAGGATGCTGATTGTTCTAAACTCCGCAGAGGAGGCAAGCCAGTAAATTGTTATGGCCACCTTGTGATCCAGCTCCAATAGTTCCCTCACATACATTTCCTGTGCAGAAAAATACGGCTGTAGTTCCTTGCAAAGAACATAAAATGTTTCGCGTGTCATGCGAAAGTTATCGAGTTTCAGCATGATAACGCCCGTGCCCACGCTGCGAGATCAACAAGAGTTGGTTAGTTAGTTGTTTAACGCCGCACTCAAATATTCCAGCTATATGGCGGCGGTCTGTAAATAATCGAGACTGGACCAGACAATCCAGTGATTGATATCATCAGCATCCATCCACAGAAAACGGAGCGGTAAAGTCCAGCGCCTCATACTTTCAGACTTTTCCAATGGATTGAAAAATGAAACTTGTAGTCTGGAACCAGAGATATAAATAAAACAGAGCCTTAATAAATCTGAGGTAAAAGTTGTGTGAAACGCACAAACGAATAGGGGACAAGAGGGAAGAAAGGTGCCTCTGATATTAACCAAAAAATTGGAGAAGAACATCAAGGTAAATGTCAACCATATGGGAATGTAGGAATGTTATAAGCTAGTTAGCAGTCTGTGAAACTGGACGGCTTTAGGGTTTTGTTGGAATTTGGTGAATTACCTTTGGTCTACTACAAAAAGAGTATTCACAATAAAGATTATTATTCTAAATTGATTTTTTGGAACTCCTATGGCAATTAAGAAACGTTCAGACAAAGTCACATGAAAGATAGGTTAATTTCAGCATTCTAGATATGTTTTCAGTTTTGTTTGTTTGTTGTTTAACGCCGCACTCAGCATTATTCCAGCTATATGAAGCGGTTCTTCACGGGTCTGTCTCTACGCAACTGAGATACGATGACATGCAACAACCGAGTCAGCAAATTTGCAATAAATAAATGGACCAAATCAAGTTTGATAGTCGAAAACGAGTCTAAAATATTGTATCATTTTTTATATTTAACTTACCAAGAAGGCACATATGATTCTTGAATCAAACATACTGATTCTGCATTATCACCCACTTTGTATTCTCCCCGGAGCCGAAAATAAAAATTGAAATCGCACTGATCCATTCATCGGGGTAAAAAATAATCCGGCGCGATGAACCTTCACTTGATTTGAATAAGGTCCGTTATGAATGGACCGCGTTTTCTCTCATGATAATCCATGTTAATGCTATAGATAGGGTCGGCCTTATATACTACTCAAAAAAAAGTTAAGGATCACCCGAGACCCGTACCCATGCTTGTCGTAAAAGGCGACTAACGGGATCGGGTGGTCAGGCTCGCTGACTTGTTTGATGCATGTCATCGCATCCCAATTGCGTGGATCGATGTTCATGATATCAATCACTGGATTGTCTGGTCCAGACTCGATTATTTACAGACCGCCATCATATAGCTGGAATATTGCTGAGTGTGGCGCTAAACAACAAACCAACAACAACAACTAAGGATCACCCGATTCTTTCATAATGGTAAAGTTATCTGTCATGACATGAGAGATTAACTATAGTAATATGAAAGAATTAGGTGATCCTTAATTTCTTTTGAGTAGTATATCTCGTCAAATATATATAGGTCAGTGTGCCAGTGGTTTAACATGGTACAGCCTGCTTCAAAATATAAGCTGGGCGATCAATATCAATATGCTTCTCGGTTTCTTCTAAACAATCTTGGAGCTATTTAGTTACAGAGTTCGCCACCATGGTACATTAGCAAAAGGAAGAGAACGGAGCTGCAGACAATCTATCTATCTAACCAATAACAAATTCACTTTCTCGGATTTACTAGTACCCATAATGATTTTTGTATTGGAACTTGTTATATGTCTGTGTCCTTATAATTTGCTGATACATTTATTCAAGTACAGTCGAGTCTCGTCAGAAGGTAAATCAACAACTCCGACAAAAAGTATCTACTGGTCTGGTTACTTCTTGGTAACAGGAAACGCCATTTAGGTAGAGACTGAGACATTTATGATTTATTGTTACCATATTGACCAGGTTGATGACTGATTTCTTCAGAGATTTTCAGAGATTTTCAAAAGAATGGCATTCAACACATGCTTGAGACTTGACTGATCAAGGCCCCGGGATGGCGTGTGGTCATCGCTGACACTTCCTCAAATACATTCCGACAAGATACATCATAACGGATGACTTTTCTTTCGTGTATGTAAAGTTGGCCTCAGTCAACTTACGTATTTCAGGATTCTACCACTCACGGTACGAACGGAAGTAGGCAGAGAGGTGGCAGGTTTCCCTGATAGATTACCTCGCTGAGTGGTCTCGACAGCTCTTCGTGTGCTTGATTCATTTTCTAATGATAGCGCTGCGACTCAGAAGAGGTATTACTGACATATGACATGCACATGGATTGGATCTTTCCGAACTACTCCTATTGACAGTCTGTATGTTGAGGCGATGAGCTATCTCTTAAACAACGCCGAATTAAATTATCCTTACAGTATATCTCTTATGGTTTGGTTTGGTTTGTTGTTTAACGCCGCACTCAGCAATATTCCAGCTATATGACGGTGGTCTGTAAATAATCGAGTCTTGACCAGACAATCCAGTGATTGATATCATGAGCATCGATCCACACAATTGGTATCCATGACATGCATCAAGTCAGCGAGCCTGACCACCCGATCCCGTTAGTCGCCTTTTACAACAAGCATAGTTGCCTTTTAAGGCAAGCATGGGTTGCTGAAGACCTATTTTACCCCTTTTACTCCATCTCCACATGAAACCGAAAGGAGAACTACAAAGTCTTCCTCACGTTCGCGAAGGGGCGGTCGGGTAGCCTAGAGATTAGAGCGTTTGCTCGTCACGCCGAAGACCCGGGTTCGGTTCCCGACATGGGTACAATGTGTGAAGCCCATTTCTGGTGTCCCCCGCCTTGTTATTGCTGGAATATTGCTAAAAGCGGCGTCAAACCAAACTCACTCCTCACGTTCGCGTGACATTTGTCCAGTGGAAGCACCACCATGAATCCACAAAACATAATACAGTGGAATTACAGAGGTCTTAAAAAGAATTTTAATGAAATACAACTTTTAATCCAATTTTTTTTAACCGTCAGCTTTTTGACTCCAAGAAACCATAATCTTAAAAAGACAGATCTATTTGATATCCGTCAGTACAGTTCTTACTACTCGTTTTCCCCGCCTGGTGTTAAAGCTACAGGAGGTTCTTCTGTCCTGGTGAGGCAGGGCATTATCCATAGCCCTGTTCAACTCAATACTACTCTACAAGCTGTTGCTGTCCGTGTTACTTTGAACTTAGTGTTTACATTGTGTTCACTGTATCTTCCACCTTCTTCAACTATCCGTCAGGGCGGTCGGGTAGCCTAGTGGTTAAAGCGTTCGCTCGTCACGCCGAAGACCCGGGTTCGAATCCCGACATGGGTACAATGTGTAAAGCCCATTTCTGGTGTCCCCCGCCGTGATATCGCTGGAATATTGCTAAAAGCGGCGTAAAACCAAACTCACTCACTCACTCACTCACTCAACTATCCGTCAATCAGATCTTCAGACTTTGTACGATCAGCTCCCGAAGCCCTGTATCATCATGGGCGATTTAAACGGTCATAATCCCCTGTGGGGGGAGTACTCGTACAAATAATAAGGGCAAACTCCTTGAAGATTGTATCTCAAATAATGATCTATGTATCTTCAATGATGGTAATTATACATATCTTCATCCTGCCACTGGCATCTACACTGCCCTTGACCTTTCACTGACAGATTCAAATATTTTAAATGAATTCGAATGGTCGATCTATGATCATCTTTGTGGAAGTGACCATTTTCCAACAATACTTCCAACTATTAATCCGTCTGACGAACCACCTTCAACAAGATGGAATTTTACAAAGACCAATTGGGCTTTATTCCAAACACTATGTTCTGAAAAACTAAAACCTGACAGTTTCAGGAATGTTCCTGATCTTATACAACTTTTTTCAGATATGTTAAGGCTATTGGAGACGAAAGCATTCCTAAGTCCTCTGAAAACATTCATATACGTAAACCATGGTTTGATAATAATTGTAAATAAGCTTGGAAAAATAGGAAGAAAGCTGAGAAATATTTCCGCCGACATCCCACTGTCCACAACTTGAAGAACGTTAAAATCACCGGCGCCAAAGCGAGATGTACCTTCAAGCAGAATAAACGTCAGTCCTGGAGGAACTACATGTATGTATCAAATATCAATTCCCGCACACCCATGTCCAAGGTGTGGAACATGATTCAAAAGATAAATGCAAAAGATCCAAATCTGGAGTTCACCATCTCAAAGATGGTAATACACTTTTAACTACAAATCCGAAATTGCCAACAAACTTGGTGACACTTTGGTAAACAATTCCTCCTCATCAAACAATAATCCTCAATTTCAGAGGTTTCAAAACCAACCAGGAAAAGAAAACAGTAGATTTCAACTCTGATAATGGTGGGGACTATAACGAAACATTTTCACTCCATGATTTATATACTGCCCTAGGGCAATCTCATGACACTGCAGCAAGAGCCGACAACATCCACTATCAGCTCCTGAAACACTTGCCCGATTCATGTTTGGAAACGTTACTGAATATATTTGATGAAATATGGACAACTGGAAATTGTCCTTCTTCGTGGCACAATGCTATTATTATTCCTATTCCACAGCCTGGACGGGATCACACAGATCCATCCAACTACCGCCCAATATCATGACTCGCTGTGTTTGTAAAACCATGGAACGTATGGTCAACAATCGATTAGTCTGGTACCTGGAGACCAATAACTTCCTGAGTGACATCCAGTGTGGTTTCCGAAAAACAAATACCATCGACCATTTGGTGCGTTTAGAATCATATATTAAAAATTCCACTGTCAACAAAAAACATACTGTATCAATCTTTTTCGATCTATAGAAGGCATATGATAAAACATGGTATGTTAAAAGATTTGCATGAATTTGGATTGAGGGGCAGATTATCTCAGTTCATATCTCAATTTTTAAATAGACAATTTCAAGTACGAGTTGGCTCTACCCTCTCTGATCATTTCGATCAAGATCAGGGCGTCCCTCAAGGCAGCATACTATCAATCACACTTTTCATCATCAAAGTTATTAGTCTCACTGAAGTATTAAACAATAACGTTGATGGTTCACTTTTTGTGGACGATTTCAACATTTCCTGTCGTGGTAAGAATATGAATACAATACAAAGACAGCTACAGCTCTGTCTTAACAAAATTAAAAAATGGGTGAACAAAACAGCTTCAAATTCTCAAAATCCAAAACAGTGTTTTCATTTTTGTCGTAAATACAAACCGCATACAGTCATCTCTAATTCTTACCACACATAAAATATCTCAAGGCAAAGTGTTTGAAGGCTCTCGACTTGTTAAAAGTCGTTTCAAATTCTGAGTGGCGAGGGGATCAGACAACCCCCCTTCACTTGTACAAGTTAATATGCTCCAAACTAGACTATGGTTCCATTGTCTATGGTGGAGCCTGCAAAAGTAATTTAGAAAAAATAGACACTATACACCATCAAGACCTAAACCTCTGTCTTGTAACTTTTAGGTCCTCTCCCGTGGACAGTTTGTATGTGTAGGCTGATGATGATGAACCTTCACTCGAACAGCACCACATTAAACTTACACTGCAATGCATTACTAAGCTGCATTCAAATGAATCAAATCCAGCATATAATTGTGTTTTTCATCATCATTATGAAAACCTGTTTCAAAATCTGTCCAACTTGATTCCATCACTTGGAATCAGAATTCTAGCACACATCATTGCAGCTAAATTAGATCTAAATATTATATCACCCTCCCGACTTCTGTCTTCTCCTCCCTGGCAGATGGTGGTGCCAGAGGTGGACCTCACTCTAACTCAGCTCAAACAAGCATGAAATACTCATATCCCCCCGCCAATATGACATGTCCAGTTATGTGCAATGCATTAGCTCCTGTAAAGTACGTTCACTGGACCATTTTATAAATGGCCTAATTGCAGCACTAAAAAAAGTTATTACTGGTATTGTTTTGCCATCTGCAGTTGATGATAGAATACATAATTACATTTGTAATGTGTAAGGATGAGACAAAGTCACATATGGACGAACAACTTCTTTATATCAATTAGGAGCGACGTTTCGGTGTAGGTTCGTACACCGTTATCAAGCAAGTTAAGTACAGAGTATGGTTGACAATATATACAGGATATGAGGCAGTGTTTATACAGTTGAATAGGTTTAAGATCAGTTACACTGTTGTATTTGTAATGAGTTGTGATATTACTTAAACAATAATCAGAGAAGTAAGGGGGTTCTTACTTTACTAAGAGATCAATGAAAGTCACCACGAGGTGTACTGAAAAGTACAGCACTAATCATCTTATGACCTGAATAGTAGACTGGAGTCTGGAATGCTACAGCACTGGCATGATCAGTAAACAACAAATCCAGTGTAGGTCCAAGACAGTGAGTTGGAGTGTGAATGAGTTGAGTCATTTTCCGCACATTAAAGAAATCTTCAAGTTTCAGTGTTTCAATCAGATCACAGTTGAAATCCCCAGTAACTAGGACATGTTCACATTCATCCTGCATGATGTTAGTAAGTGAATGCGACAACCGTGTCCATGACACTTTTGGAGAACATACACACAAGCAATGCAGAAATAACTAACACGAAAGGAAATGTATTCAATACTGCAAGATGACATTATGTGCCAAGTTTGGTGAAGAAATATCGTACAGTTTTCAAGATCTGCTCTGGAAACGAGGACTATCGCCATATTCAGTCTTAGTCAAAGTCGTTGTCATTGAAACTCGAAAAATATTTTTTTACAAATCCCAAACTATCAAAAGGCACCAGTTCACCACTAGACCTATCTAAGTGCCAAGTTTGGTTAAGATATCTCTCATGGTTTTTGTGTTCTTCTCCGGAAACGAAATGTGACAGACGGACAGAAAGACGGACAGACGACACTCATTCCTATATCCCCTTCCACTTCGTAGTGGGGGATAAAAATCTGAAACAAATCCTTTGGTTTATCAACATGGTACAACAATTGCGAACTCAAAATAATTCTCACAGGTCCCTTTTAACAGAAGGGTCCAAGGTTGGTGGCAAAGTTGCTATGCCACCGTCATTGGATCCAGAACTGCCTCCTCAAGAATAACAGATTCCAGTTCTATCTTTACTGCTGGGGCCAGTGCTATCCTTACAGCTTTGACCTACATTAAACATCAAAACCAATCTAAAAATTTCATCATCTCCTCTGATTCGTTGTCTTGCCTTCTGGCACTTCAAAGTATCTCATCATATCACCCTATTATTCTAGACATTTTAGAACTCTATAATGATCTTTCTACTGGTCAGTGTAACATCGTCTTTTGCTGGTTAGCAAGTCATGTAGGCATAACAGGTAACTCAAAAGCCAATGCTGCAGCTAAAGCAGCTCTTGACAAACCGTTGTCTCCACTACTGATCCTCAACAATGATTTTAAACAAACTATTAAATGTTACACTCGGTATCTCATGCAAAAGGGGTGGGACACCCAGGTAGGAAGCAATCAACTTCACGAATTGACACCAACAATCGGCCATACCTACTTGGGTTGTCGGTGAAGACATGACAAGGTCGTTTTACGACGATGTGGTATCGGCCACAGTCGGTTTACACACGAATATCTGCTTAAGACAGATGAGGACGAACATCCTAAGTGTATCCCTTGTGATGAAAGGTTCAGCGTCAAGGATCTATTGCTTGACTGTGTGGACTTTGCAATCGCAAGGGATTCACATTATCAAAGCGTAAATCTAAAAGATCTTTTTTCCCGCGTCAGCGGGCATCTTATCATCAGCTATTTGAAAGAAAAATTGGTCTGTACAATAAAATTTATATATGTATGTGAATAAATAAACGCTTGTTTTTAAATTTAGTGTGATGTTGTTATCAACTGACATTACTGAAGACTCTGTCCAGGGGGTTAAAGTATCGTAAAAATTGTCCCCTGTGTGACACGTAATCCTATCATATTCGATGTAACTATCATCAACCAGTGTCTTTAAGCCAACTCATTGGTAATTAAATTAATATTGGCTAGGATTGCGCACAACCACCAGTCGCTGAAGCCATGCAAGTCTTGTGAGAGGGGCGGTCGGGTAGCCTAGTAGTTAAAGCGTTAGCTCGTCACGCCGAAGACCCGGGTTCGATTCCCGACATGGGTACAATGTGTGAAGCCCATTTCTGGTGTCCCCCGCCGTGATATTGCTGGAATATTGCTAAAAGCGGCGTAAAACCTCACTCACTCACTCACTTGTGGTGAGTGTTTGTCACTCAGAATCTTTATGCATAGATTTAAATATGATTTGTTTGTTTGTTTGTTTAATGCCATACTCAGCAATTTTCCAGCTTTATGACGGCGGTCTGTAAATAATCGAGTCTGGACCAGACAATCCAGAGATCGATCCACGCAATTGCGATCGATGACATGCATCATCCAAGTCAGCGAGCCTGACCACCCGATCAAGTTAGTCACCTTTTACGAAAGCATAGTCACCTTTTACGTCAAGTGAACGGATGAGGCAGTCTCCCTTATTTCTAGTTCAGATGGATAAATCAGTGGAAGGGAATTGGCTATTTGATTTTATGAACGATATCAGATGATTGATAAACCTGAAGTTAAATTTCTTGGCCAAATGACCTTGTTCTGACTTTGCCAATCCGAACAGAAATTCCGATTGATATGCATAAAGAAACAGATGGTGGCTCATGGGCCAACCTGGTGGATTTATTGATCTTTTAATTAATACTTCTGCTTGAGTATACCCTCCTGGTATCCCTGGTGCCGTCTGTTGGAGATCCACAGATGTGTGGTATCGTCCACGTAGACACTCCATGGTGGGTGGGAGCTAGGAGGACGAATCATATTTAATACTACCTTGGCACCCCCACTCAAAAAACGCTCACACGATGCTTGGTCTCGATTTCTCGTTATGTCTGCTCCAAACGGTGATCCACTAAAACTGAATCCATTTGCTATATCAAAGGGTATTGAAGGTTTAGGTGGTGAAGTCAAGGAAATAAAAAAAAAATTGATCTGGTTCTCTACTGATCTAATTCAAAAAACAAATCCAGTCCCAAATTCTTCTGTCAACAAAATTACTAGCTACTGTTCCTGTTGAGATTACCCCTCACATGACACTGAATTGTAGTAAAGGCATTGTTCGTGTTATCGGACGATATCTTTCTGATACGACTGAAATAGAAATTGTGACAGAGTTACACTCCCAAGGAGTTAATTACTGCTGTCAAACGATTTACGGCAAAAAGAGTTAATGAAGTTATAAAACCAATACTTATCTGTTTACAATATGTCTCCCACTGCTTCCAGAATCCCTCAAAGCTGGTTACTGCAATTTAGGTGTGGATACTTTCATCCCTACTTCTTTGTTGGCGATTTTAAAAATATGCACACGATTGAAAGACAATTGCAACTTTGTCTGAATAAAATCAATGTTTGGGAAGAGCAGAACGGATTTAAGTTTTCAAAGTCTAAAACTAATTGCATTCATTTTTGTCGAAAAAATAAACCACATAGGGACCCAGATTTACATCTATCTGGAACTCCAATTAAAATTGTAAAAGAAGCTATATTTTTAGGAATAATTTTTGATCATCTCCTTACTTTCTTACCACATATCAAATATTTGAAAGCTAAATGTCTGAAGGCACTAGATTTATTTAATGTTGTTTCTAATTCCAAGTGGGCAGGAGATCAAACGACCCTCCTTCACTTATATAGATCACTTGTCCGTTCTAAGCCCGATTATGGCTCCATCATCTATGGTGGAGCTTGTAAAAGTAACCTTAAATTACTCGATCCCAGGGTCACCAGGATCACCAGGGTCTTAGACTTTGTCTTGGATCTTTCAGAACTTCTCCAATTGTCAGTCTGTACGTTGATGCCGATGAGCCGCCACTTATACTACACCGTATTAAACTATCTCTACAGTACATCACAACGTATAATCTAATCAGTCTAACCCTGCACAAAACTGTGTATTTAATCCTCTTTATGAGGATCTGTACAGCAGAAAAATCATCTTTTATTCCGCCTCTCGGAATAAGATTTAAACCTTTTATTTCTGCTGCAAATATTGATCTCGGAAATATTCTTCTTTTCGCCTGCTTTCTTCTCTTCCTTGGCAGTTGGTAAAGTCACAGGTGGATCTTACCTTATCTAAACTAAAGAAATCTGACACTAATCAACTACAATATCAACAAGAATACAATCAGTTCAGGTGTGAATATGATACGTATAAATCTATTTTTACTGATGGATCCAAGGATGCTGTTGCCAGCGCCACTATCATTGGATCTAGAACTTTATCAACTCGATTTCCCAATAACTCATCCATTTTCACAGGTGAATCAAAAGCCTTTTTAACTGCTTTAGAATAAGTTAATTAACAGAATAAACAATGAATTCAGGAATTTCAGACTCTCTCTCTCCTGTCTTCAGGTTATTTTTAACACTTCGTGTCAGCATCCAATTTTACTCGACATCATAGGACATTATTACCTTGCAACTGGCCAATACGACATCGTCTTTTGTTGGTTACCAAGCAATGTTGGAATTGTTGGTAATACAATGGCTGATGCGGCTGCAAAAGCAGCACTCGACAAATCTGTGACACCACTTCTTATACCATACAGTGATTATAAACTTGTCATTAGATGCTACATCAGAGATCTAATGCAGAAGTGGGACACCCAAGTAGGTATCAATAAATAACATGCAATAAAAGCCAATGTCGGTTGTATCTACTTGGGTTGTCAGTCCAGATTTGAAGAGGTCATTATAAGACAGTGTCGTATTGGCCTTTGTCGTTATACTCCTGAAGATATTTTAAAAGGTGAGGATCCTCCATTCTGCATCCCTTGTGATGAAAGAATCACGGTCAAGCATGTCCTGCTTGACTGTGTTGATTTTCCCATCACGAAGGATAACTGTTTCAAAGTTTCATCGTTCCAGGATTTTTTAATCAGGTAAGTAGTCATTTAATTATTGTTTTTTTAACGAAATAGAATTATTATATAAATTTTGATTATATGTTTTGTAATTAAGAAACATTTCAATCTCATTCAAATAAAATCTTAGTTCTCGCTGCCGCTAAACAAAGATCTGAGGACATCCCATTTCGGGTCACGTCAGAACGACCTTTCGCGAACTTTCACCGACCACTGAAACGACTAACAAGAAGTCGACATCAGCCAATTAGAAAAAAGGTTCCTCGAGCTTTACGGTACTCTTTTCAACCTGACGACTTCCATTTTGACTACACTTGAAAAATATGTTGACACAGTTCTTGATTAAAATTTTGAAAACTGAACAAACGAACATTCCGGAATGTCTAATATGTGGTTGCGATTGTATGGCAGTGCTTCCCACGTACTGTGCAACGTCTCCTCCGTTCAAATGTCTATCCGACGGGAACGAGAGATAGACGATAGTTTTGACGGAATAAGTCGTACAGGCCGTAACTGTCGTTCGGAATACCCCGTTTTAACGTTTTCGAGATTGCATGATTAGAAAACACATTCCGACTGTCACTTTCTTGATCTGGAAAGAGATGCTTTGATTGGTCGGATGTAAGGTCGTTCTGACGTTACCCGTAATGGGATGTCCTCAGATCTTTGTTTAGCGACAGCGAGAACTAAGATCTGATTTTAATGAGATTGTAAACATTTTAGAATTGGTAGAAAGAAGCTTGATAACTGAGATTGTTTGTGGCTGTACCCTTGATGGGGACTAAAGTTGTGTAAAATGATTGTCCCCAAGAGAGGGTACATCAGACCACGTCATTCAAAGTGATTTTTTCCACCACAATTTTAATCGTAAAATATATGTTCCTTTAATCTGGCTAAATTTGTCAATAATCGCCAATAGCTGAGGGGATGATGTCAATCCGGCTGGGGTCCATGCAGGTAGCAAAAGTACTGTAAGTCCCTATTGACCCGAGCATGGTGATCAACCTTCAGCTGCTGGCGTTCTATAGCCCTTTTGATTAGTGTACTATTTCATTTAATGATATCTTTTTATGGTTGTATGGTAGTTTTAAACATTAATCTATGATATTCTAGTAATATCGGATCCGGATCGGCGGATCCGTAACCTAATTAATAAGAACGCGTGGAGATAAACCTGTCTATTATCTGCCGAAACGGATCACATTGGGAGTAAAAGGCAAAATAGTAGTGAAAATTATGTTTATGGCTCAGTGAAAACCGGTAATGAGACCGGGTGCCATCGCCATTGTTAAAAAGTCATGTAGTTTTTGTCGCTCTGAATGTTTATGCATAGATCTAAATATATATGGGGGCACGGGTGGCCCAGGCGTCTAAGGCGCCGCGATTCGCTGTGCAGAGTTGCATCCCTTGGGCACGCCAGAAACCTATGATTGTGGGTTCGAATCCCGGTTCGCCCCGATTATGTTTCTAGGTTTGTCAGCACCATACCCGTGCTCGTGGGTTTCACCGAAGTGGTAAACGTCTGAGACCTGCATCACATCGGGCTTTCCTCCCACATTAAACTGACACGCCGCGATATAACTGGAATACTGTTAAAAGCGGCGTTAATCCCAACTCACTCACTCACTCACTCACTCACTCTAAATATATTAAACATTCAGAGCGACAAAACCTGCATGACTATGTTGATGCATAGATCTAAATATGATCCCCGTGGGGTCCTGGGGAAGATAAACAAGAATGTGTCTTCAGCCCCCTATTGCTGGTCCTAAAAGGCGACCGAATTTGGCAGCCTGTTTGCCGTGGGCTGCGACCCTGTGTCGGCAGAAGAAGGGATTCTGGTGGTTGAGTGCGATGGAGTCGGCAATAGTGCTCCTTAGTCCAACACACCACTCCGACCCTAGAATGGGCCCTAAAAAATCGGCTTGTCATGTCATGCCCTGTGTATAAACTATTTCGCACAAACATTTGGAATTTAAAAATAAATCTAATTAAAATGTCTAATGTATATGTATGAATCTAAAACATTTGCCTTGAGCCCTATGCCCAGAAGGCTGTGTGGTTCATGGGCCAGTCTGGTAATGCTGACCTCCGAATTTTGTACGTCTCCAATTAATTTTCATGGGCCGAACCAGCCTGACCCTTAATTTCGGACCCGTGAAGATCCGGGCTGGAATAGGTCTTCAGCAACCGATGCTTCCCGTAAAGGGCGACTATGCTTGTCGTAAGAGGCGACTAAAGGGATCGGTTGGTCAGGCTCGCTGACTTGGTTGATGCATGTCATCGATCCCAATTGCCTGGGCGGCGTTAAACGAACAAACTATTACGTGGATAGATGTTCATGATATTAATCATGATTATTCAAGACAACTCGATTATTTACAGACTGCCGTCATATAGCTGGAATATTGCGGCGTTAAGCAACAAACCAACCAACCCACTTGCGTGGATCGATGCTCATGATGTCAATCACTAGATTGTCTGGTCCAGACTCGATTGTATACATACAACCATCAGATAGCTGAAATATTGCTGAATGCGGCGTTAAACAACAAACGTATTGTTTCGGTAAACTTCACATGACATTTGCTTTCAATTGTTTGAATGCTTATAAGAGGCGACTAATGGGACCGGGTGGTCAGGCTCACTGACTTGGTTGATGCATCGCATGGTAGTATCTCAAATGCATTGAACGATGCAAATGATGTTATTCACTGGATTGTCTGGTCCAGACTCGATTATTTACAGACCGCCGTTTTATAGCTGGAATATTGCTGACTACAACGTAAAACAACAACCAAAACCAAAGCTCATGATGTCAATCACAGGATTGTCTGGTCCAGACTCGATTATGTACAGACCGCCGTCCTATAGCTGGAATATTGCCGAGTGTGGCGTTAAACTAACAAGCAAACAAACTAATGATGAGATCCATATTAAACATTGGCATTAAAGGGATATAACATTCCACGGTTTGGTCCACCCTTCCTTTCAAGGCCAAGACGTTTGAATTATTGCTCTGTGCGAGATTGAAAATTCTTTCTTTAGAATAGGAATAATTATAAACTTCAAAAGTCAAGTATTTCACACTGAGAATGTGAAAGGACTGGCATCAGTCCGAGCCCAATCTTTCTTTTTTCTGAAGTAGCGTGAAATTATTGTCCCCCTGAGAGGATAAGTAAGTCATCATTTAAAGTACATTATTCATACCTCAGTTTTAAACGTAGAATATTTTAAACTAACGGCTTAATTGCGTAAATCCTGCTGGGGAACCGTGGAGGTCGCAGAAGTATTGTAAGTCCCCACGGTCTCTAGAAAGGTGGCTTACCTGTGGTTGCTGGTGATCTATTGCCAATTTATATATTGTATTGATTGAAAATGAATTCTTTTAAATGTTCTCAACTAGGTTTAAAATTGAAACTGTGATGCTCTAGTTGTGCTACTGTTTTTCGCGGACAGGTTTTTTTATTCCCTATAAATCTATGTATTATGAGTCAGTTCTCGTCACGATATGGCTGAAATATTGCCGTTATATGTGACGTTAAATTTTAACTTAATCATTTAAAGAAAGCCAGCCCCCCAGCACAGTTAAACCAGCCTCCCAGCACAATTCAAACAGTCTCACAGCACAGTCTAGCTAAACTGCAAGATGAGAGGGACATGCTGGGTCTGATACTGAGCACTTATTGAGATCACCATAAGCCACAGCAAGGTAACTACTGATGACAAGTTTATTTTTATGCATGACGTTATGCCCATTTCCTGTTTCTTCATCAGGCCATCCATTAATGTCCTTATCTTCCTGTTCCATCATCCTTTAAAAGCCTGTCAAAGAAGTCCCTTCTCTGCAGTGGACATGTTCTGCAATGTATATGGCTATCAGAGCCAGTTTTGTTTTCTTTGAGATGATGAAAACCCATATGCCCCTGTAGCGGTCTTTAGATTATTTGATATGATTGCGATATCTTCTCTGTTAGGGATTGGGGCTCGGAATAATTGAAGGAAGTCAGCGTGCAGCGAAAACATGCATAATTGACTCAACAAAGGACAACTCAACAAAGGACAACTATCATTACTCCCCCAAAAATTGTTCTTCAGTAATTTCCTGCTATAGTTACCTAAAGAAATCAATCAGTTTGTTTTTAAAACTGTTCAAAGGCTTGATAGTTTGTGAAAAGAAGTCCGGGTTTAATCAACTCATGCCCTCGGTGGTACTGTGATACTGATATTCCTTCTATATCTAAGCTACAGAAGATTTGGACTCCGGGCCTTTGTGCCATTTCCCAGTGTCTTAAAATGTGATTATTAGTCCAAGTAACATTGAATTGAGTGTGCAATATCAACCAGATATTGCGTTAGCAGTACTTTAAAATGACATCAACAACAAACCCTGTGACGATAAATGAGTTACACATTGATGTAGGACAGATTTATGTATCTTATGTTTTTTTCCGATGGAAGTGATTGCTGGTGTTGATATGCTGTTGTTGTATCGGTTTATCACGGCAGTCTGGAAATAATCGAGTCTTGGCCAGGCAAATGAGTGTCTGAAAGCAAGGGAAACGCATCACGCCATGGGGACACTCTGGCATGTAATCAGCGAGGTCATTGAACCTGACCATCATATCCTCAATGATGGGTACGACAAGCAAGGGATATTATAAACCTTAAAGTTCCCCCACAGGATATTAATATACGTGACCAACGTCTAGATGTCGTCGATCGGCAATGATCAACCTACCCAAGATGTGAGCGAAAATGGGTGTAATATAATGTGATGCAAAATGTGAGTGAGTTAAAATTTAACATCACATCGGCAATACTTCAGCCATGTCGTGACGAGAATTAAGACATTAATAATAAATACATTTAGATTGAGTAAAAACCTGTCTGCGATGGACAGTATATCAATACTAGAGAGCTGCAGATCGCCAGCAACAAAAGTGGTGTTTCAAAATTACATTCATGCCTGAATATGATAAGATGTACGCATCTGCGTGGTGTACATATGTGACCATCCGTGAGATAATGAGTGAGTGAGTGTGTGTAAAGTCATGTTCTTTCCATGAAGTTGAAGGGCCCTGTCAAGCTAATCCATCCAACCAGGCTGCTGCAAGCTTGACAGGATTCAACATAGAAGTACGAAAGGATGTCAAGACCTCCCAACAACTGATGCACCAGCAACATCCCTGTCAACTGTACCTTAGGTCCTCTGCCAGGCTCTAAAAATCAAAGATGCATTGAAGCTGAAATCAGTAGTGGTATTCAATCAAGCTATATATATGCCAAGATTGTTACATGGAAACGTGAAGTTAAGCCTTGTCCTGCATCTTGGGTTATTCCACACAATCTGCACCCTACTGACCATCATTGAAAAGCGCTTTGGGGATGCAAATTCACGAGGCATCGGTACAGAAGCTAAAGTGATGACTCAAGGATTACATTCAAGCTGTTCAACTTCACAACCTTATGTATGAGGCATGCATGAGACTATAAGCAGATTCACCAAATGGATTCAAGCTAAACATAAAGAATAATGGATGCTCTCATTAGTATCATTGCGAACTTGAAGGAAAATACCACCCCTGAATTATACAATGCTGTTTTGACCAGCACTGTACTTGCTCGTGTATCATCCAACTTTTGAGGTGTATCTCCGCCACTGAGGATGTTGTAAGTGTATTTGTAGAGAATGGCAGTGACAGCAAATGACTGAAACGCTCGCACAATGTCGAGTGATGTAGTGGCTAGATTGTAACAGGAAGTGTGTATTAGAGTGACTTCTTTTGTTTATTGACCACATGGCAGTCTTAATCGTTTCAGAGGTTTAGGGATGGGACAGTTTCTAGAAGGCTGGCTGTACCTATATTGCAGCGAGGCTTTGGCGATTTGAGGCCGTGTATGACCTGATTTGCGTCTCATCTATTTGCCAATACGACTGAGATGCCTATCTGAAAACATCGAATTCCGGCCAGCTTCCAACACGAACAGAGCACGCAATTGGGATACGATGACATGCATCAACCAAGTCAGCGAGTCTGACCACCCGATGCCGTTAGTCGCCTCTTACGACAAGCATAGTCGCCTTTTACGGCAAGCATGGGTTGCTGAAGAGCTATTCTATCACGTATCATCACGGTTCCCCAGTGACTCGATACCACATGTACTGATTTGTTGAAATTAAAAGGATAAGTTATTTTTAAAGTACGTTTACTGTGTACAAGTGCAGAGATTCTCATATTCATGAGTAAGGAAAATAGTGAAATTGAAATGTGTTCGTTTTGAAATACAGTAAGAAGACACTTTCATAACTCTGCGCCGGTTGACCTAAATACGTCAGTATGTCAGCACTACCATTTCTGAGTCATAACACTATCATTACTAACAAAATGAAGCCAGCACATGAAGAGCTGTCGAGACCACTTAGCAAGGTAATCCATCAGGGAAACCTGCCACCTATCTGCTTATTTCCGCTGTATCCACAGTGGTAGAATACTGAATTACTGGCAAACCTTACTGAAGCGAAAGAAAGGTCATCTGTTATAATATGGCCTGCCGGAATGTATCGGAAAAAGTGTCAGCGATGTCCAAACGCAATCCCGTTCCAAGACCTGGTTATATAATTAGATACCAGCTAGTTTTATTGGAGTTTCGAGAGTTATAAAACAAGACAACTCATTTATTCCGTATGAACCAGGCCCATGCAGGTAGCAAAGGTACTGTACATCCCCATTATCCCTAGTATGATGACCTACCCTCAGCAGCTGGCGACTGTAGCTCGTTTTTATCATGTATTGTTACGTATGGTGATACATTTTGTATGGTTCTATGCTATACTATAGTCTGGTTATTCTACTGTCCTTCAACGTCAGTCTGAATATATATATTTTGAATGTAGTACTTTCTCTCGTAACGACATGGCTGAAATATTGCCGCATGACGTTAAATGTGAACTCACTCACACTCACTGTATGAGCCATGGTACGTGTGTATTTCAAAATACGTGGATATATTCCATTGTCTTAGTTGACGTCGAGTTTCAGTTGTCAGCAGACCACCATGATGCACCTGGAAATCCATTGTTTGATTTCACAGGTATGTTTTATTAATAACTATCCCATCACGTTGTCATGATACCAGCTGTTCGGAAAAAAGGTAAGCATATCGTCACAAACACATGCCACGGCAAGTCAAGTGTTCAGTGGTTAAATCAGTGGGAAAGAATGAATGATATCAAAACAGCAATATACCTGAAGCATAAATTAACACCTTGGACAAATTCCCGTGTCTTGAAAATAGAGAATTTCGTCAGATATCATTTTGGTTACTAATGCGGCATATTCTATCAGCACCTGTGGCAGTATCATGAGCTTGCTCCAAGGAGGTATGCAGCTCACGAATGGAATTTTTTTTGGTTATGATCCTCACTATTATCATATATATACTGTAGCCTGTTTTAAATTGATTTAGCGTTATCTATTAATCTATTTTATGATCTATATAATGACCTTATAAATTTTGATCTGGTTCGTTGTATTCTAAAACGGTGATTGTTGACAGATATCTTATAACGGAAATCTTGTCATCGCTATATGGCTGCAATATTACCCGATGCGGTTTAAAAGTTTAGCTCATTCACTCATTCGAACCGGGGATCATGGGTCTCTGGCACTCCTTGGAGATGCAACTCTGCACAGCGAATTTGTGGATTTGAGCGAGTGCGTTTTGTTTAACGCCGCTTTGTTTCAGTTATTTCACAACCTGACAGCTTGAAGCGGAAGGAAAATCGTTAATGATGCATGTGTTATGTGCTGGGATTCGAACCGATTAGAAGGTTTCTACCATGCCTAGGAGACGCAATAGCAATATTTCAGTTATTTCACAGTTTACGTTAGTCACGGGGAGTTCTTGGGTGGGTGACCGTGTTTGGGTGCTTGGCTCCTGATAATTTCTGGGGTTTTGGTCCTGTCACAGGCTCTTGCATAACACATATACTATCAGGACTTACAATGAAGTTGGTACACTATTTACGCAATACCGTACAAATGAGTGAGTGAGTGAGTTGGGTTTAACGCCGCTTTTAACAGTATTCCAGTTATATCGCGGCGTGTCAGCGTAATGTGGGAGGAAAGCCCGAAGTGATGCAGCTCTCAGACGTTTACCACTTCTGTGAAACCCACGAGTACGGGTATGGTGCTGACAAACCTAGAAACATAATCGGGGCGAACCGGGATTCGAACCCACAATCATAGGTTTCTGGCGTGCCCAAGGGCCGCAACTCTGCACAGCGAATCGCGGAGCCTTAGACGACTGGGCCACCCGTGCCCCCCTGTACAAATGAACCAAGCCAGGATAATGGTAACGGAAAGTCTGTGAGTAAAGGGTCGTCGGTTAACTGAAGTTTGATGAATTAACTCCGATTCAGTATATGTGATTCAAATATACGCAGAAACATTATTGCGAAATTCGTGAGTGAGAATTGTTTAACGCCGCTCTGAACAGTATTTCACTTATGGCATGTCATTATGGCTTGATGTGGGAGGAAAGACGGAAGTCACGTAGGTCCAACACACGAAACATTCTCAGGACGAACTGGGAATTCGAACACACGTTCATAGGGTTCTTGCATGCCTCGGGAACGCCCCTCTGCACATCAATTTGTGCGAGTTGGTTGGTTGGTTGGTTTGTTGTTTAACGCCGCACTCAGCAATATTACAGCTATGTGACGGATGTCTGTAAATAATTGAGTCTGGACCAGACAATCCAGTGATTAATATCATGAGCATCGAGCCACGCAATTGGGATCGATGACATGCATCAACCAAGTCAGCGAGCCTGACCACCCGATCCCGTTAGTCGCCTTTTACGACAAGCATAGTCACCCCTTACGGCATGCATGGGTTGCTGAAGACCTATTCTACCCCGGAATCTTCACGGGCATGCGTGCGAGGGAGCGAGTTTATTTATGATAATAATAGCCCACTTGTATGACACTCCAATGCTGAATATCATTCTCCAAGGGGACCATACGACCTAATCTGCCTGTGATGTACTAGAAGGCTTACAGACACATTACCATTTCATCTTACCGGGTACCCATTCACTGCTCGCTGAACAGTGGCATATTTCGAACAAAGTCACTTGCTAAAAGAGACACCACATGCGTCGCATGTACTTCAGTGTGGGGCAGGACCAAGTGAGTTAGTGAGTGAGTGAGTATGGTTTTACGCCGCTTTTAGCAAAATTCCAGCAATATCACGGCGGGGGACACCAGAAATGGGCTTCACACATTGTACCCATGTCGGGAATCGAGGGGTCTTCGGCGTGACGAGCGAACGCTTTAACCACTAGGCTACCCGACCGCCCCTTGATGTGGGAGGAAATCCCATAAGTGATGTACAGTAAACTACGGTTATAACGAACTCAAAGGGACTACTAATTTTACTTCGTTATAACCGTAGTTCGTTATAAGCATATATACAGCATAACGACAGCAAATAGTCGGGACAAAAAAGTAGGTTCGTTATATCCGTCAGTTCGTTATAAGCGTGTTCGTTATAAACGTAGTTAACTGTATGTGTATTGTGCGCGGAACCATCGGAACTAACAAAATACCACTTGAGTTTGAAAAGGAGCATAACCATTTCCGCGCATGCGTAGATTAATTTCCTTACTACATATGCGCACCATTAACCGACAAGGGCGATAACGCGAGAATAGGACATGCCCCTGTGGGGACCCGGAGTAGAATAGAATGAGTCCTCAGCAGCCCGGGGCGGTCAGGTAGCCTAGTGGTTAAAGCGTTCGCTCGTCACGCCAAAGACCCGGGTTCGAATCCCGACATGGGTACAATGTGTGAAGCCCATTTCTGGTGTCCCCCGCCGTGATATTGCTGGAATATTGCTAAAAGCGGCGTAAAACCATACTCACTCACTCACTCAGCAGCCCATTGCTGGTCGTGAGAGGCGACAAATTGGGCAACCAGTTTAACGTGGGTTGCATCCCTTTGTCAGTGGAGGACGGGTGGATGAGGGCACTGGAGGCAGGAACCGGTGGGTTTTTTGCCCAGCACACCACTTCGACCCTTACTTCCACCTGGACGGGTGGTAGGATGGGCCCGGTCCTATCAATAGAATGATAAAACTGTCTAGTTATAAAATGCCTAGATTCCTACGCCAGAAGGTGATGTTGACCTCCGAATAATGTATGTCTCCAATAAGCCGAACCAGTCTTGCATAGCGATGGTAGATAAATATAGCTATTCGCGTCATTTTTGCTTGAGTATAGCACTCCTGTATCCCTGGTGTTTGCATCTTGGATTTCCTTTGCAATGTGGCACCGTCCTTGTTGACGCTCCGTGGTGGGTGGGGAGCAGAGGTCTGAACTATTTTCTGTCATTATAGCTCGCAAACAACCTTGTTCAAATCGGATTGACATGGGGAGACGTCTTGAAACTGACAATTCAACAGACGATGTATCTCAAAATTTAGATTCGTGGGTTAGATTCCTTGTGATTGAGGATCAACTACCCATTAAACTCAACCCTTTTGCAATTTCAAAAGCTGTTTCTGGGATTTGTGGCGAGGTTAAGAATGTCACTCGTTGTCGTTTCCTCCAGGTGGATTATTTGCGGAGACAGCAATCTCTTAATCTGTTATCGATCCATACATTTGCAAATGATGAGGTTGCTGTCCCCACAAAGGTAATTAAACTCTTGCATAATTCGAGACAGGGCTCGTTGCCGGGCTGGCATGTCAGAAGATGAAATCAGAGTTCGAGGACCTGGCTGTCACAATTGTGACTGTCAGGGAAGAGAACGACACGAAAAACACAAATATCTATTTGTTGACCTCTGCACGTGCATCTCCTCCATAATCATTAAAAGCAGGCAAAAGCAACATTGGAGGTGAATATCCCCAATCCACTCCGATGCTTCACTTCACTCCGATCTAAATCATGTCGTTTCTCAGTGGTCTTTTATCGCTGTGGTGGCGGTCATGATGGCTCTAGTTGTGTATATGATACCAAGTGTGCCAACTGTGACAATGACCTTGTCGCTTCTTCAAAGTATTGCTCTATATGGCAGACAGAATCGAACACAATGAAAGTCAAATGTGAACAAAACATCTGATACATTGATGCAAAAAAGCTGGGGAAAAACAGTTCACAACTCCCAAAACCTGAACAAGTCCGCATCTTCTTCCATCCATTGTCGGGGGCATGGGTGGTCCAGTCGCCTGAGGCGCCGCGATTTGCTGTGTAGATTTGCATCCCTTGGGCACGCCAGAAACCTATGATTGCGGGTTCGAATCCCGGTTCGCCCCGATTATGTTTCTAGGTTTGTCAGCGCCATACCCGTGCTCGTGGGTTTCACCAAAGTGGTAAACGTCTGAGACCTGCATCACTTCGGGCTTTCCTCCCACATTAAGCTGACACGCCGTGATATAACTGGAATACTGTTAAAAGCGGCGTTAAACCCAACTCACTCACTCTATGCATTGTCAAACAGATTTGTCATGGATTCTTTCTGATCAGCCTGTTCCAACAAAATCTTTCTCTCCGACAAAGTCTTCTGAAAGTCAGCCCTGTTCATCAGTCAAAATACAAACTCAGACAATCACTCCGACTTTAGGTCAGTCTGACTCAGTCGCCACAGAACCAAGCGTTGAACAATTGATATCCAAGTTTTAAACTGACAGACAATTTCAGCTCCGCGTGAGTCCTACCCTGTCTGATCATTATCATCAGGCTCAGGGCGTCCAACAACGCAATAATTTGTTTGTCACATTATTTAGTATTAAAATCAATAGCTTATCGGACGGATTGATGGATCACTTTTTGTGGATAGTTTTAGTATCTCCGATCCTGTCGTGGCAAAAACATGCATACAATTAATAGGCAACTGCAATTATGTTTAAATAAAATCCACAAATGGTCTTCAGAAAATGGATTTAAATTATCAAAATCGAAGACAAATTGTAATCATATTTGTAGAAACAGCACAAAATTCCGGAACTAATTTTAGATGACACTCCTATTAAAGTTGTAAAAGACGTTCCGGGTTTAATTTTCGATCACCTCATAACCTTTCTGCCTCACATTAAATAATTAAAGAAAAAATGACTGAAGGCCCTGAAACTTCCTAAAAGTTGCCTCAATCTCTGAGGGGGAAGGGGATCAGAAAACCTTTCTTCAACTATACAGAGCACTTATCCGCTTAAAACATGATTATGGCTTCATCATTTATAGTCGGGCTTGTAAAAGCAATTTAAAAATACTAGATCCTATTCACCATCAAGGACTCAGGCATTGCCTTAAAACCTTCCGAACTCTGCCGATACAAAGTTTGTATGTAGAGGCTGATGAGCCGTCCCTTCAACAACGTCGCATTAAATTATCTTTGTAAAATATATCAAAATTACGATCTTCGAAATCCAATCCAGTCTATGGCTGTGTTTTTAATCCTCTTTACGAAAATCTCTACAATAAAAAATAACAATTCTCTTATTCCACTACTTTGAATAAGAATACAATCTGATATTTCTGCAGTGCAATTAAGTCTTGGATGCATTGCCCCCGATCTTTTTTTGACCCGTGAAGAGCCGGGGTAGAATAGGTCTTCAGCAATCCATGCTTGCCGTAAAAGGCGACAATGCTTGTCGTAAGAGGCGACTAACAGGATCAGCTGGTCAGGCTCGCTGACTTGGTTGGTGCATGTCATCGATCCCACTGCTATGGAATATTGCTGAGTGCGGCGTCAAACAACAAATCAAACCAAAATACACATTTTTGTTGGGGTGACAACGCGGCATATTTTGACCTTGAATATTGTCACCTTTAGGTGAAAATAAAAACAGATTATTCAAAGTGCAACAATGCAACAAATGGCCAACAGTCGCGTTTCGGTTAATTTTGACTCTTTTTGCTATTTTTTGTAAGGTCAACAAAGCGACAACGCGACAATGTCCTTTCTAGGATTCCATATGCAACAGAAGATTGTGACAGCAACTTTGTGCTCATTGTGTCTTCCGCCTTCGTCAGCTCTTCAGGTGACTGATCTACAACTTCTCTACGGATCAACTCCCCAAGCCCTGTCTAATCATGGGTGATATGAAAGGCCACAATCCATTATGTTTTTTTCTTTTTTGGTTTGTTGTTTAACGCCGCACTCAGCAATATTCCAGCTATATGACGGCGGTCTGTAAATAATTGAGTCTGGACCAGACAATCCAGTGATTAATATCATGAGCATCGATCCACGCAATTGGGATCGATGACATGCATCAACCAAGTCAGCGAGCCTGACGACCCGATCCCGTTAGTCTCCTTTTACGACAAGCATAGTCACCTTTTACGGCAAGCATGGGTTGCTGAAGACCTATTCTATCCCGGAATCTTCACAGGTACAATCCATTATGTGGTGGTACTTACACTAAAGGTAAAATACTTGAGCATTTCATATCCAATGACGTATGTATATTTAACGATGACTCAAGCACTTATATGCATCTTGCAACTACAACCTACTCTTCTCAAGATTTGTCTCCAACTGATTGAAACCAACTCAACGAATTGAATGATCAGTTCACAATGACCTTTGTGGAAGTAATCATTTTTCAACTTGTTTTACCAATAAATCCATCTGATATTCCACCTTCAACGTGATGTAACTTAACGAAGGCCAAATGGTCTTTATTTCAGAAATTATGCAAAAGATAAACTCAGACTTGAGTGTTTCAGTGATGTCGCTGATCCTATTCAGTTTTTTTCTGACGTTTTATATGAGATTACTGAAATAGGTATACCAAAGTCCTCTATAAATCCAAATGTTCGTAAATCAGGGTTTAACACCGATTGTTGACAGGCTAGGACAGCTAGGAAAAAGGCAGAGAAACTGTTCATAACTGAAATAAATTTAAAATATTAAATGCAAAAGCTCTCGTACGTTTAACAAAATGCAACAACTATATTAGACACTTCACTAAACATTCTTCCTCATCAAATTATAAACCAAAATTTCAAAAGGAACAAGAAAGAAACAAGAAAAGACCCACACACTTTTAGTAATACTCGCCACGGTCACGATAATGCATTATGAAACTTACTAACCAGTTCCTTGTTACTGTTCAGATTGCATTCATAAAACATCTATTTTGAATTCATTTACGATATGCAAATTCACATAAATTAATTTCATTACACAGTGGTGTTATGAGAATCCATTATACATGTATATTTACTTTATGTATATGTAGAATATATTAAATGTACTTTGTTATCATGAAATGTATATTCCTACCTTTTCATATATTATGTTGCTTGTGTACAGATTGCCAGTGATCAACACTGACCAATTACACACTTCACTTCACATTGTCTATATGTAAACTCACAGCCAAGTTAAGGCTGATGTTATGCAATTGTGGCTTGGCTATTGCTCAACAGGTAGACAAAGTGGTCAGTTCCCAGGTCGGGTTGGAGGTGTTAACTGACATGCCATGTCGGCAAGATTTTAAACTTTAATTGTGTATGCCATGTCGGCAATTTGTGAACTATGGTGTATTATGGATTACACGAAACATTCACTGGATCTTGTTTGGAAATGATGTGATTTTTCATCATAAAGTAAGACTGTTTTTATTGTGATTGATACTTGCTTTTGCTGTTTGTAAATAATATGAATCTTGATTAAACTGCCAGTATTAAATTATTTTTAAATTGTTGTGTGATCTCTCCTTGTTATGTATGGAAACAGTTTAGTGGATCCACACGTAACAAACTGGGGGCTCGTCCGGGAGTGTTCATTTCATTATTTGGAATGCTTAATAAAGGGAGATAAAAAAATTAATATTGTGCAACTTAAACACTTACTGACTTCCAATGTTTTTTAATTCCAAATTCAAATTGTTTATTGATCTTAATTGTTGTAAGTAGAGAAAGCACAACAATTAGTAGCCATGGAGTTCAAAGTGAAGGATTTTGTAGAGACAATTAGTGTAGAAGGTATCCTTGCTTTGAAGAAATCTGAAGTAATACAGGTTGCGACATATTTTCAGGTTGAAATCGACCCATTAGCTAGGAAATCCCATATTCAAAACCTCGTTATAGAATACTTAGTGGATGAAAATATTTTAGATGGGAGTCTAGAATTTAAGTCAACAGACAAGAGTGAAAAAGTAATCCTAATGGAATTAGAGAGCATGAAAGAAAAAGAGCAGACAGAAAGAGAACTGAGATCTAGGCAATTGGATATTCAGAAATTAGAGCTAGAACTTAAGATAAAGCAGCAGAGTCTAACTGGTGAGAAGGAAAAGGGATTTGATGTGGCAAAATTTGTAAAACTTATACCCCCTTTCAGGAAAACGAGGTAGACAAGTTCTTATTGCACTTTGAAAAGTTAGCTACTAATTTAAAATGGCCATTAGAAGCATGGACTACACTTATTCAGAGTGTTCTAACAGGCAAAGCTCAGGAAGTTTATGCAGCCTTATCCATTGAGCAGAGCTCTGATTACAAGTTGGTTAAGAGTGTCATATTGAAAGCTTATGAGTTAGTTCCTAAGGCATATCGTCAAAAGTTTAGAAACTGCAGAAAACATGAAGGGCAGACTTATGTTGAGTTTGCCAGAACCAAGGTTATGATGTTTAATAGATGGTGTTCCTCCAAAGAGATAAACAAAGACTATGAGAAGTTGAAACAAATTATGCTAGTTGAGGAGTTCAAGAGGTGTATTCCATGTGACATTAAAACTTATTTGGATGAACAAAAGGCTGAAACATTAGAACAAGCAGCTACTCTAGCAGATGACTATGCACTTACACATAAAGCTTCATTGCGAAGTGCAGCTTACCTTGGTAGAGGAAGGTTTAGTTCTTTCAGTCAGTCAAATGCTACAGGGAGTAATTCTTCATGGTCAAATGACAGAGGTCGTAACTTTACAGGTCGTGGATTTTCTCAGTCATCATTTAAAGGCCCTAACAATAACCAGGTGTCAGGGGTGGCAAGTAGTTCTCCTCAGGGAAACAATACATCCATGTCGACAGGAATGATGATTTCAGGACCAGTTTGTTCACATTGTAAGAAAAGGGGACATTTGAAAAGTGCATGTTGGAAACTAAAAAACAAAGATCAGAATGAACAGGTGCCACATGCTCTGGCTTCAGTGATATCACGCCAAGTGTCTGGACTTGATGCTGAAGCTGTGAAAGTAAATAACACAGCCTTTAATTCTGAAAAGGGTTATTCACCTTTTATGTCCAGAGGTTTGGTATCTTTAGTGGATGATAGCTCTGTCTCAAAACCAGTAGATATCCTGAGAGATACTGGAGCCCTCCAGACTCTTATGCTAGAAGATGATCTACCATTTTCTGAGGAAACGTACACTGGAACCAGCGTACTCATGCGAGGAATAGGTGGTAACATTAAGGTGCCTCTTCATGTGGTCCATTTGAAATCAGATTTGGTGACAGGATGTATTACAGTTGGAATCATGTCAACTTTACCAGTGCCAGGTGTATCACTTATCATGAGCAATGATATTGCAGAAGATAAGGTTGTATCTGATCTTCCTAAAGTTAGTGAGATACCAACCGATAAGCAGGAAGAAAGAGAAGAGTTAGATGTATATCCTTCGTGTGCTGTTAGTAGGGCTAGGGCTCAACAGAAAGCTAAGTCTGACTTCCCTACATCCAGCGAAATTGATTTATCAGAGACTTTTATTAGTCATCCTGAGGAAATTGAAGATATGGAAATGTCTCCTGCTAGTGTCAGAAAAGTGGATGAATCAGATAAAAGGGGCAGATTATTATCTGAAGGGCTTAGATCTGAAGGTGATAAGTACAGTTTTGGGAAAGATTCAAGTGAAGTTATTTCTAGGGAGAAACTTATTGAAGAACAAAAGATGAATCCAGAACTTAGGTTGTTAAGAGACAAAACTGTTTCAGAAAAAGAAAGTGATGGGGAGGCAATATGTTATTATCTGAAAGGAGATATTTTGATGAGGAAGTGGAGACCACCAGACTCTCCAGCAGATGAAGAATGGACAATAGTGCACCAGATAGTCATTCCACCAGTGTATCGACAGGAAGTTCTTAGTCTAGCACATGATACTCTACTTGCAGGGCACTTAGGAGTTAACAAGACTTATCAAAAGATCTTAACTCACTTCTATTGGCCAGGAGTTCAGAATGATGTCAGAAAATTCTGTAGAACATGTCACACTTGCCAGATGGTTGGTAAACCAAATCAAAAGATTGCAAAATATCCTTTAAAGCCAATTCCAACAGTTGAAGAACCTTTTAGCAGGGTTATAATAGATTGTGTCGGACCATTCCCTCGCACACGGACAGGAAATGCCTATTTGTTGACAATGATGTGTGCATCAACACGTTTTCCAGAAGCTATTCCACTGAGGAATATTAAGGCTCCTCTCATTATCAAGGCTTTAATTAAGTTCTTCACTTTAGTTGGGTTACCAAAGTCAATCCAATCAGATCAGGGATCTAACTTTATGTCTGGAATATTTCAGCAGGTTATGTATGAGTTGGATATCACTCAGTACAGTTCAAGTGCATATCATCCAGAGTCACAAGGTGCTTTAGAGCGGTTCCACCAAACTCTGAAGAACATGCTAAAGGCTTATTTTGAGGACAATCAGAAAGATTGAGATGAAGGGATTCCATACATGTTGTTTGCAGCTAGAGAATCTGTGCAGGAGTCACTGGGCTTCAGTCCTTTTGAGTTGGTATTTGGACGTACAGTTCGGGGACCATTAAAGTTCCTAAAAGAGAAGTGGTTAGATGATGACAGGGAAATCAGTTTGCTAGATTACGTTTCAAACTTCAAAGAGAGATTCATTAAGGCTTGTAGCATGGCAAATCAAAACTTGCAGGTTAGCCAAGAGAAGATGAAAACCTGGTTTGATAAAAAGGCAGAACATAGGGAGTTTGAACCAGGTGATAAAGTCCTCATTCTTTTACCAATACCAGGACACCCACTAAGAGCTAGGTACTATGGCCCTTATTTTGTACACAAGAAATTGAGTGACACAGATTATGTCATAGAGACGCCAGATCGGAGAAAGTCCAAAAGAGTTTGTCATATCAATATGATGAAAACTTACTATGATAGGTGTGCTGAAAGTGTGTCACAGACTGTGAGTGTTAGCACCATAGACACAGTAGAGATAACTGAGGAGGTCACATTAACTAGAGACACTTGTACTAAGAGCAAGGGAGAACCTGACGTGAAGCTTAATAACTCAGATGTCTTAAACAATCTGGATGCTAAGTTATCACATGTGACCAGTGAACAGAAGATAGAACTGGAAGAGTTAATTCATGAGTACTCACATTTATTTCCAGATGTGCCATCTAGTACAGATTGCATCTTTCATGACATAGATGTAGGGGAAGCAACTCCTGTCAAGCAGCACGCATATCGTGTGAATCCTATCAAGTTAGTTCAACTTAGAACAGAGATTCAGTATATGTTGGACAATAATATCATCGAACCCAGCAGCAGTGCTTGGAGTTCACCATGTATTCTTGTACTAAAGGCTGGGGGCGGCATTCGTCTATGTAATAATTACAAACGTGTTAATGCCCTTTCCAAATCTGACTCTTACCCAATGCCTAGAATAGATGATTGTATTGATAGGATAGGAAATGCTAGGTATGTAAGCAAGTTTGATTTATTGAAGGGATACTGGCAGATCCCGTTAACAGATAGGGCAAAGCAAGTATCAGCTCTAGTCACACCAGAAGGCCTATATCAGTATAATGTAATGTCTTTTGGATTGAAGAATGCCCCAGCTACCTTTCAAAGACTTATCAACACCATCACAGCAAGTACTGACCATTGTGAGGCATACATTGATGACGTCATTGTGGCTACAGTTGAGTGGGATGATCAGATGAAGACCACGAGAATGTTATTTGACTCTCTAACCCGTGCTAAACTCATGATCAACTTGTCCAAGAGTGAATTCGTGAAGGCCACAGTGGTGTATTTAGGACATGTTGTGGGACAAGGTGAAGTTAAACCTGTCCAGGCCAAAGTAGAAGCTGTGAACATGTTTCCAGAACCTACAACCAGGAAAGAACTGATGCGATTCTTAGGGATGGCTGGATATTATCGCCGGTTCTGTCAGAACTTTTCTCAAGTAGCAGCTCCATTGACCAATCTACTGAAGAAAGACTGCAAATTTAACTGGGAAAAGTCTCAACAACAGGCCTTTGAGAAGATCAAAGCTATTCTAACTAATGCACCTGTGTTGGTTGTGCCAGACTTCAACAAGACCTTCAAGCTCTATGTTGATGCCTGTAACATAGGGGCAGGAGGAGTACTACAGCAAGAAGATGATTTGGGGATAGACCATCCCATTTGCTACTTTAGCAAAAAATTTGACACTCATCAGAGAAACTACTCAACCATAGAGAAAGAGACTCTGGCCCTGATACTAGCTCTCCAACACTTTGAAGTGTACCTTAGTACAACGGTGACACCAATACTTGTGTTCACAGATCACAATCCGCTTGTGTTTGTGAAGAAACTAAAGAACAAGAATCAGCGACTAATGCGCTGGAGCATTCAGCTTGAGAACTTTGATCTGCACATTCAGCACATCAAGGGAAAAGACAATATATTGGCTGATGCAATCTCACGTGCAGTGTGAACGGATGTGACAATTTACATTCACCCCTATGAACTGAAAAGCAAAACCAGCTATATTTTCAAACTGTGGAACATGAGTTCCTGAATTATGATGTGTGATCATGATGTGTTTTATGACAATTGTTGTACATAGTTTAGCTTTGGAGTTTTTCAACATGCAAAACTTCTTTTCAAGTGGGGGAATGTTATGAGAATCCATTATACATGTATATTTACTATACATATATGTAGAATATATTAAATGTACTTTGTTATCATGAAATGTATATTCCTACCTTTTCATATATTATGTTGCTTGTGTACAGATTGCCAGTGAACAACACTGACCAATTACACACTTCACTTCACATTGTCTATATGTAAGCCCTGGTAAGCTCACAGCCAAGTTAAGGCTGATGTTATGCAATTGTGGCTTGGCTATTGCTCAACAGGTAGACAAAGTGGTCAGTTCCCAGGTCGGGTTGGAGGTGTTAACTGACATGCCATGTCGGCAAGATTTTAAACTTTAATTGTGTATGCCATGTCGGCAATTTGTGAACTATGGTGTATTATGGATTACACGAAACATTCACTGGATCTTGTTTGGAAATGATGTGATTTTTCATTCAAAAGTAAGACTGTTTTTATTGTGATTGATACTTGCTTTTGCTGTTTGTAAATAATATGAATCTTGATTAGACTGCCAGTATTAAATTATTTTTAAATTGTTGTGTGATCTCTCCTTGTTATGTATGGAAACGGTTTAGTGGATCCACACGTAACAGTGGTATAAGAACTTATAGCTGATTGGGTTGCAGTTTCTGTAAACGTCATTTAATTGGCCTACCCTTCAGTCATAACAAGTATCTTCTGCAAGGCTACCCAGTGGCTGTGAAGCGGTGTGTCTGCAGAAAAAGGCGTTAGTCAGACAAAGCGATTAAGGCATGGGATGCATATTTTTTGCCTAAATATCTGATCCCTACATTTCACATAGATGGTGTCAATGAGGAAGACCAGAGTTTGACATATTGTTTTCTCTGAAAAATTTAGATGATTTTATCGAAAGATTTTACTCGGATTTTACTGAAGAAATATATTGTTCCTCAAAATTCTTGACAAAAATAATTATTCTTCAGTTAGCTGACAGATATAACATTATTGAAAGGCTCATGCTTTTAAGTAAATACATGTCTGGTTTGGTAGCTAAAGCTGTTAATATATCTAAATCCAGTAGGAAGAAGTACATATTATAATGTAGGGCGTCCAGCTGGCTGAGATGGAATGGGCTGTTAGAATTCTGTTTCCTCTTTTTGCAATTTGTGCATTCTACCAATGGCAACATAACACACTGATTAAACCCACAGCCTAAAAACACAAACATCAGGGGATTAAGAGTCATGCTTCAATGTCTCAAAAGGAGGATCATTTTGCTGCAGTTCGTTTGATTGTGTGAGTGAGTTAAAATTTTACATTGCATCAGCACTATTGCAGCCACAATGCGATTAATGAGTGAGTGAATTGGGTTTAACGCCGCTTTTAACATTATTCAAGTTACATCACGGCGTGTCAGCTTAATGTTGGAGGAAAGCTGGACGTAATGCAGGTCTCAGACGTTTACCACTTCGGTGAAACCCACGAGCACGGTATGGTGCTGACAAACCTAGAAACATAATCGGGGCGAAGCTGGATTCGAACCCACAATCAAAGGTTTCTGGCGTGCCCAAGGGACGCAATTCTGCACAGCGAATCACAAGGCCTTAGACGATTGGGCCACCCGTGCAGCCCCATATTGCGATGTAAACAAGTTAATTATTATTAAATACCTGTCGACAAAGGACAGTAAAACAGTAAGGTATAAACAAACCAGATCAAAGTAAAAACAAAGAATTTTTCAGTAGATAAGGTGATAGAAATTAAAACTAGGCTATATACCACTGTCAACCAAAGCTAGACCACCTAACTGGCGATCACGGGGACGCACAGTGATTTTGCTTCCTGCATGATTCCCAGCAGGATCTGTGTCATCACGTTGGTAACAATTGGTCATATCAAACCAATGCTAACCAATATTAAAAGGTCAAACCACAGTCAAGTGATTAAACACTAGTTGATATTATACACTTTTATTAAGATGGACTCGCGTGCCACAGTCAGGAGGACAATAATTGTATACTACTTTAACCCCCTGTGTGGCACAGACTTCAACAATAACAGTAGCTAATAAATCACACAAATTTCAAACAATTCAAAATTCAAAATTTACCAAATTGTCTATTTCTTTTAAAAAACGACAATTAAACGAACGTTGATATTATTAAAAAAATCCTTTAAAGACGTTGAATGATAGTTAGTATCCCTTGTGAGAGAAAAGTCTATACAGTCAAGCAAAACGGTGGATCTTCCCTGTTAACAAATATTCATTGGTATGAAGGCAATGGCCAATGCGACATACGACGATGTCGCATTGGCCATAGCCGTCAAACAACTTCATCGTGTCGTGACTGGCAACCCGAATAGGTATATCCTATAGTTGGTTTTATTTCATGAAGTTTGTTTATACCTAACTTGGTATTCCACTTTGTTTGCATTAAATGTTTGATATAATCTCTTATCAAAGATTAAAAATCAGAGTGTGGAATCAGAATGTGAGAGACAATCTATTCAAGGGCAGCCTTAGCTGCAGCGTCAGCTTTTGTATTGCCCACGATGCCAACATGGCCTTGTAACCAACAATATGATGTCGCACTGACCAGTAGACAGATCATTGTACAATTCTAAAATGTCAAGGATATATGGATGATATAGACAGACGTTGTTGAGTGCTTGAAGGAATGAAAGAGGATCGGAATAATGATAAATTGTTTACCGTCAGACTGACGTTGAATGAAGTCCAAGGCTGTTTTTATAGCGTTTGTAACAGCATTGAAAATAGAGCTATTGTCTGGGATTCTAGGAGATGCGATTTTTTATCCAATGTACAGTGGCACTGGAAACTTTGCCACTATCCTTTGATCCATCCGTGAAGATTGAACGATAGGAATCATATTTGTGTAATAATTGTAAATATTCCTGTTGGTGTTTTAAATCATTTGTGTCAGATTTTTTCAAAGAGGTAACTAAGAGGTCCACTGGTATAACCAGCTGCCAAGGAGGAATAGACAGACGTCGATATGAAGTGATTAAATCTAAATCCATATTAGCACCAGTGACATGTGGTTAGATACGAATCCCAAGTGGTTGAACGAGATTCGGCTTATAACTGAACAGTTCCTAATAAAGAGGATTGAATACACAGGCATATGCTTGGTTTGAAGGATTCGAAGCCAATTTAGTGATATATTGTAGAGATAATTTTATACGGCGTTGTTGGAGGGAAGGTTCATCAGCCTCCGTGTATAAGCTGTCAACAGCTGTTCTAAATGCTCCAAGGCAGAGCCGTAGTCCTTGATGGTGTATTGTGTTCAACTTTTCAAAATTGCTTTGACAGGCTCGACCATAAACAATGGAGCCATAATCAAGTTTTCACCGGATAGGTGAACGATATAAATGAAGGATAGTTGTTTGATCCCCTTCCCTATTTGAATTAGAGACACCTTTTAACAGGTCAAGAGCCTTTAGGCATTTAGCTTTAAGATATTTAATCTGTGGTAGAAAGGATAAATGTTGATAAAATTTGGCTTCCTCCACAATTCTGATTACAGTACCATGTAAATACAGCTCCGGGTCCTTATGAGGTTTATATTGCCGACAGAAATGTATACAGTTTGTCTTCGATTTGGAAAACCTAAATCCATTTTCAAGACACCATTTCCGAATTTTGTTTAGACACAGTTGCAGCCTG
Organism: Haliotis rufescens; assembly: GCF_023055435.1. NCBI lineage: Eukaryota > Metazoa > Mollusca > Gastropoda > Lepetellida > Haliotidae > Haliotis > Haliotis rufescens. The sequence goes on from NW_025964157.1 coordinate 1,974,427, forward strand.
TCTCTCAATGGTATGCATATTTTTACCACGACAAGGTATATTAAAATCATCCACAAAAAGTGATCCATCAATGAATTACTTAAAACCTTTGAAAGATTATTTATTTTAATACTAATTAAAGTGGCAGACAAAATACTTCCTTGTGGGACACCCTGTCTTGATTGTAATGATCGGACAAGGTAGAACCCCCACAAACTTGAAATTGTCTGTCTCTTAAAAACTGAGATACACCATGAGGCAACCGGCCTCTCAAACCAAGGTCATGAATATCTTTCAAAACACCATGCTTCAATGTGGTATCATACGCTTTTACTCAATAAAGAAGATATATACAGTATGTTGTTCAGTAACAAAAGCATTTTTGATGAAAGATTCTAAAAGTACCAGATGGTCAATAGAACCGCGGTTTTTACAGAAACTGCATTGACTATTTGTAATCAGATTCTTAGTATCCAAATACCACACTAATCGGTTATTAACCAGACCTGTGAAGATTCCGGGGTAGAATAGGTCTTCAGCAACCCATGCTTGTCGTAAAAGGCGACTATGCTTGTCGTAAAAGGCGACTAACGGGATCGTGTTGTCAGGCTCGCACACTTGGTTGAGGCTCATGATATTAATCACTGGATTGTCTGGTCAAGACTCAATTATTTACAGACCGCCGTCATAAAGCTGCAATATTGTTGAGTGCGGTGTTAAACAACAAACCAACCAACTTTGATTACTGACCATTGGATGGCGTCGTCGGAAAAACTGTTTAGCTTTTTCCCATGTCCAATCTGCTGACAGTTACAACAACGGGGTGAGTTTGGTATGTACACATCCAGTCCTATGTTGAAATATTCAGCTTTGATTCTTGAAGGGACTTTGTTAAAGCAAATGTGAAAAGGTAAGTTTGGGTTATAATAAGTTTGTCACCATCTATTCTCATAAACCGCTTTACAGATGTTACACCTTGAGGCTTCAGCTCTGCTGCTATTTTATCCTCTTCTGACATGTCTGAAATGCACTTTCACGGTCGCGTTCAATGCCTCGACATGAATTTAGAGTTTTGTGCACTGTGACAACAATCTCAGTATTTGCGAAATGATGTGCTTGGAGAAGATTGGAGAATGCTGTCTCAATCAGGCGTTGTCAAGAGTCAACACTTCCTCGTCAGAAGACATCAATCAGGCGTTGCCAAGAGTCAACACCTCCTCGTCAGAAGACACAACAGTGTCTGTATCAATATGCCTTCTCTTTGATTTGCCCTGAACCACCAGAATCCCTTTTCATCCATCGACACAGGGGCGCAAACCCACGGCAGACAGGTTGCCCAATTTTGCCGCCTCTTACGACAAGCAGTTAGGTGCTGGGGACACATTCTACCCCATGTTCTCATCGGGGGACATTCAGTGGATATTTCAATCGAAGATTGTCTTTCATTTCGGATATGTGGGGAGGGGATATCATGAGATTATTTTACGACAATCATAGTCGCCTTTTACGGCAATGCTTGACCCTTGAAGATCCGGGGTAGAATAGGTCTTCAGCAACCCATGTTTGTCTTACAAGGCGAATATGCTTGTCATAAGAGGCAACTAACGGGATCGGGTGGTCTGGCTCGCTGACTTGGTTGCTGCATGATGATATCAGATGAATTCCAAACATTGAAGTGTGTGTGATGTATTTTGATTATTTTCAGCTTCAAAGTGAGGGTTGAATGGCACGAACATGTGCAACAAAGTATGTAATTGAAATGTAGGGTATCTCGTAGGATTGAACTGGAATCAGAAATGTCATGTCATGTCAGTTTAGAAGATACACCTACTGCTGTGTACCTTGCCTACAGACCCGTGAAGATTCCGGGGTAGAATAGGTCTTCAGCAACCCATACTTGCCGTAAAAGGCGACTATGCTTGTCGTAAAAGGCGACTAACGGGATCGGGTGGTGAGGCTCGCTGACTAGGTTGATACAAGTCATCGATCCCAACTGCGTGGATCGATGCTCATGATATTAATCACTGGATTGTCTGGTCCAGACTCGATTATTTACAGACCGCCGTCATATAGCTGGAATATTGCTGAGTGTGGCGTTAAACAACAAACAAACAAACAAACCTTGCCTAAATACAAGAGATACATTGGAGCTCAAGTGGGGAAGATATAATCTGACACACTAATTAACATACGAGTTCATATTAATGCACTGAAAACATCCTTTTATAAAAATGTGTGTTTGTTGAAGTTGACAGTTTGCCATTGATGGTCGTGTGAATACATATTCACATGTGGTTCTTTGAAGTTATGCCTTAACGGGAGACTATCAGAGAAGATTCAGGTCATTGGTCAAACATCATTTGTTCAGTGATTACCCCAATTGTTCCACAACAATGTCTTATTACCTCACAAGGCAGCATCGGCAACCTTTAACCAAGACTGAACAAATGCAACGGATAGTGGAGTAAAGCCCTCTTTAAATGTACTGTTGTTGCATCTACTCCATGACGTTTTCCTGAGCTTCACAGTACATCTGCGCTGAAGATATCTATTTACCACTAATGTTTATCACTAATGTGTACAAAATAACCATAATCTACAAAAAGGTAAACGAAGTATATTTAGTTGGTTGGTTGGTTACTGTGTTGTATAACACCACAATCAGCAATATTCCAGCTGTGTTACGGCAGTCTGTAAAAACGAAGTATATTTAGAATAAATTTAATGTACTATTAAACGTATTTGTCGTGACATATATAATACCAAAGGTTGATTATACAATATACAAGCGCCATAGCCATCAGGGCTGATGCTTGCGCAACTTTATTAAATGGCATTTTATCATTTAGAACATAATACTTGCCTGACTCCTATCGATGTAACGTGATAATGTTATACATAACTTGCTTGTGAATTCTTACTGGCAAGGTTGTGCACTAGAATTCCCCTTCGATCATGATACAAAGTAAAAAATGATTCAAAGCAATGAACATTTAGGTATTATTTCGAAAGAACCTACTTTTGGAATAAGCTTCCATTCGAAATTGAAGCCATCCACTGCATCTCCGAGCAGTGATACTGATGAAAGTGGTAAATGTGATGACAAAGCCCTACTGGCTTACCTGCTCACCCAACCACAACTTGGAAAGGGAACTGTGCATACGAGATCAACGTATCATGTATTTTTTCCCCTGAATATCGACCTGCTTAAAATCGTGTTCAAGTTTCATAAGTCATTAAACAAGAGCGATGAAGCCCTCTCCATACTCAATAGAAATCTCTGCCCAAAACAGAGTCTACTGTTCGACTCCGAACACATCATACGCCTGCGGTAAAACATGAAATATGTGCATTTATAATTTGAGCATTTAAGAACATGACGTTCATCTAATTCTAGAACAATGCACACTGGCCTCAATGATCTGCCGTGGACTCTTAACATTTCATGTTTATATTTCTTCTTCAGTACTTAACATCTGAACTTTGTGTTTTGGTGTTTCCAAAACAAAAAAACACATGCCAAATGTCAAATTTGAATGGAACGTTGATACAATTTTCAATTTCACCTTCCCTTGATACCTATTTTTTGAGAACACCGTCAACTCGAAACAACGCTTATGATATTGTTAGAATCGTACAAGGGACAATGGGGATTCAGTGGAATGGGTTTGTCGTTTTTATTTGCCGTAATCAGTGAGATACTGGGTCGCTGGTCATCTTACGTCTTTACATTCGCTACATTTACCTACTGAGTGCTTCTTTGACATATCTCATGTGTGAGGTGTGACTTGTGTCATTTGATATTTACTTTACTCCCATCATAGGTCTTTTATAGCCATGTAAATGTCTTGCCCATAGTTAATATCAGCTCTATGTGCTCCTTAATGTTGCCAATAAGGGAACTACTCATCTCTTGAGAAGTAACAGCCAAAGGATGATGATCCTCTAAAGATTACAAACCAGCTGAAATAGCTAATCTATCGAGCCACTGACATTCCAGTGTGAGACTAAAGTTAGCACTGATCTAGCAGACAAAAGCCACCTGCCCTAACTGTGTATCCCGCCCCACCTGTCACAAGCATGTGAAGATCCAGGGTAGAAAAGATCTTCAGTAACCCATGGCCATGCTTGTCGTAAAAGGCAACTATGATTGTCGTTTGGGGAGACTAACAGGATCGGGTGGTCAGGCTCGCTGACTTGGTTGAAGCACGTCATCGATCCGAATTGCGTGGATCGATGCTTGTGATGTTAATCACAAGATTACTGGTCCAGACGGCCGTCATACAGCTGGAATATTGCGGCAACAAACACACAAACAAACATTCATGCAGGATTCACCTATCTCGGTTGAACATGACACTTACTGAAAACTTATTCAGTGATCTGCGCAATATGATGATGTAGTAGATTGTGTTCTGGTGTTGTAAACAGATTACTTGTCGAACTGATGTTGTCTATGTTATGGATATCTATGCTGCCACTAGAATCGATGCAAACAGAGAGCTCAATGCGCATTGTATGCGAGGTAGTCATTATCCCCCCGGCATATAATGCGGGGAGATAAAGCTATGGGCTTGTCCGTCCGTCCGTCTGTCTGAATCGTTTCCGGAGCAGAACTCGAAAACCGTTAAATATTTCTTCATCAAACTTTGCATTTCTATCACTTAAGTGGGGAAGTTGTGCCTTTTGCTATTTTGGAATTTTTCAAAAATATTTATTTTCCAATTTTCATGAAAGCATGCTGGACATAGAGTGTTGTTTGTTTCCGGAGCAGAACTCCGAAACTGTTAAACATTTCTTCATCAAACTTTGCATTTATATCACTCAAGTGATGTAGTTGTGTCTTGTGCTATTTGGGAATTTTACAAATTTTTATTTTTTACGTTTCCATGGTAACAAGTTGGACTTAGGTTCTATAAGGGTAAAGTTCGTTTCCGGAGCATAACTCAAAAACTGTTAAATAGTTTCTTACAAAACTTTGCATGTCTACCAGGCACATATTTTACGTTTCCGTGGCAACAAGTAGGATTTAAGTTTTAATATAGGATGGGTTCACTTATGGAGTATACTCTTAAATATGTCCTTGCCAAACATTGAATGTCTATATATAAAGCACAAACTGAACTGGTGCCATTTGATATTCAGGAGTTTTAGAAATGTTTATTCAAGAATTTCCCATGCAGTTATTTTGACATTGGGTAAGGGAAATGATTTGTTCCCTGTTCATTTGTTTGCATAAAAAAACCCACAGAAACACACTTGTTTTACTATCCATATGGATGCGGCCATGGTGGATCTTTTGTGGGTAAACAATGTATGCTTCTTCAAGAACATTCAACTCTTGACTCATTACATGCATAATTGCACATTTACTAGTGGTTACTTTTCAGACAGCTGCCGGGGGGGGGGGGGGGGGGGGGGGGGCTATATGACGGCGGTCTGTAAATGATCGAGTCTGGACCAGACAATCCAGTGATTGATATCATGACCATCGATCCACGCAATCGGGATTGATGACATGCATCAACCGAGTCAGCGAGCCTGACCACCCAATCCCGAAGTCTGCAATGTGTAACTGTGGCTTTGAACTCCTTGAACATCCTCTGTTTTCACCAGATTTGGTACCGTCCGATTTCCACATCTTCCAAAACCTGAAGAAAGAATTGTCTGCCAAACATTATGTAAATGATTATGACATCATTGCTGCTTTGGATGACCTGTTACACCAGTGGGATCCAATCACTCTAGCTTCGTTGCCAACAGTATGGGGCCTCGGAGGGGATCATCATCAGAAATAATCAGACCTTTTCAGCCACACCTCGTACTTTTATCTCTGTTGCAAGAAGTTTCAGCTTGGAACAGAAATGTTATATTTGGACGACAGTGGACATTATCTAACCACAGTGATTTTGTTTCTGTAATAATTCTTTGTGTCAATCATCAAGACTTCTAACTTTGATCTCGGAATAAAAGAGATATGTTTGGCTTTACTATAAGAACTGTCTAAGTTAATTTGTCTTCCCATCATTTCAAAAAGCGTCGCTGGATTTACAATTTAACACAACATAAAAAACAATGACACAAATCAATCAACATCTTCAAACTATGAAACGGAGACAGCGCCGGAAACATTCTACCGTTAAAAAACGTCGCCCGTAAGCAGGCTGTTCACATATCCCACTACAAGGTACTGAAATCAGATTAATGCTATGTGAGAATAATTAGATTTAACCATTCATCTGAAAAAAACCTTTGGAACGAATTGCCTGTAGGAATATGAAACGTATCAACCAAATTAAAGCTTTGTGTTCTGTCTCGAGGGCTAAGAGGTTTTCAGGACGTCAATGATGATGTGCCCACGGTTATTCTCTCGGGCAGAGTAACTGCACTAATCGGAAACTGATCAGATGAGAATAAAGCGCCTCGACACAACCAGTTCTAGTCTTTTCTTTCCGAATTAAAAATTTGAAAACCCATTAAAGGTTTTTTGTTCCACCAGGACAATATACATGTGTACCAATCTCGTGTTGCTATGGTTGCAATGACCACGTTGTAACACACGGTCAATCCAACTGTTAAATGTTTCGAAATAAAAAGTGGGGAAGGGTAAACACAAGAAAACAAAAACAAATTGCTGCAATGCATGTCTTTGGCTTTGAACTTATTGAACATGCTCTGATTTGGCCAGATGTAGCGTCGTCAGATTGTCCCCCTTCCAAACAACTGAAGACAGAATTGTCTGGTAGACATTGTGTAAATGCTGATGACTTCATTTCTGCTATGGATGGCCTTCAACACAACCAGGGAGAGGTCTTCTACAGCTGTGGGTTCCAGACGCTCCAGCATCGTTGGTGGAGATATGTGGCCCTCCCAGCCGACTATGTTGAAAAATAATTAGCAATCCAACTCCAAAAGTGCAGTCCATCAAAGATGTATGAAATCCAGTCAGATAGAAAGGTGGACTGACCGACCGAACGCAACATTTGAATCTTTTTTCATGTGTGTGGTATTTTCATATGACGACACACTGCCGTTTGTCACTTCTGGCTGATCTACGACGATTAAATCCGTCATGCAGTAAATACGACAATCAGCGAAAATCATTAACGATCATGATTGTTTTCATGAATTATATTGTTATACTGGCATGCTAACTATTCAATCCTGACGTGAGCCTGACTCACAGCGGTGTGAAGTCGCGATGACAAGCGAAATAGTCCTTTCAATGCAAAACGTGTTGTTTCACAAGGAAGTGGCGCGGCTCGATGTTTACATTTTGCACATGGTGGCCGAGCAATATGAGGCCGAGCGTTGTCATGTTGAAAGGTAATGCCTGGGCCATGACTACGAAAAATGGTAGCCGGGCCGACAACAGGGCCGATGATCTCGTCGCGGTAGCGCTGTTCATTGAGATTTCCCTCTACAACTATCAAATGGGTTGAGTATATTTTGTAAAATCAAATTGTGACTTATACTTCGATGCATACACAAAAAATGAAAAATAATTCTAATAATTAAAAAGTCAGGTTTGTTGACAAATTTGATCATTTCGCTGCACATCGTAACACTGCTGGGAACACGTAGACCTAAAAGTCTTGATTTGGAAATGTGGCCGCGGGTACTCAACGGGACTCGTATTGGGACAGTTGACGTTTGAGAAGGATATGGAATCCTAGAAGGGACATTGTCGCGTTGTCGCCCTAACAAAAACAAGCAAAAATCGTCAAAATTAACGAAAGAGCATTTGTCGCATTGTCGCGCTTTAAACAATCTTTTTCTTTTTATTTTACTAAAGGGCGACAACGCGACATTTTACAAGATCAAAATATGTCGCGTTGTCGCATTGTCGTCCCATCAAAAATGTGTATAAAAGGCGTTGAAATGTCGCATTTTCGCGTTGTCGCCCTTTTCGATTAATGGTGCGCATGTGTAGTAAGGGAATTTATCTACTCGTGCGCCGAAATGGTCATACTTTTCAAACTCCAGTGGTCTTTTTTTTTTAGCTCCAATGGTTCTAAAACTAAAGTAGCAATGGCAATGTGGTTTGCTTTTCTCAAAATGAAAACAAATCTTATATTATTGCTTTAGAAATTATATCGTTATTGTCTGTGTCGGTTTCATAAACCAAACGTATTTTCACAGCAAGAAACAAACACTTTGCATATCTATTTAATTTAATTCTGGTCTCCGACATCTCTTTTTAAATGATACACGGTTTGCCATGTCATTTTAGACGGCGCACTTAGCAATATTCCAGCTAAATCTAAGTTTTAACGCCGCACTTAGCAATATTCCAGCTAAATGACGGCGGTCTGTAAATAATCGAGTCTGGACCAGACAATCCAGTGATTAATATCATGATCATCGATCCACGCAATTGGGATCGATGACATGCATCAACCAAGTCAGCGAGCCTGACCATCCGATCCCGTTAGTCGCCCTTTACGACAAGCATAGTCACCTTTTACGGGAAGTATGGCTTGCTGAAGACCTATTCTACCCCGGCGTCTTCACGGGGCTACAACGCGACATATTTTGACCTTGGACAGTCTTGCTCTGTCGCATTGTCACCCTTTGATGAAAAATGTAAAAAAAAGTTATTCAAAGCGCGACAAAGTTCCAAAATGTCGCACTGTCACGTTTTGGTTAACTTTGACACTTTTTGCTTGTTTTTGTAAGGGCGACAACGCGATAATGTCCCTTCTAAGATTCCATAGTGAGAGCTTCTTTGGTGAGCAAGTATGTCACGTTTGACGTTACGATAATATATCAATTTATACAATTTGTGACTGTTATCCTTCGATGCAAGCACAAGAACGAAATTTAAAACTTAAATGGATCTTTTACGAGTCCGTGCATAAATCATCACTGAAACAAGGCCTTAATCTGTAACTGTATATAGTTTCGTTCACCTGATAGTCAAAAACCTCAATTTGTTAAGTGCAATATACACTGAACTAAACTGAATATTCTGCAGAAATATTTCTCCCGTTTTACCACGATTTCGTTTTTCACATCTTCCCGAGGCAAGTGAGTTAACTGTCTATAAAAGTACAGTTTCCACCCTGGCCGAACTAGGCTGGTTTTATGGAGTTACATTTTGGCTGGGCTTACGAGTCTATGCATAGTCCAATCAAAATCGCGCACCGAAATCGAAATCCGGTTTGTAAAATGTCGTGCAGATTTCTGTCGATTGCAGGATTTGCAAAGCATGTGCACCGCCAACTCGTTGTCAACAGATATTTTCCAAGTCTTTTCATGTTTTTAATCAAGGTGCTCACGTGATTTGATGCACTTCGCTACGTAAGACCCGTTTTATCACAAAATAGATCTTGATTATCCATCAGATCGTTTTGACTGGGCGGCACCATTTTGTTTGAAACAAATGCAGTTGATACGAGAGGTGGAATCTGGTTGGTCCATATGAGAGGCTTAGAAGGGACATAACTCGTAATAACCACTGGTGGCTCTAGGGTCGAGCCAAGGAATTACAGCCTAGTTCGGCAAAGGTGGAAACTGGACATTTATGGTCAGTTAACTCCCTTGCCTCGGGAAGATGTTCTTTCATTGCAATGTGTCACCTTGTAGGATTTCCATTACATTGTGTTCTTTTTCGAATTTCTGCTTATGTGCAATGTCTTAAATTTATTTTTATTTCAGTTCATTTATCTTAACATAATACTTTACCATTTCTTTATCACATTTATTCCACTTCAATTGACAAAGGATACAAGGACGGTAGCACACATCTGTGACTGTGATCAGTTAGGTCTAAAACCCCTGACTCTTTTATTTATAAATATTTCCTCTTTTAAACTAATTTTGTTTATAAGTTGAACTATTATGATTTATGAATTATGAATTGATAGTTTTTCATACAAGATAATTTGTTATTACAAGAATTCAAAAAGTTCGAAAACGTGATTTCATAAAATGGTAGTTGTATAAGACGGACACAAATGTGATTGATCCGCAGTTTGTCTTCAGTTAATCGAACCACCTGTTTTCTTTCAGCATATCAAATTGCAGAAGGGGATAATTTCTTATTGATAGCTTACGAAATGGTAAATATTATTGTTCAACTCATTTGTTACTCATTGGTCATTACGGCGTCAGGCAACATACAAACCCTTTTTTTTCTACAAATTGTGAAAGTGGCTGGTGCTACCTGTCGGGCAGGACATGCTTACCCGTTTCGCATTTCTGATTTTTAGTGATCAGTCCATTGCCCTTTACTCCAAATAGAATCGAGAGTGTTTATTAAAATCAACTCTGCTTTTGGCAGATATTTCTTATGAATATGGAACGGGTTTTGTCGCTTTTAATTATATTTACAACAATAAGTTTATTTTACACTTTCCCATATCATAAGAACTCTCTGCCCAAAACTGTATGATTCCGACTATATCATGAGCATGTGTTTATGGATCACTATCAAATAGTGATGACATCAGGTGTTCGCGAAAACGTGGGATGTGGCAGCCGTCACAAACACATGCAAGGGCAAGTCAGTTGTTCACCTGTAGAAATAGACGGGAACATATGATACAACTCAAAAGAGGGAATTGCATCGGACATCATTTTTGTCACTGATGTCCTAAATTTGAAAATGTCGTTGAATGTTGTAACTTTGATCAAACAACATCTGCACAAGAGTCGTATGACGCTCTTTGAAATTTGGTAGAAAGAGCATGCTCGATTGTACCTCAAAAACTGTTAAATGTAAACATCAAAGACTGGAACTGCACGAATATTGCCTCAATTGGGGGGAAAGTTGAAGTCATCCCTCTTGTCATAGAGTCTTTGTGAATTCTAATCTTTATACATAGATCTAAATGTGAACCAGATGAGGCGGTCTTACTGGTCTCATTTATTTTTAGTTCAGGTTGGTAAATCAGCTGCAGTGGGAGGGAATTGGTCATCTGATTGTTGTTGATGGTCAGATGGTCAGATCATCGATATACCTGAAGCTTAAGTTAAACATCTTGGCCAAATGACCTGGTTTTGACTTTGCCAGTACGAGCAGAAGTTCCGATGCATATGCACCAAGAAAAACACAAAACCTAACAAACAATCAAACAAATCACCATGCAACAAACCCAGATTCTATTCTATCTACCGTAATAGTGGTGGAATATTGCTAATTAAGCAAAGGCAAATTTATTTTAGAGGATGTTCATATTGCTTGAATATTGCTGAGTGTGGCATTAAATAACAAAACCCTGAAATGAAGAACCACGAGCATATAACATAATGTATGCCGCTCGGGGACAACCTCATGTATGTCCGAAGTGAAAAAACTTTACCCATCGTACTAGTGATGCAAGAGGAGGGATTTATGTTGCTATAATTGGCTCATAGTGATTAAAATAACGGGATCGGGTGGTCAGGCTCGCTGACTTGGTTGATGTATGTCATCGTATCCCAATTGCATGGATCGAAATTGCGTGGATCGATGCTCATAACGTCAATCACTGGACTGACTGGTAACGACTCGATTATTTACAGTCCGCCGTCATACAGCTGAAACATTGCTGAGTGCGGCGTTAAACAACAAACAAACAAACACACAACCGCTGGTCATGATGTAATGTGAGATGAGAGAGGCACGCACGTGCCCCCTTATATAGTTTAAATAGCATCTAGAAGGTTCTTTACAGTGCTGGATTAGTGTAGCTGATCTCGAAGATTCCAGAGTACACTTGACTCCAAAAGCAGTGAATTCCACACCACTGCTTACATTATATAGTAATCCATTCCTGACAACTAACCAATGTCAAATCACAATGCTATGAACTTCTACTGAAACTTATTCTACCCCGGAATCTTCACGGGTAAAAACATGCAAGTGGTAAAAGGAACAAGTTCAGTTCTCCTTCAGTATTTATGGGTTCACTGCTTAATTTATACTGACCCAGTAGGCCCAAAAGAAAGTATTCATGCTTTATTCTTCAGGAAAAAGAACCTGGCTTCACATTGCCAACCAGTCTCCCTGCGCATATGAAAACAGATTGACGCTACTTCAATTTCACATTTCACTACGTTGCTGGACTAATCGGCACCATGGCCCACATGGAAAAGTAGAATTTCTGGTGAAAGGTAATCTGTTCTCAATATCTTGTAGTATTTGAAAATCTATCATATTGTCGTAGCCAGCCGGGTGGGGCGATTTTTTTTCTATTTTCTAGAAAACAAAAAAAACTTAACTAAGGCCTTGGTTCATGTCACCAATCACCCCCTGATGAAACAGGTAAGCGCCTCACACCCCATGTGCAGGATCTCCCACAGAAACAAGTATCTTGGTATAAAGGATGCTACACATCTTTCACAAGCAAACGGAATTCGGTGAGCGTTACAAAACGCAAGCATGTGATTGATGATGATGATGATGATGATGATGATGAACCCGTGATCAGGAAACCAACAACAAAGGTAGAAGGTCGATTGGACATAAGTGTCTCTTCTGCCAGCCTCGAAAACGTAGAAGTCTGCACCAAGTACAATCTCTGGAAGTAGCAAGACTGATACAAGACTGATACAAGACTGATATAAGACATTGTAGAACAGGATCACATGTTAAATTGTCGAATTGGTGAAAACGACCTTGTTGCCTATGAAGCTAACTATCACAGATTGTGTAAATATAAAGCTGAGAAGAATCTAGTTACTGATAAACCATTAAGAGAAGAACATGCTCAAACAAATGATGTCTACAGCACAGCCTGGACCCGATTAGTAAACGTTATTGATTTCAGCTTTCAACAAGGTCACATATTACGTATGGACGCTATCCATGACTAGTACCCTCAAATGCTTCTTTCATGTGAGATCAAACACACAAATTAAAGCTGCAAAACCGTCATGGCGGAAAGATATTGTTCCATAATCTATGTAAACCAAATAAACTTTGCGTGGAGGCACTTAAAGATCACATTGAAGCGAATGAAACAGAGCATACCTACAGTTTGTTTGTTGTTTAATGCTGTAATATGACGGCGGTCTGTAAATAATCGAGTCTGGACCAGGTAATCCAGTGATTGACATCACGAGCATCGATCCACGCAATTGGGATACAATGACATGCATCAACCAAGTCAGCGATCCTGACCACCCGATCCCATTTGTCACCTCTTACGACAAGCATAGTCGCCTTTACGTTAACAACAAACAAACAAACGAACAAACATAAAGTAATTGGTTACTTGGTTTATTTCACAACGTACTTGACCTATTAAAAAAAACACGTAGTTTCATTTTTTATATAAGTTTTAAATCGAAGCTTTTCAGACGTGCATATGCATATTTAATTTTCCAATCAGTCTTGAACATTTCATCTTTAGCATTCTGGCAAAAATGTGATGCCATACTCAATGCCACTACTTTGAAATCAGCCTGTGAAGTCAAGATTGTGTCGCAATCTAAAACCTCTCTTTGAGATCGTATCCATGTTCTGTGTATCATACAATAACCTCTTTATTATCCTTCAATCATGGACGCCAAGAAGTTGAATTATTTGTCACATTAATATCAGCTACGCGCTTCAGATTATCCCTCCTATTAGAAATCATTTAAGGATCAGTTGCCTAAAGAAACTTTAAACTGTGATGTAAAGAATATTATCCGAACAATGATTTCTTGGGAATGATTGAATAGGCTGTTAAATCAAACGGTTGGTTGGTCAGTGATTGATATCATGAGCATCGATCCACGCAATTGGGATCACGTATTCTATCATGACATTGATGACTGCTTGATTCTGATTGGTTAAAAAGAGGTTTCCTTTTTGCTACGGAAACACCTTTAAAAAATATTAAGCCTTTTCACCAAAAACACCCGTGCGTATTTATACATCGAGAACCTACATATCGATTCTTAAAAAATGGCTGCCGATCGATCACCCCATTATGAACTGTAAGACGTATCTATATTTCCTCTTTCACACGCTTGGTCTCATATATAAGCCAGGTCTCCAATACACGTCGAGCCAACGGTTCTCGCAACATTAATAGACGGCATAGCGTCTAATAGTGGAAATACGGTATTTTGATGTCGGAAGTTTTTGGCGTTTTGGCAGGAGATGATTAAAAAGTCCATGAGAAAACACTCCAAGATTCTCTAGCTCCCTTTGAAAGACGAAACCAATGTCCCGACATGACTGAAGTCAAAGCACACATGGATCATAGCAACTTATCAAACTTGATGAGATTCATTTCAGAACACGCAAAATTAAGAAAATTATACACTAACCACTGTTTCTGTGCCACAACTCTCACGACAATGTTCTTTCACAAACATGAATCCGAGAAAACTTGAATTGTGAGGTTAAATCATGCAGATTCCTCGTGTCAAAATAGCTGGCTTTTCTGCAGCTGTAAAAGCGTCTTGTATGCATCCTGAAAAAGCGGCTGTTCAGTCATACTCCAGTTCCATTGGTATTCACATTGACTAACCGGCTCATTCCAAGTGAATCTACAGGGTTATGTTGAACCACATCCTAAATCGGGGCTGTCATCTTGCTACGTAACTATCTGCTGAGGCACGGAAACTGTAAACATTGGCAGCCATATTGGCAGTTTTGAAGTGTGAGTAGCTGTGATGAAGATCAAGTTCTTCCACATCCAAGTTCGGGGTGGAGAGTTTATTTGGATTTTTTTATTGTTTACCGGGGGTAATTCCTTACTAACTAATACGACTTACCCATGCAAAATAAGTAGTAGAATGTTAATTCATAAAGCTTGTTGTAGAAATGTATTCGTTTAGCATTTTAAGGGTTTTTACAACCTGTCACACCTACAACGGAAATGACATGTTCGATTTCCAAGTAATGACGTCTCTCGCTGATTTCCAAGAAATGACTTGGTCAGTCCAAACAGTGCACGGCAGGTTCGTAGAAATTAAAACATTTGTCTTTGGACTAGGTTTGGAGTATTATTGGTCTACTTCTTTTTAAAAAACTATGTGTAAACTAATTCTGAATTACGCAAGACTATTGTGTTTTTAACCCTGAACTTTAGATATCTTTGTCACATATATAACTAACTGCATGTGACCACTTTTCGGAATGTTCAAAGATTGCGGACCTTTGTACCCTGTGTTGTTACGCGTTGCAAGATAACACTGTTTTCAAAGCGTTGTTGCCATCATCATCGTAGAATGGAGATAAACCTACTGTGTTTTGAAATTTAGTCCCACTGTAGAGTAGATACCTCATTAAAATATTTGAAACCCCGCGCTCTATAGTGTGATTACATCAAATTTCAGAACACAGTAGGTTTATCTCCTAATTAATTGAACCCGTTACTTGTAATCATACGCAATATGAACTGCATGGTCGTGTGACCCCCAGAAATGAATTCTTCCTCGTAAGCCAGGACCCTTGTGTATCCAGGTCAGGTCATTATCTAGCTACAAGGGCATTGCTAACCAGTGATTCATTAATCTAGAATTTGCGGTTGAGAATACCTCTGAGGATGGCTGTTCTGTGATCTTTACACTTTGAGTTAACAGAAACATTAACTATGGCTGGAAGGCAAGTCAATAATTGAATATTATTTTTTTGGAAAGTGACTACATTCAAAATGCAGAGAACACATCGAGAATCAATTTTTGAAAACCCCAGAAACGCTAATGTGATATTTTGTGAAGCTCATCTTTTGTTGTCAAGTAATAAGGAAAATATACAGTGTAGGAATTGTTACTGTTATACGAACATCTGACTGCTGAAAGGGAGATGTTTGATTGTTTAATTTGGTGTGACTGATTCTGTTTTCATACCTATTCAACTGTGAACATCTAGTTTTTAATCTATGTTTCAAGTCGGTAATAACTCTTTCATTTCTCAATTACAATAAAGATGAGTGTTTTTCAAATAGTCAGAAATTGATGGTATTTCGTTGAAGAAGTAGGGCATTTTTTTTCTCCATGCTGTTGTTTTTCTTGTTCTAATGTTTTCAGATTTCTTTACTCCAACATGAGGTTATTTGGTTGTTGGTTTGTTGTTTAACGCCGCACTCAGCAATATTCCAGCTATATGACGGCGATCTGTAAAATAATCGAGTCTGGACCAGACAATCCAGTGATTGACATCATGAGAATCGATTCACGCAATTGGGATCGATACATGCATCAACCAAGTCAGCGAGTCTGACCACCCGATCCCGTTAGTCGCCTTTTACGACAAGCATAGTCGCCTTTTACGGCAAGTATGGGTTGCTGAAGACCTATTCTGAGGTGAGTGAGTGAATGAGTTTTAACGCCACTTTGAAGAGTACTTTAATTATATCACGTCGTGTCAGCTTTATGAATGAGAGAGGAAAATTTCGTTGTTTGATGTCACACAAAGCAATATTCCATCTATAAGACAGCGGTCTGTAAATAATCGAGTCTGGACAAGACAATCCAGTGATCGATATTGTGGGCAATGATCCACAAACCTGGAAACACAACCTGCCCAAACAACGATTCAATATGTTTGGAGCACGCTAAAGGGACGCAAGTCTGCACAACGAATTAGATGATTCTTATGCCATCCGTATGAACTTAGCTGCAAGCATTCCCAACAACATACAAAACAACCTAATCTCATGACCCTGATAGAGACGTCCAATACAAACAAACAACAGCAAATGTCACTTACTTCCACTTTAGGTCATTATGTTCAATTTTAACCTCGTGCACCTGAACACATAGAACTTGGGAAAATAGTTCGTGAGACGTCGACTTCATATTGCAATTCGACTATGCATATATGTATTGTAAAAAAGTTCCGTTTGATTTACCCATGCTTGCCGTAAAAGGTGACTATGCTTGTCGTAAAAAGGCGGCTAACGGGATCGGGTGGTCAGGCTCGCTGACTTGGTTGATGCATGTCATCGATCCCAATTGCGTGGATCGATGCTCATGATATCAATCACTAGATTGTCTGGTCCAGACTCGATTATTTACAGACCGCCGTCATATAGCTGGAATATTGCTGAGTGCGGCTTCAAAAAACAAACCAAGCAACCAATCATATATAAGAAAACTGCTTTGTCCTTCTTATTGGCTGTTGAATTCCTCTAGCAGTGCAACTTGGCATCAATTGTTAACTTTGATTTATCACGTATAGAAAAAAAAATATCATACTGTAGGCCTGTGGCCTCTTCTGTGCAAAAATAAAGATACATGAGATATTACATGTACTGTGGAACAGATTTATTTTCTTAATGTTGTTCATCTAATCATAAACCTCGGAATGCCATCAGATATTAAAGATCAAAGCAAAAAATATATGCCAAAATGTTTATCCTAATTACTTGAGGGGGATTGGTAACCTCTCTGTTTTCTAATCCGCATTAGGCTTATTTAGTGATGATATATGAAGACATATATTCACTTGTGAGTAATTTACAGGGTATATTTAGTATATGATGCCTTAACACTCGGAGGGAATCCGCTTGTACGCCATTTGGCTTTGATGTGTGAATTCCAGGTTGCAATGAAATGGTTTCTTATGAGCTCCAAGTAGATAGCCGTAGATATGCATCACAAGCCAGTGATAGAACTGTGTTGTTTTCTAGATCTAGACGAGAAACCTCAGGGCATTCTATCATGAAAGAGGAGGAGAAATAAGATGTAATCGTAAGATATATGTGTGCTGTGTGCACTGAGCGCATTCACAGAGGTGCTTCCCTGTAAACTTGTTCTGTAACTTGTCATAAGAGGCGACTAACGAGCTTAAGCTCGCTGTCTGGATCGATTTTCTTGATGTCAGTCACTAGATTGTTTGGTCCAGACACGATTATTCATTTATTTACATTCACGGTGGGGATTCCAGGTTAGAATGACGAGCTAACGCTTCAACCACTTCGCTACCCCAAAATGTAGAAACAATACAAACACATCAAGCTCATGAAACTTCCTAACCATTAACTGCTACTACAGCGCTTATTAGCGGATTTCTCTACAGGTTGACAAAAGATTGCAAATCAAATGAACCTTTGTAGTGTTTGACGTATCTTTGTGAGACTCGTGAAGATCCGGAGTAGAAAAGGTCTTCAGCAACCCATGCTTGCTGTAAAAGGCGACTATGCTTGTCGTAAGTGGCGACTAACGGGATCGGGTGATCAGGCTCGCTAACTTGGTTGATGCATGTCATCGTATCCCAAATGCGTGGATCGATGTTCCTGGTGTCAATCACTGGATTGTCTTGTCGAGTTCGTGTATTTACAGGCCGTCGACATATAGCTGAGTTCGGCTTTAAACAACAAACAAATAAACGTATCTTTGACCCGTTATAGAGCCCTAAATGTAACATTAGAAACCTCCATTTGAGCGTTCTAAAGTCAATTTAGAGCGGAGAAATTTTGAGGTAAGCTGTCTGGTTGTCGTTGGAATATATCATTTCTGTTTAATTAGGAGATAAATTGAATTTGGAACCGAACGCGCAGCTTGAGCTTTGGTTTTATCAAATATAGTGAGTGAAAAGGCGTTGGTTCTCAGGACAGGGACTAAAAGCATGTAGCCCGGCAAATCGTAGGCTGACATGCGCCGAGCACCCTAAATGAAAACTAAGCAAGCTTTCCAAAGTTCATTACCGTGATTCACTATTGTGGCGTCATATATCGCTCATTGTGACGCAAAAGATGTGGCGTCACAGTCGTACAAAGAAAAGCGCCAAATAGCCAGCGCTCTGTTGTCCTCAAGGCTTCAAATACAATTTCTTTTGTGCAGATTTCTATTGTGTTTCCAGCATGAAAATATTGCCAGACAACCAATGAATATCGTAATAACCGCAACTTTGCCATTTGAAGCATATAATCGTACATATAATAATTTAAATATGCCCACCGACAATTACCTGTAGTACTATTCTATAAAAAATTGCTTCTGTAGTGATACGGTCAAATCGGCTGTTTCAATCAGAGGGCCGTTATTGTAATTTGATTTTTCTGATTATTGTAAATCGAGTATTTACCAAAGTCATGGGAGATTAAATGTATATTTTCTTATCTGAAGTTTTAAATATTGAACACATAGTATATGTTCTTTTCTAGTCTTGTCATCGTCATCAAGCACAACACAAACTGACAAAATAATTCATCATGTGTGAAATAAGCCTTTTCATGACGTCGTGCTACGATGTATAACAGTTTGAGTATAGTAATGGAAACCCCGAATAAATGCAGCCGTTAGTAATGTCATCCACACAGTTGCCGCGTATACTTTTTGATCCACAGTGCCATTGCACGTCTGCAATGTATAACTGTGGCTTTGAACATCCTCTGTGTTTTAAGGCAGTGTAACTTATTGTTAAACATTAATTGTAACTGCATTGCATTCTTTCTGATGATGGGGCGGTCGGGTAGCCTAGTGGTTAAAAGCGTTCGCTCGTCACGCCGAAGACCCGGGTTCGATTCCCGACATGGGTACAATGTGTAAAGCCCATTTCTGGTGTCCCCCGCCGTGATATTGCTGGAATATTGCTAAAAGCGGCGTAAAACCAAACACACTCACTCACTCACTCACTCTTTCTGATGAGATTCAGTAGAAGTTCATGGCACTGTTTTTTTACAATAACTGTTTGTCAGGAATGTAGTACAGTTTAATGTAAGCAGTGGTGAGGAAGTAATTATATTTAGTACACATACGTGATGATCCACCAGAACAATGCAAGGCTGCGATGTATAACGGTGGCTTTGAGCTCGAACACCCTCCGTAGTAACCAGACTTGGTGCCGTCTCTTTCCACACTGGGCGTAAGAACTGTCTGCCAACCATTATGCAAATAATGGTGACGTCATTTCTACTGTGGATGATTTGTACACCACCAGGACAAAGCCTTCTACACTGGTAGGATCCTGGCAACCCAGCATCTCTGGCAGCAGTGTGTGGACCTCCACCATCGCTTTTTCAACTTCACCTTGTACATTTGCACCTAATGCAAACATTTCAGCCATGGACAGAACGACAGTTGATATTATCTAACCACAGTGATTTTTTAATAAAATAATTCTTGGTATCATTGTGTCAATCATTAAGACCACTAACTTTGGTCTCGGAACAGGGACAAGGGCTTTACTAAAAGAACTGTCCAACTTAATTTGTCTTCCCGTCAGGTTAGAAGCGCGCTGGATTTACAATTAAGCACGAGACAAAAACCGAATAAAACACATTATTCCAGACCTCCAAACTATGAAAAGGAGACAGCACCGGATACATCCTACCGTTAAAAAACGTCGCCCGTAGGCAGGCTGTTCACATACCCCACTACAATGTACTGAAATCAGATTAATGCCATGTGGGACTAATTAGATTTAACCATTCATCTGAAAATCTTTGGAATGAATTGCCTGTAGGAATATGAAACGCATAAACCAAATGGAAGCTTTGTGTTCTGTCCCCAGGGCTAAAATGTTGTCGGGATCTCAATGATTATGTGTCCATGGTTGTTATCGCGGACCGAAGGACTCACTGGTAAACCGTTAACTGATATAAAAGGAGTCAACTGGGCAAACAGCTCCAGTCTGTTCATTTGTCTGAATGAAAAAGAATATTTCATAACTCAGAATTAAAGCCTGCATCCATGAAATATAATGTGGATAAGTGTTTCTCTCCCAATTCTTGTGTTCGTGACATGCAAAGACTCTGGGTGAAACGTTTCGAGGCATCATTTACAATTTCGAGGTTTTACAAAACATTGTCAAATGAGACATTTTTCCAATCTTCCTAGTAGGACCAGTCAATGTCTAGTTTGTTAATTAATAAGGTAAATGCCGTGGGAATATTTAGAATTGCAGGGGTTAAGAAGTGTTCAACGGTACCATAACTGCCGGTGTAGCGTTACGTCCCTGTGCTCATCTGGATTCCAATTCATCCTCATTGCGATCCTTCCTGTGTCTTCTGTCTACATTTGCAGTGGTGATCAAATCCGATATGCGAGAAATAAATGATGGAAGTCTGTTCATCACCTCTGGGGACCGCCTCCGTGGTCTAGTGGTAGAACGTCCGCCCGGAGAGCGGAAGGTCCGGGGTTCGATCCCCGACCGCGTCATACCAAAAGACGTTAAAAGATGGTACTTGTTGTTACCCTGTCTGACGCTCGGCATTAAGGGGCTTAAACAAGAACTGGTCGGCTCGGAGTCAGTATACTGTGTCTGAGTGGGGTATTCATGTTAAACTGCGGCATGGTATCTCAGTGAGCTAGCACTATAAATCGGCATCAGTCCGGACTAGTACAAGCAGCTACACAAACACACACACGTACATGCACGTCGCTTTATAAGTGCAATAATCTTGGACGCGACGTTAAACCCAATTTCACCGCACCTCACCACCTCTGGGACAGGTGGAGTGAGAGGGTACAGTTTTACACCGCCTTTAGCAATACTCTAGCAACACCACGACGGAGGACTCTGGAAGTGGACGTTACGAATTGTACACATTTGGGGAATGGGACCCCGAGCACAACAAGCAAAGGATTGGACCACTAGGCAACACCACTGCCCTTTGAGCAGTTAAGTGATCTATACTAACGTTCAAAGCTGATAATTAATTGTTGTTTAACACAGCCTCATTAGCGTCTACGTGCTTATTTATTTGTTTTCCTGGAATGACATGAGCAAAACGCCAAGACTTCATTACCTTCCGAAATGAGAGGCAAAATGTAACCAAATATATCGGCTCTATCTCGACAGAGTTCGGATAAATATCAGCTGACGTTAATGAAATGTACATAATACTCAACGGGTTCCTTTGCTCATAAATCAACCATTCAACCCGACAGAAGAAGCGGAATACTAAGAACTAATGTACTGTCGGAAATGCTAGAAAAACGCCTTTCTGACTTCATTTATCAAATGCGAATCATAGGGCTATGGAAACAGCATATATCAAAACTAAGCAAATCTACCTGTTTTTAGCCTAGCCTAACCGGAACTGTGATTAGCCTAAAATCCACTTTTTCAGATAAAAATGATGTTTCTTGTTGTCATGCATGTATGAAATGGCCTTTAACCTGAGGTAATTACCTAACACCTGTCCCGAGGTGATGACATCGCACAGGCTATGTTATAATTATTATGACAGAATCGCATGCGCATATTTCTATAGTCAGACCTCCCTCAATAGACTGTTTCGTTTGAATGTTTCTCCTGTAAAATAAGACTCGATAAGACTCCTTGTGAGTGAAATACTTCAAACCACAGGTAGGTAGATCGGTACTTAATCGACATGTCAATAGCAACCGCCTGTGAAACATTCTACAGTAAAGTACGGTTATAACGAACTCAAAGGGACTACTCATATTGGTTCGTTATAACCGTAGTTCGTTATAAGCATATATACAGCATAACTACAGCAAATAGTCGGGACCAAAAAAGTAAGTTCGTTATATCCATCAGTTCGTTATAAACGTGTTCGTTATAACCGTAGTTTACTGTATCTTGTTTTAAAGGGCAAAATCATTTTTTCTAGCATTTCCGACAGTTCTTTAACACTACACCACCGATACAACCGTCGATAATAGAGAAGTTGACATCAATATGTAACCTTTCAGTCGACACTCGCGACCTTTCGAATAATACAACAAATGCTGCCACAGCACTGCTGCTTATCAGGTTTATTCAGAGCAAGCCCCACATTATACTTTGTAAAAGTTTGAGCCGTCAAGTGATGGGAATGTCACGTTGGTATATGGATGTTTGGACAGCATGATAGAAGTGTCAAATTCTTTATACTCAGAAAAACATGGTTATGGTAACAAGCATTCTTGTCAAGTGTCACGTGAATTGCCGGTGAAGATAATCACCCGTTTAATATCTATACACCTTATTTTTGAAAATAATGACAACACATTTTTCATATTAAAAACTGTTTAATAACATCGTGTGGACGGACAGTTATTGACATTTGTTGGTAATTTTTATGGAGCGTCGGTAGCACTGTACAACTGTCCACTCTAGCCGAGATAATCATTTCTCGACAGACACTACTAGTTTTCACAAAACACGTTATTATTGAATGTGTCCGCGACTTTTTGCAGTTGTTGTAACGTGAAAATATACGGTTGAAATAGAGTAAACAGACTCTCATGTGTGTGTTGTAGCAGCGCAAGCGCTGTGGCATTATAAAGGTTCAGACTACCATTAATGAGTGAGTGAGTATGGTTTTACGCCGCTTTTAGCAATATTCCAGCCAAATCACGGCGGGGGACACCAGAAATGGGCTTCACACATTGTACCCATGTCGGGAATCGAACCCGGGTCTTCTGCGTGACGAGCGAACGCTTTAACCACTAGGCTACCCGACCGCCCCCTTCCATTAATGAACAAAACCTATTTGGAATGATCATCTCAGCATTTATCACTACATCCTCTACGCGGTGATTGTGGTGGTGGTTGTGGTATAGCTTGAGGGCGACCTGAACCAGAGATAAAGTCTATTTGAGGATGTTTTAGGATAATAAATAGATAATAAGTAGATTTACTGCACCTATGGAATTAATTTACATTGTACCCGATTACTCTGATGAAATGACTTATGTTTCTAGGTTTGTCAGCACCATACCCGTGCTCGTGGGTTTCATCGAAGTGGTAAACGTCTGAGGCCTGCATCACTTCGGGCTTTCCTCCCACGTTAAGCTGACAGGCTGTGATATAACTGGAATACTGTTAAAAGCGGCGTTAAACCCAACTCACTCACTCACTCACTCACTCACTGATGAAATGACAGAATCCACTGCTTAATGAAATGGATTTAAACATCAAGCAAACACAATTTGGTCTTGAAAAAAAGATGACGCTCGTTCAATAATAATGCAGAAAATCTAACAGAAAAAGAAATAACATGAGTAAAAGCGACACATTTATTTGGTTTAATGTTTAGATCTACCGACGAGGTTCGCCCCAATTATGTTCCTAGGTTTATCAGCACCATACCCGTGCTCGTGGGTGTCACCGAAGTGGTAAACGTCTGAGACCTGCATCACTTCGGGCTTTCCTCCTACATTAAGCTGACACGCCGTGATATAACTGGAATACTGTTAAAAGCGGCGTTAAACCCAACTCACTCACTCACTCTACCAGACGACATATTATTACATTACCTCATACTTGCCTGGTGCAGTCACATACCCTTGCATTGCATGTAGGGGCCCAATATTGCAGCAAGAGGAAACGTTTCACTTTTCTCGAGCACCGCGCTTCTAAGATTTTGTCTCATGTTAACATAACGAGCACATTTTAATGTTGAAATGCTTCAGGCGTTTTATCACTACATTGGGCACAAAGAGATGATACCTCTTATCATCAACACTTGTGTAGGCGTTGACCGCACAGTGACCAAGACTAAGTCTAGTTAAAACACCTTCGTCACGTCTTCGTGTTGTAAATGAGTAGTGGCCCTTGGACCAAGTGGATGGTCGTTAGAAATGTCGTCCTCTTGTCAACCGATGCAGTCTCGTGATTTAGCGCTCCGAAATTGAACAGATGGTGTAGATACAACCAATCTCATAACAGATAAACCTTCTGCTGACATGACTCGATAAGCGAACATGACATGACATGACTCGATAAGCGAACATGACATGACATGACATGTCATG
Organism: Haliotis rufescens; assembly: GCF_023055435.1. NCBI lineage: Eukaryota > Metazoa > Mollusca > Gastropoda > Lepetellida > Haliotidae > Haliotis > Haliotis rufescens. Next base: position 1,998,985 of record NW_025964157.1, read on the forward strand.
ACATGACATGACTCAATGAGCTCATCGTCTCACTGGCTCCCTGCGCCCCCACCTTCACTAAACTGGGTTGTCTATTGAAATGTTATTCCGCGACTAACGGGATCGGGTGGTCAGGCTTGCTGACTTGGTTGATGCATGTCATCGATCCCAATTGTGTGGATCGATGCTCATGATATCAACCGCTGGATTGTTTGGTCCAGACTCGATGATTTACAGACCGTCATCATATAGCTGGAATATTGCTGCGGCGTTAAACAACAAACCAACCAACCAACTAAATATGAGTTTAGAACCGTCATCATATTATAATCAAATTCAGAGAAAGTCGCACATATCGTTGCTATGTTGCACCTTGCGAGACAAGTCTATTGTCGAATCATCAGCTAGAAATGTTGCATTCACGGGTCACTCTTACGCCAATAACGTCGTTTTTCAACATTGATTTTCAATATGTGCAAAGTTAAAATGAGTAATAAGTAAATTACTACACTTGTTTCCGTTTGATTCTGTTTTTTATTACAATTCGTGTATTTCAAAAGGTGTCGAACTCTCTTTTGCTCGTTAGATACAATACGAAATACAAACGTTGCAAAATAATCGTTCAGTAATCTAGATGTACTAGCGGAAAAAGTAACTTATATGAAGTAAATAATAAAATTTCAGTCATTCTGAAATTGAATAATGCATCTTTCATTACATATTCATGAAGATATAACTCGACTGTAAGGTCGTGATTCACAATTTGCACGTGCATCAATCTTATTAGAATCAGATCTCAGTTAATGCCACCGCTTAAAAAAGATCTGTGCAGATCCCATTACGGGCCAAGTCAGAACTACCTTTCATCAGACCAATCAGAGCGTCGCTTACCAGATCGGGAAAGTTATAGTTGGGATGTGTTTTCTGATCAGGCAACCTCGAAAAGATAAAAACGGGGTATTTCAAACGACACTTACCAACTGTTTAACTGAATCTGTTTAAATCATCGTCTGTCTCTCGCTTCAATGGCATAAACATTTGAAACGACTTTTCATAGCTCATGGGAAGTACAACCATACATTCTCGGCCATCTGTTAGACATTTCTTTATTCAGTTTTCAAATATGGAATCGATATTTTTCATTGGGGAGTCTGGAATGGAAGTCGCCAGGTTGATTCTTATGCCCTAAAACCCGAGAAAGCCGCTTTCTGATTGGATAATATCCATGTCGATTTTTTCCTTTGTCATTTCATTGGTCGGTATAAGTTCCCGAGAGATCGTTCTGACGTGACCTTTGTTTTGCGATAGAGAGAACAAAGATGTGATTTTAATGAGATTGCAGGTGCGTGTACATGCACGGCACACAATTTGGATGTTTGTTGGGAGCATGGTACTCATGGTTTCCTTTAATGTGAACACCATACAATGATTGTTTAGCAATCATAAATTTGTGTCTAACCGTAAAGAACGCTAACAGAATGCCACGGTTTGATGAAATCCAAATCTCCAAGCGTCATGGGCACACCACAAACAGCAATGGCGCAAAACAGTTGAATGTTCATCGAAACATAATATCATCTCTTTGGGACGTTATCCACGTGCAGGGCAAAGCTCATGACTTGCCACGGGCGGGTCTTCCACTTGAGACGTCACGTCAACGAGACAACCATATTCGGTTGGTGCAACTACAATAATCAATACGAAACTGCCCCATTTACATCTGGGTGGCAAAACTGTTCCCAACCGATTAAGAGTGCACAGCACGCCACCGTCAGGCATGCCTAGCTTAGGTTAGACAGCATAGGAGATTCAGAAGACAAGACCGGGACAGTATAATGTCCACAGATGAGTCTAGGTTTCATCTGAGCAGCTGTGATGGGCATACAAGGGTCTACAGGCGTCCAGGCGAACGTTTTAACGACGCTTGCGTTACTCCACTATGTCAGCTTTGGGGATGGACGTGTTATGGTATGGAGTGGCATCACAACTCACGTTTATGGCAATTTTAATAGCGTACTCGACCGGTATGACATCGTTCGAGATCATGTCCTACCCTTTGCGCAAACGCACCGTCGTAACGTCACGTTTCAGCAGGACAATGCCCACCCACACGTTGCACATGTTGTAACAAATTTATTGAGGCAACATGACATTGCTGTTCTGCCATGGCCAGCTGTGTCTCCAGACCTCACCCAAGGACCAGTGAAGATTCCGGGGTAGAATAGGTCTTCAGCAACCCATGCTTGTCGTAAAAGGCGACTAACGGGATCGGGTGGTCAGGCTCGCTGACATGGTTGATGCATGTCATCGATCCCAAATGGGTGGATCGATGCTCATGATATCAATCACTGGATTGTCTTGTCCAGATTCGACTATTTACAGACCGCCGTCATATAGCTGGAATATTGCTGAGTGCGGCGTTAAACAACAAACCAATCAATCAAACCCAGAGAACAATTCGTGGATGAGATGAAACGACGCCTACGACAGGACCAGAACCAGAACCAGACAGTAACGCTAGCAAAGTCGGGCATATATTTTATTTACATTTGGAACAACATCTAACAGGCTGTTTTCTAGCATGTGGCGTCTTCGCTTCGCCGATGCTGCCTCGCATGTTTCAACGCAAAAGGTGGTCACGCCAGAATGCTCCCAAAGAGCAGACCCCTCAAAACAACCCAGAAAATGATTTTCATTACATAATACATTCTGGTCACACTGGAATGGATCAATCAAACATTTTCTTGGTTCTTATTTCCTTAAGCTTGGTATTGACATTGTTAACTGAGTTGTTACACCACCCCTCTTTAAGGGCGTGTCGCTCTGTCAGTGAATTTATTATGATATTGGTGACGCATGACCAAATGTTTTCTTTTTATGTTCATAAACACAACATTTTCACCACTTTATATGAAGCACATATTCTTTCCGTTTGTGAAACATTTTAAACCGTCGTTTCTAAAATGCAAGATATTTCACAACACCGTTAAAAATGGCCAATAGATGCAGATTACCGTACCACTAAACTAGAATCATTATCATGTTCTCAAGGTTTCAGCTCGATCACAGGTATATTTTTGAAAACTAACAATCTATTTTATTTTAAGGAAACGATTTATTCTAAATCTAAAATTGCTGACCTCATTGTAGTGTTACTTAACACTTGTGGAGCCTTTAGGTTCTTGTGATGATGATGCTTGAACATAACTTCATTATCACGCGATGAACAAGTACAAGTCACACTATGATCTTTCTCATCCTTGTAAAGTTTCATCTCTGAGAAAAGACTCTAAAAGATTTTCAAAGATAGAGCAAGTACTAATTTGTTTCATTCGAGCTTCAGTGAAACTTAGGGATGATAATGGTTCATGTCCTTAAAATAAAAGTTTCCGGTTGTTTTTGTTTGAGCGAGAAGAAAACCCATTCCGAGACGCTGTACAAGGATCCGCAGATTGAGGGTTCATCCCAGATTGGATCCGATTATCAACCTTGATCTGGCCGCTTCATACGCATGTTTTTGTCAGTCATTGTTATGAGACGGCCTAAGTCGATGATGTTCCAGTGGCCTTCTGTGCATAGTTACGTGGCTGAAAGAAATGGAATCCTCTGATAGTCACCATATTTATGATCCTTTCTTTGTCAGCAGCATGCTTATGCTCCTCCGTTACATCAATGTGGTCAGCGACTACGACCTACGTGACTGTAGGCTGTCCAGCCGCACAAAACTGCCATGCTGCGACGTAATCAGTCTTTAATCGCCATATTCGTAACCATCGTAGTCATTCGTATTGTAAAACACTATCCTAAAGACTTGATAATGAATTGAATACGACTATCAGAAAGCAATGTCTTCATGCTCTTGTGGCCATGAGCTATCTGAGCAACAATATCACATTACTTCTTAAGTAAGCAGATGGATGAACAACTTCTGTATTATCAAATGACGTTTCAGTGTAGGTTCTGACACCATTTTATCAAACAACTCGCTGGAAAACGGTGCTAGGGACACCGTCATCAATGAACAATGGATCGTTTGTTTTCTTCGAGGAATAAATTATGTCTTTTACTTTGTTAGTGCTGACCAGAGCATCATATTAATAGCATAAGGTATTCGTCGTCAGAAATAAACATCAAAGAAAAACAATAAGTTCGGATTGGCATGGAAAAACGTTTTATGTTGGGGTGTCAATCAAAGGATGTCAGGAAAACATTTTACATTGATTAAGCAATGTTGTTCATCGCAATTCTTGTGAACATGTTTTACAGATATGTGTTATAATTATGGAAAGGGTTTTGTCGCTTTTATTGTACATAACACTCAAGTCTTCTTGTTTTACTGTCACAGGTTAAAAAAACAGAGCTTATGCATATTAAAAATTAGCGTTAGGTGTGTCTTGTTTTGTGAAAGGGACGTTTCTGAGGCTCGTATCAACACACCTGCAAATCCTTGGGAGTTTTTCTTGGTTAGGTTTGTCACGGAAAGGGCACAGCTTTGATAAGAACATGTTTGCTTTGGGCATGAGTAAAGTTTAAGGCTTGTCATGTATTAAGGTTTTACTGGGCGACACTCTTAAGAAGGTTTCAAGTCTGTGTTTATCAGTCAAAAAGGTACCAATCTATGTCATCTGCTCGCGAAAAAATGAAAAATGTCACTTTGATTTCAGGTCATAAAAGCTGTGTTAATGTGCGATAAGCCTCCAGACTTGTCGTCAGTATGACCAAAGCAGAACATCAGAGAGTGTCGATATTTTAAATGAACTTATATATACTTCAGTCGGAAAGACCGAGTTTTCTGGAGTTGAGAAAAGGCATATTTCCATTGCACTGGACAAAGCACTTGGTATTTCACTGCAGTGAACATAACACTTTGACAGAACTAATGTCTTACAACAGTTACCTCCCCTTCATGGTAAGTGTCTTGCCCGTGCACAAACTGTTGACTTCCTATTTACGTTAGTTCCACATTGAGAATGCAGAATGGTGACAGATGGTCATTTATGGAGCTGTTATTGCTTCATGCCGTTTGTTATTCTCTTGAAAATGTTTCGTTATATACTTTACATTTCTCGTTTAACTCGTCAATCGAGGATGTTCCTTTTGCAAAACGCCATTTGTATTACATGAGCAGCCTGAATGCTTTCGCTTCCAACAACGGTCTCGTAGATTTCAAGAATATTTTTGTTGAAGTTGATTTTGTATATAATCATATCCGCATGCATGATAAAGAATTATTTTGCCGTAAAATATTTTTTGTTACAATTCACAAATTATATCTTTAAAGATTTTGCAATCTCGGAACTACTTTTTAAGTCGCATTTACATAGGGTGGTAAAACTGCGTGTTAGGTAAGGATAAGTTACGTTTGAAGGTTTGACATTTGTAAGGAAATGAATTTATTTTCCCGGTAGACAACTACAAAAAAGGTATATGATAAATAGGATATTCCATGTGCCGAAAAACTACAATGTTTCTCTCGATGGAATGACGTCAAGAATGTCATGCGGATGACGTCAACCACAAATTGATGCGTGGGAAGTGCCCATACGATTTACTGTGGAACTATGCTCTACAACGTCTAATCTACTCCTAGTCGGATGATCGGGTCATCGGGTAAGAATGTTGTACTGATCGAGTAGGGTTTCCCCCGTCACTCATCTTCCCGAGGCAAGTGAGTTAACTGACTATAACAGTCCAGTTTCCACCCTTGCCGAACTAGGCTGGTATTATGGAGTTACATTTTGGCTGGACTAACGAGTCTATGCATAGTCCAATCAAACTCGCGCACCGAAATCGAAATCCGGTTTTGTAAAGTGTCATGCAGATTTTGGTCGACTACAGGATTTGCAAAGCATGTGCACCGCTTACTCGTTGTCAACAGATTTTTTCTATATCTTTTCATGTTTTTAGTCAAGGTGCTCACGTGAGTTGATGCACTTCGCGATGTAAGACTCGTTTGATCACAATATAGATATTGATTATCGATCAGATCGTCTTGACTGGGCGCCACCGTTTTGTTTGAAGCAAATGCAAGTGATACGAGAGGTTGAATCTGATTGGTCAATAGGAGAGGCATAGAAAGGACATTACTCGTAATAGCCACTGGTGGCGCTACGATCGAGCCCAGGAATTCCAGCCTAGTTCGGCAAGGGTGGAAACGGGACTTTTAAATCAGTTAACTCACTTGCCTCGGGAAGATGCCCGTCACTCGATGAGAGAAACATGATATTTCACTCCACACCTGGAATATCCTCTATTACCCATAGGGTTTGAAATACTCTAGTTCAGAAAATTCGTCTGTGTACAAGGGAAAATATCAGTAGTTGACGCTCACCAGTGTATTGTTAGCGTCATCCGGACGGCATCGTGGGCGTCATTCGAATCTTATTGTGACGTAAGTTAGGAATGACGTTACACTATAAACGACGTCATAGCTGAAGACGTTAACGTCAGTCGACAATTGTGGTTTTCGGTCATGATAAGTGCATCTTTCTAAATGGGAGCTCAAAACGATTAACAAATAATAGGTTGAGGAGACATCATAACACTCACAAGTACGTGTTTTTTATGTTTTTTATAAATAAATGATATACCCATAAACATGATGACAAGGACACTACAAGGGCGACAACCTGATTTATGTCATTCTTACGTTTTCACCCATGTGTTACCTCAGGACCAATAGGGAAGCGATTGTGACGGCAAAAACCCTTCTACACGTGCTTCCCGCCTTATACGATACGATATACCCGTGTGAAGATTCGGGAGAGAATAGGTCTTCAGGAACCCATACTTGCCGTAAAAGGCGACCATGCCTATCGTAAAAGATCGGATGGTCAGGCTCGCTGACTTAGTTGATGCATATGTTATCCTGTCCCAATTGCGTAGAACGCTGCTCATGATGTCAGTTACTGGATTGTCTGGTCCAGACACGATTATTTACAGACCGCCGTCATATAGCTTGAAGTTTGCTGATTGCGGCGCTAAACATCAATTAAACAAAACAAACAAGTCCTCATACCATAGCATCTGCCAACATACATGAATATTGCCCGGAAATCACTTCCAGGTCCGCGGTGAAAAGTGAGGTGAGAAGGTGTTTAACATCGCAATCAAGAGTATTGCACATATATAGGGACGTTTATGCAACAAGTACTACATTTGAATGTCTTTAGGTATGACAAGGCCAGGGCTCGAACTAATGCACGTCCGTTCTCTGGGCCACAAGGCAATGACTTCTTGCAACGTTACGTCATTCAAACAAATGATGGGGAAACAACTAGCTCCACTGATTCATGATCAAGCTGACGACCAGAAATTATAAATAACTCAATTAACAAAAATAGTAAGTATTGCTGAAAGCAGCCATTAAGGACTCCAAATGATGCACAAAAGCACGCACAAAACACACCTTCAGGCACACTTCGGGCGGTCGGGTAGCCTAGTGGTTCAAGCGTTCGCTCGTCACGCCGAAGACCGGGTTCGAATCCCGACATGGGTACAATGTGTGAAGCCCATTTCTGGTGTCCCCCGCCGTGATATTGCTGGAATATTGATAAAAGCGGCGTAAAACCAAACTCACTCACTCATGCACACTTCTATATTTTCCATGAAGAAGATATGATCTTAAATTCACATTTATGAGAACATAAATTGATCGGAAGTTCGGATTATTAAGTGTATATGGCTTCCAAACCACGTTACTAATGACTAAAGTAAAATAACATAAACTGTCAAGAGTCTTGAGCAGCAGATACATGACAGTATTTGGATGACTGGGTACGGAGCAATAGGGAAAAGTTGTTTTTGAATTATCTGCCCTTGATACTCCACAGTCTACATCCACGTAAAAATAAATTGAGCAGAATCGGACCACTCGTCATTTAGTTATCTCTGCGGCAAAAATCGGGGGAATAAACTTAATAGAACCAATGACAAGAAAACGATCAGATTTGAAATCTAATAGGATAATTATAAAAAACGGAGTTTGATGTATGGAGACAGTTCTCAGAAAGATTGGACACTTTTCATTTGGTAGGTTCAAAGGTGTAGGGTTTTAAAGACACACTAAAATAGTAAAATACAATCTACAAATCTTGAATCCAATATGGCCGACACGCCATTTAACCTTTGACATGGAAACAGGAACACAAAAATTGAAACATATGGCATCAAAACTCGATGCATCCATCGTCCAATATTTGCTATGAAGTAGTTTACAACATATGATTTTTTTAGTAGAATTTATGAGGAAATAATCGATCTGAATTAAACTCTAATATAGCCGCAAAAATACATCCTGAAACGGCTTAGACAGTTTGATGACGGAAGTATGGAGATCATTTCATTTACTAGGTTCAAGAAGGAATATTTTGAAGTCATGTACTTCAAAACAGAGTAAACTCCGCTCTGAAAATCTTGAATCCAATATGGCTTCCAAATCACGTGACCAATGATCAAACTCAAAGGAGAAACAATGTCAGTCACCTAAATCAGCAGACAGTAAATACACATTTTGGACCGAATCGGGGCTCTGGTTATTTAGCTATCTCCGGTAGAAGAATCGGCGACATAATCAAAATAATGAACCCGATGAATACAATAGAGCTTCCAGCGTTTCTGCCTGAATCCCTGAAAATCAGGTAATTTCAACAGATCAACTGGGAAAATAAGGTAAACTACTCCCGGGATGCATAACATTGATAACACACATGAACATGCACATCTGTCAAACACATTGTGAAACTGGTAGTCACTGAAAAACTCTTTGGCATGTTCAGCAGCTGAATCCCAGATCCTGACAAGTTGCACGGCACTGTTGAAAATTCCTCCTAGATTTTAGAACTGACTGAGGCTTTTTTCTTGCCATTTTGCTTCAAGAACCTTATTCAATCGCCTTGTTAGCAGCTAATACTCAACACTGGTCATTAGGAAGCCTTTCGTCTGAATTGATATCTCCTAGTTCTACTGTAAAAGGGCACGCTTCCCAATGTCAGGATTCAATGTCTGGATTCACATTGTAATCAAGGAACCTTTGTCGAATGGACAAAGCAACAGGACGTAGGTACGTTTTCACTGGACCTATTATTACATGGTGTTCTTATGCTTAGAAAAAATGAACAATACAAAACAGGTCAGATAGTATCTATGTATGTTGGTGATTCCTCCTAGAATCATATTGTACACTATTTACAGAATGGAAAATATAAATATAACAAAGATAAATGGAACATGACACGGATTATATATAACATTTGTTTGTTTATTTGTTTGTTTGTTTGTTGTTTAACGCCGCACTAAGCAATATTCAATCTATATGACGGCGGTCTGTAAATAATCGAGTCTGGGCCAGACAATCCAGTGATTGACATCATGAGCATCGATCCACGCAATTGGGATACGATGACATGCATCAACCAAGTCAGTTAGTCTGACCACCCGATACCGTTAGTCGCCGCTTACGACAAGTATAGTCGCCTTTTACAGCAAGCATGGGTTGCTGAAGACCTATTCTACCCCGGATCTTCACAGATTGTAACAATATTTACTGATGGAGAATTTGTTGATATGAATAAACAAGGAGATGTGTAATTATGTTTCCAAGTTAACTTGTTATCAAATCAAATATTTGTCGGGAAAATAAATATACGTTTACCTGTCTCGGTTATCCGACACATTTAGGCAAAATAGCGGTGAAATTTATTGAATGAAAATCAGCGATAACACCAGGAAGAATTGATAGGACATGTATCAAATTTATCAATTCATTTTTCTCAAGTGTCATTCACTTGAAAATTCACAGTCACAGTAGAGCTCAGCATTGCGACCTGGCTTTCAAATGAGACTAACTGCTTTCTGATACATACACTAAGCATTTTGAGCATGCCTCACACCCCATTCCACAAACCAGCCAACATAACAACAAAAAAACTCAAACTTTAAACACCTCAAATCCATTTAGCAAGTATGTAACACAAAATACAACGTCAACACCAGAGAACTACAAGTTTCGAGTTTCCGTCGAAATACATTCCATAGGCCGTTAAAGACATACATGTACACGACAAGAAAAGCATTCATTTACATATAAACCAATTATTTCTGTACTCTAAGCGTTGAACCTGGCGTCCATTTGCATGTCATGCTTTCACCCCCACACACCCATGCGTGCATTAGGAATTATATAACTGTGTAAGACGGCATGAAAAATAACAAGCAAAGTTAACAAAAATTGAAGGAACATGTAATGAACATTCATGTCAACTTTCCATTTGGGGAATGGCTGCAAATACCAAAATGTCAGAGACGATGAACTCCATTTCCAAGTTGTCCTGGATGAAAATTGCTTTGGATGTCTCTGGATTGCTTTGAGTTGCTTTGAATTTCGCAGAGATGGAGAGACTGAATGACGACTTAATATATCAAAAATATGTATAAATTGTATTTGTATCTTGGAAATAACGTTTGGATATATGGAATGGTTTGTAATAAACATTATTTTTGTCAATTGGTTGTTTAAAAGAAGCTCGATAAACCAATGTCAAATCCAAAAAGGCATTTACCAGTTATTGTTATCCCGATAGGCTGAAGTATAGGGTACCAATAACGCCTACATGTACCTGGCGATTTTTTGCAATAGATGGTGAGGTAAGAAAAGCTCGGATTAGAATTCAATCCCACGTACATTTCAATAGGGTCTGCAATTGATTTTTTCCATCTGTTATAACGGTATTTATCTCACAATGATGAACATACAAACCGGCGTGACATGTAATAAAGACCTTACGAAAGACACGAGAACACTGAGTACCACTGAGAAGGCAAGATGGTCGTACAAAGAAATTAATTACGTCCTTGAATGCGAAAGTAAACCATATAATACCACCACTGTTGATAAGACACATTTTGAGTTCGCTTTAATTGCCGTACTTGACAATGTCAAGGACATTGGTGTGTATTGTTGGGGCGAGCAAGATGGCGGCTTGTGGGTGTCCAACATGGCTGTCATGTAGCTCGTTATGGTAGCCGAGCATCCTCTTCGCAAGTGTGTCTCGTAACATACTTTGACCTTATCGAGCCAGCTGCAAAGGGAAAAACCATCAAATAATTAATAGTAAGTGAAAACATTTGAACATATGCTCCATCTCGATCTACTCTGGCAAGATTTCCACAAAAGTGAAATATCCGTTAATGACTTAAAATGATGAATTTTTGGTCTGACGTGACCTGAAAATATTCATATCGACAGAAAATTCTCCTAGCCATTTAAAGCTAATACAATCTACATCACGACGAGGTAAATATAAACGCCTTCACACATTGTACCAATGTGGGTGTGACGTTATACCTACTAGGCTACCATACGGCGGTATACAGAATGAAATGGGTATGGTATAATTAATGCAATTTTCGATTTGTTCATAACTGGTATTTTTTTTATGTTCGAAATTTTCACAATTTGAGCGGGACGGTTGAAAGCCATGGCCGCAGTGTGTTCAGTTGTGTGTGTCTATCAATACTATATCGAAAGGTCAGTGAGTGAGTGACTTTTTTATCGGACAGCCTGTGGCTTTGTGTAAGGACAAATCCACATGTAGCAGGCCAAAGTGAGTGAGTGAGTGAGTGAGGTTTTACGCCGCTTTTAGCAATATTCCAGCAATATCACGGCGGGGGACACCACAAATGGGCTTCACACATTGTACCCATGTCGGGAATCGAACCCGGGTCTTCGGCGTGACGAGCGAACGCTTTTACCACTAGGCTACCCGACCGCCCCAGCAGGCCACAGACACCGTCACGGCAGCTAGGTTGATAGCATGCCATCGTCTACAGGTAGTTTGGCAAGTTGCTCATTACATTAACTGTTTCTTCTTACATTTTTAATGGTTCATGTAACCGAGGTATAACTGAAATATTGCTTGGTGCGGTGTTAAACAACATTCACTCACTCATTCAATGTTAAACATTTTCCGATTGAGCATGACTGCATGCACACTCTATGTTTAGGGGATATTTCGACTTAAATCTTACATTTTGCATTTTACAATACGTTCACTACATCTTATGTTCAGTCAAGTCAACTCAACCACACCAATCCTCTTCAATGACACGCACAAATAAGTCGCATTGTTTAGTGAACTTTCTGTACCTCCGCACCTTCGTTTCCTACCAAGAACGAGATACATATGACAGCTAATAACTGAGTGCCCGTCCGATAGACAGTTTCATGATGTGTAAAGAGTTGGATTTATTTCAAGAGCCAGTTTGATTATTCTATTTATAAACGATTCCCGTGCTGGGCCTCCCCTGTTGACACATAAAGCAGTGCAATATCAAATTATATTTTTCATATAGACTGCAAATCAGTCAAATAAATGTGAAATCATTTGATATTCATGAATGTGAAAATAATGGACGATAGAAGTGTCACATTAGATCTGTAACACCATGTCTGTCTAAAAGTGAAGAGTAAAGGGAGCTTACTCGCAACTACTTCCTTTCCGCGGTGGGCTCAGTATAGCAAATGAGATGACGTCAGATTGTTGGGGGATTGTTGCTAGGCAATTCTTCACTGCGCAGGTCTTTTCGTTTACACAAGCCAGCTCTCTCTTGATAGCTTAAAAAGCAATTGATGTTATGTAAATAATTTATCATAAATAAAGTGACAAAACAATTCACCTGATGAAGGAGAAAGCATATACTCCGAAACGTTGACAACAGAAGTTGACATCCAAATGTTCTCTTCCTTATTTAAATCTGGTTTACGCACATATATAGTTAAAGGATAGGGTGTTGCACGATGTGGTATTCTATTGAATTGCAGATCTTGGCACTGAAATTAATGCCTTGTATAATTTTATTCAGTATTAACAGATAGGGCTGTTGATATCCTAACATATCTGTTACATCAGTTTGGGGAATGCTTTAGGAAGAGGGAGAAATGTTTTCATTCCTTACAGCAGCCTGTTTGTTGGGATGAAGAATGCGTTGAAAGCATCCAAATATACGCTGTTGAGTGAATTCAGGAAAGCAATGCTAATTCTGATTTACAGGTGTGTATTAAAGAAAGAAAGAAATTCAAAAATGTACGTACCAGAAAAAGACAGTTTTTCAGAATACAACCCTTCAGGAATTATTTGAATGTAACAATAGCATGAAGGATTTATGGATGAATATAAAGCTTTCCTCTACCTCGTCAGAAATAACGCTAGAAAGATGGATTCAGCATTTCAGAAATTATTCGAGAACAATCAACAAGCTATAAATGATAATTTGGAACAATTTCTGAAACATGAATTTGAGAAAGATGAAATACGTGAGATCTTAAGTGATGAGTTTACTAGAAGCATCACAGAGGAGGAGATAATTTGAGCGATTAAAGAATTTAAGAATCAAGCTCCTGGATCTGATGGACAGGTTTTGGAGAACACTCTCTGACATACATCCTACCTTATCGGGGCGGTCGGGTAGCCTAGTGGATAAAGCGTTAGCTCGTCACGCCGAAGACCCGGGTTCGATTCCCGACATGGGTACAATGTGTGAAGCCCATTTCTGGTGTCCCCCGCCGTGATATTGCTGGAATATTGCTAAAAGCGGCGTAAAACCATACTCACTCACTCACTCCTACCTTATCTATCACATTTAATACAGTTTTGGACGAAGGGCAGTTTCCAGAGAAATGGAGCAATGACAGTGTTCAACCGTTGCACAAAGATGATGACAAGACACAATCAGATAACTATAGAGGTATCTATTTTTTGAAAGTTATTGGGAAAATCTTGAATCTTAAATAAGAGAATCACAGAATGGGCAGAAATGAATAGTAAAAGTTTTATGAGGAACAGGCTGGCACCAGAGAAGGATACTCATCGATAGATAGCACGTTCATACCACAATCAGTGAATGATAAATACTTATCCTAGCGAAGTGGAAAGATTTATGTAATATTTGTCGACTTCTCCAAAGCCGTTGATTCAGTGCAACACTTTCTGAAAACCTTGTTGTGAAAAAAATCGAATAACCGGGAAATGTTTAAACGTACTTCAGTCAATGTACTCGAAGTTGAAATCTTGTGTAAATACATAAAAAGGAGTAAGCGATTATGTTAATTGTTGGAGGGAACAAGGCAAGATAAGTCACACATTGTTTGTCCTACCTTTAAACGAATATATTGAAATGAAAAAACATTCAGAATGCAGAGGTACATGTATCTTCGTCGGGGACCTTTTGACTAATTTGACAACGTTGTAATATGCATATGACATGATTAATGCAGTTGACACAGTATACAAGCTTCAATAACAAATTGACCTCTTGTCTGACGTTTGCAGTAAATACGGAATGAAGGTAAATAAAGAAAATACAAAAAATGTAGTGTATAGAAGAGGGGTTTTTTTTTAAATGTCAGAGAAGTGGTATTTTAACGGAACTATGTTCCAAAAAGTATCTCGGAATATCGATGAGTATCAAATTCAAGAAGGCACTTAATAGATTTAAATGGGGAAGTCATTATTTACACATAGACACGGCAGGTGGGAAAATATTCCAAGAGAAGATCGACTTTGTCGTTACTGTCATTCTACAGGAGATATATATCTCCGTTGTGGGAGATAAAAAATATTTTCTGCTTGTTTGTCCAATGTATAACAGTTACAGACAGAAATATCTGCAACCATCTAATATTTACTTATCAATACTTCATTAAATATGTGTAACAGACAAAACGAAGCTTTGTAAGTAGAAGCTTTTTCATATTTCATTTTTATCCAAAGGAAGTATTGGATAGATAAACGTTTTTTTTATTTCCTGATGAGGAATTTGATTCATATTTATGAAAGCTGTTTCAAAAACAGCATATCACAATGCCACTTGAATTTGTAAAGGTATCTATAAATTTAAACATTATGTAATGTCATCACAAGGCGCAGGTAACTGCCGAGACGTTAGCAGTATGCTGTATTTTGTTCATACGTATTTGTAATGGCAAATACGATAATGTATTACTATTTATCACATAAACTGCTTGTACTGAGAATCATGGGCTGAGAGGCCGACATTAAAATAATATTCATATAATATTCATATAATGCTTTGTCCTCCAATATCGTATTGAAATGAAGGTCCTCTCTCTTGCTAGAAACCATAGACTTATAGAGTGCGAGACTCCACACGCAGATGGGTATAACGGAAGCGGTTGACAATATTACAAATGTGAAAGAATCAGTGTGCCAGGCCTATGTTTTAATTCCCTGCTTCACCGCCGCGTGACATATGGGTTACAGGAAGTCTGTCCTGACTTGTTTATTGAGGGTGTACTTACTATCCAGGAATCGACACGTGAGGTCCATTCTCTGTGCCAGTATCTCCGGGTACAGAGACGCCAGATCACACCGCTCCCTGGTCGCTACATGCTCCGGGCATTCGTACAGTTGCGTGAAGCACTGCCTGACGAAGGCACTTGCGTTGCGTCTGCAATAACAACATTACTTTTGTATAGCTATAAAACGAAGGTTTGTCGCCATTTTGTAGCTGCTGTGATTCCAAAGGGTTTTACAAAGTATTAAGTAGGGGTAACCACAGTTTGTAACCACACGACTCTCGAACGCTACAACCCGGTAAATAATAGACAGACAGACAGACAGGCAGACATAACGAGGCCATTGTCGATTTGGAATGTCTTAAACGGCATTGTTTTCACACTTGTGCTATAAAAAGGCAAGCATAAGCCAATAATTTGTCAGTCAATTGTCAACATTTTTCAAGTTCGAAAATGCTTAGACTCAGAGCTGTCGATCGGAACATCGCCATAGGACGTACTCAAAAAAGTGATTTTCAGTCTACTGTTGCACGCCACTTCAACGTCAACCAGAGCACCATTTACCGCCTTTGTAACCGATACACACAGTACAATTCCACTGGAGGCCGTCCGAGAACCGGCCGACCGAGAGTTACCACCCCTACACAAGATCGCTATATTCGACTGTTCCACCTACGTCATCACTATGCCACAGCTACGGACACTGTAGGACGCTTCCCTGGTTTGAGGATGATATCGGACCAGACTGTCAGGAACCATCTTCGCGAGGCTGAGATTCGACCCAGAAGACCTGTTATTCCTGTTTTGCAACAGATCCATCGACAGCGACGCTTGCGTTGGTGCCATAAATTACAGCCTTGGAATTTGAGAAACTGGAGACGAGTGTGGTTTAGCGATGAATCACGATCCTACATTACGAGATCAGACTTGGTTGTGTTTATTGGAAATTTGACAGCAAATCGCTACATTAATCAAATTCTTCAACCTCATCTACTTCCAATCATTGACCGCCAGAAGGGGCTGTTTCTACAGGACAACGCTCCACCGCACACAGTTCGCGTCACGGTAGACTACCTTCATAATGCCAACATCAACGTCTTGGCCTGGCCGCCGACATCTCCAGATCTCAACCCAATCGACGTGAGAACGTCAGAACACGCTGCAGACACTCCCACAACTGGCAAACGCGTTACAAGCAGAATGGCGCAGAATCGCGCAGGACAGAATTCGTACAATTACCCAGTCAGTGCCAAGGATTGAGCCGTGATTGCTGCCCGGGGCGGTCACACAAGATACTGAGTTCAGTGCAACCTTGTGGCCTTAGTTGAAAATGAACAGTTTTCAATTCCTTTGTTCAACGCCAACATGTGTCTATCAGGCTCAAAACTTCCATATTTGTAACTATGATATTAAATTAAATATATCGATTTTTAGGTACAATAAATTTACTAAAAATCTACCTGTGCATTTCCTTTTTTGAAGAG
This sequence comes from Haliotis rufescens, assembly GCF_023055435.1. NCBI lineage: Eukaryota > Metazoa > Mollusca > Gastropoda > Lepetellida > Haliotidae > Haliotis > Haliotis rufescens. The sequence goes on from NW_025964157.1 coordinate 2,015,761, forward strand.
TGTATATATATATATATATATTGTTGTATATATAAAACACGTTCGGCATATGGTAGGTAGTGGTGGTAGTGGTAGTGGTAGTAGTATTCGTGGTGGTAGTTGTAGTGGTAATGGTAGTAATAGTAGTGGTTGCAGTAGTAGTAGTTGTAGTAGTGGTAGTAGTAGTAGTAGTAGAAGTAGTTGTAGAAGTTTGTATGTTGTTTAACGCAGCACTCAGCAATATTCAAGCTATATGACGGCGGTCTGTAAATAATCGAGTCTGGACCAGACAATCCAGTTATTAACACCATGAACATCGATCCACGCAATCGGGGTATGATAACATGCATACACAACAATGTGATCACCGCCTCCCTTATTACCCCAACCCTGTTGTTTTTGTGGTGGTGTTTTCTCTTTATTGCTATTTTAGCTTCAAAAGTCCTCTCAACGACAAGTTTTAAAACAAATTGACACTAGTAGTCGGCTTAGCCCGTAAATTAGCCAAAGATCACGTAACTATAACAAACGACTGAAAGAATAACACGCTGTAGTACAGTTACGAGCTTCGTATCAGCTGAGCTACATCAATATTTGAGTGCGGGTATCTAGCAGATATTATACAGACGCTTCATTCGCCAACGGTCCGTCACTTACAAAACGTAAGGACCAAAGAGTTATTTCCCTTCCCTTACATTTAATGACTTGTGTCCGTACGTTTGGTTTTATGCCGCTTTGAACAATATTTCAGTTATATCCCTGCGTGTCAGCTTAATGTTGGAGGAAAGTCCGAAGTATTGCAGATATTTGTCCTTTAACACAGTGGTGAACCCTTGGGACGGTGCTGACAAGGCAAGAATCCAAATAAAGACGATTTGGGGGCTCCAACCAACAAGGATATCACTGTGACGCACACGAGGGGCGCAATACCAGACATTGAATTACGGCACCTAGGGCGACTGATACACATCATGTACCCAGAACTAATTCTTTAATTCGAAAAAATGTATTCCAGGATAAATGTGGAAAACACGTTCGCATATTTGCGGGGCGGTGGGGTAGGTTAGTGGTTTAAGCGTTCTCTCGTCACGCCACGGCGCTTGGTTCGATTTGTCGTGTTTCTGGTGTTTTTGGTGATATTGCTGGATATTGTATTTCTTCTTCAAATGGAATTAATTAAGTATTGGCATGCAACCAGAACATACCTGACGTAGCATAGTACTTCACAGACGTTAGGACAGTGACTATCGTTATATACTACCTTTGTACTACAAGTTGAATAGGGGCACGGGTGACCAAGCCGTCTGAGGCGCCGCGACTCGCTGTGCAGAGTTGCGTCCCCTGGGAACGCCAGAAACCTATGATTGTGGCTTCGAATCCCGGTTCGCCTCGATTATGTTTCTTGGTTTGTCAACACCATACCCGTGCTCGTGGTTTATATCGAAGTGGTAAACGTCTGAGACCATCACTTGGGGCTTTCCTCCCACATTAAGCTCACACGCCGTGATATTACTGGAATAATGTAAAAAGCGGCGTTAAAACCCAACTCACTCACTCACAAGTTAAATAACACCCACAATTGGAAGAATGTGTGTTTAAAAAAAACAATCCACTTTCGTCAAAGAAAAAAAGGGCCTTCTTTTAAGTTGTATATCCTTTCATGTTCCTTTGTTTTTTCTTTGTCGATCGTTGTTGTCGATAACGCTGTTGCTGAGGAGTGATTAAATAAACACGACTGTTGCGTTTTCATTACTCTATGTATAACGTAGTTTAGATAGATATGTATATTTATTTTTTTAATTAAGATCATTACAAATTAATGTGATTCCCAGTGATTACAATAACGCTCTATGATTTGCATGTACATATATTACCACAGTCTTTACGTCACAAACAGTTACTCGTTGGTCTGTGCTGTCTTCGTATTAATCTGATTCTCTGTGTGTTTATCGTGTATCTGGTCCGTGTGTGCGTGTGTGGTGCACCAGCATTGTAGCGTCAGCTGGTTGTTATTTCTGACTGTACCGACCTACAGTGAGCTGTGATCTTTTCAAAGCTGTCCACTGCCAGCAGGGTGTCGTGAAGGAGAAGTGGCATGCCGTCCACCTCGGCATGGCACACCTGTACCTTGTCCAGAAACGCCTTGGAACAGCCTTGACCTTGTGTCTGTGACGCTTTAACATGAAACATGACATATCATATATATAAATGTTGCTTCAACCTCATGGCGTGCGTCATTAGAGCTCCCTGGGTTTTATGATTGCATGTTGGAATCTCATATACTCGCCCTGATTACACAACAACTACTACCACTGCTACTACTACTATTACTACTACTACTACTACTACTACTACTACTACTATAACTACTACTACTACTACTACTACTACTACTACTACTACTACTACTACTATAACTACTACTACTACTATTACTACTACTACTACTACTACAACTATAACTACTACTACTACAACTTTAACTACTACAGTTACTACTATAACTATTACTACTACTACTACTTTAACTACTACTACTATAACTACTACAATTACTACTACTATTACTACTACTATAACTACTACTACTACTACCACTGCTACTACTACCATAACTACTACTACTACTACTACTACTACTACTATAACTTCTACTACTACTACTAGTATAACTACTACTACTACTACTATAACTACTACTACTTCTTTAACTACTACTAATATAACTACTAATATTTCTACTACTACTACTACTATAACTACTACTACTACTACTACTACTACTATAACTACTACTACTATAACTACTACTACTACTACTACTACTATAACTACTACTACTACCCTAACTACTACTACTACTATAACTATTTCTTCTACTACTACTACTACTATAACTACTACTACTACTACTACTATAACTACTACTTCCACTGCTACTACTACTATAACTACTACTACTACTACTACTACTACTACTACTATAACTACTACTACTACTACTACAACTATAACTACTACTACTACAACTTTAACTACTACAGTTACTACTATAACTATTACTACTACTCTTACTTTAACTACTACTTCTATAACTACTACAATTACTACTACTATTACTACTACTATAACTACTACTACTACTACCACTGCTACTACTACCATAACTACTACTACTACTACTACTATAACTTCTACTACTACTACTAGTATAACTACTACTACTACTACTACTATAACTACTACTACTACTACTTCTTTAACTACTACTAATATTTCTACTACTACTACTACTATAACTACTACTACTACTACTACTACTACTACTATAACTACTACTACTATAACTACTACTACTACTACTATAACTACTACTACTACCCTAACTACTACTACTACTATAACTATTTCTACTACTACTACTACTACTATAACTACTACTACTAATACTACTATAACTACTACTTCCACTGCTACTACTACTATAACTACTACTACTACTTCTATAACTACTACTACTACTACTACTACTATAACTACTACTACTACTTCTTTAACTACTACTAATATAACTACTAATATTTCTACTACTACTACTACTATAACTACTACCACTACTACTACTACTACTACTACTACTATAACTACTACTACTATAACTACTACTACTACTACTATAACTACTACTACTGCCCTAACTACTACTACTACTATAACTATTTCTACTACTACTACTACTATAACTACTACTACTACTACTATAACTTCTACTACTTCTACTACTATAACTACTACTACTACTACTACTATAACTACTACTACTACTACTTCTTTAACTACTACTAATATAACTACTAATATTTCTACTACTTCTACTACTATATCTACTACTACTACTACTACTACTACTACTATAACTACTACTACTATAACTACTACTACTACTACTATAACTTCTACTACCCTAACTACTACTACTACTACTATAACTATTTCTACTACTACTACTACTACTATAACTACTACTACTACTACTATAACTACTACTTCCACTGCTACTACTACTATAACTACTACTACTACTACTACTACTTCTATAACTACTACTACTACTACTACTACTACTACTACTATAACTACTACTACTACTACTTCTTTAACTACTACTACTATAACTACTACTACTACTACTACTATTTCTACTACTACTACTACTATAACTACTACTTCTTTAACTACTACTACTATAACTACTACTACTACTACTTCTTTAACTACTACTACTATAACTACTACTACTACTACTACTATTACTACTACTACTACTATTACTACTACTACTATAACTACTACTACTACTACTTCTTTAATTACTACTACTATAACTACTACTACTACTACTACTACTACTATTTCTACTACTACTACTACTACTATAACTACTACTACTGCTACTATAACTTCTTCTTCCACTACTACTACTACTACTATAACTACTACTACTACTATAACTACTACTACTACTACTATAACTACCACTACTTTAACTACTACTACTATAAGTACTACTGCTATAACTACTACTACTTCAACTATAACTACTACTACTACTACCACTGCTACTACTACCTTAACTACTACTACTACTACTTCTTTAACTACTACTACTACTATAACTAGTTCTACTACTATTACTACTACTTCTACTATAACTACTACTACTACTATAACTAATACTTCCACTGCTACTACTACTATAACTACTACTACTATAACTACTACTACTACTTCTACTATAACTTCTACTACAATAACTACTACTACTACTACTACTACTATAACTACTACTACTACTATAACTACTACTACTACTTCTACCACTGCTACTACTTCTTTAACTACTACAGCTATAACTACTACTACTACTACTACTATAACTTCTACTACTATAACTACTACTACTTCTACTACTATAACTACTACTACTTTAACTACGACTACTATAACTACTACAACTATAACTACGACTACTACTACTACTATAACTACTACTACTATAAATACTACTACTACTACTTCTACTATAACTTCTACTACAATAACTACTACTACTACTACTATAACTACTACTACTACTATAACTACTACTACTACTTCTACCACTGCTACTACTTCTTTAACTACTACTGCTATAACTACTACTACTACTAATACTACTATAACTTCTACTACTATAACTACTACTACTACTACTATAACTAACACTACTTTAACTACTACTACTATAACTACTACAACTATAACTACGACTACTACAACTATAACTACTACTACAACTATAACTACTACTACTATAACTACTACTACTACTACAACTATAACTACTTTTACTATAACTACTACTACTACTACTACTACTGCTATAACTATTACTACTACTACTACTATAACTACTACTACCACTGCTACTACTACTACTGTAACTACTACTACAACAACTACTACTACTACTACTACAACAACTACTACTACTACTATAACTAATACTACTACTATAACTACTACTATAATTACTAATACTACTATAACTACTACTACAACTACTACTGTGTGTGAGGCTATATGATTTGAATTGGATGGGAAGCTGACTGCACGCCATGATGTAAATGAACGTCTGAAAGTTTTCAAAGTGCCGAAGACAACAACAGTTAAATACCCACTCCTGCACCGTCTCACTCACTCACTCACACTCACTCACTCACTCACTCACTCACTCACTCACTCACTCACTCACTCACTCACTACTGCATTGAGTCATGACTGCGACTTCCCCACTGTGCAGCAGTTTCCTGGTTCCATCTACATACAAGTGCTCTCGACGTTCCTTAACGCCGCTTGGAAATGCAGTTCAGCCATGTCACGGTGTTTAAGCATAATGAGTGAGGAAAGCTGACGTTTACCCAAACTTATATCACTTTAGTGAAACTCAGGAGCACAGGTTGCTGACAAACAAACAAGAAATCAGGGCGAATTTGTCATGCGAAATCACGATCACAGTATCCTGACATGCCTAGGGGAGGCAACTCTGCCTTAATCGACTGGACCAACCGTTCCTCTACAGCTTTAGGTCATTGGTCATTAGAGAGTTTAAAGATGAGAACACCAAAGCGACATGTACGGCTAAAAGAGGCGTAAAACCATACTCACTCACCCACTCTATTTCCCAAACCGTGTTATGGCTGGACTATTGCTAAGGGCGGCGCAAATCTCCACTCACTCTCCCATTCAACATAAAATTATCCGGTTACGCGATTCCCTGTGCAGAGTTGCGTCCCTTGTGCACGCCAGAAACCCATGATTTTGGGTTCGAATCCCGGTTCGCCCCAATTATGTTCCTAGGATTGTCAGCACCATACCCGTGCTCGTGGGTTTCACCGAAGTGGTAATCGTCTGAGACCTGCATCACTTCGGGCTTTCCTCCCACATTAAGCTGACACGCCGTGGTATAACTGAAATAATGTTAAAAGCGGCGTTAAACCCAACTCACTCACTAACTCCGTTAGATCGGCTTGATGTAGGAGGGCGGGATCATTATGAGGGTTTCGACCCCACGAGCATTTGTCTCACGGAGGAGGAGCATCGGATTGTGCCTCAGCGGCCGGGGTCGCCGTGACCTCGAACACAATAGGGAATGACTGACAAGCTTCTCCCCGTTATCAAATAGACAAACGATTTAACCAAGTTTTAAATTTTGTACTTGAGAATATGTTTAGACTATGTTTACTTTCTATGATGAGGGTGCCAATCCCACTGTGATGCGCAGGATGCGGAGCCCTGTTAGTGGTATTCCGGATGCCGGGGGGCAGTACGCTGGCTGCTATAAAATGTTTATCTGGTGCGCGGATGCCAGTATTTCAATGTAAACATTGGGTTTCTAAGAAATGAGAACACAAGGTCACACATTCGTCATCAAAATCCCAGTCTTACTGACCTGTACCAGTTGTTTACACTGATATGACTTAAATTTGATATGAGTTCTTAAATTTAGCGTATGCCTGGCGTGAGAGAGTGCGGCCCGTTCATCCGGACGGTACCGTCCCGAGTGTCACTGTCAGTATTAGAAATGTCCGGATTAACGAGTCGTTGGTGCGTAGTGGTTAAACGTTTCCATCAGTGATAGTACGGAATAGCGGAGACCGGATAAACGAGGTTTAATTTGTATGTAATATTCGCTCTATGCCGACTTTGTTGTCCGTTTATGTAGCACTCTGGAACAACGTTAGGCCACATAATTGATATTGTGATCTACTTAATTTTGGCTTGTGAGTACGTATATTTTATATTCCATAAAAAAAATGTACACATGAAATAGTAAATTTTAGGAAATCCCAACTCATCAATAGTGTAACGCAGCCACAGTCATAAACAATTGGGCATACACAACATTATTTCAACTTTACATTAGCAACATAAGGTCTCACACTAATCATACAGTTGGTTTAAATCACGTGTTTGTCTACCTACGAATACTGCACGATGTATTAAACAACTGCCAACAGAAATTCTGTTATTTACATTTTGGTTTGATACAACTAATATTTTCACATATGTAACTTTTCTTTAGGCCGTGAGTACATTTGGCATGAAGTGATTGGGTCATTTGGGAGAAAATAAAAGCTTATTTTGTGTGATATGTTTATTATTTTGTTTAAATGTAATTTTGAGTTTGTATAATCCTTGTTCAGGTGTTTGAAGTAGCCAGTGCCTGCTATACAAAATGCGTTTGATTAGTGAGTGAGTGAGTGAGTGTGGTTATGTGTCGCTTTTAGCAAAGTTCAAGCAACATGGCCTGAAAAGGGCTTCACACATTGTACTCGTGGGGAATCAAACACGGGCCTTTGGTGGGACGAGGCAACGCTTTAACCACTAGGCTACCCCTTGCGTTGGATTAATCGTCTTGCTCAATATGTAAAACCTTAGCATGTACCTTTTAGCATAATTTTGAAGTGGTGTCGAATAAACTGTCTCATCCATCAAAGATAAACAAACATAAAAGAAACGTAAACGAAAAAGAGAAAGAAACGTCTTTCAAAAAGAAAAAGAAACGTAAATTAGATTTATTTTATTATTCTGGCTCCTCTGAATTCGAAAACCAGAAAGTAAAAAAGCTGTCGCCAATGCGGTGTGGTCTGTGTGCTCTGCAGCTCTTGGGCAACCTGTGGTGTGGCGACTGTTCCACTAACCTTGAGCTAACTACTCGGTCTAAGGCTCCGGCTTACCGCAGACACGTCCATCCATCACGTCCACCCAATTAACCTAGCCATATCTCGTCAGCGAGTTCAAGCACTTGCAAACAAACATGTTTGAAGTTGAGCGATACTTTCATCAAGTCATGCATCCTTACAACTACCATCACCATCACCATTAGTAGATTCAACATCATGATAATATTTCGTCGCGACTGCTGATCGAAACTTTATACAAAGACACGGCTTAGAAGGATCTCCAACATTAAGTATCATGAACGGGTTTAGGGATCATTACGTGAGGCTTTTCTATACTCAAGTCCATAAGAAACTTTACACATGAAAACGAGTATTTAGGAGATCCAAACTCATCAATATTATAGTGAGTGAGTAAGTGTGGTTTTACGCCGCTTTTAGCAATATTCCAGCAATATCACGGCGGGGAACACCAGAAATGAGCTTCACACATTGTACCCATGTCGGGAATCGAACCAGGGTCTTCGGCGTGAGGAGCGAACGCTTTAACCACTAGGCTACCCGACCGCCCCTCATCAATATTATAACGCAACCGCATGTGTAAACAATCGACAAAACAAAACATCATTTCAACTTTACATCGGCAACATAGTGTCTCAGACTTGTCATGCAGTCCCCAAATTGATAGAGTCACGTGTTTTGCTGCCTTCAAACTCTGCTCGAGCTCTTTGGCGCATGCGTAAAACCTTGCAGACAGTGACGTCATCTGCAGTCATGGCATTAGGGAATCGCGTGAGTCGATAGGCAGTAACAAGAAGATTGCGTGCTGCTGGTATCAGAGCTCGCAGTCTTTACAGAACGACGACGTTGACAAAGACATCGTCAGGCAAGATTCCAATGGACCAGACGTGTAAGGCGTTGGCAATTACGCGGGTGGCGAGGAATCCTCGCCTGCCTCTCGAAGTATGATGGCAGGACAAGTCTTCAGACGAAGATGGAAACGCACCGCTCGTGGTTGCATTCACGAAAGTGAACAAGACGGAGGTGGCAGCGTCATGGCATAGGGCGACTCGACATCACTAATGGTAATCTGACTGTCTAAGATACAGGGACGAGGTTGTGCTCACATTCCTAAAGTAACAGGGAACCGTCTCCAAAAAGGGTTACTCCAGAACCCTCATTGCATTCTCTGTAGGGACTTCTTCGGCCAGAATAACGTCAATGTCTTGCAATGACCAGCACGCCCTCCAGACATGTCTCCCGTCGAGCATCCCCTCCCCCCCCCCCCCCCCCCCCCCCAACCCCATGTGGGATTTATCTATGATGAGGCTAAGGTACTCGGTTAGCCTTAAGGCTGGGGTTAAATATCTACATTATTGATTTATTTGAAAAAAGGCAAAATTTGCGTTACATTACATTTTGGTTTGATACAGCAAATATGTTTACACCTGTCAACTTTCTTTTGGTCGTGAGTATAGGTATTAAGGTTTCATACTTGATACTGCATCAGGTGAACGTTATGGACACTCGGACTGAATACACGTACAACGGACAGTGGTTTTTTTCACTTTTGTGTACGCCCATGTTCATCTGTACGGTGTACACATCGGGTACAATAGGTCTTCAGCAACCCATGCTTGCCACAAAAAGGCGACTGGGTTGTATGGTCCTTTGAGTTCGCTATAACCGTAGTTCGTTATAACCGTAGTTTACTGTATATATTTCTTTCAGGTAATATTCATCAAGTTTAAAGATACTAATTTATCGATAAACTTCGTTAAATCGAGTCCCCAGGGACACAAATGTAAATAAAATTATCGTATTTCGACACAAATATAGTGACCAAACCATAGTGCTGATAAGACGTCTGTCCGCACATATGTTTCAAGTTCAACAAGTTCGATATTTTTACTGTTGATAGTTAAAAAATATTCTGAACCATTTCCTTTATTGATATTGATTGATTGTCTGCACTCTGCAATATTCCAGCTATATTTTGCGGCGGTCTAAGTAATCGAGTCTGGACTATACAATCCAGTGATGGACCTCGTGAGCATCGATCCACGCAAGCGGGATACGATGACATGAATCAACCAAGTCAGCGTGCCTGACCACCCGATCCCATTGGACAAGTATAGTCGTCTATACGGCAAGCATGGGTTGCTAAAGACCTATACTAACCCGAAACTTAACGGAGTCCTTCTTTAAAATGAGTTGGTGGGATAGCCTAGTGGTTTAGCGATATCTCGAAATGGCGTTGAAAAACGGGTTCGATTCCTAATATGATTACAATAAATGACTTCCAATTCTAGTGTTCTCCGCATTGACACAACTTGAGAAGCGTTAAGCGTCTTCTTTTCAGAATGAAGCCAAAATTGGAAGCATGAATTCCCTTGATAAATCTATGTAAGTCTCTTAGTGTTTTTGAACTTGACGGAAAGCAGTTGCGTCAATTAACGGCAAATTAATCAACTTTCAAGTCTTTCCTTTCAACAGAGCAGGGAATGAATGTGAACACGTTACCTCAACAGAGGATGCCAACGCGCTTTCAGCAGTCTGGTCTTCAATTAAAAGCTCACTTAAACGTTTGCGAGTTCACTTCCATTTAACTGAAATACCGTCCTTGTCGGCAGATAGTCAATATTCCTCTTTGTTGTTCAGCGTAAAAAGCAGAAGCCTTGATCAGTTGGTAACATGGTGTATACGTAGTTTGAATAGATTCAAGTTCCTGATGGGCAAGTCTATATGGTTTGCTCGTCACAAACCTCTACTTCCTTAACTGTTATTTTCACCTCTTCCCCTTCGAGTTAAAGGGGTCATGCTGCAGATGCAGATAACGTTTATGTCAAAACCAGGACGAGGTTAAATCCTGAGTTTTAAACCCGCCGACCATGACCCCGGAAGTCTGGTGCGATATTGACAGTGTCTCGTTGTGAAAAGCGTATTCGGTAATGCTTAAATGAACAGAATAAAACGTCAGTAGTTGTAGAGATTGTAAGCATTTGAAACTTGAGATTACAACGTGGTCGAACATCTTGTTAATGCACTGCAGTGTGTTTTATTTCTAACCGTCCTGTTCTCCTTGACGCTAACACTGCAGACATATCCTGTATTTTAAACTCGCCATACGGATATGAGGCTCTACGGTGAAATCTCGCTATAAGGACATCTATTGTCTTAGCCATGCTGCCTCGAGTCACGTTATATTAGGAATAGGATAATCCCACTGCGCATATAGTTGAATCCTATACCACGTATGTATTAATTATCCAACGTGGTATAACTGGCAATTAAATTTTTGAAAATGTCCAAATTAAAATGAAACAAATTAGAAATTCATGGATATATGCATCATTGGTTATAACGGGACATGGGCAATACGTCACAATGGGCGGTGGAGCAGTCCGATGTTATAAGGTGACTCGTTACGCTACAAGTCCGACTTCGATTCCCACGTTTTGGTATGCCATCGCTGGAATTGTGTTCAAAGCGGCGTAATGCATACTCACATACTGACCATAGCACGATTGTAATCCATTGCAAAGTGTTCGCTCTAATTGCTTTTCGTGTTTAATGTATAGTGATGTATTCAATTCTAAAGTGAGTGAGTGAGTGAGTTGGGTTTAACGCCGCTTTTAACAGTATTCCAGTTATATCGCGGCGTGTCAGCTTAATGTGGGAGGAAAGCCCGAAGTGATGCAGGTCTCAGACGTTTACCACTTCGGTGAAACCCACGAGCACGGGTATGGTGCTGACAAACCTAGAAACATAATCGGGGCGAACCATGATTCGAACCCACAATCATAGATTTCTGGCGTGCCCAAGGGACGCAACTCTGCACAGCTAATCGCGGCGCCTTAGACGACTGGGCCACCCGTGCCCCCCTATTCTAAAGACTTGAACTACTGGTGAAGTAACCACGCCCCAATAGTTTTACATGATAGGCTTAGAATTAATAGAACAACTGTATTATATTTATACACACCGATATCGTTACTCGAACTATCTGACTGGCCATTCGCCGTCTTGTAAAAACCCATACGGATCATATGGGTACTCTGATGAAAACGATTGAGGGAAAAAAGAAAAATATAGGGAAATAAGCTTGACTGTCAGTACATCTGAAATAGCGTGCATACAAATTCAACACGTCAGAATCAAGCGTTGAGATGTGTTGGTGTGCATCGTTTCCGATGCGTATTTGGTAAAGAAGGTTAGGAACCCATGATTTTTGTTTGTTTGTTGTTTAACGCCGCTCTCAGCAATATCCATGCTATATGACGGCGATCTGTAGATAATTGAGTCTGGCCTAGACAATCCAGTGATTGATATCATGAACATCGATCAAAGCAAATGGGACATGCATCAACCAAGTCAGCGAGTCTGATCACCCGAACCCCTTCGACACTTCTTAAGACAAACATAGTCTCCTTTTACAGCAAGCATGGGTTGCTGAAGACATATTCTACCCCACCCCGGATAGCATAGCACGCTACTGTGTCTAAAAGTAAGTGTTCTATTTCATCCCCTTCAGAATGTGTAGGTAACTCTGATATGTCTGTTTAATGTAATGTATTTGTAAGTATGAACAGGGATTAGAACCCGCGTGCAGTGGAGGCTGGGAGTTAAGGTAATCCCTGCACGGCAAGTTGCAGATTCCAACAGCTTCGAATTAACCGGAGTTCAATGGAGAGGGCATCACATGTAAGATGGAGTTTGTACTAGGAGTTAATTTGACGAGGCGGTGTATCGATATCACGGGTTAACATTATTCAAACTCAACAGAACAAACAATGCCATCTGCTCAGATATACGGGGCATCAATTGTGTATCTTTAATCGAACACCAAATGACACGAATATTTGTCTTCAACGTGTTCGAGTTCGAGGCCTCAATACGACCTTCGGCTTGTCAGCAGTATACACGTTTTTGTGGTGACAGTCAAACACCGTTGTGTCGAAGTTGAAGGGACCTACGTAAATACTTTGAGTCATCCGAGGTTCGACACAACCGAAAATGATGAATAAAGAAGGAATACGCAGGGACTATGCTTTAACTTCGAGACAAGGGCGGTCGGGTGGCCTAGTGGTTAAAGCACGGGTGCACGGTTGGCCCAATCATCTAAGGCGCCACGAGTTACTAGGTTTGTCAGCACTATACCCGTTCCTTGGTTTCATCGAAGTGGTAAACGTCTGAAACCTGCATCACTTCGGGCTTTCCTCCCACATCAAGCTGACACGCCGCGATATAACTGGAATACTGTTGAAAGCGGCGCTAAACCCAACTCACTCACTCACTCACTCACTCAAAAACAGGCATTATTTTGGGATTCCCTTACATGACGTGACATTACTGAAATACTTTTAATAACCCCACACCACTCACTCACTCGATGTAAGGAGATACGCAGGGGGGTGTTCCACAACAGAATTGACACGTGTAACATAATATAAAATCGTACTCAAAACAACAAACCAAATACAAGAAATATTGCAAATAATTATGAATATCCATACACGAAAGAGAGGACGTCCATAAACCAAAGAGTCATCCCAAACCCGCGTCAACATGTAGAACATAATCAGTGGACATAAATCCCTTAACATTGAATACATAAATGATGTAACGTGAATACTTACCTATACTGAGAAACACCAACCAGGAAAGACACAGCGACCCCGTCACAGCCATGGCGGTGATGCGACTGCCGTTCACGGACGGTCCCGTGCAGGAGACCGCTCGTCCGGAAGCTAGCCTTGCCCTAACGATAATCAAATTAACATCAAGGCCTAGCCGTGCTATCTCGAAATTCAAATTTCCTTCCAAGTCAATCGCGATGCAAACAGATTCACTAACGATAGACTTGGAGTGCGTTCTCAGCGCGGCCTCATTGAAGTTTTTCCTCATACATTTTCATAACTGTTGATTTAAGAGCGTTTGCCGTTCCGTGTGATTCCTTGCCCGTCTTTTACTATTGCGACACGATTAGGCACGAATAAATATGTTTCCGCATCTCCCCGAGGGCGGACTATTTCACAGAGTAAAGTTTTATTTCCCTCGTTTCATGGCAGACCCGTGGTCCCCAACTCACTGCGTATCTGGAATCTGAATTGGAGAACGATTAGCATTACCATGCGTGCCCCTGCGTTAACTCTTGTGATTCTAAAGCTGCGTGGACGAATCGGGAAAATATGGTAAGTTGAAATGTTTCAAATGAGGAAATTTAATATCCTCCTCTTTTTTTAAATAATTGGTGTGGTTGTTCAATTATAAGGAACACGTACAGAACGCCACTCACTCGCTCACCCACTCACTCACTCATTCTCACACTCACTCACTCACTCACTCACCCACTCACTCACTCACTCACTCACTCACTCACTCACTCACATACTCATTCACACACACACTCACTCACTCACTCACTCACCCACTCACATACTCACTCACTCACTCACTCACTCACTCACTCACTCACTCACCCACCCACCCACCCACCCACTCACTCACCCACCCATCCACTCACTAACTCACTCACTCACTCACTCACTCACTCACTCACTCACTCATTGTTCACGGATGTTTGGTAGTGTCAATGAAATCTGCATTGTCCTAGATAAACAAGGAAGGGGATGTCCGTTTTTGTTATTTTAGGAGCAAAGACAAGGAACTTTATCAAATTTATTCTCAACCAGCAGTACCTTTCTTCGAAACACAATAGTTACAGGAACTGTTTCGAGCCACTCACTGACATATACAGTTCTTGTTGTTGAAACAATGGTGGCCTAAAATATCACAAGAGTTGCGTCCCTTGGTTGCAAGGAGGATCCGCTGGTCATGAGTTTTAGACCCGCCCTACTCTTGCTTGTAGGTTTCGTCGAGCTGGTAAACGTGTAAATTAAACACGATTCCCTCCCACACAACAAGTTCAATTATGTCATTATCTTAACAGTAGCATCCAGTTAAAAAGAGGCGAATGTCTAAGAAACTAATGTGAATGCCTGCCTGTTGTGCTACTAATGACGGTGTTTCGTCAGGTCATGCATGCATGTAGATACTTGTGACAAACAAACGGATGTCGCAGTTGCGTCCCTTATTCGTGCCAGGATCCTATGATTCCTCTGCTTATGAACCTTGGTCTGTAAGCACATGTGCTCTTGGGTTAGCAATAATTTCCTATAATTATGGGACGAGGTTTGGTGCTTATATTTTCGCTAAAAAGGTAATCAATAGGTTCACTTTTTCTCCAACATTTAGCTGACATGACGTGTCATTCAGTTACCCATGTCACCAACCTACGTACCCACCAACTCGTTCACTCACTCACCCATTGCCACCTACCCACGCACCCATTACCAGCTCACTCACTCACTCAAACCAAACCACTCACGTACTCACTCAAACCCCCACCCACACTCACTCACTCATTCATAAAACCCACTCACTCTCTCACTCACCCAGAACCCACTCAATCACTCAAACCAAACCGTTCACGTACTCACTCAAACCACCACCCACACTCACTCACTCATAAAACCCACTTAATCCCTCACTCACCCAGAACCCACAAAAAAACACTCACTCACTCACTCACTCAAACCAAACCACTCACGTACCCACTCAAACCACCACCCACACTCACTCACTCAATCATAAAACCAACTCACTCTCTCACTCACCCAGAACCCATAAAAAAAACACTCACTCACTCACTCGCCAATAAAAACCCACTCACTCAATCACTCACTAACTCACTCACCCACGCACCCACCCACCCACACTCACTCACTCAGGCACCCGCTCAGCCACCCACTCAGCCACCAACACTCTCTCACTCACCCAGAACCCATCCAAAACCCACTCACTCACTCACTCACTCACTCACTCACTCACCCACCCACCCACTCACCCGCCCACACTCACTCACTCACTCACCATATCTATGCGTTAGGCTGTATAGGGTGTAAGTTACCACGCGTAGAAGATAAGGGTCCAGGCAGAGGTTATTGGCTAGACGCAGTATTATTTGATTCTTGATAAGGCAACAGGAATGAGGATGCTCTGTCACTCGTCATAAACACCAGTAGGAAACAAAGCTCATTCTGTTGGCTTTACAGTTTCCCCAGTTGGTAACGGCAGTCATTTGTGTGAAGAAAGTGCCATTGTCAGAGCAATCAATGGTAGTCGTTATGGTCGATGTCTCCCAGTGGGACACAGCGTAGCGAAAAAGCAATAATAGTAATGTTTTTGTGATGTTTTGTCTGGCACAATCTCTAATTTTAGAACATGCACAGGCGAGAGCATGCCATTTTAAACAGCATGCACGAAATAATCCATTTTAATGACGCTATGGTTGCCAGTTGAATGTTGAATGAATTATAGTTGATCGAACAAAACATTTATATATTTGTTTATGTGAAAAAAGTCATTACATCGTCAATTTCGATGAAACGATGAAAGGTGTCTGTTTGATAGGTCAAACTCTTTACTGGTTGCTATGTTACATAACGACAATAATAGTATTGTGAATGAGATATATTTGAAAGTATAGTCTGGTGAAATTGGTTACATAGGTGGCCTGGTGGTTAACGTAGTCGCAAAAGTGGTTACAACATGTTAAGCCCACCATGCGCCCCATTAAAACGATCTGGCAATGTGGCTCCTTGCGGCGTAAAACACAACTCACTCACTGTCCGGTGGCACTGTCAGATATGAGGAAAAAGGACAGTTGTGTGCATGAATATTTACATATCCAAAATAATAAATGATGTAATATGAAACACGTGTAACACCTTTTGTTTATAGTTGATCAACAAGCAACAACACGTGGATACTATCGCCTGCTGTTGCTCTAAGCGTACCTACAAGCCGGAATCCAGAAAATCCACGTTTTCGGGTTCTGCGGAATATAAAGAGTTAAAACGGAGATATTTTTTCTGGGTTATCAAAAACAGATCTACAGAAAAAATATTTCAGTGGATAATTATCCCTTCTGTCAGGCCAAGGCAAAGTTTAACATTTTCCTTTCGCGCATTTTTCGTCATTGATCCAAAACTGATCCATCATATACAGTGGATGCAATGTTTGAACAACTCCAGTCGATCACACTGAGGGCTACTTGTGTTAATCACAATTCTGTGAACACTAACAGATCTCTTTCGATTACTTAATTCTGCCAAATTGCGCTTTGTGACGTTAACTGATTGAGGATGTGACCCAGCACAACCTTAATCGCACTGCTCAGTTAGTGGTTATTCACTTGGCACTCAGTCCATCTTGGGGATTGAATGTTCTTTTAGAAATAATCATCATTTTTATTTGGTTTAGATATTTTAAACAAATATCTGCGCACGTATAACATGCTACGTTTATGACATCGGTAGATGATTTTGTCGTAGATTAACAAGAGCAGTTTCGGGGGATATAGTCGTCTAAGGCCAAGTTGTGTCCGTTAGACTTGCTGGGTTCCAGTCCCAGGTTCGCCCTGATTATGTTTCTGGGTTTGTTAGCACCATACCCGTGCTCGTAGGTTTCACCAAAGTGGTCAGTGGTTGAAAGCTGCATAAACATTCTGACGCAATGTATACTGGTTTAACTTATGTGCCTCTTTGTTAAAGTCATATACATGTAAACACGAAATGTGATTCTGTTTTAACTTATGTGACTCTTTCTTAAAGTCATATACGTGTTAACACGAAATATGATTCTGTTTTAACTTATGTGAACCCTTGTTTAAGTCATATACATGTAAACACGACATGTGATTCTGTTTTAACTTATGTGAACCCTTTGTTAAATTCATAGACATGTAAACACGACATGTGATTCTGTTTTAACTATGTGACCCTTTGTTAAAGTCATATACATGTAAACACGAAATGTGATTCTGTTTTAACTTATGTGACTCTTTGTTGAAGTCATATACATGTAAACACGAAATGTGATTCTGTTTTAACTTATGTGACCCTTTGTCAAAGTCATATACATGTAAACACGAAATGTGATTCTGTTTTAACTTATGTGACTCTTTCTTAAAGTCATATACATGTAAACACGAAATGTGATTCTGTTTTAACTATGTGACTCTTTATTAAAGTCATATACATATAAACACGAAATGTGATTCTGTTTTAACTATGTGACTCTTTATTAAAGTCATATACATATAAACACGAAATGTGATTCTGTTTTAGCTGATGTGACCCTTTGTCAAAGTCATATACGTGTAAACACGAAATGTGATTCTGTTTTAACTATGTGAATCTTTTTCAAAGTCATATGCATATAAACACGAAATGTGATTCTGTTTTAACTTTTGTTTAACCCTTTGTTTAAGTCATATTTCCGGAACCAGACCAGATGTTGCCTGGGCCCAGTGGTTCTACACAAGGAGCTTCACATCACTGTGCAGAGTTGCGCCCCATAGTTATGCAGGATCCGCTAATGTTGAGTTTGAATCCTTGACACGTATTTGTATTGATCACGACCCTTTGCATGTCAGCATCGTGACTGTGTTTGTGGGTTTTATCAAAATGGTAACGACTTGCGTGACCTTGGGCTTGCCTCCAACAATATTTTAACTTGATAAAATGAAAAGAAATGTGTAAGGTTGATCACATTCCATTTGTATGGGTCGGTCGATTTGGCTAAAAATACTAAATCTATACAAAAAGGGCGGATTCCTGCAGTGCTGACGATCTTTACAGTAACAGTGAGGGAGTGATTTTGGTTTTGCGCCGCTTTTAGCAATATTCCAGCAATATCACGGCGGGGGACACCCAAAATGGCCTTCACACATTGTACCCATGTCGGGAATCGAACCCGGGTCTTCGGCGTGACGAACGAACGCTTTAACGACAAGGCTCCCCAACCCCCTTTACAGTGACAAATGCTCATTGAAGAAGGTGCTTATTCCTGTGTCGAGTTGCCTACCAAGATATAATTCAACAGCTGTGATTTGATAAAGAGAAAATATATTAATACTCTCACTCGTTATATGTTTCTCATCCGTTAACTGGTGTCCCTGCCGTGACATTGCTGGAATATTGCTAAAAAACGGCGTAAAACCATACTCACGCACTCATTCTAATCCGTTAAAATGAATGACAACGGCAATTGAAAATATTCTTTCTTTATAAATCATAACTGATCAAAGACACAATTTACATTTGTATTGTCCTCTTGATTCATTAATAATTTTAACAATTTTTTTTGGTCCCGTTTGTGGATACAAAAACAACAACAACAAGAAGTGCCACGTACATGCTATCCCATGCTCCACTTCAGGCAGCAATACCTCTGTTGGGTTGTTTAGAGCACGTATGGTGTCATGTGTATCACATCTGTCAGCGAGACAGATGATCGTGACAGACCCATGTAACAAGTCGCAGTCTTATGATATCATGCATGTCCGCAGTGGAGGGCGCCCGAGGCGACGTCGTTTCCGTCCATGCAGTAGAGATAAGCCACACACCGACACATGTTGGAGTTCTGCGGGAAACACTGGGAGAGCTGGCGTGACAAAGACACAGCGTTCAACGCTAATGCGTCGTGTTATTAGAACCACATTCCTGCTACAGGCGAGTTATAGTGCTCCGAGTGAGTGAGTGAGTGAGTGAGTGAGGGTGGCTGGCTGGGTTTTGGTGAGTGAGTGTGGGTGGGTGGTGGTTTGAGTGAGTGAGTAAGAGTGAATGAGTGAGCTGGTAACGGGTGCGTGGGTAGGTGGTTGTGAATGAGTGAGTGAGTGAGTGAGTGTGGCTGACTGGCTGGCTGGCTGGGTTTTGGTGAGTGAGTGTGGCTTGGTGGGTGGGTGGTGGTTTGAGTGAGTGAGTAAGAGTGAATGAATGAGCTGGTAACGGGTGCGTGGGTAGGTGGTTGTGAATGAGTGAGTGAGTGAGTGAGTGTGGCTGACAGGCTGGCTGGCTGGGTTTTGGTGAGTGAGTGTGGCTTGGTGGGTGGGTGGTGGTTTGAGTGAGTGAGTGAGTGAATGAATGAGCTGGTAACGGGTGCGTGGGTAGGTGGTTGTGAATGAGTGAGTGAGTGAGTGAGTGAGTGTGGGTGGCTGGCTGGGTTTTGGTGAGTGAGTGTGGGTGGGTGGTGGTTTGAGTGAGTGAGTAAGAGTGAATGAATGAGCTGGTAATGGGTGCGTGGGTAGGTGGTTGTGAGTGAGTGAGTGAGTGAGTGAGTGAATATGGTTTTAATCCGCTGGCAATGTCACTGCGGAAGACATAGGTTTCACGCATTCTACCCATCTTGGGAATCAAACCGGACGATTTAAGCACTAGGCTACACCATTGCCCCTGATATTTATGTTGAACTGCGGCATGGCATCTCAGTGGGCTCACGATATACAACCGGAATAATTCGGGTCCAGTACAGCACGTGTACAATGCGCCGCCATACAATGCACTTGCGAGAAGATCAAAGTTATCGAAGAACGGGTGGCCCAATCACCTAAAGCGTCGCAATTCTCTGTGCAGAGTTCCGTCCCTTTACGCGCGTCATAAACTTTTGATGACGAGTTCGGATCCTGGTTCGATTTTCACCTTACCCCGGTTCCACCAAAGCGTTTAACGTCTGAGACCTGAATCACTTCGGGTTTTCCTTCCGCATCAAGCTGACACGCCGTGTTATAACTGGAATACTGTTTAAGTTGGTTAAACCAAACTCAATCACTCCCAAACAGAATTATAAACACTGGCACGTTAATGTCCATCATTATTACTGATTATACTGAAAACACATCAACTTTAAATTTTGGGTCAGTACATTTCAATTACATGGGCTATTTACTACTATGATCACAGACTCTCCCAAAAATATCAATGCCCACATTGTGAATAAGGCAATCGTTAAATTTCCATTCGGAAAGAATTCAGCACCGCCTAACAGTGATTTTTAACGCCGCACTCGCCTACCGTATTCGACATAATAAGCGCCAGGGCGCTCTCAAAATTAGAAATAGGGGGCTCTTATTAGAATATATATTTTTTAGTTCAAAGAGCGTAAATTTCGTGGTTTATGCTGAAATGTTTATAAACGACAGATATATTTTTCCAGAATTTAATTGCCCATAATTAAAGGTGCATATAACAAACGTATTAATTATGCTCGAAAAAATAGCCTTGTGTACATTTATCAATCAGAAGGGTGCTAATTGGGATTGTTCACTAGCCAGTATATGAGCAAATATCGCCGTGGGCGCTTATTAGAGCGGGGCGCTTATTACATTGAATACGGTATTTTCTAGCTAAACTGACGCCCAAAAGAAAGTACACATAGTCGTTTTGTGTCTGATTAGTTTATAACGTGAAACATGGAAATGAAATCGTAGTGAAACATGTCGCACAAATACAACAAATTGTATTCAATGATATAAAGTGAATGTGTAAAGTTTAAACGTGAATTACAATTGAGGATCCGAATTGTTTTTTAAACGTCAGTTTATTGTGGAGTAATAAGATATAACATAATTTTATAAAACTCCGAAAAGTAGCCATGTCTCGGGCTTATAGACTGGCCCAGCTAGTTTCACTGCAAAACCTCTCTTACTCAAGTAACTAGTATATACTAACGGAAAAAAGTGTGCTTCACATAAGGTTGTGTAAATGTTATTCTATTGAAAGTTAAGAAAAAGGTATTTACTTATTCGTCCGATCACTGTTTTATCATACAAAACCCATACTGGCAACAGGAGACAGAGCGACACGCTCTACAATGGAGTAGGGTAATAACTCACTTTGCAATGTCAATACCGGGTCTGGCGTAAATTGCTTTGATACTGGCGAGTACATCAGTGTAAGGGTTACAGCAATTACACAGAGACACTGAGACAGAGACGCGGCCATTACAACGTCTCGAGGGGACGGAAATGAGCTCGAGATCCGGGATACAGGTCTTCATACCCGTGAAGATCCGGGATACAGGTCTTCATACCCGTAAGGATCCGGGATAGAATAGGTCTTCAGCAACCCATACTTGCCGGAAAAGGCGACTATGCTTTTCGTAAGAGGCGACTTTTGGAATGGGGTGGTCAGGCTCGCTGACTTGGTTGATGCATGTTATATCCAAATTGCGTAGGTCGATGCTCATGATGTCAGTCACTGGATTATTCACAGAACGACCTCGTTTTGATGGCATATTGCTGAGTGGGGCGTTGAGCAACAAACATACAAAGTAGTCTTCAACACAAAGTCCGTTATCTCGATATCTCGTTAAGGGCGGTGTAGTTTCATGGTCACGATAGAGTCCTTCTCCGCATGAGTGAGTGAGTTCGGTTTTACGCCGCTATTAGCAATATTCCAGCAATATCACGGGGCTTCACACATTGTACCCATGTCGGGAATTGAACCCGGGTCTTCGGCGTGACGAGCTAACGCTTTAACCACTAGGCTAGCCGATCGCCCCTTTCTCGGCATGAAGACGGGCTTGTATTTACATGTAAGTTCATAGACTGCTGTAGATCGAGTCTATACTACGATAGCGGATATGTATTTCATAAAAGGGTCTAAATTATGAAAAACAACGCTTCTGTATGTGTCCGTGCAAGGGAATTCCCAGGGTTTCCCTGTGAACGTGGAAGTAGTCCGTTGGTGTTCACGTCATTTCAAGAAATGTGAAAAAACATATGCACGTCAAATGGTGTCGTTCATTTAAGAAAGCTCCGGCGTTTATGCGATTTTAACTTACTCTGTTTAAAACGTTTACGCTCTAGTAAAGCAACACAATACCTAATTAATTTCTTATAAATTCGTATTATGAAGTTTAAGGGGCCCCAATTTAACTGTGATGCACATTTAAGGCTATTTAAGTTACCGAATACAATGGAATATGCAGTGACCCAGTTGCGGGAATATCCTTCACACTTACGCAAAACAGAGTTGTTCTTATTCCAGAAATACAAAACATAATTCATTGTTAATCAACTGGAGTTTTATTTATTTAACGTGAGATAATACTTACGCAGGGCGGAAACGTTGACATATTTCTTTTGAATTTACCAAATCATTGTAATGTACCTATTTTTAATTCCATCATTCTTGCTTCGATACTATTCCAGTGCATTGTATGCAGCGAATAGATGAATGGATCTCTCAGAATAAGAGAACATCCTGCAATGTAAGAACGTTGCTAAGTTCAGTTTCTCGTGTACAGCGTTCGTTTTCAAACCTAATCTATTTCACTTTAGTTGGTCTAGACAGTTTGTATTGTTGACAAGAACATCTATCAATTGATTCTGAAATGTTTGAGGAATTCAGGGATGCCTGTATCGTAGCTGAGTTTGAAATATACGTGATGGAATAGGCGTCCCATAACCGCATCCGTGAAACGTTATTTTATGAACACAGTCCAGTATGGCGAATTCACTTCGGCGTTCGTTTCCCATATTTTGATTTCATAACATACTGTAAAAAGCGCCGTGGATGGTGATTAAGTAATGTGTCAATAATGGCGAGATTTACGATGTTCCTAATTTTCAGATGTCGTTTTCCGTTATTTTGGTTTCATGATATCGCAGTAGAGGGAATTCCCCACGGAATTGAAACCCCTGAAGTGTATTTAAGTGCGTGGTGTACTTTGAATTTTATTCGACTTCAAAGTGAGGAGGAATCCAGGATGTTAAAGCGAATATTGTAATGAATTCTTGATTGAAGTGGAAAAGTTAATTTATTGTCCTATAATGAGTGAGTGAGTGAGTGAGTTGGGTTTAACGCCGCTTTAAACAGTATTCCAGTTATATCAATGCGTGTCAGCTTAATGTGGGAGGAAAGCCCGAGGTGATGCAGGTCTCAGACGTTTACCACTTCGGTGACACCCACGAGCACGGGTATGGTGCTGATAAACCTAGGAACATAATCGGGGCGAACAGGGATTCGATCCCACAATCATAGGTTTCTGGCGTGACCAAGGGACGCAAATCTGCACAGCGAGTCGCGGCGCCTTAGACGACTGGGTCACCCGTGCCTCTACCCTGCCTGAAACTCGGCATAAAGAAGCTAAAACAAGGTTTGGGTGACTCGGAATCAGATTAATATGTCTCAGCGCGCGAATTCGAAGTTAAACCCCATTTCACCTCACCTATCTTATGCTGTACAAAACATATCGGTTTAGAATAGGAGACCCGTGAAGATCAGGATCAGAATTGGTCTTAAACAACCCATGCTTGCGACTATGCTTGTCGTAAGCGGCGACTAACGGGATCGGGTGGTCAGGCTTACTGACTTGGTTGATGCACGTCATCGCATCCCAATTGCTTGGATCGATGCTCATGATGTCAATCACTGGATTGTCGGGTCCCGATTCGATTATTTACAGACCGCCGTCAAATAGCTGGAATTTTGCTGAACTTATGTTCCCTTTGTTTGTGTTTCGGTTCAACCTGATTCCAGCTTATTAAAACACGAGCAAGCAAGTTGTCTTAGTTTTGTATATTTTACATAGGAACAACAAGATTAGGGGTGTGCAATATCCGACAAGGTCCCAAAGAAATATTAAAACTTTATAAAATCATATTTTCCATTGCCAGAAACATGACCACACTGGTCATTTGGCATTTCTACTTGTATTAACCAAAGCTTTATCCTTCTAAGACACCCCTGACCTTTGATACGAAAATGACCTCTTGAATGACAAATACCTCTTGAAAAAACAGTGCAAGCAACATTAATTTATCTTTCTATCAGGGTCAAGGTGACCGCTACTGTTAAAATATCAAATCACCCCTTACAAATGAACACATTAATAATTTTTACAGAAATAATGAAAATTACAGACATTTATCCCAACTACAACACGACAAGGTTTACAAGGAGACCCCAAGTACAACAGCACAGCTTTGTGAATTATTGTGCTTGAATAAGACATCACAATTGGCCCCGGGGCCTGTCTCAAACGTATGCGATGTATCATGGCAAGATTGCCCTGGGCTCCTATGACACTAGAGTCTTCTAAACCATATTTAGTCGTCCTAGTGTAGGGGGAAGGAGAGTGTTAGTTGAACGGCCGTTGGCTGGCGGTGTATGTCATCTTATCAAGTTCTACAGAGGGATACTGAAACAAGAGTTCACCATTCAGAAGACCTTGTTCTGGTTCAAGGTAGGGATTTTTTTCTTTTATATCACTACATGTGCTTGAAAACTGAGAATCGTGTTTGACGTTATCTTAACATTTCAGCTACGTAACATGCCAGTTGAACATTGTTTATGTCTTCTGCGAGATAAGCAATGATTATGAGACGTCTTGAAACTGTTTATCACCTCTGGGTTCAGAGGTTCTGGATGTACGTCATACATTGTCCCTATGCCACGGACTGTTTACATGTTTAATGCACGCTGAAGCATTTACATTGGATTCAGAATACAGTAACACATTTGTAAATAAATTCACAAATCTTCTTGTACACCATAAATACATAAAAAGTGGTGAGATTCACTGGTGTCATAATATAATATGTAACTGCTATCATTTCTCCCTGAAGATAAAGCTGAAACATGATTAATCCGTGTCATGTAATTATTTTGTAAATTTCTTAACATACATATATGTTTTATATATTCCTTACTGGAATCGCATTCAATAACTTAGATATGAAAACCTATGTAATGTTAGTGTTAAGTTACCGTGTATCCGTTTTAAACTTCTGAATCTGTTCAGGTCATGACGACATTTCGCTGGAAAAATATTCACCAAACATACTTGCCCGAGAAGGAAAGGTGTGATGGTACTTGTATTTCCTCGATCATGTCTAACTCCCGCGGATACACGAGCACGTATATGGTCATGTTAGGGCAGTTTTTACCTCTACTCATACCGTGGTCTATTTACCTCATAATATGCTTGCTATTGGAAGTGAATAGTTTGATAAAACAATACTGCGTTGTAAAATCCTTCCTTGCGCATGAGATGCTTATGGTAACGCCATCCTGAAAAATCCGGCATGCAAAGATTCACTTTATATAACTTTTGATTGCCTGATTACGCTTTAAACATGTGTCATTTTTTACTCAATTTGTTATTAACATCCATGGATGGTGTGATCGTTTCATTTATAGGTTTTTCTCAGCTATAATTAAACAGTGGCGCAAGCGAAAAACCGATTTAATAAATTAACGGTTGGTTTGTGAATGAATGAATTAATCGAAATATTAGAAGCTATAAAATACATATTCTACCCACGATACACGTTTTAATTGTCTTATAAAAAACCCAAATGCATTGTCATTTTTATTACAAAACTGTGTAGAACATGTTCAACACCATCTGTAGAACATCATCTGTAGAACATCATGCTGAACATCTTGCTATACCTGGGCTAAACAGGCCACGTTAGGTCAGAACACGAATGTATCAAGCGCACGACTGCCCAATAAACCTACATCCGAGCAAGTATGTCTAAATAGATGTTTCCCTTCTCTAAACACCAAAGCCGAATCCCTTGACAGGAGAGACGGCCCGTGTCACGTGATTGATGTGACGTCAGGTTATACATGTCACATGACTGTCTTAGTGATATATTCCACCTGCGTTTCTTGTGGATATATGTGTTTAATTGCAGCTATTTTTGTAGCTAACACAAGTGACGCTATTATCTGAAGACAGTTCTCTGGAGCTTTTCGATATAAATATATCAAGCCTGCTTTGTGTAGATAGTCAGATTTATGTTTGTCCTAACAGACGAAACATTATTTTTTCATGGATTTTATGTCTTCGAGCTGATTATGTTTTTTTATACATCAAATCTGTCAGGGAGCGTTTGGGTGGTTTAATTTCGTGGATATTTATTGAGGCTTGGAAATACATGAACTGTTTAATGACAATCGGATGTCCAATCAATGGCATAACGAGTGACGAGACATGGAAACTGTTTGATTTCTAAACCGACGTCATCTCATGAAACCAAACAAATCAAAAACAAAAGTAAATGTGTCAGTAAATCGCTAACTATATAAACTCAAGATTTGTTGTTCTTATCATAACGAATCTGTGATCTTATCTGTGAAGTGTTTTGAAGTGATTTCACTTCAAGGAGCCCATTTTTTAAGTCGTCGCGATATGTCGTCGCGAGACCGGATGCTCTCCTTGAAACGTACTATGTAATTGCTCCTCGACAAACTATTTTGTAATGATTGCGATATCCATTGCCAAGACCTGACCCAGACGTCATTTTGCGAAAGCGAAAGATTGACATAAATACAATAAACTACGTTTATAACGAACACGCTTATAACGAACTGACTGATATATCGAACTGTGTTTTGATCCCGGCCATTTAGAGCATATTTACTGTATGTATGCCGTATATATGCTTAGGAACGTGTATCGGACATTGCAAATTATGATGACAAAATCCGTTGTGGGAGTACTTGATAACCCAAGGCTGATGGGTTGCTATGTAACACATGATGTTCACTCTATGTTCTTTTGTCTCATATTCCCGACATTGGTAAAATGTGTGAAACCAATTTCTGGTGTCCCCCGCTGTGATATTACTGGAATATTGCTAAAAGCGACGTAAAACCATACTCACTCACTCATTCATTTTGTCTCATACATGATTATGTTCACCAATTTCAATATTTTGTTGCTCAAACTGCCAGTTTTTATCTAGTCTCCACCAAATAATTAGAACAAAAAGGTTCATTTAAAAAACAAGACGCTTGAGGAACAATTGTTTTCAATGATCTCCCTTTGATTTGAGGGTGATTACACATTATTTACCTGAATTTAGAAAAAGTCACAATTAATATAACTGATAAATGTGAGAGTTTGATAGATTATACTAGGGCATGGCAGACGGTATGATCTTGTCGTTGAATCAAATAAGATTTGGCTTTTTCGTGTGATTTTCTTGTGGTTTGTGATTGTTGCATGTTCCTTCATCCACACCATGCGTTCCAAAATGACAGGCTGGGTGGGTGGGTGGGCACAGGTGGCCCAGTCGTCTAAGGCGCCGCCATTCGCTGTGCAGAGTTGCGTCCCTTGGGCACGCCAGAAACCTATGATTGTTGGTTCGAGTCCCTGTTCGCCCCGATTATGTTTCTAGGTTTATCAACACCATACCCGTGCTCGTAGGTTTCAGCGAAGTGGTAAACGTCTGAGACCTGCATCACTTCGGGCTTTCCTCCCACATTAAGCTGACACGCCGTGATATAACTGTAATACTGTTCAAAGCTGCGTTAAACTTGACACTATAAACTTGATATTCTATATTCTGAAACTTCATTAATTTTGCAAACTGTTTTGCAAGGTTAAACTGTTTCATCTTGACCTTGCTAAGACTGGACTGGACACTACTTCGTGTTGACCACTAAATGCCCTTGCCCTTGGCGAGCCATAACGTCCTTATAGATAATAGGACCCACATTAACCTGCACGGTGGCTCTATCAATATACATATATCACAACATTAACACACATGTGATTTAATGTATCCGTAATGTCTGGAGAACATTAGCCGGTGTAAAGGTCACTGTTACGGAGCGTGTGTATGTCAAGGTTGAGGAAGGGGGTGAGAGGGTGGATGGATAGTGGTGGAGGACGTGGGTCTAGAGGGTGGAGGGTAGTGGCGGAAGATTGGGGTTTAGGGAGTGGATGGTAGTGGCGGAAGATTGGGGTTAAGGGGTGGGGGGTAGTCGGGGAAGACAGGGGTTAAGGGAATGATGGTTATTGGCACTAGACAGGGGTTTAGGGAGTGGAGGGTAGTGGCGGAAGACGAGGATCTAGGGGGTGGATGGTAGTGGCACTAGACGGGGGTTTAGGGAGTGGAGGGTAGTGGCAATGGACGGGGGTTAAGGGGTGATGGGTAGTGGCACTAGACGGGGGTTAAGGGGTGGTGGGTAGTGGCGGAAGACGGGGGTTTAGGGATGGAGGGTAGTGGCGGAAGACGGGGGCTTAGGGAGTGGATGGTAGCGGCACTAGACTGGGGTTTAGGGGATGGAGGGTAGTGGCACTAGACGTGGGTTTAGAGGGTTGGGGGTAGTGCCAATAGAGAGGGGTTTACGGGGTGGAGGTTAATGGCGGAAGACGGGGGTTTAGGTGGTGGAGGGTTGTGGCGGAAGACGGGGGGTTTAGGGGGTGGAGGTTAGTGGCACTAGACGAGGGTTTAGGGGGTGGAGGTTAGTGGCACCAGACGAGGGTTTAGTGGGTGGAGGACAGTTGCACTAAACGGGGTTTAGGGAGTGGAGGGTAGTGGAGGAAGACGGGGGTTTAGGGGGTGGAGGTTAGTGGCACTAGACGAGGGTTTAAGGGATGGGGTAGTGGCACTCGACGGTTGTTTAGGGGGTGGTGGGTAGAGGCACTCGATGGGTGTTTAGGGGGTGGTGGGTAGAGGCACTCGATGGGTGTTTAGGGGGTGGTGGGTAGTGGCGGAAGACAGAGATTCAAAGGGTGGAGGGTGGTGGCGGTAGGTGGGGTCTGCGTATGAGGTCAGTAGCGGTAGGGAGGGGGCTATTCAGCTAAACCGGTAAATGTGCAGCCGAGATATGAAAGAGTTGTCTCTCTTGGTATTGACATCTACGCGTCGATATATCTAAATTACCTCCCTTTGACCATACAGCTTGCGAACATTGAACCCTGATCTACACATGGGTGTACCTGCAGTGTCTCACCAATGACAGTTTTATACCGACAGTGCTCTATTACCGCAATTCATGAATGAACCCAATAGGCGACAATCAATACCTGGGGGATTCCGACAGGATTAATTTACAGCAATTGATATCATAAATATATTTGCTGGACAATTGGGAGACGGGGGCTGCTACCGGGAGAGCAAGACATACTTACACTTGACGCAAACACCTGGTGTTATCACTGACTTTGTTCACCACTATCTTGCTTCTTACGCCATCGGCAGCTAATCCATGGCGTTGACGTTTTTGGTTAACTCAATGTTTTTTGGAGCTGTAGATTGTTATTAATGCATATTTCAGTTGCATATCATCATAATGATGATATTATGAATTATGCAACATAATATGACACCTGACTACCTGACTCCAGTGTATACTTCCGTGTAGAAGATCCGGGGTAGGATAGGTTCTCAGCAACCAATGCTTGCTGTAAGAGGCGACGATGCTTGGCGTCAGACCGATTAACGGGATCGGGTGGTCAGGTTCGCTGACTTGGTTGATGCATGCCATCGTGTCCTAATTGCGTGGATCGATGTTCATGATGTCAATCGCTGGATTGTCTGGGCCAGACTCGATTATACAGACCGCCGTCATATAGCTGGAATTTTGCTGAGTGTGGCGTTAAACAACAAACAAACAAAAACAATCTGGACAAAATAGTGAACACGCTCACAGAACATCTCAGTTTTGTTTATTCATGAACATGAGTATGAGGAACATATCCAGATAAAATAGCCATCTTGAGTAAACGATCGAGACAGATAACATGAGCAAGTCGTCACATACAACACAACGAACCTCAGTCGACCGAGGGACGTACATCACTCGTTCTTTCGTTGGAACACATAACACGGCCTGACTGCCATACGGGCGTGTGTCTCGTTCATTGAGCGAGTGAATATTGTTTTAATTAACGCACATCGGTACTTAATGAGAATCAGTAGTTCGGTAGCAGGCTCCCGCCAATTTGACCCCTACCATGCCATGACTCACCCGACGTGGACAGCGATACGCCCGACGTGGTCTGCCACTCACGCGACGTGGCCTACGACAACAACACGAACCGTGACATAAACTACACGAAACTAAAACATATCAACCTACTGTTCACGTCCACGGCATATGAAAATAAGTTTTCCGTCTGTCGTCTTCGAATCATTTCATTGATAAACATGTAAAAAATGATATAAATCTCACAAGAAATAAACTCTATATCAGTTTTGAAATGTTTCCGTGTTAGGTGTACGGCGTCTTTAACTGGCTGTCTACACATAGAAACCCGCTCGCCTCTATCACAGAACTGTACAGCAGGGTTCTTTTATACATATGGTAATGCTGAATACAATATACAATATATATATACATCAAAGAATATCCATCGGAAATACTGATTTTAAAATAGGACCGCAATGAATAAAAACATAACTGATAATACATGTATGTATATCTTAATCAATATTCTCAATGTAAATTAATTTTTTGAAAATATACGATCATACAATGGTGACGTTTCATGTTTTTAATTCTTATGTAAATAATGATCTAGCATGCTGAAATGTAAGAATTCTACCACGGAAACAAAACTTTATACATACAAAATATACATACTTGATCAGTGTTTATTTACCTATAGGCTACACAGTATACAGTAAACCACGTTACTTAGCAACGAGATATAATAAGTCAGGCGAAATATTAGACATGAAATTAATTGAGGCATATTTAAAAGTAACATCCTTTTGAAGGAAGTGCATATTTTATGAACTCGGGCTTGTCATGGATTTCAACGTCATCTGTAGAGCTACATGCTAAAGCCATGCCCTTCCTAATAGTGTATCGCCTGCTCGACGTACCAGTACCAGTACCAGTACCGAAGTATTGAAAGAGAACAGAAATTGAACGAATGTCACTCATATCTTGGCCATTGAAAGATGAAGACGATGCTGCATCATGCTTGTCAGTTAACAGTGAGCAGGGAAACTGAGCCATCAAGATAGTTGTATATGTATACTAGTTTTCGTGCTTACTTACTGGGAGGTGAATTTGAAGGATGGTCATTGAGGCTAAATTTACAACACTGAAAGCTTACCCCTACTTTCTACACAATAGAAACACAGGGTCTTTACTGTCATTATATTTGTCCGTTCCTCCAGAACTTGTGCACGCGATAAGCTGTTTCAAACGTTCATACGTATTACCCTCTGATCCAAGTGACTAGTTCCCACATCACAGTTCCCTGACAAAACCTCTCTAGACCTAGGCTTCCGTTGATTCAGTGACAGAGCATATGAAAGACATATACATGTAGCCTTGGGGGTTTGTTTCGGAACTTTTTATAAAGAACAATTTTCGAATTTATCTTAGGGGACTGCTACCAGGTTAAATTACAACCGATTCAAGATGCTTGAAAATAACACTAGATCATTATCCCAAGATTCAAGATTCTGGAGTATAACATCAAAGATCCAAAGATTCAAGATCCTGGAGTATAACATCCAAGATTCAAGATCCTGGAGTATAACATCCAAGATCCTAAGATTCAAGATCCTGGAGTATAACATCCAAGATCCAAAGATACAAGATCCTTGAGCATAACATCCAAGATCCAAAGATTCAAGTTCCTGGAGCATAACAGCCAAGATCCAAAGATTCAAGATCCTGGAGTATAATATCCAAGATCCTAAGATTCAAGAAGCTTGAGTATAAAAGTAGATCCAAAGATTCAAGATCTTTGAGTATAACATCAGATCCAAAGATTTGAAGATGCTTGAGTATGAAGCAAGATCCAAAGATATGAAGATGCTTGAGTATAAAAGTAGATTCAAAGATTCACAATGCTTGTGTATATAAAACACTTGATCCAACGAAAGAGAATGGGTTAATATAGGTCAACAAAAACGATTACACATAGAACTTTTGTTTGAGCAATACATTGGGTTGTACAACACGGGTTGCAGTCGACTCCCATGATCTGAAAGTGGACACAGAATAAACGATTGTTGTAACCACACACTGCTTACTGAATCCTGTCAAAAACTTAAGTCCGACAATATGTTCCCTTGGAACAAATGGACAGCTTTACCAAAGTTCACTAAACTAGCATCTCACCTACAAAAGTCACAATGATCAGGTTGGTCTCAATGATCACAACGTCATCCAAACAGAGCGCCTCTGTAATGTGTTTTACTGGTTGATGTCATGTTTTATTATGATATCAGTCTTCATAAACGTACATTCAGGTTTTTTCTTAACAGAATGTCTCAATATAAAAATCAAACGTTCTTTTGTTCCTTTTTGTGAAATAATAGAATCAAAGAATTCATAAATAAGTTCTGTTGACCTATCCAAGCGTGGTAAATATCTCCAGTTAAGTATGTGAATAGCGAGTCCCTCATATCACCATGCTTGAGATGACGAGAATCGTTGTACGTGTCATTTTTTACAATGGCCACGACCTTGACCCCGTGTGACACAACAACCGTACATAACTTGGTTGTCCACTCTGGTTGTTTCTGAGCACTAAAGCAGACAACTTATGTCATTGTTTCCCGAACACTTTCGAGTCCAATTTTTTCACCATGACGATACCCATTTGTACATAATTTGATGAGTTAAAATACTGATTGCCTTTTTTACACTTTGCACGTTCGTTGCTTTTTTTCAACAGTTTGTAAACGAGTATTGTTCAATCATCAACACACCATGCGGGTTGTGGCCTTGTGATTGTGTGGCGCCAGAAACAGCTCTTCCCAAGTGGCCTGACCTATTGAGCGGTTCACTAAATCTTCCCTGTCGGGACAGCACATGCCTATGTCTATGTGTGTCCCTCCACTAGTTGATTAATAGTACTCAACATACGCACGGTGTGTATATCACTACCCTGACCTTTGGTCTTCTTCCTCCATTGCACAAATATATGTCATCCCTACGTTGTAACTGACATGACCAACGTGAACAAGGTCTCTGACAAACGGTCAATGTCTTGTTCGATAATACAAAGTGTCCACTGGTGGACTAGTCCTCATTTCCTGTAGCTTCCACAGCAACCAGGTACAAAAGTCCAGAGCTGATGCCTCGTCCTCATCATCTTCGGATCATTCATATGTATCATCGATGTCACTGACACGACCAACGTGAACAAGATGCACTGACAAACGGTCAATGTCTTGTCTGCTGATATAAAGTGTCCACTGGTGGCATAGTCCATCAACAGCAACCAGGTATAAAAGTCCAGAACTGATGCCTCATCTTCAGCATCTTCAGATCAGTCATACATGTCATCACGGAGACAGTCATATCTGCGTCATTCACACCTTACAAACAGATAACTCTCAGACGGGGTCTGTGGTTGTCACAGCATTCTGGGCACGTAATTTTTGCATTCTTCTCCTCCCGAAAAAGGCAGCTAATAAACCTATCGTTGCTAGTACTGGGAGACACACAAGAACGATTCCTCCAGCGAGCGTCCCTTTCCGTCTGGCCTTCCCGCCATGGACGATCAGCATCACACCTGGAATATAGAAACGACGCACACTGTAGACAGACACTACATGGAAACTTGGACATACGGGCGTCTCGTTTACAATATGACGGCTAGTGCTACAGATGCTGGACCTTAGGCAGAAGGAAAACCGTAAGGTAAATATCACGAGCTAGACCTTAATTAAGCCGAAAGCCCCCAAAAATCTTGGAAACAAGGTGTGCACACTATAAACTTGTTCACACTTCGTTGTTGTGAAAAAATACCCATGTGGGAGATTTCTATCGACACGGAACCACCCGATAAAGGTGAGTGAGTGAGTGGGTGAGTGAGTGATGGTTGAGTGAGGGTGTGAAGGTCTTGCTTTTGCTGCTGCCAAACAATCACATTCTAAAGAGTATAGTTCAGGGTGAGTGAGTGAGTGAATGTTGATTTTCACCCTATATAGGATGTTTCGTGGAGTGAGTGAGTGGGTGAGTGAAGGAGTGAGTGAGTGAGTGAGTGAGTGAGTGAGTGAGTGAGTGTCTTTCACCTGCTACGGCCAATCAATTACATTCTAAAGAGTAGAATTCAGGTTGAGTGCGTGAATGTTGATTTTCACCAGTCAGCAACATTCTACGTAATATGATATCACGGCGGTCTGTAAATAGTCGAGTTAGGACCAGACAAACCAGAGGCTAACACAGCCAACATCGATGGCACGCAAAAAGCAAAGTCACCAAGTCTGACCACCCGATCCATTTTAATCGACTCACATGGAGCCATTTCCCGCAAACACCACTTGGGCATAACAATGACTTGCGAGTAGAGGCGATACACGACGTTGATTTCATGTAGCAAATAACGCGGCAAACAAATACACAGACCACAACGCGGGTGCAGCACGTGACTCACCTCCAGGGAGGGCGATGAAGGTCAGGAAGAGGAACAAAATCACTAGGGACACCACGCAGCATTTCTTCCCGAGGCAGCGACTCTTCTGATGGACGTCTGAAAAGAAGTTTGTTTTTAATACAATTAAACTAAGGTTTTATACGTATTCTGTTGACCTCTTGACAGTTTCATCGGAGGGAGCAATATTCTTTCACCGAGATCGTCGATGTTTAAAATGAATAAATTCGTAAAGGCCCTCAGGTCTTTGAGGCTTACTGCTAGAGTGTTTGAATCGAGGGTCTCCTCTGAACCCTTAACTTTGGGGCATGAGATAGAGCCTTTCGTGCTAAGTTCCGAGTACTGCTTATTCTGTACTGTACACAGAGCCTCCGCCTCCCTGGTCTAGTGAAAGAGCGTCCACCTGGAGAGCGAAACGTCCGGGATTCGATCCCCGGCCGCGCCATACTAAAAGACGTTAAAAGATGTTACTTGTCTTGCGCTCGGCATTAAGAGGATAAAACAGGGACTGGTCGGCTCGGAGTCAGTATACGGTGTCTGAGTGGGGTATTCATGTTGAACTGCGGCATAGTATCTCAGTGGGCTGGCACTATAAATGGGCATCAGTCCGGACTAGTACAAGCAGCCACACACACAGACACGAAGTATAAGTGCGATAATCTTGGACGCGACATTAAATCCAATTTCACCTCACCTCACAAACGCTGTGGGCGGCCTAATCGCTTTCTGTGGTGGCGATGCCTCGTAGATTTGAGAAACAATATATAATCAAACTAATTTCAGTTAATCCCTCACAGGTAGTATCTATCGGTCAGTAAAGTGATACTTTCGTCACCGAACAGCCTGGTTCGCCAGGAACGCGTTGCTATGCGATACAATATTTCCTGTTTCACATTTCCTGTTTCGCTTCGTTATATCTGTTTGGGTCACGGTGACATGATGACACTTTTTTTAATTCACAACCGTTTGTTGTTTAACGCCGCACTCAGCAATATTCAAGCTGTGTGACGGCGGCCTGTAAATAAAAGAGTCGTTACAAGACAAACCAGTGATCGATATTGTGAGCAGCGATCGGGGCACGGTAACACGCAATCAAACAAGTCACCGAGCCTGACGACCCGATTCACTTGGTCGCCTCTTAC
Source organism: Haliotis rufescens (assembly GCF_023055435.1). Taxonomy (NCBI): domain Eukaryota; kingdom Metazoa; phylum Mollusca; class Gastropoda; order Lepetellida; family Haliotidae; genus Haliotis; species Haliotis rufescens. The sequence continues at coordinate 2,052,104 of NW_025964157.1, forward strand.
GACCAGAAATCCTTATAATTGTAATAGTAGCGTTATGGTAATACAACTATTGCAATAGTATTGCAAGCGTTTTTGCGTGAGTATTTGAGGTAGTTTGACGCCGCTTACTCAATATTTCAGCTGAATTAAGGCGGTAGACCTGTAAAGTGTTTCACCCATTGTACACCTGTTGGGGATCGAACAGGGCCATCGGCGTGATGAGCGAAAGCTTTAACAACGCGGTTACCTAACCATCCGCAAACGTTTTGGTACTGCTGCAAAAATCATAACAAAAATGCACAAAATATTCTTTGATAGTACACGTTGACACATAGAAGCCAACTAAGTCTGATAATCATAGTCTTAGCTACGTCGGCTTACCTACAATTAGAGCTATATAATGTCGGACGAATTGAAAGATTACAAATTTTTAAAACTAACGTGCCCGACAGAAAGAGTGATTATTCACACACTTCACGTAATTGCATTTAAATAGTCCGACCGTGTTAGGTCAGTGATATAATGTCACAGACTCATTGAAAACACAGCAATAAACACGATTCATTATAACAGTATCGTAGAAACTGTGACATTCTTATATACATGAGTTGTTAAAGGTGTTCTTCTGCACGTACGTGTTAACACTTGTAAAAAGAACCATTTCGAGTCACATGCGGTAAATGATCAAACGAAAGGAAGTAATTCATCACTGTGAGGTTGTCCGGAGTGTTACAAATATGTCTGTGTACTGAAATATGTTGTTAACGGTACGAGAATACACTGTTTACAGTACTTGCGCGCTTCGTAGAACAGCCACAAGAATGTCCCTCAAGATCCCAGTAGTACAAGTGAAGTGTTCAAATCCAATACATATATTCTATAGGAGCATCTCATACATCGAACCCCCTCCGTGGTCAAGTGGGTAGAGCGTCTGTCCGGAGAGCGGAAGGTCCGAGGTTCGATCCCCGGCCGGTCATACCAAAACACGTTACAAGATGGCACTTGTTGTTACCATGCCTGGCTCGGAATCAGTATACTGTGTCTGAGTGGAGTATTCATGTTAAACTGCGGCACGGTATCTCAGTAGGCAAGCATGTTAAAACATTCATTATTCGAACTAATACAAGCAGACACAGACACACAGACGCACAAACACAGAGATGCACACACACACACACACACACACACACACGTGTCACGTCGCTCACATCACAGCACATCATATCATATACGGAACAACAGCGTGAAACTGCACGCCATCATGCACAACGTTCCTACCTCGCCCTGGCATCATCACGGCGTTTTGTCGACTGTGTACAAGACCTCCTAAGCCTCCCTGGCCCTGTCCGAACCTAGGTCAACAATGTGGTTGCCCATCTTAATGCCACATTATCCGTCTAAGACTCATGCGGCGGCGCATCCACGAGGCCTACCCCGTGGAAGTGGGTCACATACCATGCGCACAATTATTACTTTATCGCCACAAAGTCCCACACAATCGCCTTTTCTGCTAATCACCTTACAAGAATTCAGTAATTATGTAAACGTTTCTCTACAAAGTCTTATACATGAACTTACACATGCAACAATTAGGCTAACAGAAAGGCAAGTAGGGGTACCGCTAGTCTTGTTTCAATGGTTCCTTTGTTGTATAATCATGCTTTAAGTCCAATACTACAAATGTAATACCAGGTATAATACCTACATTCCGTTACTGCCCCGCCCATCAATTGTTTGTGGCGTGTCGGAACACGTGGGTCTTTCTTACATGTTCACAGTAAATCTCTGTCCCTTTGACTGTAGAATATGTAGGACAAATAGATAATTGAGTTCATAGTCGCCCATGACACATAAGAGTAAAAACATTTGTACGGGGTTATTTGGAAATACCGAGCGTGCTGTAGCGCATTAATTATCCAGTACGGATCATCATTAGCGAGTCTTCAGTTATCGGTTGGCTTTCCGGACAAAATCACTTCAATCGTTTTCAACAATAAAAGTGTATGAATTTTAGAATTATGTTATGAATGGAATGTGCTTTATTAAGATTTTAGAAGTTCTGTTAAATCTACATGTCCTTGATTATATTTCAGTTTATAACCTCAGGAAATTTCAATCTTTTAAAAGGTTTTATGGTAGGCATGTAGAAGACATTTCCTAAATTGACGCATTCGTGACAAAACTGATGTCCAAACATAATGTCCGATGCAGTTGTCTATTTGACTTGTGTCATATGTTCCAGTGTTTTCAGCTGAACAACTGACTTGCCTTTGCATGTGTTTGTGACGGGTGCCACCGGCGAAGAAGGATACGCTCACCTTTTCGTGAACACCCGGTCTCATCGCTATTTGACAGTGATTCATAAACAAAAGTCAGAATCGAAAAATTGACACTGCTTTAAGTAGAGACTTTTGACTATGGAAAGGGTTTTGTCGCTTGTATTCACTTGTATGACGTATTCACGTGACTCCCGCGTTTATTGCAAATGTTTTCACAGTACAGTGAACAGCTGGTGAAGCTGATCGAAGCCGATCCGGCATATTTGATTGACGTGTGCTTGTGTTAGGCTTCGTGACCCAAATTGAGTAATCAATTTCATAACACCCAATCAAATCTCCATCCCTTATTTCTTTCATTGAAACTGGGTACATGTATTATCATGTGTTTGCCGGTGCATGTTAAATCGTGGCAATGAGCCTCAACAGTGTTGTGTCTAGATTCTGACACATCGCCTTATCAGCAGCACATGACATAGTGCAAATATTTCACCACACTGTCGACGTGGTGTGAGCGCTATGAGGAGTTTACGTACACATACCAGTCATAATATGCACCTCGGCCAAAACACGGAAATCTTACCGCAGTAATTGTTACAATGACAAAGCACCAAGGAATGTGAAACCAAGATATTTCGGTTTGTCATATTTAATTGACTATCTTCAGTGAGTGTCAAACAAAAAAATGAATTGATTATACAACATGGTGATGACCTGAATATAGGACACCCCTGTTAGGGGTACGAAAATATAAACATTATGAAACAAAATCATCAATTATATACATTACAGAATTAATACCATGAATTAAGGACGATTATCTAATGAGACAAAACAACGGTACCTTAAACTTGGGCTGAAAACTCCATACACCGTATACATACCACGCGGTGTGTGTGTGACATGCAAACATGCTTGTTTACGCGAGGGTCACAGTGACCCGTGTACACGTCTCCCCGCCACAACACCCACCCCAGACATCCCTGCCCCGCCCTGCTCACCTCTCCTCGTCTCCCCCGTCATGGGCTCCGTCTCACTCGTCGTGCCCCCCGCCATTGGGAGTGGAGTGTGAACGACCGGGGCAGATCGCACAGAACACAACTCGCTGACACGTATGGCGAATCTACAATCTTCAGACTCGCTTCTCGGGGTCAGCCAGAAAATAACGTCCTGTGGGTACAAGTCTCGCTCGGTTGGTCAGAACTATTTATAGCTGCTTCAGGTCCTCTCTGACGATGCTTTCTTGGCTGCCGTCGGGTTTTCTAAAGCGACACATGACGTCACAAATGACCTCTTTAAACCGCCGTGCATATCACCAGATATCGATTTTTCGACACGCGATCTGAAAGACCCAAACGGTGATGTGTTTGCTTCGCCGGGTGCCAAAACCTCCAGGACAGTTTCAGATTAGGGGATGTTTTGACTTGGGATGCCCTGTGATATTTCTCGATACCATTCTACAGTCAAGCGTAACTGTCAAACGGTCCGCGATAATCTCACGACTTCTAAAACAAATAGTTATCCTTCGAGAAACGAGCACATGGACTTCAGGTCGATCCCATGTTTCAGGTATCAGAAAAACGACACTGGGCGAGAATATGCGCCTCAAGCTTTATATCTCCTCAGCACTGCAGTCTCCCCGTGAGCCGGAAAGATACAATTAACCCATAATGTCAGAAGGACACCCGACTGTGATGGGGAAATGCCAACAGGCACCCCCACTGTCTGATGTCGAAATGTCAGACACTGGTTACAGACATGCAATAAAAGGTTCAAGAGGGATGTTTTCGGTGCAACTATTTTCTGTATTTTGTTTAAGATTGGTTGGTTGGTTTGTTGTTTAACGCCGCACTCAGCAATATTCCAGCTATATGACGGCGGTCTGTAAATAATCGAGTCTGGACCAGACAATCCAGTGATTGATATCATGAACATCAATCCACGCAATTGGGATCGATGACATGCATCAACCAAGTCAGTGAGCCTGACCACCCGATCCCGTTAGTCGCCTTTTACGACAAGCATAGTCGCCTTTTACGGCAAGCATGGGTTGCTGAAGACCTATTCTACCCCGGATCTTCACGGGTATAGGAACTATGACGCATCCCCATCACTCTCTGTCGCTGATACAGAAACAGAAACAGATGTTAAAATCTGAACTGCCGGGCAAAAGTATACAATTGAAAATTGAATTTGATAAAATATATATGTAGTTATCAAAACGTTACTTGACTGCGAAGTTAATTACTATCATTCATATAAGTTTCTATTTTGTCTTTAATGCCAAATGGAATCTCTTCCGTGGACAATCGAGGCTGGTTACTCTCTGGTGTTGGGGGCGGTTGGGTAGCCTAGTGGTTAAAGCGTTCGCTCGTCACGCCAAAGACACGGGTTCGATTCCCCACAAGGGTACAATGAGTGAAGCCCATTTCTGGTTTGCTGAAATGTTGCTAAACGCGGCTTAAAAACATACTTACCCACTCACACTCTGGTGTTGACGTTTGATATTGAACGAAAAGTGCACTCTAGGTGCAGCCATGCATACTTTCAACACCAGGCGACAGTGAAGGCGGGGCCGCACATGACATCAGCTGCAAGCATGTCTCACGGAGTCCCCCCTCAGCTGCATACAAAGACGCTCGTTGAGGTGACATAACTTTCCCTCCACTGACCCCTTATTTACATGCCTATGGTTGGGCGTACATCAACATTCCTCCTTGCACTGTCATCTGCACACACAACTTGTATATCGGGTTAGAATAAAATTATTTCATCTCCACTACCCTCACATCTCCTGTCTGACCCATTACATGTATACATCCCAAGGCGAACTGCCATTTATTGGGGGCGTGAACACGACCAGCCATTAACTCACTGTTTGCATCCAATTTAACTCCAATTTAACAGGTCATTTAGACTTGCACAAGTCTCTAGGGCAATAATTATTAGTTTAAATCAATTTCTAGATTATGTAAATAATAAGAACAAGTTGTCCCTATTAGAAACTGGAGTCCACACATCTAGACTTGCCTATAAGGAGATAGAATTACTACACATCCATGGTCTTATCATTCAGTACAGCCTTTAAGCAAGGCTAGAGGTCACTTTACAGGCATCCGTGCCAGATGCAAGCAGAATACTGATGGTTGATATTCACTGACACTTAAAACGTACGATGTGCTTGCCAATTCTTCGTTCAAGACTGTATTCTCTGAAATGTTTTGCAATCTCATTTAGTAGAAGCACATCCCTTAACAATTCTAAATTCATTCAATAACAAATGAAAATAGTTTAGTGAAGAGTGCCTTGTGGAAACGGTTATTTTTTTCTAAACTTTCCATCGACGCGAAAATACATTATTCGTGTTTATGTCATCAGCCACAGACAAAATCAGCCAATTTCAAGGTAGTATTATTTAAACTAAAATGTATTATTTTTGTAATATTTATCTAACCATATCAATTATCTGAAACAAAAGTGTTCCTCCTTTTAGCCTAACAGGTTCTTTGAAGGACGAATATTTATAGACAGTCTTAATTGAAACCTTGATTCGTCCGGTAGATCTATATCATTTGAACAGCCACTCTAAATCTTTACTCTTGTCGAATACCGTTAACACAATCTGAACACATAGACGAAAAATCATTCTCATCTTTCCGTGAGGAATCTCACTTAAATAGAGTAACTATTGATTAAACAAAAGCCAAACCTCATTTAGAATGATAAAAGTGTTCGTCAATATGTTTGAATCTCCCAAGACCAGGAAAGACGACTGTCTTTAATTCAATCACGAAAGTAACAAAAGTCTTTCAAGATAATATCACACACACCCAGTTCATTTAAGCAGGAGAGACAGTTCTTACAGAGAGTACGCGCGTGGGAATACGGAGTCGAATAACGCTAGCCTACTTCATAAGACGTACAGTACCTCCTTAGTTCTCCGTAATATTGATTACTGCGACTCTATTCTCAGCCGTGTTCATTCCGTGTTGATTTCACGTCGATTGGGGAAATAACCTTGCCACAAGCAAATTGCCGGATTCGTTTTTAGCCGATGCTGTGCACATGATAGCTTGTTATCTCGCATCTCGTCTAACTCGCCGCTAAAAACTGTCGTTTCTACAGATTATGTGAAATGACAGACAGAAATTCGAGGGATCTCCTTTTCTGATTTCATTGGCCCAAGAAATCGAACCGAGATTGCGGAGAAGAGTGATTGGTCGGATGACTTCATCAATGTCACATCAGATTACAAGTACATCCTGATTGGACATTTCATTACTCTGTTTTCTGCAAGCGGTTTTTTCAACATTCGGCTTTATCATACAGTACGAACACGGCAACTGTCGGCTATCACAAATAACTTGCCATACCTACATTGTGTTAAACTACGCTGTAGGGAGTAATTATTGATTACATCGTATAGCACAGCCCAGCAGCGCTGTCCATCGGAATTACTCAAACCTGACTGTTGACGCTGGTGTTAGTACTGGGGTCCATGCTTTTGTCCCCTGATTTATTGAGGAGGAATGTTGTCGTAACATGCGATTATGCTTGTAGTAAGAGGCGATTAACGGGATCGGGTGATCAGGCTCGCTGACCTGGTTGATGCATGTCATCGTATCCTAATTGCGTAGACCGATTCTCATGATATCAGTCACTGGATTGTCTGGTCAAGATTATTTAAAGATCGACGTCATATGGCTGGAATATTGTTGAGTGCGGCGTTAAACAATAAAACAACAAAAATATATCATCGACTTGAAGGATACTTATTGACATTGAGCTCAAAATCTTCTCTCTGATCACTTTACTGCCGACAACAAACTACATTTGCTTTTCAAAAGGGGGGGCTCTGGATCCGCCCATGTTTTACAGAACGTATGCAAGTCTGTAATTGAACTTTAACTAAACTTGCTTCCAACGGCTTTATAACGCGGACAGTACTGTTTCATGTGAACGTGCTGCCATTGGCTCTATAACGGAACAGTACTGTTTCATGTGAACTTGCTTCCATCGGCTCTATAACGCGGACAGTACTGTTTCATGCGAACGTGCTTCCATTGGCACTATAACCCGGACAGTACTGTTTCATGTGAACTTGCTTCAATCGGCTCTATAACGCGGACAGTACTGTTTCATGTGAACTTGTTTCCATCGGCTCTATAACGCGGACAGTACTGTTTCATGTGAACGTGCTTCCATTGGCTCTATAACGCGGACAGTACTGTTTCTTGCATTTGTGAAATCGATCGGAATTTAGGAGTTTAGAATGATGTACTAAGTATACAGTCGGTATCGTACTATCAACTGGTTTTAGCAGAGATTTCTTCTGGTTAAGGAAAGGCGTTTGTCGTATTTATTTATAACCCGGACAGTACTGTTTCATGTGAACTTGCTTCCAGCGGCTCTATAACGGGACAGTACTGTTTCATGTGAACTTGCTTCCATCGGCTCTATAACGCGGACAGTACTGTTTCATGTGAACTTGCTTCCATCGGCTCTATAACGCGGACAGTACTGTTTCATGTGAACTTGCTTCCATCGGCTCTATAACGCGGACAGTACTGTTTCATGCGAACTTGTTTCCATCGGCTCTATAACGCGGACAGTAATAAATGTTATTTGAATAGAATTTTTTTGTGACTTAATTTCTTGCACAAACAATGGCAGTCATATTGAACGATGCGTCTGTAAAATACCTTATTAATACCTAAAATCAGGGGCGACTGAAAAAAAATCGCTGGTCCGGAGAAATTAGAATAATGTGCATGAACCATTCGTGACCAACTCGTCTTATTCGGGAACAAGCCAAATGGTTACGGAAAGGGGCGAGTGGGGACGAATGGTGCACGAACTTGGGATTGGTTAAGGAAATGTCTGGTTCCGAGATACATGAGACAGTTCTTATTAGAAACGTGGGTTACTTTTACGGAATGGATTCCGGACTGTTGGTTAACTTAGGTTGAATTGTTTCCTAACCTCCAATAATCCCCGGACCGAGCTCTCGTCGAGCGGTCCAGATTAACGAGGTTCCACTGTAGCGTTGCTGTAAAGAGGACCCAACCCTATTCCTTTTTAAAACTATTATACCTACCAAATCTGATTTTGTAACCAATGATGAAGTTATGATAGTTAAAGAGTAGATTGATATGAGAAAGGGGTGTGGCAGTTAATTTGATTGATTTCCGTTTTCCTGTAAAACTATACACAGCAAATTGATAAATGTTTGTATAACCTATATTTTAATAATTAAGATAAAGGGGCTATTCAAAGAAGTCATTCACGGAGCACGTTTGTTTTACATTTGTTTCAACCTACGGCCACAGCTTTTTTGGTTTTCGAGAAATAATTTGCGATTTTAGTTTTATTTCACAACCGCCTCTATGAAAACAAGTTAATGATAATAAAAAGACCACGTTATTCCGGATTTGCCCCACTGTACACAACAATACCTTCATTTATAAAGAGATAGATTCACCAGTGGTTGATAACCCTGACCCACATAAAAACTGAATTTCGTTTGTTTGTTGCTTGACGCCGAACTTAGCAATATTCCAGCTTTATGACGGCGGCATGTAAATAATCGAGTCTGGACCAGACAATCCAGTGATTGATATTTGGAGCAACGATCCACGTCGTCGGGAAAGGATGACGCGCAAATAAACAAATCACCGAGCCTGACCGCCCGATCAACTTGGTCGCCTCTTACGACCAGCATAGGTTGCTGGGGACCACTCTTACCGGGGATCACCACCGGCTATTTACAAAGCATTAGTAGGCTAGCCACACAATACTCCATTACCACTGCGGAACTTTTACAATTTATTCTGTATGCATGAACAAAACTGGCTCATTAAACAATATATAATACGTATTCTGACTATGCACCAAATAGTCATTGGTCCATTAAACACCACCATACACACATTTAACAGAGATCTATGTCAATATTAACAGACACCTGATCGCTACGAGGCCTGGTTTCATCAACACGCTGTTAACCATACTATTTGCCCGTGCGTAGGTTTACCGCAAGCCCTGTATTCAAAGATTAACATACATACACGTGGCAAACAATAGTTTATATAGTTCAAGCCAGTTTCCGGGTGCTGTTGGTGATCAAGGCGCGAAGGATTAAGTAGTCAACTTACTCTACTTAATATCATCCTTTGTATCTTGTCAACATTTGTTCTAAAGGAAAAGCAGGATTTTGTATGGCGGGGCAGTACGTGTTTGTGCAAGATACTTCATTCATAGGAGAGACGATCGATTTTCACTAGATTTACCGTTATGGGTTAACTTCGACCAGTTAATCAGGGGGAGGGGACCTGTAATTTTATCGAAAAAAATAAACTGACCACGACAATTCTTGAAAAAAATAGATAATATGCATCGGAGTTGAAATAAAAGAAATTGATGGTGTTGTTCCTCGAAAAACAATCAAGCTCATGGTTTTAGTGAGTGAGTGAGTGAGTTGGGTTTAACGCCGCTTTTAACATTATTCCAGTTATATCACGGCGTGTCAGCTTAAAGTGGGAGGAAAGCCCGAAGTGATGCAGGTCTCAGACGTTTACCACTTCGGTGAAACCAACGAGCACGGGTATGGTGCTGACAAACCTAGAAACATAATCGGGGTGAACCGGGATTCGAACCCACAATCATAGGTTTCTGGCGTGTCCAGGGGACGCAACTCTGCACAGCGAATCGCGGCGCCTTAGACGACTGGGCCACCCGTGCCCCCGCTCACGGTTTTAAATAAAAACAATATCTTGTATTGTAACTGTAGCTGAACAAATATCTAATCTCGATACCACCCCACCCCCTTCTATCGACACGAAATACCCCGATAAAAGATGTTTCGAGGAGTGAGTGAGTTGATGTTGAAGGACGTTGACCACGTTGGAGAAACCCACAACCGGGTGTGGTGCTAACAATGCGAGGTCGACATTTTTAGGACGAATGTAGAATTCGGTCCCCGACAATAGGCTTCTGGCACGCCTAAGGGAGGCAACTCTCGACAGCAAATTTTGGCGCCTGGGCTTGCCGTGCATCTGCTTCAGCACAGGTGTGTAGGAGTGGTACGTGGCCCTGGTAACACGACTGTCTGAGTATGTCTCAAACTAACCGAGTTATATACTCATGTATAGCCTGGTCATGGGGTATATATACACGCATACGGAACCTAAAATAAAACTAGAGTGTCAATGAATGACGTGGTTTGAACACGCATCGTCTCTGTGTTTGTCTGTGTGTGTATGTGTGTGTTATTAACGCTACAAGACTGAGGTACAGAAATGAAGTTATAAGCCAATATAGCCCCCAGGGCGATGTCTTATTGAATCAACATCATCATGTTAACCACGCGCTGAATCTTTTGTCCAAGTGTTGTTTCAGGCAGGCTAATGCACTAATTAAACCACGGTAATCTACAAACAGCAATCAATAACCCGATAACTGAGCTCAGTGCATCATGAGTCTTTAACTTGGGCAATATCCATCATCGATTAGGAATTACCTTGATCCGAGTTGCTTGGTGACTTATAGAAGTGGCGAGTGCTAAGGCGCCTGTAGTTGCACACATAGGATGACCAAGGGAAATATTTACTATGTCCAGTTGACAAAGTTATTTGTCAGACTGAAGTGTGTTGTAAGAATATGTCTAGTAGGTTAAACAAACACGTGTTTAACTGGGCTGATAGATGGTTGTAAAAATTGGAATGGTAGGGTAAGAAAGAAGTTTACTAATATGGATTTAGGACATCTATTAAACGCTACAGGTTTTATTGATAAATTTTCTGTTTGTACACAGGTGGAACAATGGTGTAAAAATGAATATGTTACCCGTTGGAGTGATATGTTAAGAAAGGAAGAGGGGCGAAATGGGCTTAATAAATTGAGAATGCATCGATGTTACAAACAAGTATATGGGACAGAATACTATGTTTCAAATAAGATGCCCAGAAACTATAGATCGGCACTAGCCAAGTTTAGATGTGGAGTGGCTCCTGTTCGAGTGGAAACCGGTCGATACGAAGGTGTACCTGTCAATAATAGAAAATGTTTTCACTGTAATGACAGCGTAGAAGACGAGGTCCATGTTTTGTTTCACTGCGCATTATATGATGATATCAGGGCAACTCTTTTTAATGAATGTATTGCTAAATCTTATAATTTTTTAGATATACCTGATATCGACAAACTTTGTTTTATTTTCAGTGACTCCAGTGTGTTTTTTACTTGCCAAAGTCTGCTTTTTAATTCTTAATCGTAGAAAACATCTTTTATATGGATAACTTTTTACTATATCATCTTTATATCATTTATGTATAAATTCTGTGATAATTCGTCTCTCATAATTCTATTGAATGGTTCTGTACATTTTATCTATGTCAGGTTGTACAAAGCTGTTTCGTGTATGTACAGGAGTGAGACGCTAATAAACTATTGTCTGTCTGTATGTAGACATAGGACCCGTGAAGATCCGGGGTAGAATAGGTCTTCAGCAACCCATGCTTGCCGTAAAAGGCCACTATGCTTGTCGTAAAAGGCGACTAACGGGGTCGGGTGGTCAGGCTTGCTGTCTTGGTTGATGCATGTCATCATATCCCAATTGCGTGGATTGATGCTCGTGATGTCAATCCCTGGATTGTCTGGTCCAGACTCGATTATTTACAGACCGACGTCATATAGCTGGAATATTGCTGAGAGCGGCGTTAAACAACAAAACACAAACAACAACACCAAGTTTGTAGACATATCAATTTGAGGTAATGCAGCCAGACAAATCCAAGGTAGGACCGAGGCTGTCATAGATGAACTGTTTGTTCGTCATGTCGATGACATCATTTAAGAACTGACCTGCGTAAATTTATGGTGTAATGATCTGCTTTTATACATTTTTGAAATCAACAAATGATATAAATAATTCAAATCCTTACCCCGGTAGTTTTGAAAAGAATCAAGAGAGTACCAGTGCTTACAATTGCCAGGGGGCGGTCGGGTAGCCTAGTGGTTAAAGCGTTCGCTCGTCACGCAGAAGACCCGGGTTCGATTCCCGACATGGGTAAAATGTGTGAAGCCCATTTCTGGTGTCCCCCGCCGTGATATTGCTGGAATATTGCTAAAAGCGGCGTAAAACCATACTCACTCACTCACTACAATTGCCAGGATAACAACTGGCCGCCATATTCATCATAGTCGTATGAATCCTCCAACCCTAGATTTCAGATATATTTGCGGCTGAGGGGTAGACAAGTGGTTAAAGCATTCGCTCGTCACTCTTAAGACCCGGGTTCGATTCCTCAAATGAGTACAATGTGTGAAGCCCATGTCAGGTGTCCACCACCGGGATATTGCAGGAATATTTTCAAAGGCGGAAAAAGCCATACTCACTCAGTCGCACGTACAAACATTCAGATAAATTGACCATTGTTTTCGAAGTCAGTGGATCAGGTGACCTTTTAGTATTCATATCTTCAAAGCTGTCTGACTATGTTTTCAAACACGATTAAGATAGGTTAAAATTAATAATTGATGATGAAACAATCTGACCGGAAGCGCAATCAAGAAACAATTACCATCGGAAACCGATTTGCAAACCGACATATCACAAAGAACAAAGGCTACAGCCATCATGTCAATATAATTCTAACAGAAAGCAATACAATTATCCCTCACCCAAGGAGTTTACACACAACAGAATGCATTCGTGTGGAACAACATAATTGAAAAACATATTTATTATGAAAAGCATGCGTTATTCTTTAATGCATGATTTATGCCTTATCGATCACCTGCGCTGTTTCTTTGTTTAAAACGACACATCGTATATAATATGCACGACTCAAAAACACCAAGACCTTTTTAGTAGGTATACGGATATATTTTTCTCAATACCTTGGTCGGTGGTCGGAATAAAAATTAATCAGCTTCAAGAGGGCGGCCTTGGTGTGTGTTTACGACAAATTAACCAGCTGGCTCCACCCTAACTAATCACTGGCGTCGCGTGTCTGAACAGGTTCTGTAACGATGCGCAGCGAGAATTAATAACATCATACCAGAAGACAGGGGTCTAGTTTATGCGCGTTTTAGACTATAATATTGAGGGAAAATCTCAATAAGTATCGTTAGTAAGTATTGTATACCCTATTATCTTGAATATGCCTAGAGTCGAACGCAAGAGGAATGGGTGTGGACACTTGTTTGTGACGTTTAACAATAACTGCAATTGATTGCTGTTTCCTGATTGGCTAATAGAATGGATGTCACTTGTGTTGTACTTTTTCGCTGAACGATGTCGCTGATTTCGTATTGCTGTCTACAGTCATGTTTGTGTTAATCATTAAATCAGCAGTTTTTGAAGTTATTATTGTTAAAGTATTTATTTAGAAGAATTGGAATCAATATGTATTTTTACATTTATAGAGGTATTTAAACGGCGCGCACTTCTTGCGTAAACACGATAAGCCTATTAACGCAGTGTACACATCGGTTTTACGCTTATGCCTCCATAAAGGCAAAACATATTGACGTCATAAACTTCATCATCAAACTAGAAAATATTAGTCACTGAAAGCATGATTGTTTTATATGCATGTTTGTTCGTAAATGTTGGTTGGTTGGTCGCACTAAGCAATATGCCAGCTGTATGACGGCGGTCTGTAAATAATCGAGTCTGGACCAGACAGTGATTAATATCATGAGCATCAATCCACACAATTGGGATCGATGACATGCATCAAACCAAGTCATCGAGCCTGACAATCCGATCCCGTTAGTCGTCTTTTGCGGCAAGCATGGTGAGATCTTACAGATAAACATGTCTGATGAAGGGGAGGTTGTATGACAAGTTGTCAACTTCATTGAACTTCAAATCTCAGTTATCAGGTTAACGATCGCCGTAACTTATAATTTTCGTGCTTCTTGATGTCAACTGGCGGTTAACAAAGAGCATTTGACAAACAGCGTCCTTGAAATATCGTTATCAACATTTCCCACATGACGAACCAATAATATAACCATATGTTGTCGTATTTCGCGTGCTGAAGCCTGTCATTACCATTGCACTACAACACAATCAGGGCGATCACAGATCCGTTCTCTTGGTTACGGATAATAACTGATACTGATTATATATATCCTGAATTTAACTGACACTAATTACAACCACAGACGGGACAACAGATGCTTTTGAGATGCAGACAGCTGTGGTCTCCTCCATGACAACACCTCGACATCATCTCGACAACATCTTGATTTTTAGCCATAAACACATACTTGTGATAAAATCATACAATGGACTCTCACTTGACATTTAGCGCGATCATGGAAATGTTTTTGTCGTCTTTTCATACATGCTGGAGGTTCACGCTAGTGAAAAGGGCCGAAGGCATATGTTTTAGACTGGTCTGGAAATATGGCTACTAAATGGATTTGTGTAAGAACACTATATACTGGGGTGGTAAGACTCGTGGTCTAAAAGGGAGAGTAATGGAATTCATTTCGCAAATAGCGTTAGAGAACGACATTATGTGTGGCGTCTATATAATTAGCCAAAGAGAAAGCATGCGTGCCAGAAAGCAGGATACCCGTGCTCGCGAGTTTCACCATAGTGATCAAGCTGTCACGTCTTGAAAAACAGCAGTGAAATTTGATTCAGCGACTACTTTTGGCGTCGTGTTACTCGCTCGAACTCAAAACGAAGCCATGGTAGTCCCGCATTAGAGAAGTCTTCAGTTACCCGTGTTTGTTTTGTTTGTTTGGTGTTTTTTGTTTAACGTCGTACTCCGCAATATTCCACCTATATGACGGGGATCAGACAATCCAGTGATTGACATCACGAGCATCGATCTACTCAACTGGGATACGATAACATGCATCAATCAAGTCAGCGAGCATGACCACCTGATGCCGTTACGACAAGCATAGTCGCCTCTTACGGCAAACATGGGTTGCTGAACACCTATTCCCTAACAGGATCTTCACGGGAGAGAAGTTCCCAGTGTCCTATGTGGGTATTCCTGGTCAGAACAGTGTGACCTGTATAATTCGCCTGAAACATTACATAATGCCCGTGGTTTACTCTCGAGCGTGTGTTAATGTCCCATGTTACGTAACAGGTCATTGTAAACTCATCACACAGTGACTATTTGGGGTCTTCCCGTCACCCGGCACCTGTCAGTTATTTCAAATCACCCGGGTAGGGTTTAATCCCTTGGAACAAAAGGCGCTCTCTCTTGGCTGCACCAAGTGAAATAACATCTGGGGATCAAATGAGGCAAGCAAGACAAAAATCTCCATCTTACGGTTGAGACAGAACATATCACAAACATACAACTGACATCAACTAATCACCTGATACTTGACTGTCCCTTCACTGTAACTCCTAATCCCTTCAGCTACTGGGTGGGCGGGAACAAGCCGACCAACCAACTGACCCTTCTGATACCTTCCTCAAGGCGCCCGTTGCTTGGTAACCACCCTTTTCAAACACCTTAACTGGGCCTCTTGTTGTTCACATGTCCGTTTCAAGACCTGACACGTTTTGTTTTCAACTGGCCGAGCCATGCGAAGTTGAACACAAGCGAGTTGTGCGGCGGTCCTTCGTCCAAGTCCATCAGCTGGGGTTGTTTTGTTATCAATACGACTTTTTTTCTATACTAGATTAGTATCTCAGTTACATACTTCCATTGTCAACATTAAATACAATATCATGTGATGTCGACTATTTACATACAGACTACCCTGTACCAGGGGTATCACCATGAGTAAAGTTTGAGTAATCCACTTCTCATTTTCAACTGCAACTTTCAGCACTGGACTTTCTTTCTTAAGATGCGCAGCAACTTATAACCAATATATCACTATGAATAATTGTGAAAAATAATCTAAAAGACAGGTTTGGGTTGGTCTCACAAAAGTGGTCGGACCAGACTGCATGGCAGAGATTTGTATACAAAGAGAGTGTTCTTTTGAAAAAAAAGACTTAAAAAACGAACAAAAAGAGCCGTGTCGTCACGTCAAACTAGGCCAAACCAAAATACCAGAATCATTACGCTCTTTGGGGTGGGGTGGTGGGGGCGGGGCGGTGGGGGTGGGCGCTAGTCCTTCAAGATAATCACTTGGCTCGGGACTAGAGATCCCCAGAACATTGCTTAATATCAGGCTATAGCTGTGGCAATATAGACTTGCCAAATTATTCTAGACTTGAGTCGAAGTCATTGTTTAATGAATTCTCCAGGATCTGGAAGACAGCCCAGACGTGCGCATGTCATACATACCATTGCAACATACATCACACTTAAAACATTCTGTGTCCGCTCAAACATACGTCATTACGTTGAGGAAAAGCTGATTTCTACCATTACTCCCATTAGCATGGAGCTGCGTGAATTTTTACATGACCGTAATTGTATGTATGTGTTAATAGCAGGTCCCAATTATGGCCACAACATGCGGCAAGCCCCTACCCAACCTTAAATGTCTGCTTCGTGAGGGGCTAAGCATGTGAACAATGAGAACGCGGGGGACATGGTTAGTGTGTGACGGGGAAGAGGTGTCTGCATACCTGAATGAAAGGTGCAGTGGCTGGTCAGGTGCACGTCTCACACCGCATGTCACTGTGCACTGCGCACTGTGCAATGTCAACATAACCCCTTGTTGTTGTTACAGTCAGTCCCTTGATAGTCATCAGAACACATTCACTGACAAGAGCGACTTTGCGAGAGCTGTTGCCGCTTCGGTGAACATTACGTTAATACAGGGACCATTAAATAGTGAGTGAGTATGGCTTTACGCCGCTTTTAGCAATAATCCAGCAACATCACGGCGGGGAACACCAGAAATGGGCTTCACACATTGTACCCATGTGGGGAATCGAACCTGGGACCTCTGCGTGACGAGCGAACGCTTTAACCACTAGAATACGCCGCTCCTTTAAATAGACACATCATTGTAGGTAATCGAGTCTGGATCAAGTAAACCAGTGGTTGATGGCATGAGCAGCGATCGACAGCATTGTGATCACCCAATACCCACTTTAGTCGACTCATGGAACACCGAGGACGTATTTTATCCCGGAATTATATCATAAATTGCAATTAGCAATGCATGTGTGTGGTGAACGTTTGTACTTTCTGTTATTTTTCAAACAAGTCGTGAGTTGGGTTTTTCGCCGAATTGAACTTATTTAAGTTATATCACGGCATGTGTAGGGGGAAAACACGAAGTGATGCAGATCTCAAACATTTACCACTTTGGTGAAACCCACAAGCACGGGTATGGTGCTGATAAACCTAAAAGCATAATCGGGGCGACATGGGATTTGAACCCACGAATTCTGAACATCGCCCTTGCTAACTGCTAATACCTGCTCATGTTAATTAATAAACTGATCATGGTATTTTCCGATATTGTACTGTTGTCATTTGTCAAGTTGCCACACAAAGAATTCACTGTGGCTACCTGTTTTTAAATGGCATATTTCGGTATACAACGGTATACACTTAGCACGACTAGTTCGCTCTGTCACTCCACTGACATGTTAAATGAATCACAAAGTGTACGCGACATCGAGTTCATACACGAACGTTGGTTATTAAAATGTATTAATAACGCGCATATTACATGGTTATTGTAGCGATGAGTGAATTTGTTCTATTGAATCGCAGTAAGACCTCCCCATTAATTGACATTCGGATCTTATAAAAATTGAGATTGCAATGAAATGAAAAATGTAATGACGAAATAACAAATGAATGCTTTCCTTTGCAATGCAAAAAACTTCACATGTTATTACTTTACATATAGCAATGTAG
Source organism: Haliotis rufescens (assembly GCF_023055435.1). NCBI lineage: Eukaryota > Metazoa > Mollusca > Gastropoda > Lepetellida > Haliotidae > Haliotis > Haliotis rufescens. Next base: position 2,070,177 of record NW_025964157.1, read on the forward strand.
TCAACCATGCTAACGTTCGAAGCTGATCATTAATGGTTGTTTACCATAGCCTTATTTGAGAGAACCTGCTTATTTATATGTTATCCTGAATTGATATGAGCAATCCACCAAGACTTCATTACCTTCCGAAATAAGAAAGCAAAACGTAATCTAATATCTTTTGCATCAGTCACCAGTACTATCACATATTTATTATCATCAGCTCTATTCTAAGGTAGTAAAATTAACAAGTACTGTTAACGTAATGTAGATGAACTGCACATAGTTCCGTAGGTCGTATTACATCTAGCTAGCCACACAGCAGAAGAGGAATACGGGAAGCATACAGACAACTAAGCTTAGACCACCGATACAATCGTCGCCTCGTTGAGTGAGTATGGTTTAAGCCGCTTTTACCCTGACTGAAAAATGTGTTAACAAATATTTTTTTCATTTCAGAAAAAAATGTACTAATTCGTGATTGATACGTTGTTGTCCAACATCAAGGCTACTTTCTACAATCACACGTTAGCTCTATCTATCATTTAGACATTTAATATGTTTTCATGCTAGACGCTGAAAATCAATGTCAATAACTTGGTGCGAACAACACCATTAAATCACGTTTGACAGATGTACAATATCACGCACTCCGAGTGTTGGGTTCACGTGACAACACGGATAGTTTGGCGTCGTATTGTCATCAATTTCCAATGAGTCCGACACAGTCCTCGCTGCGTGCCCAGGGACACAACTTCAATTTTATTAACATATTAAATGAAAAAGGCCGATAATATTGAAAGTTGACACTCGATAGTTTCACAGGTTTTGGGTAGCGATTATACTAGCATCTAGTCTCTGAAATGAAAATATTTTACAGAAAAAAAAGTTTTTAAATTATAGTTATACTGCAGTAATATAGACTTGCCAAACATTACATGGGCTGTGTTGGATATATTTGGTCAAGCGTCTGTATGACAGACAGGCGGCGATTAATAATAGAGTGTTTATGGCTCCGTTTGTGCCAATGAAATTTTATGATGATTTCGACAATGTTGGTGTCATTTGGGCGGCCTGATCATGTGTGTCACCAATCAAGATTCAGATCACTCTGAACCCCCCCCCCCACACACACACACACACACACACAGCTTCACCGTTATGTCACGCGTGTAGCGTTCATCAGTTTCAATAAGGCGATGCTACGACCAGCGTGTTTCACAAAATTGTAGTACATGCAGATAGCATCAGTCAATACGTGAAAAATTCATTAGTTCGACAGCCATTCATATGCACCAGTTTTACTTTAACCCATTAAGGGGAATCGTTATTGAATAGTATACGACATTTATCACACAAAATCAAAGGGCTGCTGAATAAGTAACCTCAAACAGAGTTACGTCCCTTGGCCGACCAGAATCCTAAGTGGGTTCGAATCCCAGATTCGTCCTGTTTCGTTTCTAGGTTTGTCAGCACCACATCGGTGCTTGTTTCATCTAAGTGGTAGGTAAACGTCTAAGACCTGACTTACTTCGGGCCTTCTCCCCACATCAAGCAGACACCTGGTACAACTGAACTACTTTTCAAAACCCAACTCACCGACTGTACCCTCAAATAGTTTAATAGCATTCAGAGCTCCAGATAAGCTTTTGGTGTTGTGGGTATTTTACCCATGCATTTTAAAATCATTGGGTATCAGTAATTCTGTCTGCGTATTCAAATATCTGTTACCCACTAGGTTTTACACATGTGGGTATTTAAGTTATATATTTAAAAACTATTCATCTAGTCCCTGCAAACTGGTGTCGTGTGGGTTCGAGAGCTTTATAGGACTCAAAAATACCACGATACTTCCACAAGAAAGTGTAATGGCAAATGATCATGATGTGACTGTCATCGTGGAGTTTGGCAAGGTTGACGGAATGCCCGTTTATAATTTCAAAATAAGTTGCTGATTTGCTAATCGAATACGCAGGTTTACTTCACAATATTTTGATGATACGCACAAGTTTTATTTTTGTAGCGTATCTGTAATGTACGTTGCGTATTTGATACGCTTGGATTATATTTTACTGCGTATTTCTGCATTTCTGATGCGTATTTCACGCAGATACGCAGCTTATCTGGAGCTCTGAGCATGCAGAACGTGGAAGCTATGTGTACTTATATAATAGGGTACTGACATACATGTACGAGACTAGTGTGTGGAAGGTATTACACGTCACGCGTGAAGGGAATGCGATACCTACACAAGTACCTGAGTCATGCAGGCCATGCGTCCCTGGGAGAAAACATGGTCAGACATTTGTCAAAGAAACCTGCAATAGGTGTGAGTCACATTAGCAAAGCCTATACAATCCTGCTTTCATGTCAGATTAATATCAACGGAGCTGTCACAATTCCAACTGATATAATAGGTTTCACACTATGAGTGAAATATACAAGTCTTTGTTGCAGCGTGTTTATGCAATCTGCCCTCCATGGCGTCAGAACAAGAACCTATACAAGAAACCAGACATAGTGTACGTTTTAATTCCACGACTCGTACAAGGCTGAGAAATGTCCGGGTAGCTTTTGTACGTTTGATAAGATAACATAAGATAAGATAATATTTTATTTGCGTGTCACGCAGTATAAAAAACATACATTAAAAGTACATAACTTTTTATAAAATATACCACCCGGCCAGTTGGCCTATGAGACACGAGAGATCAAAAATAACTCAGTTTTATGTAAAGAGATTATACTAGCATCGTTTAGTGAGATACAAATGCAAAATATATACGAACGTGTGGTAACAGAACTATTTTATAAGTACTTATTTGAAGATGTCCCATTGTTAATATCTTTTGTAACTGTTGGGGAATCCTTTAAGGAAGAATAGCATTAAAACTAAATATATTTAGATTTCTATAAACATGTGGTTAAATCCTATAAGGAAGAATAACAATTACTAATGGGTCAGAAGTGCACTATTTACAATGCAAGTTGAAATTTTCTTCTTTTACACATAGCAGTAGCAAGTATCACCTGTTACAATCACATATACGAATGCCAGACGATTCGACACCTTATGCGTTTCGACCCCAAATTACCATAAGGTCCACATACAAATGCCCTTGGGGCGACAATTGCGGCAGAACAAAAAGCTTCATGTTCAGAATTAATTATGCGTGACACCATCACGAGAGTGTGCGATACCACTGATTTATTATCGGTATGTCCGTTCATCCGTACCAGCTACTATGACATATAAATGTGGTTTATTAATGAATAACAGGATTTTGGTTTAAAAATTTAATTGATAAATCGTTTGCGTTTCAGGTATTAAGGCTGATCATCTGTTTTCATAATGGTTATACCATTTATCCAAAGCACTTTCTGACCCCGCTGAAAGTGCAAACTTCACGCTTCGGTGCTAATTTACAACGTCTCTTCATGTTTGTACACACATGAAAAAACGTCCATTTTGAACATAGCAGATCGATACATGTCCTCAGTGTAAACTTAAACTGTATTTAGTATCACACTCTTTGAAATAACTCTGTGTTTTTGTACTGAGCATTTGGATTAATAGGTTAATCATTATTAAAAATAGAGCTGCCGTTTTCGCCCGACACACAGTAGCCGTTTTCGCCAAATGCGGTGCCGTTTTGCTGAGGTGCCGTTTTAGCCTGCACCCAATAGTACAGTCATAGTATTTAGCATTGTTTAATTACAACGTACACATTCTAAATAATGAACAAGATATTAATTCAGTGCTCACCTTCTTGTAAATCTGATGTGCTCTCTGATCTTCGCTTCATCTCAATGTTCGGAGTGACCAGCTTGTTGTCCAGTGTCAAATCCTCATCACAGCATTCACCGGTGGTGTATATATCAACGGCACATGTATACAATCACAACCCCGATGATGGGATGTCACTAGCACACAACAGTTGTTAACACTTCTTGTATAAGCTCTCACTGTTAACAACAAATATGATGTTTGTTGCTAGTTCCGCACGACACCCTCGGTTGCAACCTCCAGGTAAGAATGCCGTCTGCTGCCGTCCAAAATCATGTCGTCTGCTTTGAAGTCGTTCGGCGCGTGCGCGGTCTGAAACATGGTCGTCTGCTACACTCACAGACCGTCGTGTGGATAATAAAATACGTTCATTATCTGATGTTGTGGCTCTCTGCAAGACCGTGTTGACCTGTGTGAAACTCCTGGTAACTGCTCGCTGACACATCGGCCGTCTTTGTTTGACGAAGCATGAGGCCCACTCAATGGGGGATTACGCATGAACGCCACCTCTCTATACAGTGGCCAATGAACTTTACGAAGGGGCTATAACGGGGACATGATTGTAATTGTGGGGATTACCACCAATAAACCAACAGCGGCGCGACGTTGTTGTGACGACATTCGCCCCTATTTTGACTGGAATGAAATGTTTTGTTGTGGTCGCCGTTGGATTTAAACATTAAATCTGCAAAAACTCAAATCTTATGAAAATATTACACGAGAACCGGTATTATCATTCAAACATGTTGATCAACCGTCTCTATATAAACACAGATAAATTGCCCTTATTTGTTATCTAAATAGGAATTTTGTTTGTTTTACCCTTAATCTGTAAAGCAAATAAACAAATACAAATTCATTTTCAAAGCGATTCCGTAACCAACGGCAACATGGGTAACATAGATACAATTACAGAATTTAATACGACATCTTAATCATTTATATGGACTGTGCGTAGCATCTTATTAATTTAGAATGTGTGATTTGTAAGAATACATTCTCAGAACGGGTGCAGCATGCATGCGAAGGTATAGATGAACAACGATTGCATAGCGCCCTTTGTGTGTTAATGAGGGGTCTGCATCCTGTGAAATACAATGTTGGCAATACAGTGAACGTCCGCTCTCAAGGTACCCGCTTCGATACTGTTTAGTGTGTGGACACACTATATTGATTTGCACTCCTGAAAAAATCAAGAAACCTCAATCTAGCACTTGATACTGTAATCCAATTGTTTGATATCTTAATACTACCTATAGCCTTGTATGGATGTGAAATATGGGGTTGTGAAAATGTTATAAACATTGAAAAATTTCACCTTAAATTTCTAAAGTTTGCTACTGGGTTGCGATCATCAACTCCTAACTTTATGGTTTACGGTGAACTTGGACGTTTTCCTGTAAACATTACAATTGCTAAAAGAATGATTTCATTTTGGTATAACTTAGAAACCATATCTTCTCCTTTAAAGTTGTCATCACGCATCATTAAACTGTTCAAATTAGATCACACCCTCAATATTAGTAATAGTAACGTATGGATATCTCACATAAAAAGTATTTTAAACAGTTGTGGCTTGACATATGTATTTGATAATCCTGGTTGCGTTTGTAAATAGTGGCTTGTCTCTATGGTAGAAACAGTACTTAAAGATAATTTTATACAACAATGGAGGGATGATATAGATAAAAGTTCAAAAGGTAATTACTATAAATTGTTCAAAGATTTACCGTCGTTTGAAAAATACCTCCTGTTACCTGATTATTTCTCTCGACCTATTATGTCATTTCGGACATCGAATCATTATTTACCTGTAGAGATAAATATACCCAGAACCAATAGAAATTGTAACCTATGTAGCTCACCGGCGATAGCCGACGAGTTTCATTATTTATTTAAATGCTCCTTTTTTGATACCATGTGATCACATTATATTCCAATTTATCTTTGTAAATGGCCGAATCTCGCAAAGCTCAAGGTTTTGTCTACCTCAAATAATTGCTTAATCGTGAAAAATATCTCCAGATTTATAAGAATTATTAATAATGCTGTCAGAAGATGAGTACAACACTATAATCTACAACTTACCAAGTGATCACTACAATTTATTGTTTATGTTATAACTTTATTTGTATTGTTCCTGTACCACCTATGGTGGTTTGTTGGAATAAAACATTGATTGATTGATTGATAGCATCGAGTGGTCTGTTAACGTTATCAGCCTGTCCAATGGTAACTTTCATGGGAAGCCACGAGGTGCCTCGTAAAGTCCAATGCTGTGATCATTATTAAACTACAAACGATGGAATTGGCTCGCGTGAGTCATTGTCTTTGGGAACATCAACCCGTGCACAATCCATCCTAGTTTCGTGTGTCCTGGATCCATACATCTCAAATTCAATGATAGATTAAAAAATTAAAATACTTGCTAGGGTTGCTTTGGGCTATGCTCCCATATTAACCAGAACGTCATATGTGATTGAATACTTTTCCAATAGCACAGGAACCCATACATCTATAGGTTGCGTACTACATGGCTTTAGAGACTGACACCCAACACGATCTCAAATACGCAAATGTATACACGACTTTGTGAAGAAGCCCTACTTGTCGGTGACCTTGCACTGACTCATCACTTGTGTACCGCGTTATGAAAGGGGGTCGATGCCCCCCCCCCCCCCCCCCCCGGTATACTCCCCCTGGGTGGCGACTGATCTACATTTACCTACGTAAGAACGTAGCTCTGGGAGGGTCTACCGGCCAAAAACCTGTCGGTGGCACTGTCAGATCGAATCGAGGAATTATTTAAGCTTATTATTGCGGGTGTTAGGACGACAGGGTGTGAACCGATGACTGTTGACAGTTGGTTGACATTTGATATTATATAAGTGGAATAATCCTTTTATCTATTAATTCGTTCTTTCTTTTCCTCTATGCCTTTCTATAATTATTTAATTCTCATTAATGCCTTCACATTGTTTCTTTCATTCAATCATTTATTCATTGTCATTTACTGAATCGTTCCCTCATTCAACCATTTCGTCATTCGTTCCCTCATTTAGTCATTCGTTCCCTCATTCAACAATTTAGTCATTCGTTCCCTCATTGAATCCTGTATTTGATTTCATTTACTCATTCGTTCCCCCATTCAACCATTTAGTCATTCGTTCCCTCATTGAATCCTTTATTCGCTTTCATTTACTCATTCGTTCCCCCATTCAACCATTTACTCATTCGTTCCCTCATTGAATCCTTTATTCGCTTTCATTTACTCATTCGTTCCCCCATTCAACCATTTACTCATTCGTTCCCTCATTGAATCCTTTATCCACTTTCATTTACTCATTCATTCCCTCATTCAACCATTTAGTCATTCGTTCCCTCATTCAACCATTTAGTCATTCGTTCCCTCATTCAACCATTTAGTCATTCGTTCCCTCATTCAACATTTCCTCATTCGTTCCCTCATTCAACCATTTACTCATTCGTTCCCTCATTCAACATTTCCTCATTCGTTCCCTCATTCAACCATTCACTCATTCGTTCCCTCGTTCAACATTTACTCATTCGTTCCCTCGTTCAACATTTCCTCATTCGTTCCCTCATTCAACATTTCCTCATTCGTTCCCTCATTCAACCATTCACTCATTCGTTCCCTCGTTCAACATTTACTCATTCGTTCCCTCATTCAACATTTACTCATTCGTTCCCTCGTTCAACATTTAGTCATTCGTTCCCTCGTTCAACATTTCCTCATTCGTTCCCTCGTTCAACATTTCCTCATTCGTTCCCTCGTTCAACATTTACTCATTCGTTCCCTCGTTCAACATTTACTCATTCGTTCCCTCGTTCAACATTTCCTCATTCGTTCCCTCATTCAACATTTCCTCATTCGTTCCCTCATTCAACATTTACTCATTCGTTCCCTCGTTCAACATTTACTCATTCGTTCCCTCGTTCAACATTTCCTCATTCGTTCCCTCATTCAACATTTCCTCATTCGTTCCCTCATTCAACATTTCCTCATTCGTTCCCTCATTCAACCATTCACTCATTCGTTCCCTCGTTCAACATTTACTCATTCGTTCCCTCGTTCAACATTTCCTCATTCGTTCCCTCATTCAACATTTCCTCATTCGTTCCCTCATTCAACCATTCACTCATTCGTTCCCTCGTTCAACATTTACTCATTCGTTCCCTCGTTCAACATTTCCTCATTCGTTCCCTCATTCAACATTTCCTCATTCGTTCCCTCGTTCAACATTTCCTCATTCGTTCCCTCGTTCAACATTTACTCATTCGTTCCCTCGTTCAACGATTTACTCATTCGTTCCCTCATTCAACATTTCCTCATTCGTTCCCTCGTTCAACATTTCCTCATTCGTTCCCTCGTTCAACATTTCCTCATTCGTTCCCTCGTTCAACATTTACTCATTCGTTCCCTCGTTCAACGATTTACTCATTCGTTCCCTCGTTCAACGATTTACTCATTCGTTCCCTCATTCAACATTTCCTCATTCGTTCCCTCGTTCAACATTTCCTCATTCGTTCCCTCGTTCAACATTTACTCATTCGTTCCCTCGTTCAACATTTACTCATTCGTTCCCTCGTTCAACGATTTACTCATTCGTTCCCTCATTCAACATTTCCTCATTCGTTCCCTCGTTCAACATTTCCTCATTCGTTCCCTCGTTCAACATTTCCTCATTCGTTCCCTCGTTCAACATTTACTCATTCGTTCCCTCGTTCAACGATTTACTCATTCGTTCCCTCGTTCAACGATTTACTCATTCGTTCCCTCATTCAACATTTACTCATTCGTTCCCTCGTTCAACGATTTACTCATTCGTTCCCTCATTCAACATTTACTCATTCGTTCCCTCGTTCAACATTTACTCATTCGTTCCCTCGTTCAACATTTCCTCATTCGTTCCCTCGTTCAACGATTTACTCATTCGTTCCCTCGTTCAACATTTACTCATTCGTTCCCTCGTTCAACGATTTACTCATTCGTTCCCTCGTTCAACATTTCCTCATTCGTTCCCTCGTTCAACATTTACTCATTCGTTCCCTCGTTCAACATTTACTCATTCGTTCCCTCGTTCAACATTTACTCATTCGTTCCACATTTAATCACCCTTTTACTCTTTTATTTATACATTCGTTCCCACATATACTAGTAATCATTTATTAATAAGTTAGTGCTGTTCCGTTTCAAATAACGCATCAACGGCATCAACGGCATCAACACCAAATAGTTTAGGAACATCCGAGTCGTTAAGATTTATATATCATACTGGCGACACATTGTTTACCTTCTGCCAAGGACAAATATTAATGCTAGTTGTGTGCCTCATCAGTCGCGCTGTGAACCTAATAATTTAATATAGCGAGACAGTGTGTGCAAACAGTAACAGAAGACAAGACATGGTTCTTGAATTAAATATCCACACGTCACACAGCTCAAAAAGCAGGGCATGTCGAGAACGAATCTGAAACATGATTTGAAAATGGAATCCAGTCATTTTAGGCGTGTTTTGTTATAGAATATAGAATTATCAATGTACACGCCAATTTGGCCAATTGATCAGCCCCAATTAATCCCAGTATTATGTTTACTGTTTAAAAGAATCGTGATTCTGAAAGCGGCGTAAAACCTTATTCACTCACATAATTCCGTATCGTGAACAAACGCTGTAGACGGGTTTATGCAAGTTTGAACAACCGTCGACATCGTTCTGCATAGTCGTTGTACGGATCATCGATTAACACAGCTCTCAATGAGAATAATATTTTCACCGACAGTAACAACCTCGACTACTCCGCACTGTTACAACGTATGGTCAAGATTGGAATACAGGAAGTCAATTTAGTGTGGCTGCCGTGTGGTACCTGTTGCCTAGGAACGCGACAACCATAATTGATATATATAGCGCTCGGCGAGTCAAAGGATTGAAGAATACAATGTACATGTACATTTGTCTTTGCTCTCTTTGCCGTTGTTCCTTAATAGCACAGTCGTTATATATGGTAGACGAGCATGTCCAACATAATATCTGATACAACAAACGGCGTCTGTGAACATGCGCCCAAATCAATGAGAAGATGCTCATTTAGAACGAGCTTTGAGCAGAGTATTTAAATCGAACCTCGTTTTCTTAGGCCCGTAAGAGATATGTATTTACAAACTGATGTGACGGAGTTACCGTTATACCGTGTCACCCTCGCCATAACGACCCCACGTGACAGATTGTTTCGATGATTCGGGTCTGAAAGGAAAATGTCTTTCATGCACGGAAAGGACTCAATATAAGTTCCAACCATGAATAAAAATACCACATTCAACTCAGTTCAACAATGTCAAATACTTATCAACCAAAATTGAGAGAGAGAGAGAGAGAGAGAGAGAGAGAGAGAGAGAGAGAGTCCAATACAAATCATACATTAAATAACGGATACCAATTAATATATTAATATACTGTAATCGAGCCATCGTTGGTTTACGAAACACTATATTCAGACAAATACTAGTACATAAACGTGCAAATGAATGAATGAATGAATACTCAAAGTTGAATGAGCAAGAAGTAGCTCTGAAACGTCGTAAAATAGTTTATTGGTCCCAGCAATATTAATTATATAAATGACATCATACACTCAAACATACATCATACACTCAAACATACATCGTACACTCAAACATACATCATACACCCAAACATACATCATACACTCAAACATACATCATACACTCAAACATACATCGTACACTCAAACATGCATGAAACACTCAAACATACATCATACACTCAAACATACATCATACACTCAAACATTAATCATACACTCAAACATACATCATACACTCAAACATTCATCATACACTCAAACATTCATCATACACTCAAACATTCATCATACACTCAAACATACATCATACACTCAAACATACATCATACACTCAAACATGCATGAAACACTCAAACATACATCATACACTCAAACATACATCCTACACTCAAACATACATCGTACTGATCAAAGCTGAATTCAATTCCAGAGGGAATAAAGTAATGCGATAAGAAAGACAATATTTCACAAATGCATAGAAGCGAACGAATCAATACCAAAATCACAATCCTGTTTCGTTATAAATCCAGCGTATCACTTTGAGGAATGCAAAATAGTTTTATTGGTATAAGTTTTAGGACCGATTTTTATCCAAGCAATATTACTTATATAAATGACTTTATAAATACATATTTAGGGCGTAACACGGATCCAGTGTCATTAAAGACTCTGTGTTACGCCCAAACTCGGTATTTATAAAGTCATTAATATTAATAATATTTCGGAGAATAAAATCGAATTCGTTATGATTAAATTGTGTGAAATACGATTTCGTTGGCTATTTAAATACAGTGGTACTTCGTCAACATATACATCTATATCGAATAATCAGTTGTTCGAGACAAGCTGATTGGCGTTAGGGTGTCATGAATTAATATTCATGTTTGGAAAATGTTTTTGTAACATTGATTTTCGCGCGGTAGCGGGATTGTCTAGTATTTCTCTTGTATTAATGGTCATTTTTGCCACCTCAATAATTGTACATATGTATTTGTAAATGTTTGGGTATTTGTAAACGTTTGGACCGTTGGATAGCTCATGTTCAGCGCTTTATTTTGGTATCAACATCTCCCATATTGGTTCAGTAGTTAGTCTGCCATTCGGGTTTTCCCTATGATTGAAAACACAATGTTGTGCTCGCCATTCCCTCTGCTGACCCAGAGAGGTTGCTTTCTCCGAGGTCCGTGCGTCTCGTATAAAACTTCAGCCCCAGCATTCGTCACCACTCGCCCCTTTCCGTAACCTGCAAGAAGACTCGTCCCCCTCTCGATGAATGTTATGTGCGAAAATACGACAAGCCAATCAGAATGCGCGTATGATTTCGAGTTCTTTGTCAAATAATCCCTCAGAAATAATGTTTGATTTTACATATGTCTTGCATCTAAAAATATACCCAAGACACAGTTAAATGTGTTCAATCATACTGTATAATTCCGCACGTCCCGATGTCCTTTAAATTGCATCAGCAAAATATATATTATATGGGGAAATATATGTGAACCATTACGCAACGAGTTGACAATTGTTTTAGGTATGCCCGTTTGCGCTAAGACGGAACCTAGTCGCAAAAATGGCCACGAGAGGGGCACGAGTCGCTATTCGGCTTGTCCCGGAATACCACGAGTTGGTAACGAATGCAGCCCCAGGTATCACTAGGCCGGGTCTTGCTACTGGTTTGGTCTGGTCGAAACTTAGGTTTCGTTAGTAAGTGGTAAAGGGACAGTTTTCTATGTGTTACTGACTTGCTCGTGTGGTATTGAGCGAAACCTTATTGGCTAGCCTTTTATAATTCGGACCCCGTTTTCTAGTAATCTTTGGACAACCAACTTTCCAGCGATTGTCTAGTTTAGGGCAAGTACCTTTTTACTATTTGGAGTTAAGTTACTCTTTTGGTCATGTACCCTTTTTAATGATAGTGAGTCTAGATACACCTCAGCTCAAGTACCTTATATTATTGCGAAGTTTAGGATTTCCTTGCCCAGTCAAAAGTGACCGAGTCTTTTATCTAAAAGACTAGTTTGCTGCTCAGGCTTTTTTCGTCTATTTTATTGTCAGAGACTTTTTTTTAGGTATAGTCCCTCTGTGTTTATTTTCCGCTATTTAACCCAGACGAGGTTATTCACCCATTTTGTATTTTCTGAAAAAAATATGATGTTTTTCATGTTGTGCGACCTGTAACTTGAAATCTACTTCATGGATTTCCATATTGTGGTTGCAGTTTCTATACCAATAGAAATTTGTTTTTAATATTTAGATTTTCTGAAAAGGTACAGCTATTTATCTTTTTTTTTTACTTTTCCAATTGGGGGTACAGTTTCTGTATCAGTTTCTATAGAAGTACAGTGCAATGCTTGATTTCGATAAGTGGATTTTCTTAGAAAATAGTGTTTCGTTTACTTAGAAATATGTTGCAGTCGAAGTCGGGGGCTATTGGTGAATCCTGCTTTTTTAAATGATTTTGTTTTGTCTTGTTTCATCACGCTAACACAGTGGCTTAACTGATCAGCTTTGTACATTTGCTCTGATTTAATTAATCAGTGATCATTTTCTGTGTAAATTGTTTTTTTTATCCTTTTTATTGTCGTCTATTGATACATTTAGCTGATAGTAACTGTGAGGTTTTACCACGTTTTCAATTGTTACTTTATTCTTGTTTAATGAAACCCTGGTCTCAGGGGCATAGCTCCGTGGCACACAGACGCCATGCACAATTACACACAACGGCCAAAGTAAACTTCCCAAATCTTACGCTTAAAACGTTAAAGTTAAACACATAAAACGTGTCACTTATAAAATATCCTGATATTAAAATACCGTGATGTTATATTACTTTCCTGAATATTTTGGAGCAAAATTCACGAAATGAACAGATTCTTATTACCGTTTAAAGGCAATAAGGAAATATCGCTGACGATAACCAGGCGAATAAATACACCTACAGTCCTGTCTACACGTACAATGCCAGGTCGTGATGATACACTTCCGCGACAGCCGAGGCTCACCGGTGAGATCAGTAACAGTACATGAGCGGATTAATAGAGATTAATATCAGAATATTATATATCATCATTATCACGGACACACGAAGTTTCACGCATGCTAGATATGAATGACTTCAAAATAGCTTGTAAAATATTTCTGGAACATGTTTTTTTATGAACATATGATTCATTTTTGCATTCCTATTTCAAATTCAATAACACTTTATGTGAACTATCATGGCTTTTGCTGAAGATGAAATAAGTGTTTTCATTTGAGAGGGTGTGTGAATGTTGTTGCTACACTGACAAGGTAAGGATGTCATCTGTGGGATGACACCACGCCCTGCTACACTGACAAGGTATTGATGTCATCTGTGGGATGACACCACGCCCTGCTACACTGACAAAGTAAGGATGCCATCTGTGGGATGACACCACGCCCTGCTACACTGACAAAGTAAGGATGTCATCTGTGGGATGACTCCACGCCCTGCTACACTGACAAAGTAAGGATGTCATCTGTTGGATGACTCCACGCCCTGCTACACTGACAAGGTAATGATGTCATTTGTGGGATGACTCCACGCCCTGCTACACTGACAAGGTAAGGATGTCATCTGTGGGATGACTCCACGCCCTGATACACTGACAAAGTAAGGATGTCATCTATGGGATGACTCCACGCCCTGCTACACTGACAAAGTTAGGATGTCATCTGTGGGATGACTCTACGCCCTGCTACACTGACAAAGTTAGGATGTCATCTGTGGGATGACACCACGCCCTGCTACACTGACAAAGTAAGGATGTCATCTGTGGGATGACACCACGCCCTGCTACACTGACAAAGTAAGGATGTCATCTGTGGGATGACTCCACGCCCTGCTACACTGACAAAGTAAGGATGTCATCTGTGGGATGACACCACGCCCTGCTACACTGACAAAGTAAGGATGTCATCTGTGGGATGACTCCACGCCCTGCTACACTGACAAGGTAAGGATGTCATCTGTGGGATGACACCACGCCCTGCTACACTGACAAAGTAAGGATGTCATCTGTGGGATGACTCCACGCCCTGCTACACTGACAAGCTAAGGCTGTCATCTGTGGGATGACACCACGCCCTGCTTCACTGACAAAGTAAGGATGTCATCTGTGGGATGACTCCACGCCCTGCTACACTGACAAGGTAAGGATGTCATCTGTGGGATGACACCACGCCCTGCTACACTGACAAAGTAAGGATGTCATCTGTTGGATGACTCTACGCCCTGCTACACTGACAAGCTAAGGCTGTCATCTGTGGGATGACTCCACGCCCTGCTACACTGACAAAGTAAGGATGTCATCTGTGGGATGACTCCACGCCCTGCTACACTGACAAGGTAAGGATGTCATCTGTGGGATGACACCACGCCCTGCTTCACTGACAAAGTAAGGATGT